>NC_140482.1:11230336-11862836 GCF_051167445.1 Perissodus microlepis | reverse complement strand
CTGAGGCTTTCTGCTCCTAAAAGCTTCAATCTGGTTGCTCTGAGTAGTTTAAAACAGGCTTGAATTTCTGTGATTTTAGCACATGAGCCACTTTGCAAAAGTGAAAGCACCATTTTTATATTCTTGATATTTCATTTTGGCACAAATGCTTATTCCTGTCATTTCCATTCAAGATTTTGACTTTTTTTTTCCGGCTGCAGACACCTCAGTTGCTTATTAACCCTTTAAAGTCGGTCTGAGCGGGCATGCTCCGTTTTGCGCAACTATTTTTAAATCCCGGTAACACTGCAACCACGTAAGCTAGCGCAATAATTCTTTTTGCATATGAAACCGGAGGAGTTGTACTTACATCTTATGCCATCAGCTTGTCCTAGGTCACAGTTTCATTCCACATATAGCTTTGCAAAAATTGCATAAAAAGCACTTGCAGCAACAAAAACATAATATTCTAGAAACACGCTTTGCCGATCCGATCAGCTGTTTGTAACACTTCCTACGTCCATCAGCGCGAACTATCGCATGTCCGCCATGTCCTGCCCAAAACCGGAAGTGACGTCATTTTGCAGAAATGTAGTTTTTTTACCATCAGGGCCTTATGAGCCTATACTGGTGTTTTTAAAAGTTATGTTTGACTTTATGACTTTCTGTGTCGTTTCTGGGATGCTTAGGACTGATATTGCACTGCTGGAAATAGTTTATTTTGATGCATATGCTGTTATTTTGCAAATTTGCATTGTAAGATTTATTTTCGTTTTTCCTGCAGTATATAAAAATTGGTGTATTTCAAAAATAAAACTATGAAGACACTTAAAATAAATTTTCTGTGGTGGGAAACTATTTTGTGCAACTTTTTTGTATTTACAGTTTTGAGGGATAAGCCTTTTAAATTTCTCTAACTAGAAATATATGTTAAAAAAACAAAAACGATTTTCAATTTTTTTGTAGTTTATTGCACCTTTTTGCAATTTATGTAATTACTATGCACTTAATGCATACATATTATTAGAATTTGGGCTATAATGGTTGTATTGATGTATATCAACTTGAAATGCTACCAAAAATGGCACTACAACATGTAAAAATATAAAGTAAGCTCTGGCGCACTTGGTTCTATGGTAGGTCTTAAAGGGTTAAGTGTAACGTGAAAGTACTAAATGTGTAGATTGTATTCATATTTCACTTTCACTTCCTGGCTTACCAGAGGTAATTGGCCAGTTTTATTCCTTCATCCATAGTCCCGCTGTGTTTATAAGTCAAATCCTTCTCATGGCTGTGATTACCTTCGACAGGGTACTAAGCTCTGAGCTGTGCCAGTTGAGCTTTTACTTACAGTAGATGTTAGTCGTGAATTACATGAATCTGCATCTTATAAGGTACGTTTAGCCGCATAGTTTGGATGATTAACAAATTAGTTTATACACTGAGATGCTTCGAGCCGTCCACATTCTTGAGGGAAACTCTTCTTTTGCTTTCGTAGTAAGTAAACTTTACTTCCACAACTTCTTCTCAAGTCATCACAAGCAAACGATATCTCAACCTGTGAAAGAGTTCAAATGTGTGTTTGCGGATGTGCGCTCGCGCGTGCGTGTGTCACTGAGGTCGGGGAGGTGTCGGCTGAATGTAATGTAGCGGTGCAACGTGTGATAGCACATTCCTCCTTGAGACGCTCACTCCGTGGTGCATTCGCACTCACTAATTAACAGAAATGAGCTAAAAAAGGAACGACAAGCAACGCACTGTGATGAGAAGCTTGGCAGGGACAAGCGACTGTGCTCCAATTACAGTGTTGTCACTGTTTTTTCTGCTCCGCACGCTCTCATTCTTCACCTGGTGTCAAACTGGTTGGAAGTTTTTATCATCAATGGTTTTTTTTCCCCCCACCAGCTAATAAACAACTCAGTTTTATGGCCTTGAGATATTGTTTATTCCTGCTAGTTCTCCATGAGCACATTTATTTGACCTTTATTTTTCCAGTAAAAGTCAAACAGACCTGTGTGTTTTTTCTCAGCACGGTTCTCCTTCATATTCATGCAGTTACAGTTACATTCACACGCGGGAGCGCCACAGTGCGAACACGCTATCCTCCTGTCGGCCACCGCGCAGCTTCGCGGGACAAATGGCCCCAGATCAAAAGAGTGAGGTCACCGCAGCACATCAGCGGCTCGGTGAAGGTCGAGTTCAGGTTTAATAAACATGGCAGCCGCCTGCTCCCTTTGTTTGGTGTTTCATTATGCTACCAAATATTGTGTTATTAGCGGTGTTCTCGTTTTATTTAATTCATTGCAGCTCCCCTGCTGATGTCTTTGATGGAGTATCCATTCACAATTCTCTTATTGAAATGTTTGCAGGTACCCAGAATACAGGTTAATGAAGTGCTACACTCCTTTAATGTTCCAGCACCAATCTGCACCACCTTTTTACAGACTATTCCTCTCAGTTTGAAGCTTTATTTCTCTTCAACAACCACACAACACATATCTCGTCCTGTTTTTGGCCCGATTCTTTTGCTAAAGAATAGAGGTACGAGTGCTGGATAATAAGCATAGACTAAGTACAAAAGGTGATTGTTGCCAACATGTTGGCATCCATTGGTGTTTGTTCTGCTGATTTAAAGCCTTTAGTTTTGCATTTTGGCTGTCACCATCCCATTAGCTTTGAAACAAGTTTCAAATGGGTGCTAATTGTGACTTCCAAAAAGCAGGCTTACATGATTAAGCCCGATCGCTAAATGATTTTTAAAGAAATACTGATATTATGATACGTCTTTGATATTCATTTCTTTCACACACACAAAACATAAAGAGGTCTTCCTAACTGTTCTTATGTATAGTATTTACTCATTTATGCTCAAACCTTTGCCGAGTCTCCCCTGGTGGACGAACTAAGCCTTGTTTTCTAACCCCTGTTTTCGTACCGTTCTCTGAAAAGGCTCATTTTTCAGGTACAGTTGGTCATTTTAACTTGTGACTCTTTTTGGGGTTGACTCTTTTTCTGAGCCTGCTTAAACTGGACTTTTGAAGAATTGCAGTACTTTCAAACTGGCTTTATTTTTCAGCTTAAATTGCTGCTGGAGATTAACACAGATTTACCAGCTCTTGCTCTAGTCAACAGACTGGCTTTAACCTTGGTCAGATATGACCAGTAGGGGTGGGTTTTAATAATCGATTCATCGATTAAAACCGATTCTGGCTTGGATAACGTGATATCGATTCATTAAAATCCTGAATCGATTTTTTTATATAAATGTATTTTGCCCAAAATTCCAGAATCTCAGGTGAAACATCACAAAATTTTGACAACCACCAAACATTTAAAACAGTAAATGAGAGCAGGTACACGGCTTCTGCACAAAGACGTAAACACAAAGCACTACCCGCAGATCAGAATCAGTGAGATGTCGCCTTTCTCACCCGACGGCACAGACACGGTCGGGGCTGAAAGCCGACAGCTCGCTGATTCTGATGTTTCGGTGGGTCCGCGCTTTGTGTTTATGCCCTTTTTGCACTGTTAGTTTGATCTCTCTCCAAACAATATTGACCGAACCAGCAGCAAAAGAAGATCCAAATTAAGCTTCACATAAACATCGTCATGGACTCCCTCTGACTTTTGCTGTTTTGCTTCCACCACAATAAAATCACACTTCATGCACAGCTCTCTCTCTCTCTCTCTCTCTCTTTCTCAGTGTACTTCAAGAACAGTTTCCCGTCTATCCCCGAAATCTGTTTTCTGCATTATTCGCTTGCTTGTTACGCACAAGTCTACCGTTGTTTACAGCGCTGTCGGCCAATGTTTTTTTTTTTTCCCTTTTACTTACTTCCGAAAAGAAAACCTAATTTCTGCCGTTCAATAGGCTTCTGAACAAATTTCAACTTTCTAAAATTATACAAAATGCAAAATGCTTAGCCGTGTCTATAATAAAACCGCTGTAACTTCAGAGGTAATGTTCATAAGTTGATTAATGGTTTTCTTTCGTTTTTGATGTACTGCAGAATATTTTTATAAAATCCCAGGCCAGGAAAATCACCTTCATGTTTTTCTGTGTTTTATCTTCAGCTACTTTGACACAAAGCCATCTGCTGTGATGCTTACACCTTTGATAAAGTCTTGCGAGTGTCAGCTTCCTTTTTATAGATACAAAAATATGTAAATGTACTGATCTGAATTATAATATTTCTGACTGTCTGAGGCAAAATTTCCCAGATTCAAATCGAATTGAATCAAATCGTGGATCGAATCGATTCAGGACCTTGTGAATCGGAATCGAATCAATTCTAGAAATCAGTGACGATACCCAGCCCTAATGACCAGTAGCTTCTGAAGGCTAACATTAATGTTAACAAACTTCAGACAGATGTTGATCTTTATCTGATTTAGTGGCGCTGACCTCTTGTTGTACAGAAACCGCACATTTTAACATGCCAAATATAAACATAGTGTGACTCACACACCTTAAAGTTGAGCTTATTTAGACATCATCATTGTTCATTTGGAGTTACGCTTATGTCCATTTAATAAATGTATTAACTCTTCTGTTAGTTGCTCTAGTCTCTCTTGAAGGAAATATATTCTCCCTTTTCCCTTTGTTTACTTGCTGGTTGGAAACTTTATGCAGCACTTTGTCCTGTACAGATAACTTTGTTCTTTCTTTTTTTTTTTTTTTTTTTTTTTTTTTTTTTTTTTAGCTTTGTGACAATAACTGTGTGCATCAGCTGGAGATTGGAGCTGTGTCTCCTGGTTAGAAAGATTATTGCCTTAAAGCTATCGAGTGTTATTATATTATTTTACATTGCTCAACTGCCACTTTTAGTGATCTAAATTTTCCTTTGAAAATCAAACGCTGCGTTGTCTCGACTCCATCCTGACAGGCTGGTTATATCCGAATCGATGGCAGCGTACCGTCATCAGAGCGAATCCAGTTGGTCCACAGATTCCAGAGTGACCCAGAAACCCGAGTGGCCATCCTCAGCATCCAGGCAGCTGGACAGGTACTTGCATACCTATCCAGCAGGCTATGCAGGCTATGCTTGATCATAATAAAGGAAATAAAACACCCTGCAGTGAATTGGAAAATCAGCTAAATAGACTCAATTTTGCATATTAGAGGTAATTATGGTTTGTACTGGTTGTTGTGAATCCTAATATCATAGAGAAATGAATGGTGGAAACGTGTTCTAGTCTTAATAATAAACTCATTGACCTCAATTATTCTGAGTGACCAAATATGTACAGAAATGTTATGCATTCCAATCAAAAGAAGTGGGTGCTTGAAGCACTTACGTATCAATTAGCTGATAATATTCTGCTATTAAAAAGAATTTCAACAAATTAAATTTCATTCAATCGGACTGGATTGTTCCATTTTTGAGGTGGTTGTACTGGGTACTCTGGAACAGATATGTAGCGTGTGTGTTTGTGTGTGTCCTCTCCAGGGTTTGACCTTCACCGCTGCCAGCCACGTGGTGTTTGCCGAGCTCTACTGGAACCCCGGTCACGTCAAGCAGGCTGAAGATCGTGCCCACCGCATTGGGCAGACGTCCTCCGTCAACGTGCATTATCTCATTGCCAAGGGCACCTTCGACACCGTCATGTGGTCCATGCTCAACAGGAAGGTACTGTGGGTGACATTATGGCAGCAAAGTTGGAGAAATTTATGCAAAGCTGCTTATGATTTCACTGGTCATATTAAATTTGAATGATAAATCACCCTTACTGCTCTTGTACTGATTAGGCTCTTCAGTGTTTTTAATGGAGGCAATACTAACATTTGCATATTGCTACGCAATAAGTTTTAAGAGTAATCCAGAAGTTTCTCTTCCTGGACAGGATGTTTCTGTCTCCAAATTACGATTACACATCATGGCTTCCAAACTGATCATCACAAACGAAGTTGTGAATAAATTTAAATGGAATTTTTGCTCTGAAAAATATTTACTTACCACATTTTTGGTGACCAGTTGTTACAGTTTTGCCTTTGTGCACAACCGTAATAGATTTAAGATCTCACGCAAGTAGGTTTGTCAACATAGGACAACAGTGGTGAGTGATCGCAGGATCTTTTCCACGATTAAAGGGAAAACTCCTTTACGACATCCAACCAAGAGAAAACCCTTTTTCCTTAAACTGTTCACTTGAGTTTCTTATTGTTTTATTTAAAATGTATTCTTGTGGTGTAAAGAAGCAAAACTGTAAAAAACCAAAAAAAACCAACCAAAAAACGTGTCACTGTTCATAGATTTGTGGACCTAAGTGTGAAGTGAAGGTACAACAGAAGGTTCCTTGTGTTTCAGGAAAAGGTGACTGGCAGCACTCTAAATGGAAGAAAGGAATATCTGAAGGCCGACGAGGGCGACAAGGACAAATGGGAGTTCCTCAACTTTGCCAACGCGTGGACGCCAAGTGAGATGGTGCTGCCGCTGGAGGGAAGCGCAGGAAATGCCAAAACCGACGTCTTCTTTACTCATGTGAGTCAACAGGAAATCTTCAACAGACATCTATTTCTTTCTCTCTTTAAATTAGCTCTGACATGCCGAGCCATCGAGTATAAAGCCACAGGAGCTTTCATAATAAATGAGTCTAATTTCATATAAAGTCATCACACTTACTGTTTGGTTTGTTCCTCATTTCTCTATGCCACCACTGGCTCTGTAGCTCCATAACAAAGCATAATGTGATATATGAGAAAAGAAAGTTGCTTTTTCTCGTTGCCATCATAAATAAATCTGCACGTGGACCTTGGGAGCTCGAGAGCTGTGGTCCGGGTGGCGATAAATAAATCGCTGCATAAGGAGTTCTTGTTGCGGCATTGTCATTTGAAACTGAGTGTAGAAAGCTGTTAAACTTTGTGTGTAGTCAGAAGAATTGGACGAATGCGTCCTGGGTGCAGATTTTCATGTTTACTGTGATTATTGTACGAATGTAAAAGAAAACAAAAGCGTGCACACAGATGTGGAAACGTTTCAGGCTGCTGATCAGCCACAACATTGAAACCACACCTTGAATATTGTGTAGGCTTTCACTGCCACACGAACACTGAGCTTTTAAAGTGCAGACTCCTGGAGACCTTTGACCTTTGTCCTCTGGAGCCCAGACATTAAGCAGCAGATCCTTAAAGTCCTGCATGTTGCGAGATGGGGACATCCTCACAGAGACATCCACCACATTCAGATCTAGGCCAAGTCAGCACCTTGAACTCTTTGTCAAGGTCCTGAAAAGTGTTTGCAGTGCGACAAGGTCCGTAATCCTTCTGAAATAGGCCACGGCCACCGGGGAATCCCGCTGCCACGAATCCAGCTCCAGCTACGCTCACGCCTAGTCAAGTAGTGTGTGGGGTGTAAAGGTTGTATCCCTAAAAGTTCAAAAAAAAAGTTCAAATTAATTAAATTTTTCAGTCAGAGGCTGAACAAGTTTACCATTTAAGGCCATTTTATACTGGAATATCTTGCAAACATGAACCAGTAAGTCCAGAGAGGAGGTTCTTTTGTTATCTGCCGCTCACACTTTCTGTCTCAGTTTCACATCAGAAACCCTTCCCCTTCTTTTTCTTCTTTTATTGTGAAACATTCAGAGGAACAGTCTCTGGAAAAATCACATTATGAGCAGATATTTGCTGCTCTTTGTTGTTCATTTGTAAGGTTGTCCGCTCATTACCAGCAGTTATGTCCTTAGCTGTTAGCTCTGCGCTCCTCTCTGACTGTTTGCGACTAAAATCTGCTCCAGTTGGTGGAAACGGGGTGTTGTGTCACATCTTAGAATGTTTTAATTTCACTTGTCAGTGGTTTTAATGTCGCAGCCAAATTGGTAAAATGTGTAACGCTTGTTTTTTTAAGGAGAGACACATGGCACTGTTAGGATCATTATTTAATGACTGTGATGACTCGAGACGAAAAATGAAGACACTTTATAGTGTGATGGATTTATGAATTATGAAAAACTGAAAGAGCTGCACAGAATTTGTGATCAACATTAGAACATTTTGTATTTGTAGCATTGTATTTTTACATTACTGATGTGTAAAGAATTAAATGGGGTTTCTGATCATCGTTACGTGTGTTACCATGGTGTTGCTGTATGCAAATGGCTGCCTTTGATGGTGAAAACAAAAGGAGGATTTGATTCAGGGATGCTTTGTCACTTTACAGGTGGATTGAAAATTGGGTGCTACAGAGACAAAAACCGACTTGAGCTTGTATATTTATTCATTATTTATTTTATATTTTTTGCTTTAGTTTGAGAAAGAAAAGCAGCACGACATCCGTTCCTTCTTCTCCCCGCAAGCTGGCAAGACGAAGAGGAAGAGAACAGAAGATGAAGAAAGTCCCTCCGTCTCCTCAGAGACGGCTGCCACGCCAGCTGGCATCCGGGTATACTTAGAAAACAGCGAGGAGGGGAACGAGGAGTCATGCTCCCAAACCTCCAAAACGCCCGATCGGGATTTCTCGCCCCAGCTGAAAAGGCTGCGAACACCGCAGCCCAACCGGAGCCCCACGTCTCGATTTGGGGGGAAGCGGAGGTCGTCTGTGGGGGGGAACAGCGCAGGCAGCCCTGCCAGCGCGGTCTCCCTAATGTCTCAGCCGTCTGAGCCTGATCCTGCATCCGTGTGGAATTGCGGGGCCTGCACCTACTCCAACAGCAGCCTGTTGCCGTACTGCGAGATGTGTGAGTGCCCGCGCTCTACCTCTGCTGTCAGCTCAGGTAAGAGTAAGGAACAAATAATATCCAATTATCCAATCCCCCCCCTCCTCCCACCAATCCCACCCCCAACCTGCTGTTTGCGTCTGCCTGTGTGTCCCTCTTCTTCTTCTTCTCCTTCTTTTTCTTTATTTTTGCTGTTGTTTATTTTTGTTTTTAATTAAATTCACAAACCTGATTGCAAATCAAACTGAATTTTATTAAGGAAACGCACGCACTTCCATCATCTCTTGTCTAAAATGAAGCACCTGAAGCTGAAATCCATTCATTGCTTTATTTTCCTTCCTGTCAATATCAATCGTGGCAGTCTGTTGACATAATACTTTTGAACAGCATTACAGATTTCACCAGATGGAGATGCGAGATAGCAAAAGATGGAGGCAGACTTCTCAGAGTCTGAAATAGCACTGCTCAGAGAATATTGTCTGTCTCCCTCTCCTCTCTCTCTCTGCAGATGACAAGGACACAGTATAATTCTCACCTGTCAAGCTGAGAGAGAGAGCGAACAGGCGCCTACTATTGCTGCAAACGTCTCGCACAAAGTTGGGAAAAGTTGAGCTGGCTCGAGCTGATATCTCTGACAGCCTATGATTGTATCTTGCAAAGAAGAGGGGAGGGAAGTCGTTATGACCTGGCAGACTGCAGGTCCATGCTCTTTAGATGTCTGAGATGCATCAAATCAGTTTGAGAGATGATTTTAAAAAAAATAAAATCCCCAAACTTGAATGTAGTTCACAGCTGTAATGTTTAGGTAACATGAGTTTAATACTTTTAGTACTCCACTGGCTGAATAAAGCCTTATATGAGCATGAGCTAAAGATAAGTCATTAGTCAAAAAAAACCTAGTTTACGGCAGGTTAAGGTAGCATTTACCGATTGCTTTATAAAGACAGACTTCACTGCCTGATCACACACTTTATTTGATGCACTTAGAGGAGGCGTATTACTCTTCTCCTTATTTGATGCCACATATATCCTGTTAAATAATGAGGTCAGACTCTGTGCAAAGTAATCCCAGTTATACATTTTTTTCTACTCTTGGATCTATATGATGCCAAAGAGGGTGGACATCCCTAATATGGTCGTTGCAGGCACACAGCCAAGAGCAGCGAGTCAAAAGGAGCAGGTTTAAGGCGAACCAACACAGAGTATCAACAAAGACCAGCACAATGAAAAAAGATTATTTTGATCTATCAATCATGAAAAGCTACTGTAGTCCAAGAATAAAACTGAGAAGTTAAAAATGAGCACAGCAGGTCAATTTTAATCAATTCATGTTTTTAACTATGGTACTTCAGAAAATTATTAAAATGTTTAAAACAGAGCAAAATGCACACTGATGAATGACACAGTTTAACCCTTGTGTTGTCCTCAGGTCAAAAATGACCCCAAGTGTATGGCAAACAAGTGTATGGGAATCCTGAGGACATTTCAAGGGTTAATCTCAGTGTCAGAGTAGTTATGTATCCAGACGAGTCATAAAAAAGTAATTCCACATGAGCATAACCTCTGGCCTTCCAGACTGCCAGCTCGATGAGGTAGCAGAGTACAATATTGTCAAATAAAGCCTTTCAGGCTTGATGTTGAAATCTAAATTATTAGTTGGAGAACAGTAATTATAAAGAGCACATCTACCATGAAAAGCCTTTTTGCTCCAGTGAGGGTGTTTGCTTTTATTCACCTTCACTCTGAAAACATTTGAGAATTTGGGGAAGAAGAAAAGGGGGGAAAAAAAAAACACTTGTTGGCGCTTTTACCAAAAGACAGGTGATGATTGATGTTAGCCTCGTGTTCGTGAGCTAAATATGGAGCTGGAGTCGGTTGGCTTTGAGAACAGCTAAGCTAGATGTTTCACTAAGTTTAAAAGTACCGTTAACCTTGTAATGCCTAAACCGTAAAATAATTGCAAAAAAATTAACATCTTTGAAACTGCAGTGTTTATTGAGATACTCTTGGCGTTACAGGGTTAACAGGATTTGTTAAATACGATGTGTCGCATTTATTCAATCTATGCCTTTTCTAGGTTTTACATTTTGTAACCATGGCGGACAAAGAAAGTCCCAGGAGGACACCATAGATTGTTTATGATAAGACACAGCCTCTGAAAAAGGCCAGAGCTCACCATACTTTCTAATGGCCAGCAGGGGGCGACTCCTCTGGTTACAAAATGAAATCTGATTGTATGGAAGGCTATGGCAAAATGATGCTACTTCTCACCTGCTTTATGACGTCAGTCAAATCATTCCACAGGTTTTGTTTTATTTTTTGCTTTATTTTGTGAATTATGGACCCACTGCAGGTAAAATAGATAATAAAGGTGAGTATGAGTTGGGGCGTGGCTACACAGTACACAGTCCCCTGTTTTCAAACATATTCCTGCTACACCCTGTCCTTGCTCCAAGAGAATGAAAGCCAAAATACCAAAGTCGAAGTTTTCAAACAAATGGCAACATTGTTGTCCATCTTTTACCTACAGTCTATTATGGGTGATAACATTTGGCTGACTGTTTGATAAACTTTAGAAACACGCTTCCCGTAGATTACATTCTACATAAATCTAAGGTTACCTAACTAGTTTAGCATCCTTTAGGACTCTGTAAAATGTTGACATCGATATAGTCCTAACACTATAGCCCTGCGTGTGTTTAAAGAAAAAGGTTGACACTGCATTAATGACTCTGAAGTCTCTGTATTATAATATAAGCTCTATAGTGAGTGTAAGCACACAGTAAATATTGGCTGAAGGTCTGTTTGCGGCTCGGTCCATTGGAAGTGAAGCTGGTGCACTTAAAACAGACACAGAACAAACAAGCAGTACCTCAGCTTTTGAGCAGCATAAATACACCCACCCACACATTTTTCTTTTTTAACAAAATTCAGCCCCCATTTCATGCTCAGCTGCAGCAGATGCTTGATAACTATTCAGCAATCACACTCTCTTCTTTGTCACAAGCGCCACTCTGCATTCACAGCAGCAGGCCGTGTCAGCTTGCTAGCCAGGGAATTTAACAACCTGCTAAATTTGTAAATGACAGACTGCGCGGAAAAATAACAACTGTATTTATGAAGATATCTCTCAACTTGGCACTGCAATCCACAGCTCGTGGAAATGTAAGAAAATAATCAGGCCGAAGCCTGTAGTGTGACATGAGAAATGCTATCTCTTCAAGAGCAACAAATTTTCACAATGACTATAAAGAAAGCCAGGACGCTATGAATCACAGAATACTGACACATGATACAAGGACGTCAGGGCTTTGTATTTAAAGTAAAGGCAAAGATGTATCCGAGGCATTTGGCTTCCGCTCTGTATTTTCACAGAATGGCAAAAATACAACAAGCCAGCAGCTGTAGAGGAAGAGCAGCGAGCAAACAGAAGGGATATTGGTCTGTTTTACCGTGAGGCGTTTGGACCAGAATAAAATGTACTGGAAAGTAACAGGAGATGCATGAAGTAAGAAGGAATAAGATTTTAAGGGTTTTTTCTATTGTTCAGTGGAAAGTATTGATGCTAGATGTGGGAAGCAGGAGAAACGGGAGCTTAAAACCTGGCTACCACCCTTTGCAGAGCCCTGTGTTTCTTTAGCTGTTGTGGTTACATCTGTCAATTCTTATATTCTAGCACATCACGCTGCAGTGGCAGATTTACTGCCGAAAATGGGAAAGTTTGTCACTTTTAAGTTTCACAACTAAAATAATCAGTGTCACTATAGATTTTAAAGGGTACATTTAATGGTAGATTTTCAGCTCTAGACAGCTCTAGATTTTCATTCCCGGGCTCATCTAGACTCGTTTTGCATAATTGACAGTTTAAAAGAATCCCTTTTTATATCAACTCAGTGCAACTTCTTTGTTCTTCTGTTTTAAAAGTCGTTTCAGCTGCTCTCTCTTTAAGCCCTCCCTTCCTAGAAGCCTACTTTATGAATGACTAACTTCCAAAAGCTTGCCAAAGGGCAGCACATAGTGATTATGAGCTGTACCGGCTGTACTTCTTAGGTGTGCTGTGCCTGTAACTTAAAACAAATCAATTCAATTCAGTCTTATTTATATACCACCAAATCACAACCACAGGCCTGTTATATTGTGAGGAAAAGACCCCTTAAGTAATACAGAGAACCCCCAACAATCAAACAACACACTCTGAGCAAGCACTTGGCAACAGTGGGAAGGAAAAACTGTCTTTTAACAAGAAGAAACCTCTGGCAGAACCAGGCTCAGTGGCCCCTGTAGAGGTCTCCCTGTAAGGAGTGGATATCCAGACTTCCAGTTCCCTCCAACTTCTTACAAATCCAGCTAAATTTAAAAAAGACAAGGTAATTAAAAGCTAAAATTTTGTCTAATGTTAACCCATTGTTTCATCAAATTTTGGAGTCCATCTTTTCCTGTCCACATGGAGTCTTGTGCGAAACTCAGGTGCTCAAATTTGATTGGTTAGTAGTACTTTGACTACAATAGAATACAAAGAAATAGCAGAAAGCTTCTACTTTCAGTATTCTACATATTCATACATGGAGCCCATTTTAGTTGCTCTAGTTTAAAGCCTGCGTTTTTTGCTAAAAGAGTACTTTTTCATTTAGCCCCTTTTGAGCTCTAGCTAGCAAGTGTTCGGTAATTAACACCCCCAGCTCAATTGTTGACAGGCTAAATATGTGAGAAAATTATATATTTGCCTGTTTAGCTTGCAGCTAAAACAAAACCTAGTCTTACAAATTGACAAGACCCTGGTGAGGAAGACGGATACATCACTCTTTCCAACACATATAATAGTCCTATATACACCAACCATTTAAGCCTGTGGTGCCAGGTAGCTTATGATAAAAGCTTAGTCAGTTTTGCTTTGTCTTCCTCTCCTCCAGCCAATCACCGCTGATGGCAGCGCCCATTCTTCCTGTTAAAAGGGAGTTTTTCCTTCCCACTGTTGCCAAGTGCTTGCTAATAGGGGGTTGTGTGATTGCTGGGTTTTTCTCTGTAGTATTGTAGGGTCTTTACCTTAAAATATTAATTGCTTTAAGGTGACCGTTGTTGTAATTTGGTGCTGTATGAATAAAATTACATTTATTTGAATTTATTTGATTTAAAAGCAGTTAGATTAGCACCTAACCTTTGTGTTTTTTATGTTTATGTATGTTTTGGTGATGTTGAAGTTGGCATTTGGCTTTTTTAATCCATTAAATTTTCTGTTCTGTCTGACAGAGACGGGAATTTACCTAATTCCAGGTGCTAAACAATAACATGTCATATTAATTGCATACAAATTGAATCGCTATAGTGCTGTATCGTCAGTAATCCAGTCCTGGTTTTAATCAAACTGTCAGGGATTATTACCTCCTTCTTGTGACAGGGTTTATGTCTCCGGTGGGTTCGTCTGTATCGTCTCCTATAGCTGTTTTGGCACCAGGAAACAACCAGGCAGCTTCTGTTGAACTATTTTCAAGGTGAATTAGTAGAGTTCCTGTGCTTGCAGCTTTTTTTTTTAGACCTAGAGCGTGGGCATGGTTCAGTCCTTCAGCTCTTTCACTGGTAGACCAGCAATTTGTCTCTCAGCACCTACTGTGAGAGATGTACACAGGGAGAGGGCAATTTGGTTATCTCCTGGCTCTCTGTACCTCTCAGCTAGCACTCAAACCATGTGCTGATTTTTTATTTATTTATTTATTTTTATATCAAATTACAGAATTTAACAACAAAGTCCAGCTGAGTCTTTAACTGCCTGATATTGTACAGCATGTGAACCAGCTACTTTCTTTTTGTTTGATGGGTCTTCTGTTACTGGCTGCAGTTTTTTCCGAGCCCTGCCAACTGAAGAAATTCAAAGCATTTCCCGTTTTTATTTAACTACATCTGTTAGCTCACATGCCAGAACACATGCTTTTGGAATCCTTTTGCATGGCATTTTAGATTTGAGACTCGATGTTGGAACCTTATCAAACCACTACAGACATAATGGGCTCCTGATGGGCGGGGAGAATAAGGGGGATTGACTGGTAAAGTGGAGGCGCAGCCCTGCAGGATTTTCCCATTAACATCTTCCTCGGCAGGGACAGCTTAACAGAAATTGAGCCGTCTCTCTGCGGTCTTACTCGGCTTGTTAGTGAAGAGGGGCAGCGCTGGGGCCAGGAGCCCAGAGACTCAGATGGCATTTGAGGAAACCGACTAGGGGATGGCCTTTTGAAGAAACAAGCCACAGAGACGCAAGATCACTAATTAGCCCTCTGCATCCTCAAGACTCACAACTTAGTGTCTTCTTACATTTCGCACCTCAAGTTTGACAAATATTGTGAAGAGATGTGATTAAAGTTTAACTAAGAAAAGTAAGAAATTGCATGACACTTTTTTTTTAAGAAGTTCTGTTCTGACCGTGACATTTACATTTGACTATAAATAATAACGGTCTTTTCTTTAAGCAGCTAATCCATCTGTTAATTCTACTTTCCTAATAAACAGCAGCACAGAAAGTACCATTTAAAATAACGTGAAGTCTGCGAATGACGATGACATAATCCCTGCATTCATTAACATTTTTGTGGCTCAGATTTCTGCTTGACCTTCACAGAATTACAACATTCTGCATGAATGGAAATCGCTTGAATGGTTTAAGAGCGGAGCTGCAAAACAAGTTTGATAGGCGGACTTCAAGCTGACTCTTTAAAGCGAGATCTGCCGTTGGCATTCAGCCATTATCAGCTGTTTGAACACTGCTCACTGCACCCCGGCTGGTGCGCGCCACAGATGCAGTAATCGCTGACAATTATTTTGTTTAGGTTTGATTGCACATGATGCAGGCAAGCAATTAACAAAACAATGTGACACGAACGTAATTTGCTCTCTCAGCAAAACGATATTGGCTGTTTGGATCCAGTAGCTGGTGAAAGGAGGCTGGCAGGTGTTCATCTGTAAGTTTCTGCATCACAGCTGATGGGCTGCAGAGCAAAAAAGACTTCAAGTATCCCAGATAGTGCTTACTTCCTGTAAATGGTCATTATATCAAGCAACTACTCAGAATAGAAAGATACAAATAAGACATACACTTGAATATATTTGCTTATGTGCACTTAAAATTCATCACATTGGTAATGTAGTAATGTAGTAGATTAGTAATGTTGAGGAGATGCTGATTAATTACACCATTATTTGAATAAGTCAAGGAAATAAGCCCCCTTTACTACTTAAAGGGGGCTTATTGTGCGTTTTTTTTCTCTCCCTACTCTTGGATTTATAGACATCGACTTTATTTAATTCACTTGTTACAGCTACGCAAGAGAGGAAAGAAAATGTATATGTATGTACAAGTGCAGTGATAATGATACACATGTATTATTATTAATTAGTAGTATTATGTCACTAATAGCAGACATGCCTTTTGTGGTCATTTCGAGTACACAGGTCCAGCTGTGAGCACACAAGCCCCGCCCAGCTGCTGTTCTTCCTCCCTACAGAGGATGAACTAAGAGGCTGCACCATTCCCATTCTAAGAAAAAAAAGGATTACTTTGGATTTCACTTTAATCTCATGAGGGCAAAAGAATAAAAGTCAGGGAGGTCCAAATATTCAGTTTTTTCTTCTGTGTATTTTCATGTCTGTATCATCAGATTTGCAGATGGCTGTCTCTCTCTGAGCCTGAATCTTCCTGTTGAAAGGGAGTTCTTCCTTCCCACTGTCTCCGAATACTTCCTGATAGGGGACTGTCTGATTGTTGGGGTTTTCTCTGGTGTTATTGTCGTTACCATACAATAGAAACCACCTTGAGGCAACAGTTGTTGCGATTTGCTGCCAAATAAATAATTGATTTTAATTGTATTCCTTTTCTGCTATATTATTACTGTCTGTTTATTATTAGGGGGAAACCAAGGAAAAGAAAGTGAATAAAATACACCTGTCTGCTTAACATCATGACACTTACTGTTCATATTTTCTCAGCTTTTGTCAGCTGTTATCAGTCAGACCATTGGGTTTCTGTGCAAAAAAAAAAGTATTGAGGAAGAAGCTTAAATGGCTGGTTTCAGACAGTGGATATAATGAGGTGCTGCACTGAGGTAAACGATAAATAAGGATCACTTTGAAATGTGAATCATGCAAAGATACTAAAGTCCAAGAATAAAAATAAGGAGCTAGAAATGAGCATAATAGGTCCACAATAAAGGCTTGAAAATATACACATTCTTCTGCGCCCCTGCTTATGTCGACTCATTTACACCATCACACCCGCTAAACTTGTCAGTGAAGAACTTATGATGGCAAATAACATCACTAATGAGCCATATTGAGTTTTACTTTCATGTCAGCAGTCATTTTGTCACACTGTCGCACTCTTCAGATGATGGATATCTTGCTCGGGAATGAAACTCTTCAAAGTCTGATTACACTGTGCAGCTCAGCCAATAGAGTAATCTTCATCTCTCTCTCTTTCTGTCTCTCCCTGCTGGCTCAGAGCCACCCAGGCCTCAGCTACCCCCTGCAACTCAGAGGGACCAGGCTTGTGTCGTTCTCTCCAGCTCCGACAGTGAGCCAGAGCTCAGCTGGGGAAAAGCCCGGCCTCAGAAATCACGTAAAGGCAAACAGAGCAAAGAGGGGGAGATGGAGGAGAAGGAGGCTGAGCCTCCCAAAGACAAACAGAGAGTGGGAGAAGCAGAGGAAGAGGACAAGCGGTGGCTCAAAGGCAAACAATCAGTGGGAGAGAGAGTCGACGCTAGCGGTGGTGGCTGCCTCCCCCCTGACCGCACACAGGGTAATCCCACATGCAATCTTCTTCTTTTCATATCTAGGGAAATTGGCTAGTGCCTTCTTGTCACCTGCCCATATAATGCTGTTTAATATCATCACCTCCAATAAGGCACCATAGCTCATTCCATATGGGGCTAGGCATTATTATTCTTACTACTTATTACTATTTCTGCACTTTGCGCCATGAAGCTCCAGGAGATATTACAGTAAGTAAAACTTCGCTGATCTCCACTGGCTTTGAGGACCAGCGTTCAGCACCAACTGACGAGCTCCTGATTGGCTGTTTTGTTTTTTTGTGTTGTTTTTTTTTTTTCTTTTAATAAAGTTGACCGAGGTCTAATTTCATGAAAGGCACAAGCTCCCTAGATGCTCCAGCTCGTCCCTGAAACACAACCTGCCGTTCCCCCGTCCGCTCTGGTTATATGTGCACATGTCTGTGTATCTCAGAGGGATGTGAGGAAACAAATTCCCAATTACACAGTGTGTAATATTGCAAATTAAGACCTCTGTGTTCAAGTACTCGTGTCTCAAAGGGATACGCAAAGCAATAAATTGCACTAATTACAAAGAACTAATTACACTGTGTGCAATATGAAGAGCTTTAAAAAAAATGCCAGACTAGCAAAGTCTAAGAAAAGCCCGTGACCTGGGTGTTGCCTCTGAAAACATGTAGATGTTCATATTAAAGGGGTGACACTGAGCTCGGGGCTTTTTTCAAAAACATTTTTCTAGAACACTCAACACGGGAAGGAGTAAAGCATTCAGGTTTTAACAGGCCATCAATCCCCATTAGCCTTTAACATCCAGAGATCAGCGTGCAACAACCTGGCTGGTTCCTGTTCTTGAGACACACGCACACACTTACAATTTGACATCTATTAGTGCCCAGATTGTCGAGTGGTTAATTTCCCATCTTTGCAGATACCTGCGCCACCCCATCAGTCTAGGACTGAATTCCACTGCAGCTTTTCTTTTCCCTGCAGTGCCTTCTGTACTTTATACTAAAGGTGATCAAAAAGCCTTTTTTAAAAATAAAAACACCTCTATTTAGACTGACTCAAGGGGAGCGATAAAAGCTTCACAGTCGATCAGAAATGGCAGCACTAAAGAGACACCGCTGGATACCAACTTGGCCCCCTACGTCCCCTTAGTCATGCACTTTTTCCCCTGGAGACAGCTCATGTCTACCTGCAGTACTGTGCAAGAGTTCTAGAGTTTTAAGCCATTGCCTAAACATACAGGCAGAGTGATACAGGGCTGTCTTAAGTGATGAGAACACCTTGTCTTATAACAGATATGGAAACAAGAGAAACACAAGCCTATAAGCTGCCCAACGCTCAGTGGAAAGCCATGTGAGCTTTTTAGATTCCAACACAGTGTTTTACAGTATTAAATTTGCCACTTGATTGTAATTTTTGAAATAATAGTTGTTTGGATTCCACAGATAAATGAATAAAAGGGGTTTCTCACTTTTAATTTTCTTATCTGAACCTTTCTTATTCAACTCCAGCTCTTAATATTTTATCCAGGGAGTCCTCTCGAGTAGGTTTGCATGATTCATAGTTCAAAAGGATCCATTTTTACCTTAAACTGTTGCTTATAAATTGGATGGACACCTGGCTCATGCAATTTATAAGCCATTGTAGTTCCTCCCTCTTTAAGCCACCCCCTTTCTGAAAGCCCACTTTCTTCTGATTGGCTAATAGTTAAATCCCTGCCCCAGTGCTTGTGGGTTACACTTCTTGCATTAAGATTTGATCGATCTGTAGACCTTCAGCTTTAATTTAAGGGGTTTGACAAAGTTTGACAAACTGTTTAGGAATTACAGCCGTTTTTATATATTATCTCCCATTTTTAGAGGTTCAGCCAACATGCTGAAAAAAAATAAGGTCTGTTATGAGACTGATAAAAAGTGATTTGCTGCCAGAAGTCTAGAAGTCATGGATATCACCGTGTTTGTTTGTGTTTCTTCCCTTGGGATGCTCAAAGGCTGCCACCTTCAGTCGCTGCTTGTTTGTGGGTCTGTATCAGACCTGTGAATCGTACGGCCCCTGGGCCACATCTGGCACTTTGGTTGTCCTGCGTGATGTCAATGGGAAATTAGGATTCGAGCATAAATAAGTATACATTATGCAGTTTCCCATTTCAGCCACCAAAACTCGTCATCAGAGAATAGATCACTGTTTTGTTTTTTTGTGATTTTGTGAAGTCACAGTACAATTTTGTTTTCTTTTGTTTTCAATGTAGATTTGCTGTTTTGTTTTTTTTAAACTGGACTAATACGTATTTATTTACTGATGTCAAAGGTAGTGCTGTGTGCTTAGTTTGTGGAGAGCTGATTGCTGAGTAACTTTATGCTTGAAATCCCGAAATTGGGACAAACTGTCAGGTTTTATGATCTACTTTCAGATTTATTTTTATTGGTATTTAAATGATACCTAGTTATATTTATCATTGAACCCAGATGACATAGTTTATTAAACTACAGCTGTACTTGGTGCCTTAAAAATCAGAGAAACTGCGTCGAACTAGACACTTGCCTCTGAATGCCATACCTTGGCCTCCACCAACACTGTAAGAAATCTTGGAGTCATTTTTAACCAAGATGTCCAAATATGAAGAGCTACTTTCTTTTATCTGCACAGTTTCTCTAAAATTAAAAGCCACTGGAAACTACTCTTATTATTATCAGGTTGTTCTACAGATTCCCTAAAAAACCTCCATTTAATCCAAAATAGAGGGTACTGACAACGCCAAGAAAGAGAGATGATATTTGTCCCATATTGGCCTCTCTTCATTGGCTCCCTGTTAGAGCCACAATCAAATTTATAATCCTTCTCCTCACATAAAAGGGCAGGCCCAAACTTATCTTAAAGATCTGATAGTACTGCTATGTATGTTGTCCTAATAAAGCACTTTGCTGTCAGACTGCAGGGTTACTTATAGTTGTTAGAGTTTCTAAAAGTAGTAGTAGTAGGTGTTTGATTGTTGGGTATTTTTCCAGAATACTTTAGGAAATTTAGCTTACAGCATAAAGTACCTTCAAGTGACTGTTGTTGTGATTTGGTGCTATCAAAATAAACCTGAACTGAATTGAATAAAGTGACTGAAATTGGTATTTCTGGGTTGTATCGAAAGTCAGGAGGTGTTGTGTAAGTCAGTGCTAAAAATTTACCATGTTGTTAACTTCATAAGGGCGAAAGGACTGAATCACAGATAGTTTGTTTGAAAAAAAAAAAAAAAAAAAAAAAAAAAAAAACTGGATTTCTGCCACTGAGTAAGAAAAAAAAAAAAGAAAAACTGCAGATTGTCACGGCTGCCGAGGCGAGCCGTGTGGTATTGAAGGGAGAAAGGACCCAAAACGCAGGCAGTAGATGATAATGCTGGTGATGTTTTATTTACACAGTGGTGAGAAGGCAAAACAGGCAAGAGGGAAGACAAAACTAAAGACCTAAACTGGGAAAGCTAAATGACAAACCTGAGAGGGTACCAGAATGGGGTGAGAGGCAGAGAGACACGGACGAGGGACAGGACACCGTGGACCACGGAGTAACGGAGACGAACCGACAACAGGCAGGAGAACACACAGGGCTTAAATACACACACCAGTAATCAGGGGATGAGCGACAGAAGGGCAACACAGCTGGGAGGAATCAGAGCTGACGGGACAGGGGAAACGTAATCTGAACACACTCACATCAGACAGAGACCTTCACAATAAAACAGGAAACTCAGATACGGGGAACCAAACAAGACAGAACTAAACAGACAGATTCACAAACAGACGGGGTGACACCATAGACAGACAGAGACGCAGACTCAGAGGCAGACCGAATATAACACATAGAACTCAAACAATAATAATCATCATCATAATAAACTAGAAAATGATAATAAACTAAAAGCGCTGGGTCACTGACCCAGGACCATGACACAGATAAAGTAATTAAACTACAAGAAAACTGGCAATAGTAGTTTGAAATTTAGCAAAAAGAGATTTTGTTCACTCTGTTTTTGGGAATGTGTTTTAAAAGATAAACTGCTTTTTTTTTTTTTACCTACTTCACATTTTCATTGCCTAATTACAACATCTACTCTTAACAGTAGCAGTTTATAAAGAGATAAAAATAATATTGAACAGAACTGAGTTCAGCTTATTAATTGCCCACCCACGGTATGTATGTATAGATACATAAGTATGAGCAGTTCATAAATTAATTTATTGAAAAAGGTACAAAAATGAGTCTTTATAATGTAATAGCTTAGACAGCAGGACTCTATCTCCTTTCAGACTGCATTAGGCCAGGCTGAGAGTTGAGGGTCATCTATAAACCTGTTAGCTTGCCAAGCAGTCACCGCAGTTACCGCAGTTACCGCAGTCTGCCATTTTAACCATGTTTTTTCATGGTTTTAAGACTTGACTGTTTTTGATTTAAAAAAAGACGAAAAAAAGCCCAATCTTGATCATAGAAGTGTTAAAATGGGACTGATCAGTACTGTACTAGTTAGTCCCGAAAAGGTTGATTCTGTTCACGTGGATGTAGAGTTTTCAGTGGGAGAAACGTTTCGTCAAGTGACTTCTTCAGTCTCAGCTGACTGCAGGTTTCCCCAATCTTATAAACCGTACATTTGCACAATGACTGAAACCAGCCCACTGAAAGCACAATGGGCTGTGAGGTCAGTTTCTTCATTGGTCAGTGTTGATCAGTTGTCATTATGCAAATGTACTGATTATAAGTTTGGACTGCAGTCAGCTGAGACTGAAGAAGCCAATTGACGAAATGTTTCTCCCATTGAAAACTCTACATCCAGACGAACAAAGTCAGCTTTTTCAGGATTTCCTTACCTGGATGATTGCGCATGCATCAAGTCTTACTAGTTGGTGTTAGCCAGTTAAAACCAAATGATTTACAAACACCCTCTTTAGTTGATTTTAAGGCTCCACACCCTCTGACCTTAAAGCTGGCATCACCGACAACCCCAACACTACAGTAAATCTGTGCCACTTTAGTAGTTTTTAGTTGTGCTCCCAAGTCACTTTAATCATAGAATAAAGAAAAGAGTCATTCTGACTCACACGTGTTTGGGCTTTCTTCAGAAGTAAACTTCGGTTCCTGCAGGGTTAGGGTTACCACCTATGATGAAATAGACCTCTGAATCCACCATCTCACTTGTAACCTGTGATTTTGTTCTAGCCACATACTACATAGACAAATTTTCAGGGTCTTGAAGATAAAGTCTCACATTTTGAAACTTTTCTATTAAAACAATACATTTGGGTGTTTTAAACAGGCAACAATTCTACAAGAGGGATCGGATGGTAACCAAGCCCTACACCTAACTCTGACCCTAGAGTTTAGACCCAGTGACCTGGCGCATGTTACTACGTTAATGTTTTCACTTGATTTGTTATATGTAGTTCCAGTAGTCCTATGGCAGATAGTACCGCTCTCACACGGCTCTTGTTTCAACACAAGGGAGGCAGCCTGCGCTGAGACAGACGATATTGACAGCTTAAATCTACAAATCAGACTGCCTTCAAAAACTGCACGAGTGTACTGGCTAGTATGCGTGACGTAATTTGTTTTAGAAAAGAAAAACTATTCGAGGCATTTATCTGTCCTGTTGTTGTTTAGTCAGATTCTTAGTTACATGCTGTTGCCAGTCTGTCTCCAGCAGCGTGGGTATTACAAAGCACTGTGTTTGTCCAATAAAAGTGACCTATGGGGTCAGGAGCGGCACCTAATGATTTTCCTCTACCTGCCTGTGGTTTTTGAAGGCAAACCGCAGAGCTGTCGGCCGCTCCCACCTCTTGATTGCTCTGAGATTACTTTCCTCACAGCACAGACAGGCAATCACTCCTCCTCCACCTCCCCGTCTCCCACTCTCTCCTTACTGTCTGTCGCTCAGTCGATCTGCATGGCCCAAACATTTAAACATGGATACCTGTCTCTTTTGGATATTAGTGCAAATGTAGCAGCGGCACCAAACGTCTTCATGCTTGAGAAGCACAGTTAGGATTTCTTTTTTCCTTTTTTTTTTTAATCTTTTGTTTCAATTCTGCAGAAGATAAGATGACTCAGTCCAATTAGGCGTTGTTTTCTTTCTCTCTCAGTAAAATAACAGATAAATCCCTTGGGGTGTTTTGAAGGCACTGTTCATACTGTGTAAGTGACAGTCTAATAAGACGGCTTTGTAAGATGAATTGCCCCCATCGTATAAATGGCCCACTTAATGCAGCTGGCGCGTTCTACCACTGCAAACAGGGGAAGGGGGGGAAAAAAACTGCTTACAACAAATATGGGCTGCACACTGCAGAGCTGCAAGGTTTCATTACAGATGCAGCAGGACAAAAGGATGGATGGGATTTAGCGAAAAGCTAGTGTCCTAAAAATGTTTTGGTTCCAGGTTTGTAGCTCTGTGAAATGCCTTCGTCTGGTTATCTTGGTATTTTCAGAGTGGCCCATTCCAGCTGAGGCTGGTCTGAGAGCAGAACAATCTGTGGCAGACCTGGGAAAATTGCACCTATGAGGACGGCAAACATAAAAGTGAAAGATATGGACTTTGTACAGGATAGGTCAAGGAGAGAAAATGTCTTACTTGGATGATCTCACATCGATACAAAGGGATTTGGCATCAAATTACATCGCTGATATTATTCAAAGCAGCGATGGACCGTTAAACAGTCAGTAAATAGAAACAGTTTCTGTGGAAAATAAAAACTGGTTAAAGAAATACTGCAAAGTAGAAGCGATTGAAATACTTTGAATACAAAGAGCATGTTAAAAGAACGGTTTATGACGTGATTAAGGATATAGAGATAGAATAGAAACTTAAGCATCTGTCTAATATAAACCCAGTAGTGTAGCCATAGTGTAGCGAATGCTACAGTAGCAGATTAGTGGCTGCTGTGCTGCCATTAGCATTAGTATCAGAGAGGGAATTAAAGCCTCACAGAACCTTTGCTGGAATAAATATGATGTTCAAACAGCATATTGCTGCCAAATGGACCAATCAGTTGTTGTGTTCTGCATCATAAAGACATATAATTACATTTCTGAGTAGGTGAACATCTGTGATCAGATGCAGATATTTTAGCCTGATCAGCTGTTC
The DNA here is from genome assembly GCF_051167445.1 of Perissodus microlepis. Taxonomy (NCBI): domain Eukaryota; kingdom Metazoa; phylum Chordata; class Actinopteri; order Cichliformes; family Cichlidae; genus Perissodus; species Perissodus microlepis. The sequence goes on along the minus strand of NC_140482.1, from coordinate 11,838,314 downwards.
ATTGGTTTTGACCGATCAGCTAAAAAATGTCCAATCCCAGTGTGTCTCTTCTTATATATCTTACCTGTGCAGTCCCATATGAAGGTGTGCTAGGTAGAGTGAAAAATATGATATATTGTTTGACCTCATTGTACACTCACACTAATGATGTCATGGTTTTCTACTGATCAGCAGCTGGTAGTGAAAATGTGCTAAGAAGAGTAGGAGTTTTCCACCATAGCCAGAAAGAAAGAAACAAGCTAGCAAAGGGAACTAAACACTGATCTGAATCATATTACGCCACCAGCAGCACTCAGTCGGTAGAAAATCTGTTTGTTTGTTTGGTTTTTTAAACAACTGCATTAAAATGCTAGAAAAGTCTGTTTCATCTACAACGATTAATTCACTTTTTTATTAAATATACACGTCTTTTGAGAGATTTTGTAGAGAAAACAAAGAGTTAAATGCATTTAATTCTCAAAAACGGGGATTGACTGTGGCTTGGCAACAGCAGTCTTCACACTTGGAGTTCTCTTTCGTTTCCCAACCAAAACACTGGAGAGGTGTCTTTCTCCCATAGAGATCCAGTGCAGGTGCAGGGCAGCACTTGTTCAATGGAAACTCTCTTGTCGCAGACAGCCTGTGTCAGTATTTTTCCCCCATTAGCAAGCCAGATGGACACACACACACACACACACACACGCACGCACAATCTCACTAACACACACACCGACAAGGCAGACAACTGGCCACGCGAAGTGATTTAAGGCAAGTATTATCAGAGTGTTATAGGTCTTTGTCTAAATGAAGCGTGGTCGAACAGTGGCGGTCTCATTTCCACCACCTGACCTTTTCGTGCTAGATGCTGGCAGGATGAGCAAGCTACATAGCTGACATTAATGACCCGCTCCCTCTCTTCTTTCTCTGTTTCTCTCCTTGTGTGACCATCATTTTATCACTCTTTTTTTCTGCTCTCTAGCTGCATTTCAATCCTGTTGTTCAGCAAATTCTAGAGTGAACTTGTGAAAAATAAATTGGGCATTTTCTGTCAAAGAAGTTGGCTTTCTGTGTTGCTGAACAGCGTTATACTGAAGGAATAGTTTTCTATAGTGATTAAAATTAGTTGGTCAGAAAATTGAATTGCTTTAAAACTGAAAGTCACCCAATGATGATAGCTGTGGTTGCAAAAATGCTTTTGGGCCTATAGAGGTTTACGGGAAAAGAGATTTCTGTCTTCACTTCTGGAAACAACTCTTCTGCCGAGTTCATTGGCTCAGTCACTCGTTTTGGGCCATATCGGTATGAAACTGCACGTTTATTGGCCAATGAGTTGTCATTAACCAACAAGCATGTGGATCCACAGTCAAACTCACTCCTTCTCGTCACACCCGGTTTTTTGCAGCCACAATGGCGACCACAGAAATGCTCATCTCAAAGCTTCAAACAGGAATTTGGAAACAATGGGTGACGTCACAGTAGCTGCGTCCCTCTTTTACACGGTATGTGACATTAACACTTTATCCTTTACGTTTGTACATTTGTTTAAATAAAAACATTGCTTAATTTTAACTTTATTTTAAAATATAAACTTGCTGCTGCTATTTCAGTTGATAGCTACATCCGGTAGATTTGGCTTCCAAATGTTTATATTTCACCAGTTCTAATCTTTTTTTTTTTTAATATGTACTTGGACTCATTGGTACAAATGCGTGTCTTAAATAACGTTGGGTTACTTAACGTAATCCCTGGTTCTTTGATAACAGAGTGAGGTGTTTCACTATGGGAATCGCCTCGGCGTGACCAACTACGGAAGCTCCAATGACACCACGTCTGTCTATGACAGACCTGTCGAGCCGTGCTCAGGGCTCCACCCCCTCGTACTAACACGGCCGACCAGCTCCTCCTAACTCATTCCAAGCAGATTTCTTTCCGTGCCTAAGCAAGGAGGGAAGTGTTGGTGAAACACCTCACTCTGTTATCAAAGAACCAGGGATTACGTTAAGTAACCCAACGTTCTTTTTCTAACTTCGCTCAGTGTTTCACTACGGGAGATATGGCCCACTCCCGGATTGCGCCAGCTCCCGAAGCTACTCTCCAGTGCTACTCCAGGATCTCAGGTCGAACCTGAGGCACCAGAATCCAGCACCGTCTGAGCCAGGGATGACTGTGCAACATCCAGCCGATAAAACCGGACAAACGTGTGCGGCGTAGCCCAGCTTGCTGCCGCACAAATATCCTGGACTGATACACCTCTGAACAACGCCCAGGATGTGGCCACACCCCTAGTGGAGTGTGCTCGGAGTCCCGGGGGGGCCTGCAAGCCCTTACAGCTATAAGCCAGAGCTAAGGCCTCTACAATCCAATGAGCTAGCCTCTGGCGTGATACGGGCCTGCCCTTGTGAGGGGAGGCCCAGGAAACAAACAGCTGATCCGACTTCCTGAATCCAGCTGTTCTGTCAACATAAGTCCCCAAAGCCCGGACAGGGCACAAAGTGTTCAGCCTCTGCTCCCTCTCTGAAGAGAATGGAGGGGGGTGAAAAGCTAGGAGCTCTACTGTAGAGCACCTGTATGACGTTTCCAACACTTTAGGGACAAAGGCTGGGTTAGGCCTCAGGAGTGCTTTAGTGAGTCCCGGGGCCAGCTGTAGACAAGAGGGGTGAATAGACAGAGCCTGTAATTCACTAACTCGCTTGGCTGTGGTTAGAGCCAACAGCAGAGTGGTTTTAAGAGAGACAAACTTCAACCCCACTGCCCCAATAGGCTCAAAGGGGTAGTGGGAGAGGGCGTCTAAAACGACTGACAGATCCCATAAAGGGACCAGTGGTCTAGAAACTGGGAGCGTTCGACGCGCCCCTCTCATGAAGCGACATACAAGGGGGTGCTGCCTGGCAGGTTTATCACCAAACCCCACGTGGCAGGCTGAAATAGCTGCTAAATAGACCTTTATAGTGGAAAAAGCTTTCCTTTTGTCCAGCAAGTCTTGAAGAAAACACAACAGCTCCACCACTGAACACTGAAAAGGGATAATCTGCTTTTCATGGCACCACTCTTCAAAAACACGCCATTTACTGCTGTAAACGGAACGAGTGGAGGAGGCTCTGGCATTCTGAATGGTTTCAATAACCTTCGGAGGCATGCCTGCTGCCTTCAAATTCCACCTTTCACGGGCCAGGCCCAGAGAGCAACCTGGTCTGGATGGGGATGGTATATCTCCCCCTGCGCCTGAGACAGAAGGTCCCTGCAGATGGGGAGTGGCCATGGCTCGTCCACCAGAAGCTGGATGATTTCTGCTATCCAGTGTTTGGATGGCCACCGTGGAGCTATTAAAATCAGAGACAGCCCCTGATCCCTCACCCTGATCAGTTTTGGGGAGATCAGGCTGAGGGGAGGGAAAACATACAGCAGAGTTTTTGGCCATGGATGGGCCAGCGCATCTACGCCCAGTGGCGCGTGTGCGTCTGACAGGGAGAAAAACAGAGGGCACTGTGTGTTTTCTCGCGAGGCGAAGAGATCTACGGCAGCCCGGCCGTATCTCTGCCAAATCTGCTCCACCACCTGTGGGTGAAGCCTCCATTCTCCGAACAGTGGATTTCCTCTGGACAGGAGGTCCGCCCCCCTGTTCAGAATTCCTGGCACGTGAGTTGCCCGAAGGGAGAGGAGCCGAGTGCTGCTCCACATAATTATTTCCCTGGCTAACCTGTGTAGCTGCCGCGAACGGGTGCCGCCCTGGCGGTTCATATAAGCAACTACAGTGGAGTTGTCTGTTTTCACTAAAACATGTTGACCCCGGAGATACGGCAGAAAATGCCGTAAGGCTAAGAGCACCGCGCGGAGCTCCAGCACATTTATGTGATTCAGAGCGAGTCTCTGTGACCAAACGCCATTCACTGCTCTGCCCATCATAGTTGCACCCCAACCTGACAGGGATGCATCTGTGGTCAGCGTCACCCTGGATGATACTGCCCCGAGCGGTACCCCCGCCGCGAGAGCTGTCGGGCTCCTCCAAGGCCGGAGAGCCGCGATACACGGCTGCATTATTTTTACACCACGACTGAGATGTCGGCGAGGGCACAGCTGCAGAGAAGCGACCCACCGCTGAAAATCTCTCATCATAAGCAGCCCCAAATGTACCACTGATATCACCGAGGCCATGAGGCCGAGGAGGCGGAGACAGAGTCGGAACCGCACGACTTTCCCCAGCTGAAAACGGGAAAGACAGTGAGTGAAGGATGCGATCCTCCGCTCTGAAAGTGCGATACGATAAGAGATGGAGTCTATTCTGAGCCCCAGATACTCTGTAAACTGTGCGGGTTCCAAGTGGCTCTTTTCCAGGTTGATTGTGAACCCAAGCTCCGTGAGGTGATTCACTACCACCTCGGAGTCTTTGATCGCCTGCTCGCGCAATCGTGAGCATATTAGATAATCGTCTATGTAAGAGAATATTCTGATGCCGCTGTTCCTTAACGGAGACAGCGCTGCCTCCACACATTTGCTGAACACCCTTGGAGCTAAGGATAGCCCGAATGGGATAGTTTGAAACTCGTACGCTACGCTCTGATAAGCAAACCTGAGATATTTCCTGTGTGGAGGATAAATGGCGATGTGAAAATATGCGTCTGACAGGTCGATTGTAACAAACCAATCGCCTGTGTGAATTGAGCGACAAAGTGTCTTGTGTGTGAGCATTCTGAACGTGTACTTTCTCAAATGCTTGTTTAACACACGCAGATCCAGAATAGGACGGAGCGACGTTCCGTCCTTTTTCGGGATGAGGAAATAGCGGGAGTAAAAGCCCTGCTGAGCTTCTTCGCTCGGAACCGCTCCGATCGCCTGTTTGTGTAACAGGGAGGATATTTCCTCCTCTAGCACATTCGCTGAATCGCGACTGGCCACAGAAGCTAACACTCCGCCGAATCTCGGTGGTTTTGCCGCAAACTGTAGTCTGTAACCATGGGAAATGGTTGACAAGACCCAGGGATGAACTGTGCATGCGCGCTACCGCTCCAGCCGTGCTCAGAGCGGGCCTCTGAAGAAGCGGTAGCGTGACGTCACCCCTGTCTCCCGGAAGGAGTTGGGGCTCTCCCCCTCGGGAAGAGCGTGAGCTCCCCCCGCTGGGATCAAAGACAAATTGCAGTGATTTTCTTTTGTTTTTATTTTGAAACTGGGGGGACATTCTGCCCTTGGCAAACTGCCTGGCTGCAGAAATGCACGTTTTATTTCTTTTGTTACCCCCAAACCACAGTGAAGTGTCTGATGACTCTGGGCAGTGCTTGGTGACACAGACAGAGTGCTTAGAAGTGTTTGGTGACACTGCGCCATTTGTCCACAAGTCTGTCCTCCCTGAACTGGAGGAGGAGACTGAGAGGGTGCTCCTGGTGAACTGGAAACTTCCGGAGACCCTGAACTTTGGAGTGATTTGGTTACCCCTTCTAACACCTTCCTTCTCTTTGGGGAAGAAAAGAGGGGTGACACAGAGCGCTGCAGGTGTGCTAGGCTGACCACTTCTTTTTCCCCTCTCCGGGGTGTGACGGCTTGTTCTTTGCAGCAACTGCTGCAAAGGAATGCTTGCCCCAAGGTCTTCGGTTCTCTACCTTGGCCTGGTGGGCACCCTGCTGGCCTCCTGCTCCTCTCTGCATTCTGACCCCACTCTGTCTCCCTCTCACAGCTGCTGCTGTTGCTGCAAAGCCAGCTCTTGGCACCTGCTGGGGCTGAGAGTTAGGTTTTCTGGGTAAGCAGAGGTTGAATGCTTCTCCCTCCTGCTTTCTGCGGGTGCTTGTTTCTCTCATTCTCTCCAGGGCTGGGCCAAAGAGACCCTTGGTTGGGTCATAGGCTGCATCCATGACCTCAGCCTTCTGAGCATCACCTAGGCCTGACAGGTTTAGCCACAAGGCTCTCTCACCCGAGACTGCAAGGCCCATGACGCGGCCACACCCTTGGACTGCTCCCCTGGAGGAGCGAAGAATGAGATCATTAACCACGCAGATTTCATCCCAGAGGGCTGGGTTCGGGGAACCCGAGTCAAGCTGACGGCCCATGTCTTCTAGAATTTCTGCCTGATATGCTGATAGCAGTGTGAATGCATTAAGCGAGCATACTGACTGTGCAGCATATTTGTACGTCCTTTGATAAATAGATGCCGTGAGGCGATCTATCTTGTTGGGCAAAGAAATGCTAGAAGAAGCTGAGATTGCCCTGCGGTTAGGGTGAAGGTGATACGCCACTGAAGGCTCCACTGCTGGGGGTTCGGTCAGCCCCAGTTCACCCATCCCCTGGATCTCAAGCTTAGAGCAGCCCTTGGTCGGAAGCTTGCTTTTAAAAGGGCTTGACCAATAGCGACTCATTTCTTTCATGCAGGCCGGGACTGCTGGCAGAAGCTGCTTCGATGGCGGCAAGGCTGGTGGGAGCCTCTTGCCGTCATACAGGTCGCGTTCTGCCCCTTCGGCATCCTGGGCGGCTGGCCATGGGATGCCTAGCTTGGCAGCAGCCCGTTTGCAGACCTCGTACAAATTGCTGTCCACCAGGGGTGCAACTTCAGCCCCACTCGGTGGCCTGGACTGCTGGGGAGGAAAGGTAGAGTCATCCTCCTGTTCCTCATCCATGTCCTCCAGGTCGAGGAGGTCGGAGTCGGCATCGCCCTCCGCGTCCTCGCCACCCGGCTCGCCCACGTTTTGATCGAGGAGGTCCTCGAACGATGGGGGCATGAGCGGGGACTCTTCTTCCATCATGTCCGCCCAGCTTGTGGAGGCTCGCGGATGACGGATATCGCTCGTAGCAGTAGCAGCCGACAGGCAGGGGTCCTGACTGTTCGTTACTGCTACTCTCAGCCTCCTTTCCAGGACTTTCTCTGGCATCAAAGCACAGTGTGGGCATCCCTGAGGGTCCGCCAGTGAAGCCTGAGCATGCTTGGCACCCATACAGACGATGCACATATGATGAGGGTCCCTGCCGAGATGGTGGCACCGCATGATGCGGGGCACGGGCGGGATGCAGCCTCTTTAGCCTTCGGCTCCGACCTTTTGGCGGGAGTAGGAGCCGTAGACATGGTTAGCGGAAAGGGGTGAGACTAGGCTACACCAGGCTCGTCTCAACACGTTAGCCCGTAAGTAGCTAGGACTAGCAGCGGGTGTTAAATCCGATCTAGTCGCGGCGGGAGTCAGCTCGTCGTGACACGTTAGCTGCACTCCGCTAGCCAATATCGTTAGCAACTTAATGCTAACCGAACCCTAGGTCGACCAACAAGCTAATGCTAGTGAGACGCTAATGTGGTTCGTGGCCTGCTAACAAGTTAATGCTAGCCGGACACTGAACGAACAGCTCGCCGTAACGCGTTAGCCCGAGTCACACAACGTCGGCTACCTCGCTAACTAAAACCAGGAACCGCTGGGACAGCTCGCCTGACGCGGTTGCTGTTCCACAGTGCAACTCTAAGTACACTTCTTTCAGAGGACTTACTCAGCACGATCCAAACTGGAACAGGAAAAACTGCGTTCGGCGACGTACTCCTACACGGGACGCCTGAGAACTGTTAAGCAGCTAATCAAGTTAGCCTGGATGCGCTGAGGGAGCTCAAAGTAGTTTCTCACGGGAAGAAAGCGAGAATGAGTTAGGAGGAGCTGGTCGGCCGTGTTAGTATGAGGGGGCGGAGCCCTGAGCACGGCTCGACAGGTCTGTCATAGACAGACCTGGTGTCATTGGAGCTTCCGTAGTTGGTCACGCCGGAGCGATTCCCATAGTGAAACACCGAGCGAAGTTAGAAAAAGAACCTCTTATATGAACTCTGTTTTACCAGCCAAGCTAACACGTGCTGCATGTAGGACAGGTTGTAACTTGTAGATGACTAGCATGCTAGCAGTTAGTTTCATGCTCATTTTTTTTTTTAATTTGACCTTTTTAATAGAAAAGTATGTGTCAGTATAGGTTACAGATATTTAGGATGCCATGCAAACACCAGGCTAATCTACTTTCTTGTGCTTTTTAAAAAAGAAATATTTCAAAACTTTTAGATTATCATATTAAAAAAAAGATTTCATTTATTAATCTTTGTTTGTTTTTGAATTTTTAACTGTGTCCATTGTTTGAATGGTTGTGATTCAGTTATGATGCAAAAAGTCACTTATAGCACATCAACACATTATTATCCCTACAGCCTAAAGATGGAAAAGTCATGCACATCAGGAGGCAAATTTAATTGGTTGGTCAGCCATGTCACGCCCTTAGGCAAGACCCCATTACTCTAGTAATAGTCTGTCTACATGACTGGACCCAGACTGGGTCCAGTCCCAATCTTCATGACAATGTAGACTGGGACATTGGAATCTTGTCATCTACACTGGGTCCAATTCAATTCCAGATCTATTCCAATGGCAAATCACAAACACTTGCAATAGTTCTCTTAAGTTAGTAACGTATGCTATCTGCACAATAGAGCTATATCAGCATTTTAAAAGGTAAGATGTTAAAAAAAGACTATATATAACTAGCTAATACAAACATTATAGTGGATTATAGATGTAGATGTTAGACATGCTAATTGACACCAGATTAAGCTAGCAACACATAATTAGTTGCTCCAAGTTACTTTTAAATGCAAATTATTTTTTAACCATAGCTTTTTGCTGAGTTGACCAAATTTAATATTAGCCAGTACGGCATGTGTAATATGATGGCATGTGTTTGTCTGGTCAGCTGATAAAACGATAACTGCACAACAGTCGTGGAAACAAGTAGCTGTTTTTGTGATATATAGTTATAAATAAAATACTTTTATTTGAGACGTCTTGTAAACACTGTTTTTAGGCTTCGTGGTCTTGTTGACAGTCGAGGAACCAAATGAGACTGAAGACACAAGGTAAGTTTAAAATATGACAGCGGCTCTAAGAAAATATTACATAGAGGGTAAATACTTTTTGTTTTGTTCAACATATTAAATGTGTGTTGGCACACTAATACTGTATTACAGGGTAATAAAAAAAATCATCTCCTATTGCATTTACCTGGCTAAGCTTACACAGGCATGTCTAACATTTACTGTCTTTTTCTCTCTGCTATCTCTCTCCGCTCAGGAACCACAGGAGGATTCAGCCTGAAGACTCTGCAGTGAGACGGCGCCCTGACCCTGAGATTCATCTCCAAGAGTTTTTCAAGCTTTACCCGCTTCTTCTTTTTAATAAACCAAACATTATGCTTCCCAGTGGTCTGGTTTTTGTTTGTAAGGGAAAAAAGAAGTTCTGTTGCAGTGCTTGTACATAATTCATTTACAGATTTGTTGTTGTCTTAATCCATAGCTAAGATTGTTCTTCCTAAATTAAGCCAACCGTTTTTCTCCTCTGTGTCGGTGGGATAGCTGCACATGTATACTGTTATCTCTGAGTGAGTGGAGCGTCCCCATGCAGCACAGCACTAACAGGAAGACTGTATACGAGGATAACAACAGGGAAAGACACAAACTGTGTAACATGCTATTCATTTTGCCTGGTTTATTAGACATGTAAATAATTAATTCGCTGTGATAACTAATTGCACAGTAAAAAAAACTAAACTAGCATAAATGAAATGTGTTTATATGTCAAAGGCTGGCTGTTAGAAAGTCCAAAAGGAAAAACAAAGTCCGACAGGAGAAATAAAGCTGGAAAAATACTGACACATGGAACGACGAGGAAATGCATGAGAGATGTATATAAACACTCTGACAAGGACTAAGGGGGAGACAGCACTGTATATACAAAAAAGGAAAAACAAGACACAGCTAAATAGAATCAGAAAACTAGATAAAGAGGAAGTAGAACTATCAAAATAAAGCAGGAAGTAACATGACAGATAAAAAAAAATCTACCACAGAGACTAAGATTTGACAAAATATGGTGAACTTAGCATTAAACTTATGATTAATTATAACCCATGAATCTACATAGAAACTAGTGTTCCAAAACATCTAGAAATACTACAAGATTACTCAGAGAAATATACAGAAAATCAAATCCAGACCTTAATCAAAACTAGAAATGGAATTGAAACAAAAAAACAAAACAAATGAATCTAAAAAGTCTAAAATCGGATTAAAAAAAAAAAACTAAACTAAGGACTGAGAACAACAAAACTCATAGACTGTGACAAATTATGTATATCCACCCTAAAATGCCTTCATGTTTTCCCATTTAGAAGCAGAATTTACACCAGCAGGACAAAGAAATTCTGCGATTTTCTCTTTGAATAGCTTTTACAGCTGATTCTGAAACTGTTATCAACTGTTATCTGCCACCACCTGTTTCACAAAAAACAAAACAATAAACGTGGGCTATTACTTTGTTAAGCGAGTTAATTTTCATTTCTTTTAATAAGTTATACACAAAAGGTGTGACTTATTTCAAGCACTTTATTACTTAATCTTTTGTCCTAGGCAGTCTTATTTCTAGTGACGCAAAATTCCTCTGTTCTTTCAATAATCTGTTGGGTCTACTTTTAGAGTAAAGCAGAGTGTTTAAACCGCCACGTTTGTTTGCTCTTATATCAACTGCTGATAGCAAGAATGTTGACTTTGATTCCCATTTATATGAAAATGTCAGAGATAATTGCTTCAACATTTTCATTTCAGATTCTTAATCAAGTGTTTGAAAGCAATAAGCATCAATATATGGGTGTTTTTCCATGCATCTAGTGTATATGCATACATATTTGAATGATCTGCTACAAATGCCACATCTTCCCAATATTGTGCTCAGTATAATAAATCTTAAAAGCTGCGGGAGTTTAATGTCTCTTCTACTCATTGCATCACCAGAGGAGCAAACAGAGTACCAATAAAGCAGTGAAAACCAATAATGAGTCAATAATATATGCTCAGTGAGATATTAGTCAGCCTATTCCTCTCTCCCTGCAGACTGCGTAGCTCTGCCGTGTTTGTCTTCTGCTGCTGATGCTAATGATGATGATGGGGGCAATGGTGGCGAGGACGCCAACAACGCCCATCCCTTCTACCCAGGCCTGCAGTTCTGCGCCAGCCGGTACACAGACCGAATATATCTTTACTCCAAGGTACCGCCGCCTGTCTGTTTGATTGTGCATATTTGATCATAGACTGAGCTCATAAGGGAACCAGAGAATTTTTTTCTAGTGTGTTTTCACAATAATTCTTGTTCCTCTCAAGGTTGTGCCATTACAGGAAACGTTGCACCTGCCTATATTGTCCATCTGTGCCAAAGAATTACTCTGAGCTTAAATGCAAGTCAGTGTTTAACTCACAGTGAGATTCAGTCGTTTTGTGTTTTCTGCCACTCTGTGCTGCACACCTTGTCTTTTATTTTAGGTTCTCTAAGGGCCAGAAACAAATTGGTGTGATAGCACAACGGCAAAAAAAAAAAAAGACAGTGGTGGAAATTCAGCAGTTGATGTACTAACTGTTTGCTTATGAACCAGTGATGGCAAAGGGAATCTACCAAGAGGGCTGCCAGTAAGGGGTCAAGTGGTTTCACTGGGTGAAACACCATGGCAATTCAGGTCCATGGGATGGAGCAGAAGGAGATTTGGCTTGTTCTGATATGAGGGCAAATTCTTTTGTTAGAAACTGAAGGGGACTTCATTGGAGGTTGGGGCATCAGTTATCTGGATAATTCTCAGAGCTCAGGTGGAGTGCAGGATTCATACAGATATTGAAAATGGCTGGACAAAGCTGGACTGCACAGATCATGGCAGTGCAGGAAAAAGCTCCAAGCACAAGATATACTACACTACGGCAAGACCCAAGGTGCAGTTTGTGCAGAGATGCTCCGGAAATAATTCAGCACATTACAGAAGGGTGCAAAACGCTGGCAGGCAGGGCATACAGTACATGGAGCATCATAGCCAAGTAGCTGGCATAGGATACAGGAAGATCTGTGCCCCCTAGGGTGGTCCTGTGGGACTTCCAGAGTCAGAAGGACAAACTGGTGATGCCTAACCAATTGGACATAGTAGTGGTGGCCAAACGGAGGAAGAAGACAATCACTGTTGTTGCTGAACAACAGGATCTTGCCAGGTTTAACAATGACTCCCACCTGTGCTGTGTTTCCAACACGGTGCCAGTCCAAACTGCTGCTGGAGTACAGGAAGGCATGTTCGGAGGCAGCTATAAAAGTAATGGAAGGAGTGTAAAGGTGAGAATAGGGACACCAAACGAAGGGACTGAAGATGAAGGGTAAAAGAAGAGAGTGGCCTGATATGCATGGATGCAGGGAAGGAGGGCATGCAGAAAGTTGGTGTGACTGAAGGAGATGTGAGGGTGGAGGGTGGAGGCAGATGATCCACTATGGTGACCCTAACACACACAACCCCAAAGAAGAAGAACCCAAGCGAGTTACTATCTGACCCACAGCCGCCTGTGAGCAGCTGGTTCATTTCTTTTGGTGATTCTGAACAAGATCATAAGACATTATTCTAACACGCTTGAATCTGACTTAATTAATACCTGTATTCTGACAGACATTTCTCGATGTTATGCAGTAAATCCACAAGTTTCAAGTATTAAAAAAAGCAAGTTACTTGACAGTTGACTTGTGATATTGCACAGCTCTGTGTGAACTGTGGAAGAGTTGTAGCTAAGAGTTTAATTATAACTCTTTTTCAAACATTTTTTTGCCAGCTTCTATTATTTCATGAGCCTTTTCATACTGGGACAGGATTTTCCCTGGATCTGTCGTGCACATAAGTGAATTCAACTTGAATTTTCAAATACAACACATTGTCGTGTTGTGACGGTGACGGGCTGTGACTGGCTAACTAAATTGCAGCAGAAAATAAAAATATTTTCAAGCCACAAACAAAAGTACAAATAACAGGCAAAGCACCACGTTATGTTTTTGTTTTGTTTTTGTTTTTTGCGTGCACAACAGTTTGGGTAGTTTAGTTAGTAGCTTAATAACCCACATCATGATTTTCAGCTGCGTTCCTCCCCTGTGCAGTACTTGTTGGCTGATAAATACTCTTATAACACTTTGTCTTATATTTCTAAGTATTTATTCTGCAGCTTTTAAAAAATGCTTCTTTTTCTTGTGCCGCATTAAGTGTGAGGAGGCAGCAGCTCCTCTTACTCTAAGTGAAAGTCAGACGTGTGGTGTAATATCCTCTATTTCAATTCTTGCAACAAAAAAATAGCTAAAAAGCCAAAAAGTACACATAAAGGTGTGATGTCCACTTAATGTTTTCTTTTATATCCTCATGTTCTAGTGAAATTTACCTGATTCCATGTTCAAGATCTGCTCAGGTTTGAGCTGCAGATAATCACTTTTAATCATTTAATCTGCAGAGTTATCAGTGTAACCAGCTGTTCTGGTCAAAGTTTAAGAAGAAAAAACCTGAAATAGTTGTGATTAAAACAGGTGCAGTTAATTAGTGTAGAAACAACATAAAAGGCAGTTTTAACGAGCTTCTAACAAACAGGAAAAAACAGGCTATAATGAAAGCTACATGATGCTTGATATGAACCTTTATTGACCTTTGCTGCATTTTCAATTCTTCCCTTAGCATTACAACACTTTAACAAGCTAACTGCTAGTAAAAACTGGTAAAAAGTAATATCTGTGCTTCACCACTAGTGACTGGACGTCCTGTGTCCTGCCTCTACGCAGACATAAACCACATACAGTATGTCCAGTCGTGCAAATATATTTGAAACTGACTATTTTCTGCTCCAAAGGGAATGCTGGAGAAATGATCCCAGCATGATTCTCCCTAAAATTTCCAAAACGAGTAACAAAGGCCGTCGTGCTGGCTCCACACTAACTCCATCACACGCTGCCTTTTCCCCTCCTCTGTGCTGTGCAGGCATTACTGCTGAAGCATTCAAGTCAATTTCAGTAATGGATTTCTTCCAAAGACATAAGAAAAAAATATTTTATTAATAATGCTGAGATTTGTTAAGGGTTTATTTCAGCCAATTACTCTTGTATTGATCTTCCTTTTGCCTCTCAAAAATAGTAAAGCAGCAACCTTCGCCGCCTCTGTGGACCAGGCTCCTTTGCTGTGGAGTAAAAGGTGAAAGAAAAGCTTTTTAAATCCATTCATATCCCTCCGTTCAATACAAATTAAAGGTTTAGGATTTACCAGCGTATTGCCAATATGATTTAATAAGGTGCCACCAGTTTCCAAGCCGCCTTCTAACGTTTCCTCTTTTATCTACACTTCTCCTGTATTTGTCAGCAGCCAGTAAAGCGGTCGTCTAAGGATTTTATTTAATATATTTGGTGCACAAAAGGTTATTCGTAAAGTAAAAACTGAAGGAGGCAGCCAAACAGTTTTAAATATTGAACTTGACATAACAAAATAACCCTGTATATGGCATCTGGGTTTTCTTGGCTGGGCCAGCAAAAAGTTTGCATTCGTATTAGTACTAGTATTACTTATGGCTCAGTCATGCAGGTGTAGAGACTGGTCAGTAAAATCCCGGCAACCACTGGTCGCTAGGGAAAAATCTATATTCCCCAGCTGGTTGGATGTTTTGGAAAACAAACATCACCAGAAACCTCTTTAGGTTTGCGTAGTTGCTAGCAGGTTGCTGCAATCGCTTATAGTTTGCATGGAAGACACAGATTTGTCTGCAAACACTCGTTAAGTAGTAGTGAAACTTGAATAAGGGTGCAGAGACTGCTCTTCAAGATTCAAGTTAAACATTTTGAAACATATTCTCTGCTTCTGTTTTGCATCAAATTCTTCACAGTGTTAGCGCGTGTCTTAGCGAGTAGTTGGCAAGTGTGGAGACAAGTTGAAGTTGGAGTCTTCCATACAAAATACAGGCAATCGCGGCAATCTGATAGCAACCAAAACAATCATAAGGAGGTTTTCGATGTAACACCTTCTTTCAACAATTTCACTTAATGACAGCATCTTTGCCGACCAGTCATTTTTCTATGTAGTCTCTGACTGGTCTGTGTGACTGGAGGCCTTAGTATGACCAGTAATGTGGGTTTTAAATGTTACTGTTATCACTGAGTCAGTTCAATGTCATGATAGCTTCCATCTATCCAATTTCTGCTACTTATCTGGGTCACAGGAGCAGCAGTCTAATCAGATATGCCCAGACCTCTTTCTCTCCAGCTACCCCCTCCAGCTCTTCTGTAGGACACTGAAGATTTTATGCCTGATAAACCTCACATAGTAGGTGTCCAGGAAGTGCTAGAGGACACTGCCGGATTTTTGGCACTGCACTCACAGCTTTGATCCTGATAAAATCCTAATTTATCTGGACTTTTGTCCTGGCACAGCCATTTATGAGGTTTAGGTGGCACATAGGTTTGGATAGCTTTTTCATCATTTAAAAACTACATTTTGCATTTACTCGGATAATTTTTCTCAAATTTTAATTTTTAGTGAAACAATTATGCAAAAATCTAAGAAATCAGGGAGGAAGTACTTTATATACTTTTTCACAGCATTATAAACATATTTTGCTGGAACCTGCCTGCTAGAAATCTGAGTAAATCATGTTTCTATGATTGACAGAGGGAAACTTTTACAAATACACGTGCAGCAGCCAAAATAACAGTCACCGGTAACACGTTATATTTGAAATGAACTGCGATAACGGGCCGTTAGACTCGCTGATCTTGCTCTAGCTAACAGCACCGAACGCCAAAAGCGACATCATATCTGCTGGTGCAAGCCACATTTTGTAGAGGAAGAGGTTTCAACAGTTTGAAAAGATGACACTTTCTTATTTCTTCGCATCTGGTTTTGACTGCTTGTTCAGTGATGATGCAGAGGTTCTGTCTGAGTGGCGACGCCCATCGTTCAGGAGAATCAGCACTAATATAAATGGCCTAATAGTAACCCATGAGGTACTTTTATTTGAAGAGTGCAGGTGTTTTGTTCAGTATTCAAGCCAAATGTTCTTTTAGCCCCTTCCACCATTGAAGCTTGTGGCGCGTCCTTCCACCAGCAGACTAATACAAGCAAGTTTAACTGCAGTATGGCTCTGATTACACTCCTGTGCATTCTTGGCACTCCTCTCGAGTGCCACTTGCCAACAGACCTTTGTATTGATTGCGTTGTGATACTTGACGCCCTTTTGCTTCATTCATGAGGGATCAAATTCCTTCCCCACTAACTCAGATAAGAGACAAGAGGGTTTTACATAAAGAAGAGCAAGACGCTGAACTGAATCACCAGTGGAATCTTAGCCTGACAGCAATAGACAAGTGTCATGTACGCGTGGCTGAGACGATAAGCTGAGGAGATAAATGTCTCCCGCTGTCGTTTAAATGATAAAGTGGAGGAATTCTGGCTGGAAAGCTGTCACATTGGGATAATCCTGGACAAGGCAAAGTATTCACACAGGGGCTACTCGAGGCACAATCAGAGGAAGATTTGTCACAGAGGCTTGAATGAGAAATATTGAGAGTATTAGTAATTTTATATCCATTTACTACACAGCAAACAGTTGTTTTATTCAAGGGTTCACTGGCCCTACTCTTTGGTGGGTGGGTTCTTTGACTCCTGTCAAGACCAGGAAGAGCTGATAAGTGTGGTGAAGAACCTGAGGATAGTTCAGAAACACCATATGTTGGACTACAATTACTTTGGCATGTTGTGATTTCTCAGACTTTTCTTGCGCTGTTGTTACATGTGACAGACCACTGAATAATGGAGCAGTATAGCAATCCACATTTGTCAGGACCTGCACACATCGATGACTGTTTTATTCTTAGAATATCTGGAAAGACTTCAGTAGCTATACGTTCATCAGGCTTTTGGAAGTGCATGTGGAGTTTTAGTGACAGCAGAGAAGTGCAGAACAAAGACTTTGAAGAGAAAAATGAGTCAATTAACCATAAGCTGTGTTAATGATAGACCCTTGGTTATTGGACTGTAAAGCCTCAACGTTGGCATTTTGTTATCATCATCTTGGTTTTATTGAAACTGGATGCAACCATATTTTTTAGAAGCCAGTGCAACGTGAGCCTGATGAGCGAACACCATAGACTGTGTATAAGTGATGAACGTACCTACAATGACGTCGCCTAAAGGTTTTCTGTTTCCCGTTTTCACTGTCGTCATCTTAGCTTTTTGGAACCAAACATCAGGAGTGACTGTAAACAGAGAGATACTGTACTCTCGTATACTAGCAGCCTGTTATGAAGCCAAAACATCTTTATCATCCATCTGGACACTAAAGAAGAGTTTCATTTTATAAACTACACGTTTTGATTAATAAGACTTGAAACTAGAAACTGAAGTCATGAACTTAAGGCACAGGTCACAGGAGCTAAGACCATTTACCCATGGACTCAGAATGGCCACACCTAAAAAACAGTTTTTTGGGTTCTTCTTGACACGATATTTCAAAAAAAGTAAAAAATGAGTATGCATGGTCACAATACATGATCCTAGCTGATAAATAAAACAAAGTCAGTTATTTTAGCACATTTGTAAAGCTGATAGTGAACAGAGTTGATGCTAACACTGCTTATATCCACAATAAACCAATGTCTTGAGCCACCCCACATTTGTTTATATTTTGATTCAAAGGAGCTTATTGCTCAAGTGATCTTGCATTAAAAAAGCATAAAAAGTCTCCTAATTCAAGGGATGTTTTTTCTTTGTCTTCACATAACAGAATCAATCCTGAGATACTTTGTTACCATGTAAAATAGTAACAAAGTATCAATTTTCTTTCCCATTTCTTTACTTGAAACTGTGAAAAAAGTCACAGATTACACGGTCTGATTGGCATGAAATAGTCTGCACCACGATTGCCTCACATTATTTTTATATTACTGAGCAGGTTTCTCCATGCTATCACTGGTAGCAATGCTTGGCTAAAACATTAATTATTTCAAGTAATGGGCATTAATCTGTCTGTCAGATTTAGTCACTCATGAAAGGTAACCCCTGTATTGGTATGTGTGTGTATACGTATGTAAAGCTGTGGTCAGAAATTTACATCCACTCCTCATTAGTATGAATTTCATGGTCATTTTGGGCTTTAGTGATTTCTTTGAGCAGTCCTTTTTAGTGGTAGAATGATTGGACAGCAAACATCTTTATTGACTTAATAAACAAGAATTGGATGCATAGGTTTAAATTTATTTCAGATTTCCTCTAATCAGGAGTACAAATTATACATACACTTAAGTAAGTAGTGCTGGAGGCACACTGGATGTGGATCCTTTGGTTTCTGTGGAATATAAAGTGGGGTGCAGTGGACTGTCTTTGTTTGAGGACATCATGTGGAATTTTGAGTTTAGGAGCCAGGTTAATGCCTGGGGCGTTCCTGAGCATTCTTTGCGGTGTGACAGGATGCATTGTCATAGGGGGATGTGCTTCTTCTGCAGCATTGTTTAGGTGGGTGGTACATGTTAAAGTATGTCCAAGTATTGTAAATACCACCAGGACCAAGGGCTTCTCAGCAGCATATGGCTTTGCAAAGAGATGACCATTAAAAGCAACTGTCAGTGGTTTTAATGTTTTGGCTGATCATCATTTTATTCAACCTGAAAATAAACATACTTCTTTTATTTATATAATAATAATAATAATAATATCTTATGTTTGAATGAAACCAATATTTTCAGTTGCTTTCCTCATGAGCTTGTTAGTGGGAAGCATAGTGTGCCTCTTTTCAGTCACATCTAGCGGGGCTCTAATCCTGCTTCATGCTGTTACAGCACAACTCGCTCCACCATTCCCCTGACTCTCCATGATATTTATTTTACCATAATCCAAATAAACACATGGGCGTCTTTGCACTGCGGGTACAGCGCAAGAGGAAAAAAAAACTTCCTAATGTTGATTTGTATCTCCAAATCCATGTGCCAGCTGCCAGCAGGTATTAACCTTTAGGCTTTATCCTTTCTCCTGCCTCCTGCCTGTCCTCTCCGACCATCATCTCCATGCCTGACGTGGCTCTGAGAGCTGAAACCAGATTGTGGCTTTTACCTGAATCCGCCCATCAGCCTCTTTCTTGTTTGGTACAGTCGATGTTGTTTGATTGAAGTTAACTCTGAGGGTAAGTGGCTTGTCGGTCTTCAAATTGGCAGTAGTTAGTGCTAATGAAGCAGTAATAACCTGGTAAATGTTCTTTATTGTGGTTATTTTTTACAGTGATTATGCAGATGCTTCCAAGCCGCTGCGGTATGATTACCTATAATTACAGTGAGGTATATTCTTATGGGTTTATTCCTGGTTTTTTATCCTCTTCATAATGCTCATTATTTTTGTTACTAATGCATGCATGCATGCTGTCACAAGAGAAACAGGATCTTCAAACATATATTAGAATAAAGGTCGTTAAAACAAGCAAGATCACTAATGAGCTCCTTGGTTACCACAGGAATTACCATGGCAACCAATAAAGAAAGAAAGTGTGGCCAGATTACAGAATTTAAATGAAACTAAATTCAAGTTCTGTAAGTTGGTAATTAAAAATCTGATTGCTCTGCAGACAATCCCTAAAGTTTTAGTGCAGAATGAGCTACAGCACACAATGAAACTAATTGCATGTGAACGCTGCAAAACTGTATATTCGGTTTCTAATTACAGACAGTTTAGGTCCTGCAGTTACTTTTTATTTTCCGCACGGGAGTTGTACAGGAGAAGTACATAGTTGTACTGTTGCTCTATGGCTCTGTGAGGATTAAAGAGCGTTTAATTCATGGCTATTTCACTAAGAGTCTCTGAGAGTTTTATAGGTGAGAGCAACACATCCAGGTATTTTGGCCTTTTTTCAGCTTCTGAAATACGTCATGGCAGAATTGTTTGAGAAACCGCAGTAAACAAATTGCTAACATTATAATAGTTAACAGGGGTCTTGCAAGTTAACTAGCACCCTGCAGTCCACTTGTTAACATTTACGTATTGATACTGTTATTATACTGTTTTCAGATCCAAGCCTGTCTCTTCAACAGGCTTCAGTGCCGTGTCCCTTGGTTTATAATAAGCCCAAGTCCTAAAGAACTATTCAGTTGTAGTTTGAACCCTGTAAAGCTTTTTATTAGCGCTGTTCATGGGCTGGAAACTTTCAAGCTAAGTTTAAAATGTCAGCATTAATTACAGCCCTCACGCTCGCTGAGTCCTAATGCTTCAGAACAGATGAATAAAAATGAAGTTTTCAGTCAGGAGATTAAGCTTGGGATCAAAACTTTCTGATATCAAATAATTCAAATGATACAGTAACATATGAATTACTTGTAGTTGGGCACACGATGGGACCTGGTACCTGTACCTCACTTATTGACCCTCACTGTGCACTTTCATTGGAAACATTTAACTTAAACCTTTTAAATGAGGTCACCGCTGTGTTTGGAGTAGCATTATGATAAGCGGGCATGGCTAGTGGACTGCTACTCTCCTGAACCCTTCAAAAACTCACTAGTATTAGTTTTTCATCCTCCTTGCTGTCTGGAGTTAGTTTATGTAATTACAGGCCACTTTTACAGCCCGCTTGTCTTGATCCAAACAGCTCTGCGGCTCTTCTGAGAGGAGAGGACACTGATCTCATTTAACTTTACTTACTTCCCATGTCTCCTGATAACAGAGCGTTGTAATCCAC
The DNA here is from genome assembly GCF_051167445.1 of Perissodus microlepis. NCBI lineage: Eukaryota > Metazoa > Chordata > Actinopteri > Cichliformes > Cichlidae > Perissodus > Perissodus microlepis. Next base: position 11,817,820 of record NC_140482.1, on the reverse strand, counting down.
AAGCTTTTTACGTCATCCTTGCAAGAGAGTCTCCACATGAAAAGCGGTGCTTTAAGCTAAATCGATACACTGTTTCCTCTCCTCTAAACTTCATTAAGCATAGACATTGCAGTATTCTCAGCCCAGGTGTCCAGCACCCAGAGAGAAGAGAACTGATTGTAAGAACTGGGAGGATACAGTGCAGGACAAGCATTTGACTATGGCTCTCATTAATGTCTGCTATCTAAAAGAGAAATGCACGGCATTACAAGAAATTATTCTCTTGTAGCTAATGAGAAAAAAGAAAGTTCACACAGAGACGCCCACCTTCTCTGACACATAGTTAACATTTATTTGATAGCGTCGGCAAGGTTCTTTGCGATGTATCCCTCCTCCTTAGCTTGAAGTTATATAACCACAGTATTATCCTGACATTTCTCCTCATCGGGCGAGTGAAACAATAACGGCGCTGCCTCGTGATTCGCTCCAAAGCACGCTCGGCGAACGGTTGTATCTCTGTTTGCTTCGATTACACCAGTGAGTCAGCGGCAGAATCCCACGTCTCACCAACTGCTTGGAAGGGAAAACACGAGGAGCCACTCAGAAACGTCCAAGCATGAAGGGCCTGTGTGCAGTGTAGTGGTGTCACTGCGTGTTCGAGCACTATTTATTGCTTCACAGACCCTCTGATAGTTTTTTATGGGTCTCTCTCTCTGTGCCTTGTGAGTGGGAGTGAGGGTATCTTAGCCAAAACTACAGATTTTTTCTTCTTTGCAGATCCATAAGTATTTGGACAGTGACATAATTTGAGGTATTTTGCCTGCGTATGTCAGTATATCCATCCATCCTTTTTATTTAAATTATTCAGGTCCAGCTCTCTCTTTTTCCTCTTCATGAGCTCCTGCTGGTTGGACATTTCCGAAACCTTACCTGGGAAGTGTCCAGGAGACACATCCTAGTTAGATTCGCAGACCACTTAAGCTAGCTCTTTTTGATGCAGTGGCGCAGCAGCTTTGTACTCCCTAATGGCTAAGGACCTCATCCTCGCCCTACAAATGAGCACAGACGCCCACCTCATGAGGAAGCTCAGAGGTGAGGGTAGGAACAGAGATTGACTTGTAAATTGACGGCTTTACCTTCACAATCAGAGTTCTGTTTACCATATCAAGCCAGTTAATTACTTGTACCACCGCAGGAGCTGCACAGGTTCATCTGTTTTCCTCCTGCTCCACTCCTCTCCTGCGTATGAAAATGACCCTGAGATGCTTGAGCTTTTCCACTTGAGACAGCAACGCATTGCCAACCTGGAGTAGGGGTCCACCCCTTTCCAGCAGACAACGACTTCAGACTTGAAAGTGCTCATTTTCCAACCTAGCTGTTGTTTGATGTTCTGGAAAGTGCTCCACAAAAAGCAAAGAACTGATTCTTGATCCACCGATTTTAATGCAGTTTTAAACATAAGAATTCTTCGAATACTCGGATGCAGTCTTATACAGTCAGTAACCACGGACATCTTCAAATGCTGATTTTTCTACCTTAAGATGCTCTGCCAGGCTTTCACTGCAGCGCCATCAGTTGCTGCTCGTTTGTGGGTCTTGCTGCTGTTCAGCCATCTGTGCTATGAATCACTGTCCCACAAGTTTTTCAGCATTTGGCTAAATCTAAGCAGAGTAAAGCCGTTTACTCTTCAGCATTCCTCCTGCTACTTCTATCAGCGTTCACATCCTCAGTAAACTTCTATTCCATTGGCAGCCGAACATGCTCATGGATCACACTGCTTCTGCCATGTTTCACAGATGATGTGGCATGCTTTGGATCTTCTACAAGTTGATCTTGTAGAAGCTCCAAAGGAAAAAAATGTTGTTCCAAAACTGGGGAGGAATGCACCAAACACTTCAGATTGATTTGGACACTGCTAAAGTTTCTGCTACTGCTAATATTTCTGTGTGGCTGTAAATCTATTAACAATCATGGAACATTTTTCCATGAAGCTGAAAGTCTACATTTCTGCCACAACTTGATTATTTCATTTGAATCCATTGTGGTTCTGTACCTGAGCAAAACTGCAAAATTTCTACTGTGCATAGAATTTGGGACCTTAATAAAGCTATTATTTACTATCATTTATAATATTTTCAAGTAAATTGTGGATTTGTGATTGTGTGTGTGCCTAAAACACCTTTAAAACAACCTCAAGGTAGTTTTATTGCATCTCGCTGTGATTTATTCATAATTTGACATCCAGAAAAAAATGAAGAAAATATCAGATAATTAATCCAGAATTAATATTCATATCAATCTGTACGAAAGAAATATAAATATATAATACAGCTCTACAGTATATAAATCCCGTTAGACTTCCCGTCTCACAGGTGTAGGAAGAAAAAAGTTTTGAGGCATCTGTGAGCAGTTGTTGCTTTGAAATCACTTTCTACCTAAGATTTTAGTCCCTGTTGGAACTAGAAAACTGATCTTACTGTTTCTGGAAGGATGTGCTTCTTGTGAATTGTTTAAATATTCTTCTGCTTTGAAATCTATCCAGGTGGAAATGTATCTCAGCGAAAGAAAATTCAAATTTGAGTGTTAAATTCAAATTTCAAGTGCATTTGTCAAAGGAAAATATAGGCTATAGCTATACATGTTTATGAAGCATCCATTACCTTTTATACAAAGACTAAGTAATGATCTGCTTCAGTGGTTCTCAGTTTTTTATCTGGTATAACACAACAGATACCTCACATGGATGAAGTACTCTTCATCCATAACAATCATACTTGTTATTAATCTCTGTCTCTCTTTCACAGCATGTCTTTATCCTGTCTCTCACCCCAACCGGTCGCAGCAGATGGCCCCGCCCCTCCCTGAGCCTGGTTCTGCTGGAGGTTTCTTCCTGTTAAAAGGGAGTTTTTCCTTCCCACTGTCACCAAAGTGCTTGCTCATAGGGGGTCATATGGCTCTTTATGTATTATTGTAGGGTCTACCTTAAAATATAAAGTTCCTTGAGACAACTGTTGTTGTCATTTGGCGCTGCATAAATAAAGTTGAATTGAATTGAATTGAATCTTGCCATAAAATGAATATTCATGTAATTTTGTTAGGGTTAGAGGTTCAGTGTTGAGGCATTTTTATTGAGCTCTGGGTTTTACCATTTACCCATTCCTCTCTGCTTTTGGGGGAGTTTAGTGAATTCATTTTAACTATTTCAATATATAAAACACTTACCAAGGTATTAAAGCTGTTATAATTTTAGTCATATAGTTAAGCTGTTTTTACCATTACTTTATATATATGCAATTATTCATGTTTCTCAGATCAGTTTATATTAGTTGAATGAATCTTTATATGGCTGCTGTAAAACAATACTTGTTCCTGTGTTTGGGAATGGTTGCTGATCTGTAACATAGCTGTAATCCTTATTACTGTTGGCAGTCATACACAAATGATTCCCCGGCAGGTTTAAAACTATAATGGAAGGCTTAATGACATGTGAAGCTCGGTAACGTCGATCGTAGTTTAATTAAGATGTTTTTAGCTCATATCTGTATTTCTGACTGTGTTTATTCAGCTGTGTCTCATGGCTTTCATTTAGTGGACTCAGTTGTGAGGAACTGACATAAGTACACATAAATGCATATGATTTACATAAAAATGTACATTTATAAATATAGTCATATAGTTATTTAAAACTCATATAACCATGAAGGCGCACAGTTTCTAGTTCAGCAGAATTATATTGTATCTTTGGCTGTGTTTACACGCAATTTAGAGATAGTATATAAAATATATGTATGTGAATAAAACTATATAGTTGCGTGTTATGATCTGCAACTCATTTCATCAAGGAAACTTGGTCAGCATCATAAACTGCATATAAACGATGGCAATAATTGAGCACTTATTGTTTAGTGAAGTCCCCTTTGTGTCGTTGCGATCTTAGTGTTTTGAAACTAGATGTGACCAGTATGCGGTGGATCTGACCGAGGGACAAAGCAGGCTCATTAGCTAACAACCTGAGACTGATAAGCTGTTAGCCAATGAGCTGTCAGCCTGATCAGTACTCCTCTTCTTCTTTAGGGGTTGCCACAGCAAATCATCTGCCTCCATTTCACACTATATCTAGCATCCTCAAAATAAGCTTCCTGTTCTATTCAGTATGACTTCAAAGTAGCATCTGAGCACATAAGCTTGTCAGAAAAGTGTTCACTGATCACAGGTCAGTGGACCCTAAGGCCATTTTCCCCTCTATACTGCTGGACACCTTACAGCAACCAGAAGAGTTGCCCTCTGCTGGCCATTTTAAATTATTGAGGTTTCTTGTGTTTGTTTTGTTTTGCTTTGGTTTGAGGTCTCTTTCCATCCATCCTTACCCTTTACTAACGGCTTGTCCAACTGGGGTTAGAGAAAATCCAGCCAGTCATGCAGAAGGCTGCCCCTCCATGAGCCAGGTTCTGTCAGAGGTTGTTGTTCTTCCTCAATATTTACCGTGTAAATATGAAGCTCTTTGAGATGACTGTGTTGAATTGGCACTTTATACTGAACTGGAATTAAAATGTTTCAAAAGCTACAGATTGCATGGCTGCCTCCAAAGACTTCATATTAGATGATGAAGGGCAAATGTGGAGTAACAAACTATAAGTCAGGCTAAAGATGTTTAGAAATAATATTAGTTACAACTTTACAATTACTAACAACTTTACTTGATGGTGGTAACTTTGCTTCAGGCTGTCTCCTTCGTCTCTGTCTCCTCATCTTTCAGGACGGAGCTTCGCTGAACTTGAGTTTCATCCCATTGGACATCAAACTAACCAACTGGGATGACCTGCCCGAGGCCTTCAGCCGGCGCAGGGAAAATCGAATACAGGTCTGCCCTTCCCGCCGGGCTGAGTCTGGATATGTGCGCGTCTCTTGCGTGCGCTTTGATATTCATGAATGTGTGTGGGTGTGTACGTGGACTGGGGTATTCACACCAGGGAGATGTACCTACTTAATTTGTTATTACTGTTAAAACACTTTAGAGGCAAATTAAACTAAAGTTGACTTCTAGGTTATAAGATGTGCCACTGTTTGCTTCTTGTGATTGATTGCAAAGACAAGAAAATGTAGCCATGAGAAGAATTTAAGATGATGGAAAAGTCTGCATATGCTAGAGTGTGGAGCTAAAAGTTTTTCACTTAGTGTGCCCATAGGCTGCGTTAAGGATGACCTTAATTTTAGACTAAGATAATTTAGTTTCATATCTCACCAGTGGAGCTATCGCTTCAATTCCACTGACCCAGTGAAGATGAGACATGAGGCAGTACGGAGGTTATTAAACCTAATGGATGTGTGTGTGTCACTGGCATGTGAAACTAATGACACCTCTGATCATGAGCAGGAAGAGCAGCAGCGCACCATTGGGCCCCTGACAGATAGGTGGAGTATGGACGCCCACGTTTCACTACTGCAGGGCCTGAAGAAGGAGAGCAGGAGAGGGAGGAGGACGAGGAAGTGGAGGTGGCAGACGATGGAGATAGGACAAAAGAGGGGGGGTGGCTTGGGGGTTTGGGCTGCCGAGGAGACGGGCAAAAGAAAGTGTGCAGTTTTATGAGGGTTGTTAAAGGAGACAGATCATCGCCTCAAACGACCCAAAGCACCAACCAGCTAATATTAAATCCTGCAATCTGCCGTGTCGGTACCAGCTACTGACAGAAGCCCCGCCTGTCACGTTGTTTATGTTGCTTTGTTAAACCGAGGCGTGAGTTACAGCCATCCTCCAACCCATCATTTATGCCCCGTTACACTCCAATTGTCCATCACAATCAATACTTAGCAAGCGGTTTAATGCGGGATGTGAAATGTCTTGGATGGGGAAGCAGTGGTGTGTAAACACTCCTACAGCCAGAACAACAACACTGGCAAATGAATCAAACCATCTTTGAGATGAATGGTCAGTAATTACAGAATATGTATTAGAATAATCTTTATTTAATGAAAACTGGATAATGTTTCTGTGAAGATAATCATTAATTGAGGTTAAAATACAGTTTAGTGAAGAGAACACAACCCAAATAGTTTTCAACAAAAACCGTTTTAACCTCTTTGCTTTTATATTCTTACTAAAGCTACTCGGTCCTTATTTACATTAAGCGAGAAGTTGCACCTGTAGTGTAGTTGGCTTTGGTGCCGAGGCTCAGGTCATTGTTTGTCTGAAATAAGCCAAAATAGCTACCAGACCCCTTTAAATTAACATTTTTGTGATTGGCTGGCCCTGCCAAACAGAAGGTTTTAACAGATGGTGTGCTCACACTTTGAGCTCTGTAGTTATAACTTCAGTCAGTCAGGCCTAGAGACTGGTAAATGGTCGCCAGGAAAACGTGTATTATCAAACTGTTTGGCAAGAGGTCGCAGGAAATTACTTGCAGTTGATTGGTGTAATAAGTCACAATAATAATAATAAGTCTGGATGTGGTGCTGCATCCAGAATTTTCTAGCTATTTCTTTGGTCACTAGCAGTTTACCACAGTTGCACACTCACTTAAACTAATTGCAAAGTGGTTGTGAAACTGTTAAAAGTCCAAAACAAACTGGAAAAGGAGAATGTTTGCTTCAAAATAAAGTAAGGAACAACAATAAGAAAGAGACTGGTAAAAATGGCATCCATGGAAGAGTTCGAAGGTGAAAAACAAAAAGATCAAAACGATTAAAATGGCCCACCTCACTGTTACCAAAACACATCTTGATGATCCCGAGACTTTTGGGAAAATAATCTGTGGACTGACGAGACAAAAAATTCATATAAAGAACATCAAAGCAAGGGTCAAACATGGTGGTGGTAGTGTGATGGTCTGGGCCTGTTTAGATGTTTCAGGATGTGAACTACTTCCGTTAATTGATTCATCCATCCATCCATCTTCTTCCGCTTATCCGGGGCCGGGTCGCGGGGGCAGCAGTCTAAGGAGACAAGCCAAGTCCTCCCTCTCCCCAGCCACCTCCTACAGCTTGTCCGGGGAAACACCAAGGCGTTCCCAGGCCAGCCAAGAGATATAATCTCTCCAGCATGTCCTGGGTCTATGCCGCGGTCTTCTCCCAGTGGGACATGCCTGGAACATCTCGCCCAGGAGGCATCCTTGTCACATGCCTGAACCACCTCAACTGACTCCTTTTGATGTGGAGGAGCAGTGGCTCTACTCTGAGCCCCTCCCGGATGGCTGAACGTCTCACCCTATCTCTAAGGGAGAGGCCAGCCAAATGAGGAAGCTCATTTCTGCCACTTGTATCCACAGTCTCGCTCTTTTGGTCACTACCCACAGCTCGTGACCATAGGTGAGGGTAGAGACGTAGGTCGATCGGTGCATTGAGAGCTTAGCTTTTACACTCAGCTGTCTCTTCACCATGACAGACCGGTACAGTGTCTGAATCACTGCAGCCGCAGTACCAATCCGATCCCTTCTCGCCTCACTTGTGAACAACACCTCGAGATACTTGAACTCTTCCACTTATGGCAGGAACTTGTCCCTGACCCGGAGTGAGCACTCCACCCTTTTCCTGGCAGAAATGAGATTCTGAGACCAACCAGGTGAAAGCCTTCTGCCACTTGGCTACACCTAAAAATTATGTCCATAAAATTATACAGACAGAATCTGTGACAAAGGGCAGCCATACCGGAGCCCATCACCCACCACGAATGAGTCCAACTTATTGCCGGCTATGCAGACCAAGCTCTTGCAACAGTTGTATAAGGATCGAATGGCCTGTAGCAATGAGCCAAACACCTCATACTTCCGGAGCACCTCCCACAGGACACTCCGCGGGACACGGTCGTATGCTTCTCCAAATCCACAAAACAAATGTAGACCAGGTGGGCAAACTCCCATGCACCCTCAAGTATCCTTGAGAGTGCATTGATCTGTTAATTGATGCAATCATTAATTCTGCTCTCTACCAGAAAATTATGAAGGAAAATGTCCAGCCATCAGTTTGTGCCCTGAAGCTCAAGCACACTCAGGTTTTCCAGCAGGACAATGATCCAAAACACACCAACAAGTCCACCTCTGAATGGCCAAACAAACCCCCGAGATGAAGGTTTTGGAGTGGCCTAATCAAAGTCCAGACTTAATCCAGTGAAGGTGCTTTGGCATGACCTTAAACAGGATGTTCATACTAAAAAACACTTGCCTTTACAAAGATTGAGCTCCACAAACTCGACAGTGAAACTTATTGCCAATTATTGCTTGCTATTAACGCTTGCAATTAATTGCATTCTTGCTTTTTGAATTTATCTTTGTTGAAATTTGTTGGATGATCTGAAACATGTAAGTGTGACAAATATGGGAAAAAACAAAGAAATCAGGAAGAAGGAAAATAGTTTTTCATGACACTGTATATGGCAAAGCCTTTATTTACATATGTACCATGAAGGCATCATAGCGATAGGAAGAAAAAGGGCATGTGTTGAATGAAGGTGTAAGCAGGCCATGGGAGGTTATTGCTGTTACTGAGCAAGTACAGTGGCTTGCAAAAGTATTCGGCCCCCTTGAACTTTCCCACATTTTGTCACATTACAGCCACAAACATGAATCAATTTTATTGGAATTCCACGTGAAAGACCAATACAAAGTGGTGTAAACGTGAACGAAAATCATACATGATTCCAAACATTTTTTACAAATACATAACTGTAAAGTGGGGTGTGCATAATTATTCAGCCCCAATACAGAGTCAATACTTTGTAGAACCACCTTTTGCTGTAATGACAGCTGCCAGTCTTTTAGAGTATGTCTTTACCAGCTTTGCACATCTAGAGACTGAAATCTTTGCACATTCTCCTTTGCAAAACAGCTCCAGCTCAGTCAGATTAGATGGACAGCGTTTGTGAACAGCAGTTTTCAGATCTTGCCACAGATTCTCGATTGGATTTAGATCTGGACTTTGACTGGGCCATTCTAACACATGGATATGTTTTGTTTTAAACCATTCCATTGTTGCCCTGGCTTTATGTTTAGGGTCGTTGTCCTGCTGGAAGGTGAACCTCCACCCCAGTCTTAAGTCTTTTGCAGACTCCAAGAGGTTTTCTTCCAAGATTGCCCTGTATTTGGCTCCATCCATCTTCCCATCAACTCTGACCAGCTTCCCTGTCCCTGCTGAAGAGAAGCACCCCCAGAGCATGATGCTGCCACCACCATATTTGACATTGGGGATGGTGTGTTCAGAGTGATGTGCTGTGTTATGCTGGGCTCACACTGTGCGATTTTGTCAGTCGCGCAATTCAGCTCCTGCTCAAACTGTACGATTGACTCGCAGGGGTTAGAAGTTGGTAGGTCACGATGCAGGGTCTCACACTATACGACCTGATGCTCTGATGCGACCCGAGTGCTCACACTGTGCGTCCATAAAATGAAGGTTATAACAGAAATTCTGTCGCTCGCTCTCCCTCTCTGTCTTTCACTCACACAGACACGCACACCACTGTCATCAACTTTGCTAAATTGCTAATGGAAACACTGATCGGGCAGCTGTGATTGAGCAGCAATGTCCATCCAACTATTTTCACGGTTGTTGTGGTAATTTTGTGAGGCCACATCGAAAAGGCTCGGATGAGCTTTCTAAAGTTCTACAAGTGCCTCCATTGCTTGTGTCCAGATCACACGCTGCACTGCCGTGCTGCGCCGTCTTTTTCGCTGACATTTGTGTTTGCGCGTGCGCAGTGTGAGAAACTGTGGTGACATCCTCACAACGGTCGCGAGGATTTCAAACAGGTTTGAAATCCTCACGACCAAGCGATTGATGATCGGGAGCTGGTCGTGAGGTGTTAATCGCTTCTCGTTACCCCACGTATACTACACGATGCATGACGCACGATGAAGGCCAAAATCGGGCCGATCGCCAAAACGGTCGCATGACTCAAAAATCGGCTCAAAATGGGCCAAAAAGCGCACAGTGTGAGCCCGGCATAAGTTTTCCGCCACACATAGCGTTTTGCATTTTGGTCTCATCTGACCAGAGCGCCTTCTTCCACATGTTTGCTGTGTCCCCCACATGGCTTGTGGCAAACTGCAAACAGGACTTCTTATGGTTTTCTGTTAACAATGGCTTTCTTCTTGCCGCTCTTCCATAAAGGCCAACTTTGTGCAGTGCACGACTAATAGTTGTCCTATGGACAGATTCCCCCACCTGAGCTGTAGATCTCTGCAGCTCGTCCAGAGTCACCATGGGCCTCTTGGATGCATTTCTGATCAGCGCTCTCCTTGTTCGGCCTGTGAGTTTAGGTGGATGGCCTTGTCTTGGTAGGTTTACAGTTGTGCCGTACTCCTTCCATTTCTGACTGACCGCTTGAACAGTGCTCCGTGGGATGTTCAAGGCTTGGGAAATGTTTTTGTAGCCTAAGCCTGCTTTAAATTTCTCAATAACTTTATCCCTGACCTGTCTGGTGTGTTCTTTGGACTTCATGGTGTTGTTGCTCCCAATATTCTCTTAGACAACCTCTGAGGCCGTCACAGAGCAGCTGTATTTGTACTGACATTAGATTACACACAGGTGGACTCTATTAGCACTCATCAGGCAATGTCTATGGGCAACTGACTGCACTCAGACCAAAGGGGGCTGAATAATTACACACACCCCACTTTGCAGTTATTTATTTGTAAAAAATGTTTGGAATCATGTATGATTTTTGTTCCACTTCTCACTTGTGCACCACTTTGTATTGGTCTTTCACGTGAAACTACAATAAAATTGATTCATGTTTGTGGCTGTAATGTGACAAAATGTGGGAAAGTTCAAGGGGGCCGAATACTTTTGCAAGCCACTGTATATCCCTGATGTCTCTGGAGGCGAAACCAGGCTCCAGTGCATAAAAGATTAACTTATTCGAAGGAAGTCTGCCTATTGGATATAATGAAGGTAGCCAGGACGCTGCTCCGGATAGTTCCAGCCCACTTGAGCCCCTGCACTTGCATTTTATAAACATTATAATGTGACACACGAGTGAAATTGTAGTGCAAAGTGAGAGATGAAAAAGTCTCATTGTGGAGAGGTTTGTGTTTATCTTTGGCAACTAGAAGCACATAAACTTTTGATGTTTGTTCTATTTTTTGAACCTATACGTTTTTTTCCCCTATTTTCTGTTTTGGTGAAGTAAGATACTCGAGGAGGACAGAGCACATTGTGTATGTCAGTCTGGTCACATTTAGACATGTGTTCTGTTAAAGTAATACCCAAGTGTTACAAATGTCCCAGTAACCTGGCTGTAACCATGATACAGTTTAGATAGAATTTTACATATTAATTCCACATTTGTATAAACACCATCATGAAGGTTTCCTAAAAAGACAAAAACCACTGGGACCAATGATTTTGTTTTGTTTTTAGCCTTTGGAGTATCATTTACCACCAAGAAAAAAGTACAACTTAAAGGATAAAAGTATCATTATCATACATCTTTGTCCAGATACACAGTGAAAATCAAAGCACCTTCTGTTTCCACCCACACGTCTCACCTATTAACCTGTCTGACCTTCGGCCAATCTGCAAGCTGGAAGGAGCATCCCACTCTCCTCCTTAGTTTCAACTTTTGACATCTGATTCAACTTTTTGGCTCTCATCTAACCTCTGATGGCCTGGCAGCACAATTACTATTTCAGATTTTCACTAAGCTTACCCACAGTCTTCATCTCTACTTTCCTCCTGTCAGGAGGAAGACTGTCTCGCTGTAGAGGAGGGTTTCTGTGCTCTACCGGCACATGACGTTCGGCTTGATGCTGTGATTTGAGTTCCTAATGACAGAGTACTACTTGCCTTCAGTCTCAAGGATGTTATGGGCGATAATAATGTATTATCGCTTGTGGTTTTAAATGCCGTTGTTCTGGTTTTGTGAAAATATGTGCAAAATGAGTCGCAGTAGATGGCGGCCCCTCGCTGATTCTGGTACTGTCTGTTCCTGATAAAAGCAGAGATGCTTTTATGCTCCTCACATACGAGGTCTTGAATAATCTGGCCCCATTTGATCTTAATGACATTATAGCACTCCATCACCCCATTAGAGCGCTGTGCTCTCAGACTGCTGGCTTACCTGTGGTTCCTCGAGTATTTCAAAGTAGAATGGGAGGCAGATGCTTGAGCTTTCAGGCGCCTCTTCTGTGGAACCAGCTTCCAGTTTGGATTCGAGAGACAGACACTATCTCTACTTTTAAGATTAGGCTTAAAAATGTCCTTTTTTAAAGCCTATATTTAGGATTGGATCAGGTGACCTTGAATCCATAGTTTCTTCCTTTTAAAAGGGGGTTTTCCTTCCCACTGTCGCCAAAGTGCTAGCTCAGAGGTACATAAACATTACTTTTTTGGGGGATATTAGTGTGTTATATAAATATCACATGTATTATATATATATAGCTGTCATGATACATGTTGTACATATGTTATATAATAAATATTTTAAAATATATACTTATTAACGTTATTTTAATGAGTTCATCTTTACATCCAGATGTCAAACATTAGTTTCTGTTGAATACTTTCATTTAACATTAAACATTTAATGAGTAGTACGTACTAATTCCTTCAAAATATACCTGCGCAAAGATCAACAAAGACAGCTTTCATGCTGTGATAGCTTGAAACCTGTCTGCATATAACATATAAAGACTTTTATCTTGACCCAAGTCTTTTTTGTGACGGTAAATATCATCCATAGCAAAGACGGGGGGAAAAAAACCCTTTCAAGTGTAATATACGTAGGTAAATTGTCCATTAGGGCTTGGTGTCTGGTGAGCTATTTGTTATATTGTTGGTAGATTTTCTTCGAATCCTGCCTTCGCTGGAAGAATATTCAGCCCTCTTTTGGTTTAATGGGTTTTGTTCAGCTATCTGGAAAACTGTCTCCTTTGAATTGTTTGTTTTTGGCTGAAGTGCATTTTCAAAATTGAAAAGCTAAAAAAATGTTTTGCTTTTAAAGAGGTTCCACTGTCCAAACTATCAATTTGTGTTGAAAATGAAGACTCCGCCGGCTGCAGTCGCGGCTTGAAATTGAATATGAAGTGAGGTGTCGTGTCGTCCCGCAGGTGCTGAGGTTTGTTATGGAGTGGAGCGGCCTGCCAGCCATGAAGCAGAAACTGCTTCGACGCAGCGGTCTTCTCTTCCACAGCCCTACCCTGGGCTTGCAGCAGCTGTCCGCCGCCCAGCGCCCTCACTCGAGCACCAAGAGGTCAGATTTTTTCCTTGAAGGAGACGTGCTTTGACTTTCACCAAACCTCTCTTCTAATCAGTGAATTTTCAGTCACTGAAATGAACGTTAAGTGGTTTGTATTGAGTTTTAACCTTTTTCCAAACCCCCCAAAAAACAAGTTTGTTTTTCTGCTTTAACCGTTAATGTTATATGGATGTAGTTTGTGAAGCCAGTTTGGAAATACCTTAAACCCAGATTATTTCTAGTGGCCCACAGGATGTGACTCCTCTGATTGTAAAAACTGTTGTATTCAAGTCCGTCAGTAAACATTTGCCTAATGAGTGCATGCTCTCACTCATTAGTTTTGGGTTTTTACAAGGTGTTCATCAAAATTATGTTCCTTTTTTGAGGCAAAGCAGAAGATAAAGCTGGAAGCCTTCGCCTAAAGAGTGTCCCTCAGTTTCTCAGTCATCACGTCCTGCTTCATGTTGGCTACATCAGGTTTTTTAGGTGTTTTTTTTTCTTCTAATATACAGTCTGCGGGTCATCATTTGTGTGGTTTTAGGCTACATTCCAAAAAGATGCAAACACAGTTCTATAAAAACACGGGGAGGCTCTATAAGTAAAAACAAAATGCAATTCTTTGCAAATCCCATGAGCCCAAATTTTATTCACAACAGAAAATGTTAAATATTTAACGTGAGAAGGTGTACAATTTCAAGAGAAATATGAGCTCATTTTGAATTTGATGGCAACAACACATTCTATAAAAGTTGTCTTGAGTCATGTTTACTACTGTGTAGCATCCCCACTACTTTGAATAGCAGTCTGTAATAATATCTTGGACCTAAGGAGCACAGCTGCTGGAGTTTAGGGAGAGGAAAATTGTCCCGTTCTTATCTAATATATGGTTCTAGCAGCTCTACAGTCCTGGATCGTCAAATGTTTTCAGCTAGTGAAAGATCTGGACTGCAGGAAGGTCAATTCAATATCTAAATTCAGACCTCCGGTAGACCATGCACACGCATTAATGATGAAGGTCCAGCTATCTGAATACATCTTTTACCTAAGCGTTTCAAGTTTGTACCACATTTAGTGAAAATTTTCATCTAAAAACAATATTTAGAATCAATATTTTGCTAATGCATTAGCCAAACATGTCTTCACTTGCCATCCTCATTCTGTGCAATAAGCTATCCCACATGTGGATGGGTTTCCTGTATTAACAGATTAAGTGTAGAATTTAACATACAGATTGTAAAATGAACTAAATGGATCTTATGATCATTTATTGCTGTATTTAATTAATTTCTTCTCACATATCAGCTTATTTAGCTACATCTGCCAGCAGTTACCAGCAGGAAACAAGAAGTCTGCCATTTTTCACCACTGTTTGACATCAAAGACCCATTTTTCTCCTAAATGACTCGATGTTTTCAGGTTTGAATTCTTCCTAATCATCACTATAAACCACACGTGTGCACTAATGATTGGTTGTGCCACACCTCCCCTATAAGCAGTTCAGCAAACCTGTATACTGTAAGAAAAAATGCATCTCCCACAATGATCCAGTCAGTAAGATATCCTTTAACGCTGCTTTGAATCGGTGGAAATAGTAAGATTTAGTAGTTCCCAACATTATGACAGAATCCAAGAAGTAATGTGAGAGATTTCACAGAGAAACAAGCGGATTTGTAAATACTAACTGCCCCAGGCGTCATGGAAGGCTGAGTAATGCGTGTGTGCGTCTGTGTGTGTTTTCGTGCCCGTGTGTGTGTGTGTGTGTGTGTGGGTGTATCAAAGGGTGTCTGCTGAGACATAAGAGAAAATGGGATGAGCTCTGTGTATGCGTACATGTGTGTTTTTTGACAAACAAGCATTGTTGCTGGCACACTAATTATAGCTGGCGTGGACTAAGGCAGGGAGAGTTTGCCAATTACAGGGCAGACGTGTGTGTGTGTTTTGTAAGTGAGGGAGAGTGTTTCTCAACTGGGGAAAGCGTTTGGGTGCATGAACCTAATCAAGGTGTGAGTAGGAGGCAATTGGCCCGGCTTGATTTGATACCTGTTTGATTTATTCACTAATCAGAACCAATCAAGCTCCAGCTATGGCTCAGCGGGGCGATCACAGCTCACCTTCCCTGCTCTGAGACGCTCAGTTTTCAACTACTTCAAACTTAATGCACTTTGCCTGGGTTTCCAACACTGGATACTTTTGTTATAAACCATTCATGGTGATTTGCAGCAATTTTAGAAGATTTAAGGAGATTTTAATCCAGTTATGCGCACTGAGGAGGTTTCATTGTTAAAATACCAAAACGTTGGAAATAAAAAAAAGTTGATTGGCGCCTGTAATGACCATTTTAATGCAGAGAAATAATAATGTTATTTTTTCATTTTTGTGTGCGTACAAACACATAATTGTTAAAGCCAGCCAGGCTGTTAAAGTTAAATGTTTTATTCGGTGTTGTGCAGACCAGTTTTTGTCATCTGAAATGTATTATTATATACAAGCTCCCAGTCAAACGCTGAGCAGCGCAACACAAAAGACTTGGTAGTTCAAAATTACAGCGTAGGAGTATTTCAGTGGGACTTGAAAGATGTTTAACAGAATCACTCACAGTGAATGTTGGAAAAACTAAGTGGAGCTCTATGATAATGACTAAAAGAGCTACTTGGAGTCCAGTGTTCCAGTTAACCAGATGAGATTGGACCTGCTGAGAGTGCCCTGCTTTTTAAATAAAGACATGCAAAGTCTGGTTGCTGACATTGTCTGCGATTCCTGAGAAAGACTGAAGAAGGTTGAAAAACCTGAATGTACCAACTCTCTACAACAGGGGTCTCCAACTCCAGTCCATAAGAGCTACTGACCTGCAGCTTTTAGATGCATCCTTGTTCTGACACACCTGAATCAAATGAATGGCTTGTTATCAGGCCTTTGCCAAACTTGATGGTAAGCTGAAAAGGTAATCCAAGCATTTGATTCAGCTGTGTTGGAGTAGGGATGCATCTAAAAGCTGCAGGACAGTAGCTCTCGAGGACTGGAGGTGGACATCCCTGCTCTACAGGAAGAAAAACAGGACTGTAGCTACAACATGCAATCCTGAATCAAGCTCCGTCTCTACAACTTGATAAATCTTCATCCAGATGGGTCTTAATCCTAGGACAACACAAAGGAAACCACTGATCACTAAAAACTGCACATTTTAAATTTGCACAAGACCACTTGGATGTTCTACAACACTACAGGACACCTTACAATCACTGAGAGGACAAATGAATTTTTAAATTGGATTCGATTTACAGGCGAATGTCAGGGCAGCACGACATGAAGCGAGAACAAAAATTTGGTGATGTAAGAGCGCACTTAAATAAATCAACAACAAAATAAGAAAATTCATTTTTATCAAACGGCCAAATGAAAATATTGACCTTGAGTCAAATGAGATGCTCAGACGTGACCTGAAGAGGACTGTTCAATCAAGACGTCCCAGAAATGTTGACGAACTAAAACCGTTTTGTGGGAAGAACGTCCAAAATTTCTCTCAAAACTAGCTTTGATCGCTCGATGAAGACTTGAAAAGTAAAACTGCTCGTGCGTTAGTATGAAACGCTATATTTATAATAGTATATACAACACTGAAATCATGTTCAGCATCTAAGATGGAAACTCAGTGCATTTGTATTTGGCTAAGAGTACACTGTGGAAAGTACTTTTGTTGTGTTGTCTTGGCAGCGTACATTAAAGCTGTACTCGAGCAAATTCAGTACAGCATTTGCATATAGTTGATGGACTTGTTAGAATTTGAACTTTTGATTTGTTTTCTTCCTTTTTTCTTTTCCCCACAATGACCCACTGCAAAAGTGCTTTTTTAAAAAGTTTTGACGCAAACACTGGATGATACACTTTCCTTGAGAATTTTCCTCCGTGATAAACTCAAACTCCCCCAGTATGTAATACAGACTTGCTGTTTTAAATTTAAAGTCTCAAGCTGAAACTCAGTAAAGGTAGGACTATTTCCTCAATTTTGGCAAATCTCATCCAGAGCCACAGAAGACATTTTCACAGGCTGAGTGGTGCTGCTTATACCAAGTAGACTTTTCAGATTTGCATTCTTTTGCAGCATTGTTTTGACAGTACTCGCGTAAAGTCTTTGCAGTGAACATTTGGAGTTGTCCAACACACTGATTTTTTTGTTGAGTTAAAGATGGCATACTTCATGTCACGTTCATGTTCAAACACACATTTGACATGGGAATTAGCAGCTTCACGTGTCTCTGAAAATCTTTGCCACCGAAAAGGCCGTTACTGTCAGCTCTGTCTGACCGAGGCCGGCAGAGAACAGCAATCAATCAAAGCGGCTTCAGCTGGGCCACACCGGTGCAGCAGCTCGTTAGTTTGATTTCACACAGCTGAGCAGGGTCTGTCCTCTGTGCCGAGCCAGGCGGCTGTCTGCACCTCCGTGTGTCCGCTGTCAGCTACCCGCTGACTCCCTGACTGTAACAGCGCCCCTGCAGCTGCACATCAAATGTCTACCAGCAGAAAACCGTGTCCAGATAATCAAGTTCAAATCACGCTGCGTTTTGTCATTCCTGATGCAACCTCCACCAAATATGTGCTGCACGTTTAAATTTACTGTAGCTTTCTAACTGCCTGTACCTGCAATATTAAAGGAATCGTCTGGGGAAATTCACTGATTTGCTTGCCTCCTGAAAGTTGGATGATGTTTAACAGTAATTATGAGCCACCAGCTGCTGAGCAGTTAGATAGGAAGTTACTAGTCCTGGCTACAAAGAAAATCCCTTTGAGTTGTTGTTTATATATAGTTGATTTTTGCACAGACTGAATAAACAAGATAAAGTACTGTGATTAATGGGTGTTAGAGCTGCTGGTTGTCATCTTTTTGTTACCTTAGACGGAGCCAGGCTAGTCCCATTATTAATCTAAGCTAACGGTGAGTCTCAGTTGTTTTATTTTCTTTAGTACACTGTGTACACCAAGCACTTGTCTAATACATACATTTTGACAGGATAGGATTCTCTGAAAATGAGTCATTTACCAATAATGACATTTACAGTATTTCAGTGTGTCATGCTAACTACAGCAGTATGTACTCAACATAGTGAGTCTAAGTATAGAAAGATGTGATTTGAGCAAAGTATGAGTTTCCATTCATTTCCTTTAGCTTTATGGTTGTAGAAGCATGTACTATCATCATGTGGTATGCGGCAAGAAAGGATAAAGGCTACATAGCTGATGATCTAACTATCCTGAAACTGACACAAATGTCCATGCATCAATTTTCTTTCACTTATCTGGGGCCAAGTCACAGGGGCAACAGCCTAAACAGCAAAGCCCAGACCTCTCTCCCCCCCGCCACCTCCTCTAGCTTGTTTGGGGGAACACCAAGGCATTCCCAGGCCAGATATAATCTCTATAATATTATCCTGGGTCTCCTAATCAGGGCCTCCTCCCTGTGGGACATGCCCGGAACACCACGCCCAGGAGGCGTCAGATGCCCAAACTACCTCAGCTGGCTCCTCTTGATGTGGAGGAGCAGCATCTCTACCCTGAGCCCCTCCCGAATGGCAGAACTCCTCACCTATCTCTAAGTGAGAGGCCAGATTGTCTGCAAAAAGCAGAGATGTAATTCTGAGCCTGCCCAGGTAGAAGACTTCCCAACATGGCTACACCTAGAAATTCAGACCATAGAAATTATGAAGAGAATCGGTGACAAAGGGCAGCACTGGTCCAACACCCACTGGGAACAATTCCGTCTTATTGCCAGCTATGGCCTGATTGAATGGCTCGAAGCAACTGGCTAGACACCCCACACTCCCGAAGCACCACCCAGAGAACACTTTGAGGGACTTTGAGGGAGAATGCCTTCTCCAAGTCCACAAAACACCACCACCTGACACCAAATGTGCAGTACAAAAATAACAACAAACACAGGAGGAAGATTATGTAACAACAATGGCAGTGAAACAGAAAAATCTCCTTATTACTATAAGCTGCTAGCTACAGGTATGTTAGCCAATTTTTACAGTAAGTTGCAGTTTAACTGAATTGAACAGTTTTTGTTGCTATAAAATTGTGGATAAAAATAAGAGATGAGTTGAGAAACAGCCTGAGTGTATATGTTTGCACTTAATGACGTGCTGTTATGTGTTTATGTTTGTTAAGCTGATTAGCCACATGCAGATGTTCATGCCTGATTAAAAGTGTTGTAGTGTAGGGAAAGTTTTAGATCCTCCAGGTAAGCAGTAAAATACACATGGGGATAATGGAGTTTATTCACAGTTATAGGACTATGTATAAAAGATGAATAATGCCACTGTGCTACCACACGTTGGGTAGTGACGTCCCATTGATGAACATAAAGCTGAATATTTCATTTGTTATCAAACTGATGTTTAAGACTGGATATGATGAGTGAGAGGCAGCGCTGGTTGGTGGTTCTTAGTTTATCATCCTTTATGACTTTTAGTAAGGACTGTAATTTACAAAATAAATATTTAAATATGTCCCAAAGCTAGCAATTAAAACTGTGAAGTAATCAGGAAAGTGTTTACAGAGGTCGCAGAGCAAATGAGCTGAGGGTCCTTAAACCTTTCTATACAACCAGAAGTCTAAAAACCAATGCATTCATGTTTATGTTCATCATGCCCAGCACCCTCTGGAAATTCATACAAATTGTTGAGTTTCTAAATGTGTCGAGTGTATTTACGTTCTCATAAAACATTAGCAAAGACATATTTTTTACATT
The DNA here is from genome assembly GCF_051167445.1 of Perissodus microlepis. Lineage (NCBI taxonomy): Eukaryota > Metazoa > Chordata > Actinopteri > Cichliformes > Cichlidae > Perissodus > Perissodus microlepis. The sequence continues at coordinate 11,797,934 of NC_140482.1, read as the reverse complement.
TTATTTTTTATATGATTTCCATCCATGTTTGCTAACCTTTGCAGGCACATTGCTTTGCATAAAACGATTTGTACTGCTGTCAGTTGTTTACGCACAATATAAAGAGCGAGGGGGACTCACATTTATTACTGCTGCTACAAACCAAAACCTCCGCACGGCACCTTTAAACATATTTAGTAATACACCGACTAAACTACTTTTTAATAGACCCCATTGAACATTCAGTCCAAATCATCCTAGGTTTTCACAGATGTAAGCCAGTCTGACAAACATTTTGAAAACAACATCAGTGAACCCAGCTGCCCCCTGATACTGGTAGAAGAGGTTTGGATCATAACAGAAAATGTGATTCATTCAGCAAGTAGCAGCAGTCACCTTAGTGTACAGAATTACTCTCCAGGCACCTAACTGCATAAAAACATGCAAACACACACACACACACACACACCTCCACTCTCTCCCAGAAGCGCAGTTGGACTCCAGTTTAGGGTAAGGTATCTCGTTTCATCCAGCCTCTGTGCTGGGACTGTTTGAAGCAAAGGAAGCTCTTGTGTTTGATGGAGACTTACCTTCTTCCTCATCTCCTCTCAGCTTCCAGAGAAACTTCTCCTCTTTGATGTCTCTCCCTCCTCCACTTTCTGCCTCCTGTCATCCATCTTTCCTTTATATTTTTTTCCCCCTTCTGCCTTCTTTCCATCTCCCTCCCTAAGAAAGTATTCTGTCCATATGGAGGTGGTGGAATTGCATAAAAATGTCGTTTCATAGCCTGCAGGGCCGAGTAGAGACACTAAAAGTTGAATTTAACAGTGGCAACACCTCCCGGCACGGTGTTTCTGGGAGGCTGGTGTCTCATTAGTAATCAGAAAAAAACGTGCAATCAGGATAGAAATCCATCAAGTAGAACCAATTCAAATGATTTTTTTCTTATGAAAGAACTAGAATAAGTCCTACACAGAGCTAAATATATCCAAATATATTGGATGAAAACAGGCATCGGCAGAAGTTTTTAACAATTCAAGAAGTTGAGACGTGTGTTTTACCCATTTTTTTTTTTTGTTGTTGTTGTTTTTACCTTGTAGTAAATGTTTTGTTATTAGTTAAACAGTGATAAATGTATTTTTTTCCATATCTTATAGTTCCAGGAGACGTTCCAGTTATTGATTGTGTTTCATCGGTGTACAAGGCTACTTCTTGTGCCAGCAGTAAAGTTACATCAAACTGAGTTCAACAATTGACACAACTGTCAGAACAAACGCTTGAAGATGAAACATTAATTATTGATCTGCTCGACGATTAGTGAAACAGCTTCATCACTCGAGTTGATTGTCTGTGAAATGGCTACACCATCCATTAGCTTCCTGCTGTCTTTCTGTCTGTTTTTTTGAAACCTCATCTCTTTTTTTCCCTTTTTTTAAAAAAATCTGAATTCTTGCTCTGCGCACTTCTTTGAACCCTCAAGCTCATTATCTGTACTTGGAGCCATTTACTAAGTCTAACCTATTTTCTCTGCTTGATATAGCAGAAAGCTTTTCTGTGTTAGGGGTAAAGGATGCTTTGGACTTGGAAACACTAGGTGACTTATTAGGGTTTGTTTTTTTTAACTTAACTACTGTATTTTCTTAAAGGGCTGTCTTCATTGACTTTTACAAAATAGTTGAAAGCACAGCCTGCACTTTATCCTTTCTGCAGAGTCTATAAAGTTCAAGCTCTTTGTTGGTTATCTGGTAAGAGAAGAAAAAAGCAGAGGGATAACTGCTGGCAAGAAAATGTGCAAATAGGAATCACCAAATCAACAAAAACCAAACAGTTGAGTCACAATGCTGAAGCTAACCCTGACTTATAGTCATGAGCTCTGGGTAGTGGCGAAAAGAACACGATCATGTATACAAACAGGCAAAATGAGCTTCCTCTGTAGGGTGGCTGATCTCAGCCGTAGGTACAGGGTGAGGAGCTCAGAGCTGTTGCTCCTCTATGTTCAAAGTAGTCGGCTAAGGTGGTTTGGGCGTCTGATTAAAATGCCTTCAAGATGCCTCCCTTTGAAGGTTTTCACAGCACGACGAACTGTGGGGCAAACCCCGTGCCTCAGTATTCCCTATAAGAAACTTAAAATAAGACTGGGAACACTTGGAATACTCTGTTTATCTTATCCTGCCTGACTTTAGATAAAAAGAAGAGGGTGGATGAACAACGTAGGAGCTTACTGTCAATCACCTGCAACACTGATGACATTAAATTCTTCCATGGGCTTCCAACACATATCACATGATGTATAATTTCCAAAATAGCCACAAGTACACACAGTTTAGCAAATGAGACCAAATTAACTCATTCTAAAAATGTATATGCTTAATATTTCTAGTTGGACGTTGACTGTATTTGAGTGGGCACTAGAGGCATTTACCCGGTATGTACAGGATGTTATTGGTAAAGCAAAATAGCAGTTTGTTCCTTGTGTATGTGGATGGTTGGTAAAGTAAAGTACTAGTTCCAGCAAGTACTGACAGCAGCATGGCTGCGATCTGCTTATTGGCCAAGGCTGACCTCTGACTTCCCCTTGGAGTAAAAAGGTAGGGTAATTGCTCTCTGCGGAGACCATTACAGCGTTGTACCATCCCTCTGTTAAAACCTGTAAAGTGACCAGTCGGCATTTGCCGATTGGTCACTTTTCTCTCAAGGCCTCTGGAATCTTTTCCTACCAAGAGGAACACATCACCGATTTCCTTTCCCCAACTCTCCACATGTATTTGTGTCAACTCTGACATCCCAGGGTCATTTTAATCCTGCGTAGATTGGAATGTAGAGTTTAGTGCAATTTTCAACTTGCACACATAGCATCTGTATTACAACGGCCATAAAAAGCAGTAGCGGGGCAGATGGATTAGATTAGATGATTGACGATTCCTGTGGGGAAATTAGATTGCTGCTGCTGCAATAGTAATAGGATTCAGCAGGAGAAGAAGACAAACAGAATATAAGCACACATTCAGAATAGGAAATCAGCAGTGGAAGGAAGGAAGGATCTGAGCATTTAGGCACAGTTTGGTGCCAAGAAAGAAAACAAAAATCAAAGTGCATCTGGCTCTGCACTGAGGCCATTTGTAGAATTTTGCTAGTTATGTGGGTGTGATGGTGTGTGTTACATTGATGTGGTAGAGTCCCAGGATTACCGCAGTCCAAAAAAAGATGACTAAGATTACTGGTGTGCTTGAGCAACCTCAAGCGTCCTATCATACCTGCTTCTATTGCTGTCCAGAGAGAGTTTATGAATTCATCTGCTTGCAACTGCTCCCCGGTGCTTTGGTTATGTAACATCCACAAATTCACCATTACCTCACAGCAACATTTTATCCCGCTTCACAGGTACCTCGGTCGTGACGACGTGGCCGAGGCGTCTCTGAGCAAAGCCCAGGAGGAGGGAGGCAGCATCCGACTGGTCACAAAGGAGAACTTCTTCACAAAGAGGAGGTCTGCCTCTTCGCTAACACCACCTGCTACACAGAGGTTTGTTAAGGGAAAAAACGCGCACATAAAGGTCAAGTTGTCCTCAGGTCTGTAAGTAGTTTGCTGCTAATATATGAAACTAAAATTCAAATGTATTTCTAGCTGATCACTGTGTTTCTCCTGTCTACTACACAAACAGTATTTTGATCATTCATAGATCCGTTCTTGTCTGTAGTATTTAAAGATGAAACTTCAAGGTCTGCACATGAAGGTGGTTTGTCTCACCACATGGTTTCCTCTTCAGGATTCAGAGTATTTTCATTTTCTTTCCCTCAGCTGTCTCCATGGAGATCTGTATGTGCCTTGTGGGAGAGACACAAAGGCCCACTGAGTGTGTTAGTACAGTAAATATAGACCATAATACGATCTACTGGGTGAGATGCATCGGCCAGCTCACCCCAGGAGGCAATATCTCTATGGAAACCTGCAGCAAACACACAGATGAGCTCTCACACATATACACAGTTACTGGTGTTACATACAAAATGTCTGTGATAATCTATAAAGTGCCTTAAAGGCTCTGTTCAGGATTTGTGCTTTTAGACAACAGATAGCGTTTTACTGCATGAGGTATACAGCAGTGTCTGGAAGTATAAAGTGTTTGACAAAAGCAAGCACTGCTGTGTGAATAAACACGGTAAAAGGCAGCATGGTAACAAAATTAAATGGCCATTTATAAAAGCTGACTTAAAAAATGTGCTAATATGCTAGTAGCTAGAATAGAAATGGCATCCATCCATCCATCCAACTAACTGTGGCGTGTGGTTGGAGGGATGAGGAGAATCCATGTTTTCATAAAGTAGGAAGATTGACATCCATCACTGTTATCTATTTAAGCATTTAAGTAAAACTTGTACATAATATTGAACTGCTCCTTCAAAACAACAAATTCAGTTCAGTTCCTGCTAATACTTCCTGCTGGCTGATATCACTTGACATTTGAACTGTGGCTATAAGTTATACTAGAGTAAAAAAAAGGACAGCAAGCTCTTAGATTGTAAGGCATCTGCACAAGTCATCTGATGGGAGGCAACCTGTCTCCAAACAGTAGCAGTCTGACTCTGACTGACTGCAATCATTCTCTAAAATATTGGCAATGTTTTCCAAGTAAATGTTGTCCAGTTTATAAACACAGATACATTGGCAACATGTTGCAATCATTCTGAGTCACTCTGCTCTGATAAGCACAACTGACCGTGAACTAAAGAAACAGACATTTCTGATAACATACATCCATTTAAAACAAGTGCATGTCTGGTATTGAAGGTATCAGTTAATCTTAAAGTGTGCCACCTATCTCTGGGCGTGGGCTAAAAAGGAAATCCTGCCATGCAGCATACGTCACTAGTGTCCATTTTAAATGGAAACAGTCTTTATATTGCTATCCACATGAAAGCAACATGCTAAAATGTGGAAAATAAGAATCTCGATTAACAACTGGACGTACCAGTGTCAGATCTCGTTGGTGCCTTTGGTTTCTTTCGGTATAGAGCACCAGAGATGAGCCAAGGTCGTAAACATTAGCAGGCTGTGTGCCGTTTGCTGCAGGCATGTTGCGTGATTTGTGGGTTTGAAGTATGAGTTTTCAGAGAGTTACCTCATGCTGCATTGTAGCGATGCCAACATGTTTGTTTTGTATGTGCATAATTCAAACTGCTTTGAAACTAAATGTAAGGTATTCTATACATCTACATCTAGAAATCTACATTTTTGATTCACATGCATTTTTTGGCAAATGCATTGATGTTTTACAGTTTCTAAAAGACATATTTCTGGCTTTTCTGGATGTTTTCACTATTCTCAGTTTGGGCACACAAGTAAAAAGTCTATTTGTGTCTCTCTTTCATCGACTAGACTTTGCTGGCACACCATTTGTCTCATGATACTTCCAGTTTTTGGTATATTCTCAACTTTGAAACAGCAAGGTTCCCTTTTTAGAAGGTTCTCTTCTCTATTTCAATGATTAAATTTCCTTCTGTAGTGCTCTGTCACTCTGGCTCTTTGTTCCTCTTGCTGTCTCTCTGAATTGTAAACCATGGGGAAAGAGAATTTAGTCCATCTGTCCCCTCCAACGTGGCTCTAGCACCCTGCTGGGACTACATGGCAAATGCCCAGATTTGCAGTCTTCTGCCAGACGGACATGCACGCAGATACACATACTAGAAATGTTTTGCAGATAGAGCATTGTAATATACTAAATATACAGGAAAAAAAACTGATTTATTTCTGTTGGATGGATATTTTTACTGAAATGTATTTGCAGTTTGTAGAAGAAAGTGAGCTTTGTTTAATTTAGATCAGGTTTACAGGGTAATGTCTTGACTGATCCCTCATTTCTTTATACATGGGTGCAGCGAGTTATAAAAATGTGCAAAAATACACGAAAATTCTGAATATAAGGCAAAAAGAGAGTTTGTACAGTTCTAATGAGCTTGAAAGTGAATACATGGTATGACCACCTTTATACTTCAACACAGCCTGAACTCTCATAGGCAGCTTTCTTCTCATTTCATTAATTAGCCATCAGGAATAGTTCTCTTGGCTTCTTGAAGGACATTCCTGAAGTCTTTTTTGGAGAGCAGTTAAACCAAAAAATTCAAATTTGGATTAATCACAACATCAGACTTGTTGCTACAGATTTTTCTCCCTGTTTCCCTTCGTTAATAATGTCTTCTTGACAGCCACTGTACCACTGAAATCACTTCTGATAAGGCTTCAGTGAGCAGTAGATGAATGAACTGAAGGGCCACATGCATCTCTCAGGTCCTGGGTCAGGTCTTAGGTGATTAGTTAGATTTTTTTCTGTTTTTTACACAGAAATGGCTTTTCGATACGGCTTGCCTACTAGAGAAAGGTGTGACATTTCTTGTCATGTCCCCTACTTGTCTTGGATCCATATTTTTTTTAAGGACACACCAAGCCGAGATATGCCAAGTTTTCAGCTAATAGCTCTTTGGGAGTCTGCTTGGTGGTACAAAAAATACAATTTTATGCACGTCAGACTGTGTTATCTTTAGTATTTTTAGTAGAATCATCTAAAGAAATGAGAACAAATGATGTGTTTTTGTGACAGGCTGCTAGTGAAAAAGTGCCTAAAGCTGCAATTTAAAATCGCTTCTTTGCTAAGTTAGCACTGGTTCATGCCATTAGGTGTTTTTTTATACTTACAAAAAGTGGGCAAAAAAGTATTTCTGTGAAAATGTTCACGCACAAAGACCGATAATCAGTGATGAAGCATCCAAAGAAACAAATGTGGGGAACTATTGCTCAAGGGCGCTTTAAAATATGACGCAAACTATAAACAAGTGAGAGGTGTCTTAAGACTTTTGCACACTACTGCATGTTCAGATTCAAGGTCAGTGGCTACACATTAAACACGGTGTTTAATGAAAGAAGCTGTTGTGAATTTTTTTTAAAAGAATTTTGTTGAAAAGAATAAAACCTTCATCAATGTGAACTATGTTTTATAACAAATTCATTTGTATTGTTTTTGTTGAGATTTGGGATGCCTGGCCTCACCTTACCTGTTTGACTTTGACGTTTTATTGTGCTCCTCTTCGCTGTGTTTTCTACTTTCGCCTGAGGTCACCTGAAAAATTAAGATGAAAACTCGTCTTCCCCGCTGTCGCCAAGTGCTTTCTCATCATCATCATCATTTGCAATCATAGGGGCTCTCTCTCTGCTGAGCTCACCATGAAATATAAAGCTCCTTGAGATGACTGTTGTGAGCTCACCATATAGATAAAATGCTCCGCTCTTTAAAAATACAGGGCATAGTGCTGGTAGGTGTGGGTAGTTTTGCAGGTAATTTACAAAAGTTCACTTCAATAAAACATCCCCAATCGGCCAAGAACGGCGCCAATTTAACGCAAGGTCGCAAACTAAGAGATGATATCCAGCTGCAGGTAATTTACTAACAGGACAGGCACACAACAAATCAGAAAACCATATAAATACAGGGGATACGCGTGTATGTTAAATGTAGGCCTATGGTGATAATCTGGCAGACAGTCGTTTGAATGGAAACAGGCTCGAGTCATTCAGACAGGCTCTGATCTAGGACTGTAAACTGCACAGCAATATTTTGGCCTTGTGTTATATAGATCACATATCTGCGATATGTAACTCATGGAGAGTCAAAGTATGTGCAGCTGAATTTGTGTAGGTCCACCACTAAAAACAGTCATGTGTTAGATCTCACGAGATCAGGTGAAAACCTCGTGCGCTGTCCATGGTCCTGAAATTCTAGTGTAATAAAACTGTATTAAGGAAAGGTTTTTTTTCCTTTATTAAGGGAAGTTTTTCAGTTCATTAATGTAAATGAGTGTAAGAAGTTTTGTTGCTGCTGGTATTGCGTGACTCCCTTAGGTTGGAGGATCCAGGTCATCTTTGAGTTCACTGAGCAAATTTAGAATTCAGCTGTCTGGCTAATCTATACGGTTTTACGTCTTTACGTCTACGTATCCTCTGCAGCCATATCAAGTTCAGAAATTGAGACATGCTTTTTATCTGCGTTAAATATTAGCTCAATTATCAGCAAAGTGCAAGTCGCAAATCAGTTTGTGCACATGATTTAAATATTATTCTCCCTATAGTTTGCGCTTTGAAAAAAGAACTCCGTGACGTTCATATGCAACAGTCACATAAACCTCGGAGTTCTCACTTTTTACTCACAGTCGTGTCATTGCACTCCTTTTACACCAAAGCTCAGTTTGTGCTGGAGCAACATGTTAGCAAATCTGGTGTTTGGACTTTGAAGTCCTTCAGTACCACATCTGACTTACAAACATACACTCAACACTGTTGAGAATTTGAGAATTATGTCTTTTTGGTCTGAAGTTACCATCTACCACTTCTTCACTACCGACTATGTTTCTCCTTTCTCTGTCTCTCTCACAGCAGGCAGGACAATCAGTCCTGTAGGACATCAGATGCACAATCATCAACAGAGTCCAGCTACCTGCAGGCTGTGGACAGTCAGGGTGTCCCTCTGTGTCTCTCCTGCCAGCAGCCCTGCTCTACCACAGGTGGAGCGTGGGACACTCGATTCTGCAGCCACAGGTATTGCAACACTAACTACATACAGTTAGAGGGAAAGCTACGGGCTAAACTGGACATTTCCAACTTGTAATAACTTGAGAATTGCTCAAAAAGTTCTGGAGCAGATTTGTAGATAATATAGATCTCAGTGCACCTGATGTGTGAGGTCTACTGCAACAGGAGTGTCTTTGATTAGATGTCAGCCAAACAAAAACATATTAAATCAACTTTCACACAGTTTGGGAGGTTTTTTCCCCCCCAAACTTCCCTGTACTCATTGTCCTCTGCGCAGAAGCCCACCCATCTGGCACCAAAAAATTCAATTATATTCAGAGCTTTAAGAGTTTGTGTGCAAAACAAACTCAGAAACACAGCAGTACAATGTTGACTTCACCCTGTTGTTTACTTTTTTGTAGAAAGAATACTGTTTGCTCAAGACTAAAATAGATTAGACTTCAACTCTTGCATCTATAATGGTCTTTTTCCAAATCTTTTCCTGTAAATTTTTTTGGGGGGAATCAGTCAAATTTGGTCTTTACCAAACTTGATACCATTACCAATGTAAAATAAAAGTTTTTTATGGAAAATCTAAAACAAACCTATTTCGGTTTAGTTTTTCTGTCCTTCAAGGAGATGCTGCACCTTTTCCTGGCAGTCTTAATTCGATTAAATGGTTTTCAAAAGCCAGCTTCTGTTTTTTAACCAACATGAGAAAAACTTTCTATGTGAATGATTTTTATAATAGAAAGAAGTTAATCACAAGTTTCTTTCTATAGTGCAGATGTTTCTATGTGCTTTGACCCACAGGTGTCAGGAGGAGTTCCAGTTGCGCTCCAGCCAGACTTACATGCGGTCTCAGGTGTTGGAGGCAGAGCGCGGCATCTGTCAGCACTGTGGCCTCCACGCCCATGACCTGTTCATTAAGGTTCGTGATGCTCCACCCTCCCAGCGAAAGGAGATCCTGGAGAACACTTGGCTTACCCAGCTGCCACTCAAACAGGTGGGACATAGAGCAGAGGAGGCACTGTTTCGTATTAGTCTCTCATCCATGTTTCAGGAAAACTCCACCAATGAGCTGAAGAAACTTTTTTTTTTTTCAAGTGCCAAACAGCCATTAACTATGGTGGTCAGTCAGTGCAACGAGGCAAGTTGTGTCAATGTGAAATTCAATTCCACACCACTGTTTCTGTCAGTTTCTGTCATATTTCTTTCCTGTAGACCTTTATACAACCAAAGGAGTTGCCACAGTGGCGTGCAGCAACTTTTTCAGAAAGGCTAGCAGAAATGTCTTTTATCGATTGTGTTTTATTCGTTTACACAAGCTGACAGTCCGCTGCAGCTTGATTTACTTTTCCTGGATGGCTTCACCTTTCTGCACTTCTTCCTGACTGAAAAGCTGTCTCAATCCCAATTCCAAAAAAAGTTTGGATGCTATAGAAAATGTAAATACAAACAGAATGCAATGATTTGCAAATCTCAAAAACCCAGATTTTATTCACACTAGAACATGGAAATTATACCAAATGTTTCAAGTTTGACAATTTAATCTTCCAAAAATATTGGCTGTTTTTAATTTGATGTCTACTAATTAGGTTAATGAGCAACAGGTCAGTAAGACGAAAGGGTACTAAAAGGAGCAAGTAGGAGAGGTAGAGCTCTGCAAACTGTTTGCAGATTGTGGAACAATTTCAGATTAATAATCCTCAATGTAAATTTGCAAAGACTTTAAATACCAGTTTACCAGAATAAGAATAAGTTTCAGAGAATCTGGAGAAATCTCTGTATGCAAGAAACTAGATCAATAATCAGCATTGGATGTCCGGGGTTTTCGCACACTGCATTACAAACAGGTATGATTCTGGCATGGAAATCACTGCAAGACCACTTCAAGAATTCATTCTCTGTGGATACAGTTCCTCATGCCAGTTAAAATACTATCGTGCAAAGAAGAAGCTAAATGTTAACATGATGCAGAAATGGTGCTGTCCTCTCTTATTTAAAATGGAATAAAATTTGAAAACTGGGAAAAACATGAGAAACATGGCACCACATCGCCAGGATTGAACAGGAGAGAGACCAATCGAGCTTGTTATAAGGGCTCATATCAAAAGCCTGCATCTCTGATGGTATGGGGTACATTAGTGCCTATGGAATTGGCATCTTCCACATATGGAAAGACACACTGATGCTTAAACATATATACAGTTTGTAGACAACAAACTATACTCCCACCCAGACTACGTCTTTTCCAGGGAAGGTCTTGTGTATTTTAGCAAGACAATGTTAAGCTGCATGCTATTACAACAGCATGTTAAACCGATTTGCCTGCCTGCAGTTCAAACTTTTCACTAACTGAAACATTTGGTGTATAATAAAATGAAAAATACAGAAAAGAAGGCTCAAGAATACTGAGGAGCCAGAATCCAATATCAGACAATAATGGGACAACAGTCTCCCAAAAGTCCAGCATCTGGTCTCTTCAGTTGCCAGATATTTACAGGCTGTTGTCTAAATAAATGATGCTACACAGTGGTAGGCATAGCCAACTTTTTTTAACCATCCTGTTCCTGTGGAATTTAAAATGGCTTTTTTATAGGGTACATTTTCTCAGTTTACACATTGAATATGTTTGGTGTGTTCTTTTCTGAATAAAATGTGGGTTTATGAGATTTGCATATCATTGCATTCTGTTTTTTAATTTGCGTTTTATACAGTGTTCCAACATTTTCAGAATTGGGGTCATAGTCTGTATATGTCTTCTAAATATTACTTTACATGAAACAGTCTTACTTGTAAATTGAACATAAAATATTAAAGTTTACTGTGGCTGTTCTGTGAGGACGATATATCTCTAAATGAAAAGCTATTAGAGTTCAGAAACACAGCCCTACAGCTTGATTTTAAAAAGTCGTTTAAATATGTGTATAAACAGGAAGGTGATATATTAGCAAAACAGCTGGTTAAACTTAGTATTTAAACTTAATAAGCAAACTTGCCTGTTTTATTAAACCGGATATGGTAGCAGCTGGCACTCCTCTGCCTTAAGGCTTTCTTTGCTAATGTGGTAAAGGAATTATTAAAAACTTTTATTAAAAACACTGCACAATAAAACTTATTTGCTACAACAGTAATTCGCAGATTGATGGTTTGCTTGCAAATGCTAGCTCCATTTCCACAAAGCATAGACAGTAAGGGATCTCAGAGCAGTGAAAGCAGACCCAGCGGCAGATTGTCTAACACAGTCTCTGCCATCAGTTTCCTGTCAGAGTTACGGGTTAATGCTGCTGGTTTCTCAGCTTGACATGCTCAAGTTATTGTTAACAGGTCAAAAAGCTGAGCTTGAGCGCAGACGTGCCTTCAAAATGCTTATCCCAGAAAGATGTTTCTGAGTCAAGCAGAGTTAATCCTGCTTCCAGAGACAATAGCCAAATGAGACCAAAAACAGCCAGTGATATACAGGAAGTGCGAAAATGGCAAGGAAGCCTTACTTTTAAGCAGAATGGGATTCATTTTGCTATGTTTTAATTGATGTTTTTAGATTTTACATCATGATGATCGTGATCATTTTTATACATGCAAATATTTAATACAAACTAAAACTACATGGAATCTCATTATACTTCTCATTATTAAAAAAACAGACTGAGTGTCTGAAAATTATCTGCTTTCCCCTTTAAACAGGAAGCAATGCGTGGGTGAGCTAAGAAACATTTATACATACAGGTTTTGCTCGTTATTTTAAAGTTGTATAATAGCATGCTAACATTTGGTGATTAGCACCCACATTACCTGAGGGAATTTTATTTTGATGTGGTTGGATGTTTCAGGTGTTAAGATTGTTTTTCATATAAGGATGCTTTCTCCTCAATATTGAAAATTTGTACCAACTTTGTTAGATAAACAGTCATCAAAATGCACACATTAACTGACATCAGTCTCTCTATGTGAGCCAAAGAACTGACAAAGAAGACCATTTTTTGTGTGTTTATGTAAGTGCAAAAATAAAAGCACCCTGTACTCCCCATCCCACCCACCTACGCACATATGCATCTACTCACACACACACACGCAGGTTGATCTGCACTCCAAGGGGCCAGCTCCCAGTAAATGGATTGCTGGGCCCATTGATTTTTTTTTTCCCAGTGCCAGGCCTCGACCAGTAAGCCTATTTGATTTGGTTGGCTGTTATCCTGCAAAGCCACCCCCCCACACACACACACACAAACACACACTCACCCCTCCTCCCCTCTTTCTAGTGCCGCCGGCAGAAGCATCAGCGCCGATCGATGCACCGAGCTTTAGAGGAAACAAACTCAGCCACATGATAAGACACCAGTGGTGGAGAAGCCTTGAGATTATAGGCTCATTCTTTGGTTCATACTGGGGGGGTTTGGTACGTGTGTGTGTGTGTGTGTGTGTGTGTGTGTGTGAGTGAGAGAGAGAGAGAGTGAGAATGGTTATATGTGTCTATGTTTGTAGCTTGGGCTCTCTTTTTGGCGTGCATGTGTATAACAGGTGTGGCTGTAATGGTATTTTGATGCGCGTGTAGATTTTCAGGATGTGTTAAGGCCTTTAGGTGCTTGTGAGAGGAGCTTCAGTATGTGTGTAAGTGTGCAGTAGTGAGGTAAGGTGCACCAAAGTGCATGCTTTTGGCACAAAAGCAGGCTCAATTGACTCGAATGTGTGAGAGCTTGTGTGTGAGTGTGTAAGAGAGAGATCTGAACTCTGGCCCTGTGAGCAGGCCTGTTCTTTAAATCTGTTGGGATCAATTCCAGCTCCCTGCCTTAATGTCGGCAGAGTAGTTCTCAAAGTAGGAAAATAGATTTCTGGCCCTGAACTCTTCCCACCAGGATTCTCTCTCTATTGTCTTAAGCTCTTCCACTTGCTTGCTCTCTTTTTTCTTTTTGTCTCTATTCTCTGTCATCTTCCCATTCTTGCTTTCTGTTTTCTCCACTTTTTTTTCCTTTTTATATTTTCTTCATAAAATAAATTTCAGATTCACAACAGTATTATCTGCAAGTAAATCCACACTGTGTCCAGTGGACCTCAGTACATTTTTACAAAGAAGCACTACAGGTCTTCAAATGGTTCAGCTAGTTACTCATTAGCTTTGACTTATTTCTGTTGCATCTCAGACGTTCAACAACAACTTCTGCTACTGTTGACTGGTATAGATTATTTTAAAAAAGAATAGTCTTTTACATCACGTGGATGGTCAGGTGCACGTACGTTACTTGCCTGGGAATACCTGGCATCAGGATGGACTGGGAAGAAGCTAAGCCAGTGGAGGCAGTGTGGTCCTTTGGGCAATGTTCTGCTGGGAAACCTTGGGTCCTGCATCCATGTGGATCGCTTTTACATGTACTGCCTACCTAAGCATTGTTGCAGATCATGTACACTCTTTCATGGAAACAGTATTCCCTTATTAGCAAAACACTGGTGTCTTGCTGTATTTTAGTAGTCAAAGGAATTGAACTATGTGTATTTTTATTGTATCTGTGTTTCTACTCCTTCTCCTTTGCCTCCAAAGACATCAGTTTAACTGATAAAATAACTGTTACTGTGTCGACTATCACCTTAACAAGTTAAACATATATTAAAAAAAGAGCAATTAAAGCAGAAGCTCACCTGAAATACTACTCAGGATATTGCAAATGCATTTTTTTTTTTATCTTACTTACAAACTTACCCATTATGTAAGTTTTCCTTGTGTGATGAAAACTCTCCTCCTCTAAATCTAGTGAAAAATGTGCTTTAAAATGTAATTAGCAGAATTTTTTTTTAAAAGTCACAAAAAGTTGAGGCATTTAGGAGTGTGCACCTTAACTGTAGCACGATATTCCCAGCGGTATTTTTAACCTAATTTCTGTCAGGCAGGCTTGCGAGCTCTCCCTGATTAAGTTTCCCTCCAGCTGCCCGTAATGTAGGCCACAAACATTTTGGTGATTTATACAGCTGTACCTGAGGCAGCAAACGGTGATGGATAGCATGAGGTCAAAGTTTGCTGTCATCAATTCGGCACAAATGATGTTTTCATCAGCTGGTCTTATCCTCACAATCACACAGGCTTACATTAATCTTAGCATAATAAACTTCCATCAGAGGCCCTTTCCTGCAGTTTGCCTTCATTATTTCCTGGATTTTGCCAGTTATGTGCTTTGCTGGGATGTGTTTTTTTGGCTTGAGACTGTTTTTTATCTTCTTTTATTGTGAGGCGCATTGCAGAAATGTTCCCGTGGTGCAGAGATTTGTTTAATATGAATGATTTGTCTGTGCCTGTGTGTGCTGTAAAGTAACAATTTAGGTCACTGTAGTACCCAGCGAAAGGCTGGGTACTACTAAAGACATCACATCAGTGCAAAGAATTAACTTTAGCATAGATGGATGGTTTGGGAGGGGAGCGCAATCAAACATTGTTTTAGGCAATTTAGAGCAGTGTGAGGGAACATCCGATGGTAGCCGGTGTACTGAGACGCTCACTGTTGTATTCCGGTGTGCTTCCAGCTGAACGAGATGATCCGAGCTCCTGTTGAAGGGGATTTCTGGCAGGTTGACCACATCCGTCCGGTCTACAGCGGAGGAGGCCAGTGCTCTCTGGACAACCTGCAGACACTCTGCACGGTCTGCCACAAAGCCGTATGTGCACACTCCGCATCACAGCACCCATAACAACCGCAGCACCAGCTTTTAAAGCCAAAGGGCTTAGGGGGCAAAAGCAATTTGTCTAACATTTTAAGGTGCACAGCAGATGGAGCTCTCCTTTATCCCTGTATAAAGAGAAAGCGCCATCACTCATGTTGAGGATCACATGTGCTGGCAGTAATGTGATACATGGTCAAACACATTGATCAAAAGTCATATTATCCCTCACAAAGCTATATACTGCCTATAATAACATCACATGATGTGGCTGTGTGACATTTTGATGTATAGCATGCGTTGGAAAATGCTATATATCGGCCTCTTCCTTCTTGCAGTCCTTCAATATTTCATATTTTCAGTCAGCCACTTCTTAAAAGCAGATCTGATTTGAGAAGAAACTTTTTAAAATAAGACACAGCTTTCACCGTGAGCTGAAATGTGCTTTGCTTTCACACCAGAATGCTTTTTTCTGTCAGCTTGGAAGGAAGCGCTTCACATGTTGACGTATGTAAACTGAAGCAAAGCACTGCGACTGATAAGGGGATCCTCGCACTGTTTATGCCCCCTCTCAGACACTTTAATCTAGAGATGCTCGATATATCGATCTGACTTTTCTGTGCTGACTGCAGATGTAACCTCTTACATCATGTTCCATTTTTCTCCACAGAGGACGGCTCAGCAAGCCAAAGAACGAAGCCAGAGCAGGAAGAGTGCTGCAGCTTCCAAGGTTTCGTCAGACATCAGCAGGTTCTTCGTTCGGAAAGAAAACAATTAGCTGGGACCTGTTACGCTTTCACTTATTGTCAGTTAGGGATAGAGCGATCCAATACTTGGATCAGATAGCCTGACACCAAAAGCTAGATCAGGCATCTGTGACAGGGCTTATCTATGCTCTTCAGGTCTATCATGTTTTGTTTACTACCCCACGCATCGGCAGCAATCTGCTAACTTCCAGCAGTCAGCTAACAGCAAAGCAACAGTAGTTCAAAGTGTTTCGCTACAGCAACACCAGTTTGTCTTAATATGCGTACAAGTGAGTTGGCACGACTGAAGAGCTTCAGCGACAGCAGTTCGGTCTGTTTCTCTTTCTCTGTCATTATGTTTGGTTTAACACTTGTTTGGAAGCTTTTGCGTCACTCATGGTAACTTAAAGGAAATTAAAGGAGAAACTGTGACTATAAATTACAGCACTGTGCTGTAATTAATCCTACACAAAGTTGAAATAACGCTAATGCAAATAAATGTTTTTTTAAAGCATAAATACATTTGTCTTTTAATACTTTTCTAATGAATAGGTCGATAATCTTCTGTCTCACTCCTCAGAGTGAGAAATACACATTATTGATTTAACACTGGACCTGGTAGCAGCAGATACCTGAGGCCAAGGTATCAGTGTGGTATTTGAAGTGGAAAAAGTTAGACTGGTGTATCCCCAGTTACAGTCCTGGATGCTCATATTAAACATTACCAAAGTGGTTAGAAAATGTACAAAGTTCCAAAAGTTCAGGCTTCAGATAAACAGCCACTTTTTAGATGTTTTCTTTCTGCTCTTTTCTTTGAGAGTTGATATACGTAGTGTTATCTCGGCTACATGACTATGTTCACAGAAGCTCAACCCACCTGTTCAAGAGGGGCAGCCAATCAGAAGATAGTCAGCTTAAAGGGAAAGAGAAGACAGTATAAATAATGGACGTACAATCCTTGACCCCTGTGTTTGCATGAACACTTCTGGTCTTATAGAACTTCATCAGACAACAACCAGCAGTTATAACCTCGCCAAACACTTTTGCTCAGTCACTCGACCCTTTGTTATTTGCTTAGTAACTCATTTTTAGGTCGTATTGAACAGAAGATTAGGTCCATTTTATAAATTTTAATGGATATATGAGTCAGAAAGGAGGAGCTAAATAGCTAGTCATAGGCAGGCTTAGCTCGGGACATCACGACCAAATGAGTAATGCCCATCTTTTATACTGTATATGGAGAGAAGTTATCTAAAACGGCTTGTTTCAGGCAGCAGATGAGCCGATGGGCAAAACCAGTGGGAAGGATAAATATAGATTATTTTGAACTGTGCAAAGCCACTAGACCCTAACTGTAAGACAAAAAAACAAACGAGAGAAACCGAAGAGGAAGAGCAAAATAGGTCCCCTTTAAAGGTTTGGTGCAGTTTGCACATGTAAAGGTGTTTATTCAGTTTACATAAAGACGCACTGTGTGAAGTATCAGAAGTCCCATTTGCCGTGACAGATGAGGATACAAGGCCTTTAAAGATTCTGCCTAGCTTTCAGATGCTCTCATCTGCGTCCCACTGGACCCCATTACGTTGGAAGATCCAGTAGTGGAGATTTACCTTAAAGAAAAGTGCAGTGACGTCTGCATCAAATGCAAATTCAGCCAACTCCCCTCTTGTCCCCGAACCGTCACAAGTGCGGTAGTTTTGATTTATGACGCCCCCTTCCCTTTTTTTTTCTTTTTTTTTTTGCTCGAGGCTGAAATGGAGCAGGTTGTTTAGAGAGATGCTGCTATTTTAAGATTTTGCAAAGTTGGTGAAAAGTAGCAGCTCAGAGATGAATTGCGAGCTTTGTGTTTAAAACTCTACAGCAGCAAACACACCCAGGTGTCCTCATTGGTGCGATCAACAAGTGTCGCCTTGTAAATCTTTTTTTTTCTTTATAAAAGATGGATGGAATGAGAAACCTCTTTTCACCTTGTTTCGTTTCTTCTCCTCCCGCTCTGGCGCTGTAACCGGTTTGGACTGTACATACAGCGAGCCGTCGGCCGTTCCGACAAGCTCGCAAATCGTTTCATCGCCTCAAGTCAGGAACATTATCGTCCATGTCCACGCATCTACCTCCTCTTCAGCTGTGCTTGATGATCTGAGCAGAGCTAAAGTCAGTCAGGAGGGCTATGTTTAGAGACAGAGAGCAGAGTTACTATGGAAACAAGGCTTTAGGTTCAGCCATGTTGGGAATATTGAATCTGTTCTTTTGAGAGTTATACAATGAGCTAGACAGACATCAGAAACTCCAATCAATACCAGCAGCCTCCTGCGAGAACGAGGCCCTCGCATTCCTCCGCAGCGCGGTTTTACCTCCCCTCTCCGCTCTGAGGCTCCACCGTCGACGTTTTAGGGTGTCGTCATGTCACGATTTGCCTGTCTGTCAGCCGTGTCAAACGCCTAACTCAGCACATTCTGCCGTCGCAGGAAAGTTTTAAATTTTTCTGACAGCCCCCCCCAACTTCTCTCAGCCTATCAGCTGAAGACGCGCTTTAAACTTTCTCTGAGCCCATGTGGGTGCACGCGTGGGTGTATGTGTATTTCCCCTACGGCTGCTCCAGGTCTCCACTTAATAAGACCGTTGTTCCTCTCCTGTCCAAACCGACAAGCTTTGTGAGTAATGAACATCTCCCAGGCAGCCTTCCAACAACAGCAGGTTTCAGTGTCAGTCCCTGTCAGCAGCCAATGACTCTGATCCGCTGTTTTATTACACCCAAAAGGTGTGTGTGCAGCAGAGAGAAAGTGAGGAAACTGGTGCGAAAGTGTGGCTGAGTGTGTGTGCTGCTCAGATTAAGCTCGTGTGTTTGGCAGAGGGAAAGTGTATATTGGACAGGAGAGGAAGTGGTGTGCATGTGTTTGTCAGAGGAAGCCATAATGAGGCAGCGCCCAGATGAAGATATCTTGCATTCCTCCCAGAGGGTCTGCTGGGTAAAGAGCAGCGCCACAGCCGTGTGACACTGTTTGCGTTGGACAACCTATCAGCCCAGAGAACAACATTACCTCCACGGGTGATGACAGTAATAAAGATGGACTCAAACACTGACCGAGGTTTGCCTGTTTGCTTTCCGTCTAACGTGCTGCCCGCCTTCCTCTCACTTTTTGAAGATGGCATCAGAGCAAAGAAGAAAAAAATCCAACTTGCTTTTTTTTCCTCCATCAAGTGAAATCGACATCCTTTCCACGGTGCCCCTACCGCATGGACCTTTCTACAGGTTACATAGCAACAGAGCATACAGTGAATGCTGTGTGGATAAAATTAGCTGGACAAATATCTAGCAGAAATAATCACATGTAATTACAAGATCACAATATAATGGCAAAAGAAGGATGGCAGGGAAAGAAAAACAGCGCCATCTGACAAACATACAAAGCACAGAGAAACTGCTTTTAATGCTTTTCATTACTTTATGTTATACACTATGTTATACACATTTACATTTCATCTAAATATGGGGGGAGTTTCACATTATAAGGTCTGGATATCCAAAAGATCCAAAATGTTCAGGCTCCTCCAAACACCCAGTTTCAGAGTATTTTTTCTACTTTTTGATCTGTGTGATGTCAATGAGAGCAGATACAGCTGTAACCTGCCAATTCAAGCCAGCCAGTTAGACAAAAAGGTGGCTCATGCCTCGCTCACACAGGCCTAGAGACTTGTCGGTGACCCCTTGGTGACCTTTGGTTGCTTGGAAAAATTTTCTATTCCCTGACCTGGAATGCGTGAGTAACTGCTGGCAGTGAAAAACAGCTGAAATCAGTCACATGACAGACGCTGATTCATCTGCAGACACTTGCCCTTCACTCTCTGCGCTGTAGTGCAATTTGAAAAAGTGAGCTCACCTTTCAAGGAAAAGTTGTCTTACCTCTGCAATTGAAAAAGGTGCTTTCTGTTTTGCATTACACTTTTCATATTTTCTCTGTTGAATTCAATTCAGTTCAGTTTTGTTGATATAGCACCAAATCACAACAGTTGCCTCAAGCTACTTTACATTTTAAAGTACAGACTCAACAATATTACAAATTATAATCATACAGGTGTATACACCATCAAGCACATTTTATTTAGGCAAACACTTGGTGACAGTGGGGAGGAAAAACTCCCTTTTAACAGGAAGAAACCAGGTTCAAGAGGCGCCCAGAGGAATCATGAGGACGTTTTGGGTGCAGCACTTTATACCTCTTTGCACCCACTTGAAAACCTCTCACAAATACACACTTCTCCCTAGCAACCAGTGGTTGCCAGGGGAGATTTCTAGGGCTTGAGTGAATTTGGCTTTAGCAAACAATTTAACAGCAAACTCTAGCAGCCACTCACCAACTGGGTGGAGAAAGACCTCTTCCCTAACAACCATTGGTTACCAGATGGTCATGAACTGATCTCTAGGCCTGGGTTACTTGAGCCTTAAGGGGAGGGGGGAGGAGCTAAAAAAAAAAAGGCTTGATGGAAAGCACCCAGGGTCAGTATAAGAAAAATGACTAAGAATAAAAATATGAAGCTGGAATTTAGCATATTAGTTTTTTTCCCCTTTAAACGATTATTGGGTTTAACATTTAACACGTTTCTTTTCTGATTTAAAAAAGATTATATTAAACCACCAAAACCAACTTAACTTTTCTTGAAAGTTTTGTGTGTTTATGAAAGTTGGATACATAATTTCTTTAGGCTGCTGTTTTCAAAACCCGAACACATCTGGGGCGCCTTTAGCTTTCACAGTGTTATATCGAATCTTTTAAAGTGGTGTTAATAAATAAACCTAAAGGTACGACTATCGCTACAAGCTAATGTAGCATGCTTTTATTGCTGACCGGTGTCGAGGGTAACACATTATTGTAATCACATTCCATTTGTCTGTAACATATTAGTTTCTTTATACAGCAATCATTTTATTTAATCTGCATCACTGGCAGGTAGAAATATGCTGACCTCGGTTAGTGCGGCAGATAACACACAGAGGGGAGAGCAGTCTACAAGTTTGAAGAACTGTTTTGAATTTGTTGTGTTCAGGGACGTTTTCAGGATTGCGCAGCTGGAACCAAGAGCAAAGCATCAGGGGGGCGCGGGAAAACAGAATGGTTGATCAGACATAAATATGGTGCAGAAAATTGATGTAGAAAACAGTGAGGAAGGTGCACTTTCCAGCCTGTGCCTTCATACAGATGGTATTCATGAAAAGCGGGACCGCACGAGAGTTTAAGATGCTTTTTTATGTGTGTCAAAACAAGGATTTAGACCTTTAAGACTTCATAATCCTGTTTAAGTAGCAAAAAATTACAAAGGTTTAATACATTATACGTAATAGCCCTTTTTTCACACCCATAATCCTGTTGGTTCATAATTCCTGATTAATTATTTGTGTATGACTTTAATGTGCAGCTGGAGATGATTTTAATTCATTCTATAAAGCTGGATAGCTTTATCTGCAATAATACAGCATATATGTATATTTTAAAATCTTCAAAAACCATAAATAACCAAAGCTTTCAAATAAATGGCACAGAGGTTTCAGAGCAGAGCTGCAGAGTTTACGACATGCATATTCATCCACTGCTGGAACTAGTCCTCCCCAAAAACAGTATTTACCTGTGTTTCTGTAATCGTGTGATGTTGTGATTGTTGGTTTTGGTCTCAACTCATCAAAATGAAGAAGCCATTACTAGTGTGAAAACAGCACATTTCCTCTGCATGTTAAAGCTGCAGTCACATTGGTATTCGTAATGTGGGTCAGAGGACCTCCAGGGGCTGTGACAGGGCTCCTGGGGCTCCTCGGCAAATTGAGAAATAGATTAATATCACTGCAACTCAATTCCATAGGAACTTCTGCAATTACAGATGTTACATTAAGTGTAAGGATGATTATTGCAGTTTTAGCTTTTAGTCTCAGTTTCATCTCCCCGCAGGTTGAGGGGGTGGGGGGGTCTGTGACATGAAAATGTTTGGCCACCCCCCCCGTTCCAACCAGGCCAGACTTTACGCTAAACTACACAAATCATTCGTAATTCAATCACGATTTGCATTCAGACAGCACGGCGTTATATTTGGCCCCATTCCACTGGTTATTCCATTTCAACCTCGCCTGCCCCCATAATCTACTTTGGCCTTTTCAGCTGAAGGAAGCGCTTCTACAAACCCAATCATGTGTGACAGGTGTGATGGAGAAGGGCCAATAAAAGCCTGCACAGCGCACTGCGTGCGGCCGCCGGCTCTCCAATCCGTGGCTGAATCCTGCTGTGGTTTGATTCCTGGCTGCCATGCTCGCCACTGTGATCCCTCTGTGTCTGTGACCCTCCCTGCCCTTCAGCAAGGAAAAGGAAATAGATGTGAGGGAGGCCGTACCCCGCTGTTCTCCTTCAGGAATGAAAAACAGCCGCGGCACAGTCTCTGTCTTGCCAAAGCACCTCTGATATTCTGTCATTTGGTGGAATGTGAACTGCAGAACCTCATTATAGAAAAGGAATGAACCTCGAGTCAGACCTCCGCAGTGTTGTGTTACAACATCAAGGAAGCTTGTATTCTAAAAGGCTACACCCGTATCGCCTAATTGAACTCTGGAGTCGGCATTTAGGAAGCGGTTCTTGGCTTTAAACAGCCCCAGCCAGAGAGGCTTTTGTCTTTATTGTCATATTATCTCTTGGGATGGTGATAAGATGATTAATCATTTCCCGCTGCAGCAAGGAGGCTGGCACCGCTCGGCGGAGCGCGACGCCCTGGGTGGAGGAAAACGGTATTATGGCCCAGGTAATTGGTGGAGGACCATCACTCATAAGCGATCTAATTAATCTCATTAAAACACCCTCTCTGCTTGCACAGAGGTGTTTCTTGAGGAGCGCCGCAACAGAAGGCGTTTTCCCCCCGAAATGGGTTTATCCATCCTGATAAGTGTCATATACGCACATGATGTTCTGAGAGGAGCTGCAGCTGAAGCGAGAAACAGAAAATCGATACAACAATTCCATGTAAACCTCAGCCGGCTATTTTCAAATGTCATTCGGCATAGTAGGAGATGTGCAGTGGTAAAAGGATGCTTTCTCATTGCTCAGCTGGAGGTGGCTTTTGTCAAGTCCAAATTCTATTTATTCAAGATGGCTCCCTGGTTGTCTCCCAAGATGCATGGCATGCTGCGGATTAAGAGCAAAAACGCAATCAATTCACCCAGTGGGAGATCAGGGGAAATAACAGATAAGGTTCTTAGCATAATTCATACAGTCCCCAATCTGGGCTAGGATTAATGTATGTCTTGGCTGTAGTTGGCTCTCATTTGTATGTTTGGAGCTTGCGTGGGGCTAAATTGGCGCTTCATGTGGCCCATTACAATCAGGCTTTGTTTGGAAGGGCCCCAGCGAGGACTGGATCTGACCGCATTGTTTTACAAGGCATCTGTATCTAATGCAATTTAGGACTGATGTAATCTCATCTACATTTCAGGATCTGTTACACAGTCTTCCGTCTTTTCAGCAAGCCGTGTCAGCATTTTAATCTGCGCTCTACCTCTTAGCATCCACCAGGTTGGCCATGACCTGACTAGGATTAGGTTCACAGCTTACGTCACATATGCTAGTAAATCTACCCCATAATGTATTTATGTTTTTTTTTTATGTTCTGCCGGAGATTTCTTCCTGTTAAAAGGGAGTTTTTCCTTCCCACTGTCGCCGAAGTGCTTGCTCATAGGCGATCATATGATTGCTGGGTTTTTCTCTATGTATTACAGTGGTCCCTCGCTGTAACGCGGTTCACCTTTCGCAGCCTCGCTGTTTCGTGAATTTTTTTGTGCAATTTTGCATGCTTTTTTTTTTCCCCAGTGTATCGTTTTCTGCGTCCTGATTGGCTGTAGACCATTGTCAATTACTAATAATAATAATAATAATAATAACTTTATTTATAAAGCGCTTTCAAACAAAATCTCCTCCGTGCCGTGTCTCCTGTACGGTACAGAATGCGTTCAACTTGTCAAATTTACATAACTCTTCGATCGCTACAGTGTGACTCTGAAGTGCTGTACTGTGTGTTTGTAGGTTTTCTCCCCAACAAACACAACAATGTCGACAAAATGTTTTGCACTATCAGAGGCACCTGCAGTAGCACACAAAAGGCAGAGGAAGATGCTAACCATCGCACAAGAAGTTGGACTTCTGGACATGCTAAAGTAGAAGTTACAGTATTTTTCAGATTATAAGGCGCATTAAGCGAAACAAAACAGTCAGATAAGTCAAACTTTACTCAACTCATTCTTCTTGCTTCCTCTTCTTCTGTACCATTGATTCATTAATGTTGAATTCTCTGGCAGCTGCTCTATTCCCATGTTCTGGACCTGAAAACAAGGTTTGATCTTTGGTTTCATTCTCTGTTTAAACAAGAGAGAAAAGTGTGAAAATGTTCACGCCTGTCTGAGAAAAGTGTATAAAGTGTGTAGTGAGAGGTTTTACGGCCTTAAAACATCTATAATAATTGTAAAAACAAAACCTCGCTACTTTGCGGATTTCACTTATCGCTGGTTATTTTTAGAATGTAACTCCCGCGATAAATGAGGGACCACTGTATTGTAGGGTCTACCTTACAATAAACAGCACCTTGAGGCGACTGTTTTTGTGATTTGGTGCTGTATAAATAAAATTGAATTAGAAAACTGAATTGAACTACAACATATAAGCATGTAGCTCAAATGTAACCCCTCACTCAAACCAGCGAAACTCCCCTTTCTGTCATTTTAAAGATGTTTAACTACACTTTTAATCCAGATTAATAAGAAACAGAAGTGCAAGTTCAACAGTATATCTCAGCTTTTCTACATGATAAAGAAATGTTGCACGATGCCAGCCCAAATAGAGAAATATATATTCATAAAATTGTTACAGTTGCTCACTGCCCAGACTAATTCACATTAATTCATTAAAAAAATGTTCATGGTTAAAAAAAAGCAAAGATATAAATCTGGGTGATATTGAAAAAACAAGAATTTTGCTGTGTTTTAATTTTGTTTATCTAATAATTATAACTAATAATTGCTTTGGTGTAGCATGAATGGCAGTGTGGGAGGTCTTTCTCAGTAGGAAAAGCTGTAAAAGCTTTCCCAAGGACTCTCTGCTGGGTCGAAACTGGCCCCCGGACCTTATGTTTGCCACCCCTGCTCTAAGTGGTTGGTGATCAGATGCTAAGAGATTAAGCAGGATGTTTAACCTCTTGAATACCCAATGAAATATATTCCCCGAATGCATAAAATCCTTGTTTAAAAAAGGGTTTGAGTCATTAAAAAAAAAACATGCATTTCATACATTAAGATGTCACATGCTGTCCTGGCAGCACTTGACACAGGGGGTAGAAAGCCGCAGGAGGCTACAGTATTGCTATTTTCCCCTTTCATGTAAAGCTGCGTTCAGAAGATTGAGATTGAAAATGGAAAGCCGAACAAAACGCCCTCCAACAAGTTCCCTTTTCATGAAGCCTTAAAAGACATCTTTTCATCTCCCATTTCGTTTGGCGGCCATTGATCAGCCATCTTTCACAGATTGCTTCCAGACATCTATTCAGCCGCTCTGTCGCTGCTCAGCGTGCCTCTATTTCATAGGTCTTAATGGCAAGGTCTGGCTATTGTGCCGAGATTAAAACCTGAATTGCAATCACTTAAATTGACAATAAATTCACAGGAAATCATCTCTGTCGGCGCTTGTGAAAAGTGAACCGGCTGCAGAGACGTTTACACAGAGCACAGTGATGCAAAGCTGGGTTCATTTCCAAATTTAAAGGGGGGCAAAACAGGACTTCTCTTGCCTCATCCTGTAAAATTAGGATCTCTCTCTTTTTTTTTTTTTTTTTTTGGAACAGCGCATGAGCAAGAAAAAGGTCATGTCAGTCTTGTGACAAGAGTGACAGGTCTGGGGCATCATTACTGAGACTTGGAAGGTCTGCGTAAGCACCTCTGGTCACCTCAGGAGAATAGATCCCCATCGCGCTGCCGCCGGCCTAATGAGCACAGTCAGCCCTGTATCTAATGAGGAGAGGGCGATTGCGACCGTCTTCCATCAGCCCTCTGCTCTGTCGGTACAACATCCCATAATACCTGAACACATGGCGTGAGCGGCTGAACAGCACCGGATATCTTGTCACACATCAATGAAGAAGCAATACGGAGTCGGAGAAGGGATCTGCGAAATGGCCTTATCGCAGGTCCAGAGCTGAAAACATTGTGACTAGGTTTTTTTTTTCAGGTTAACTTCATATTCGTCCACACTCCTACGCGGTCAACAATATCATGTGATAGCAAATCTGAGCAGGCTGCAGGAAATATATGGAGCCGCTATTCAGTTGGAGATCTGTCCTGCTTGTTTTCAGTTCACAAGATAGAATAGAATAGAATAGAATAGAATTCAACTTTATTGTCATTGCACATGCACAGGTACAGGGCAACGAAATGCAGTTTGCATCCATCCAGAAGTGCTTTAGTGATATAGATATATTACAATATATATTAGCAATAATATAGATATGTAAGTATATTACAGAAATGGGTCTATTATGGTATGTTATAATGTACACGGTATGAAGTATGTTGTGAATATTCTAAACTATAGGTATGTACAGGCTGTAGTGAGTACAAGCTATGAACAGGATATAAATATGAAAAACTATACAGAATATGAAATAAATAACTTTACAGAAATCTGAGATATACAGTTATACAGAAATGTGAACTATGCAAGTTGTAAACAGTTGTAGGGTTAAAAATTATCGTATGTACAGAATGATTATTTACAGAGCTATACAGTAGTGCAGTTAAGATAAGTGAGATATGTGGATAATTTCTACAGAGGCTATATAAAGTGCTAGTGGTTGTGAGTGGTGGTTCAGTCCATGTTATTATTGTGTGTTTGAGGGTACAGTTGTCCATTGTGGGTGTGTGTATGTTCAGTCCATGTGTTAACGTGGGTCAGATGTCAGGAGGCAGAGTTCAGGAGTCTGACAGCTGTGGGGAAGAAGCTGTTCCGGTACCTGGTGGTCTTAGTCCGGAGGCTCCTGTAGCGCCTCCCAGAGGGCAGGAGGGTGAAGAGTCCATGTGATGGGTGACTGGGGTCTCTGATGATTTTCCCAGCCCTTTTCAGACACCGCTTCCTGTAGATGTCTTTTATGGCAGGAAGTGGTGCTCCGGCGATGCGCTGGGCAGTTTTCACGACCCTCTGCAACGCCTTCCGGTCCGAGGCAGAGCAGTTCCCGTGCCAGACTGTTATACAGTTGGTCAGGATGCTCTTGATGGTGCAACGATAGAAGTTCACCAGGATGTCTGAGGACAGGTGGTTCTTCCTCAGAGTCCTCAAGAAGAAGAGGCGCTGGTGGTGATTGATCAATTTCTCGACAACATAACTCTTCCAAAATTATTAGACACCCAAGCAATGGCACTGGATTCGCCACTGACGCCAGGTGAACTCCAGGAAGCTCTGATAAGTATGCCCAATAATAAGGCTCCAGGTCCAGACGGTTTTCCAACAGATTTTTACAAAGAATTCTGGACAATTCTGGCACCAGTTTTTCACAGGATGTTGCAGGAAATCAAAGAAAATGGTAGACTACCACCAAATATGAACTCTGCAAATATCAGTCTCTTACAAAAACCAGGCAAAGACCCTGTATATCCCTCAAGCTATCGTCCAATATCCCTTATTAATGTAGACCTTAAAATAATCTGCAAAGCTCTCTCAAAGAGATTAGAGAAAATAACCCCCCTTTTAATTCATCCTGACCAAACTGGTTTTATAAAAGGTAGGCACTCATCAACAAATACACGTAGATTACTTAATTTAATAGACTACTCATGCAGTAAAAACACTGAAACCATAATATTTTCTTTAGATGCAGAAAAAGCATTTGACAGAGTTAACTGGAAATTTCTATTTGCAACTTTACATAAATTTGGTTTTGGACCCTCTTTCATAAACTGGTTAAAAATATTATATAACTCCCCAACAGCTTGTGTCAGAACAAATGACCAAACATCCTCCAGCTTCTCTCTTCTGAGGGGCACCAGACAGGGATGCCCACTCTCCCCTTCACTGTTTGCAATTTTTATTGAGCCATTAGCAGCAGCAATTAGACAGGCTACAACAATTAAGGGCATAAAATGTAAGAATATAGAACATAAAATCAGCCTTTATGCAGATGATGTGTTACTTTTTCTCCAAAACTCACAGACCAAAATTCCTTCTCAAGTGTCTCAGATTATTCAATTAACTGGTCGAAATCAACAGTTCTTCCGATTAATTGCTCCTTCCATAATTCTTCTCCTTCCCCACTGCAATGTGGAAATATAAAATATTTAGGTATTAATGTCTCTCCTAAACTTTCAGAATTAACTAAATTAAACCACATCCCA
This sequence comes from Perissodus microlepis, assembly GCF_051167445.1. Taxonomy (NCBI): domain Eukaryota; kingdom Metazoa; phylum Chordata; class Actinopteri; order Cichliformes; family Cichlidae; genus Perissodus; species Perissodus microlepis. The sequence goes on along the minus strand of NC_140482.1, from coordinate 11,769,614 downwards.
CTTTTAAAGACAGTAGAAGGCGACCTGGCTAGATGGAAATCTTTACCCATATCACTCATGGGAAGGGTCGCCGCTATAAAAATGATGATCTTGCCAAAAATAAACTATTTATTTTCAATGATCCCAAATAAGCCATCACAAGATTGGTTCAGATCTCTAGACTCGTACATTTCTAAATTCCTTTGGAAAGATAAACCCCCACGTATCAGCTTAAAAACACTACAAAGGACCAAGGATAAAGGAGGATTAGATCTGCCTAACTTTAATCACTATTTTTTAGCCAACAGGCTTCAGTTCATCTCTAGATGGTTTAAACACACCCTCTTAGATGAACCTTGGATAGATGTAGAACAGGCACTATGTAATAACCTAGAAATTTCAGACCTACCATTTATCAGCTCAAACATCAAACGACATGAATGCTTTAAAAGCATCAATATTAGCTCTTCTCTGACAGCATGGTGGGAGTTTCTAAAAATGACAGAGTCTTCATTAATCCCATGCAAACGTACACCTATCTGGAACAACCCGGACATATTACAAAACAATAATATGATAAACTTTTCAGATTGGAGTTGCAAAGGAATTAAATACTTGGAACATATATTGGAAGGAACAGACTTTATTTCGTTTGACAGACTAGTTATACAATATGGGATCAACAAGAAACGATTTTTGGAATATCAACAAATTAAATCCATAGTAAAAAAGAAATTTAATCCCAGTGAAGCTGAATTACAAACACCACCAAGTGTGGTACAATTTTTTAGTCTAAAACCCCCCAAATTATTGTCTAAAATATACAGAACACTTTCTAAAATAGATGAATCAATATCCCTTCCTATTGCAAAATGGGAAGAAGATTTATCAATCAACTTAGACCCAAACCTTTGGTCTCAGATATGCTTAAAAACCTTTCAATGGATCAGAAATCCCAGTTTGCAATTAATACAATACAAAATATTACACAGAGTGCACTATACTGGTCATAGGATGTTCAAGATGGGCTATACGCCTTCCAACAACTGCTCACACTGCACAGCAAATACACCGGACAATTACATCCACGCTCTTTGGTTCTGTCCACCAGTTCAGAAATTTTGGTGTGAGATATGTGAAGACTTATCAAAGTGTCTGAAATGTAACATTCCAGCCTCCCCTTTAGTATGCTTGCTGGGCAACTTGGATGAGGTCACTGCAGAAATAAACACAGCCCACGTTGTTTTTACGGCCCTATGCATTGCCAAGAAAATGGTCCTCATTAACTGGAAAAATAAAAATAATCTTAATTCTAACCAATATAAAAACCATCTAATAGATCACATTAGTCTTGATACAACCTCTGCCATCACATTTGATCAATCCCTTTGGGCTCCTTTGATCGGCTTCATCACCTAGTGGGGGTGGGGGGTCATGGTTTGGTCCTGCCTTCGCTATTGTGGTTGATATGGGGGTAGGGACGGCCTTAGGGCGTCTGGGGAGTCCCTAGGGACGTTTCCCTGGAGGGCCTAACCTGGGGGATGTGGCCATGACCTGGTTAGAAGCTCTGGGGCTCTTGGATGGTGTTTTCCTTGTGGCTGCGTACAGCGGAGATGGGGGAGGGTCTGTGCTGGCGGACGTTGGTTACTGGCCTGGTAGCCTGGCTGCCCCTGGGAGGGTCCGGGACGGGCGTGGAGGCTTGGGGGTCTGGGGGTGCTCCGCCCCCCGGTCTGGGGTGCTGGCCGGGCCTTGGGGGCTTGGGTCCTGGCTGTTGTGTCGCCGGAGCAGTGGGCGGGTGGGTGCAGGGGGGCTCAGCCCCAGTGCAGGGGACCTCTGGTGCATCGGCCCAACTAGGGGGCTCTCTAACTGGTGGGGAGGTTGTTATATCTTTGCAGGTGGTCTCCTCACTACAGGAGCTCACTCTGCAGGTGGGGGGAGAGATATAGGAGAGGGGGAGAATGAACTCAACCTGGGTGTCTATTGTCTTGTGTAGTTTGGGAGATGATTGGATGATGGGGTGGGTGCAGTTTTCTCTGGGGTGGAGTCGGGCGGGCTGCCCCGGACTCTGTGGGGCTGGGCGGTGCTGCTGCTGCGGGCCCCGGTCCAGATGGGCCTGGGCCCCCTTGCCCTGGTGGGTACCAGAGCGTGGGGGTGCCTACTGGGGTCAGCGGGGGAGCTGGCCCCAGGGAGGGGCCGCTTGCCCCTCCCTTTCTTCCCTCCCCATCCTCAGCTGCCTCCCTATTCCTGCTCTACCACACCCACCCACACACGCAGGGCTTGGGGTGCAGGTATGTCACCAGGGTGCAGGGGAGGCACTCCCCCTCTGTCCCCTTCTGGCCGCCTGTGCCTCAATTTTATTCTGCAACCTAGACATCCACATTACTCACACTCTCACATAACACATACATATAGGGCCTTGGGGGTGGGCACGTTTTACAGCATCCAGAGGATGGTCGTTGTACTCCAACCCACCTCTGGCGCTGGTGCCCTACCCTCAATTTTAAATGCATTTAGACACTAAGGGTTTTCGGGAGGAGCCGTGCTGCTCTCTGAGAGGAAGCTAGTACCATGCTCTCCTGAGTTTTAAATGCACTTTAGAACAGCACACAGCAACACTACATATGAGCGGGCGTAGGGAGGTTTGAGGTCTTCACTCACCCCGGTTCTGTTAGCCGTCAGGGCTGGGGGGCTGGGAGGAGGTGCTGGCCGTCAGACTGGGGTCTGGGATGCGGGGCCTCCCTGCTACTGCAGATAAGGAGGTGGTCCGCTTGCCTCCACCCCAGAGAGAAGGGTTACATCTCCTGGGTCTAGGTGCGGCTTGCCCCTCTGGGGGCGGGGGTACCTGGACCTGGGATATAGAGTATGTTTGGGGAGTGCGACTGTCTGTGCAGTGTCTATTTGTGTCTGTCTACACGTTGGGTGAGTGCCGAGTATTTGGTTGTGCATATGGGGTGGGAATGCACGTTTGTGTCCGCGTGTGCCTGTTCGTCTGTGTCTATATGTCAGGTTGGGTCTTAGACTCAACCTCTCTGGGTACATCTCAGGCCCTCTAAAGTACAGAGGCCTATCTCCCCTCACCACACTCCCTGCCGGTGGCTGATGCCCTCAGACGTTGGTGTGTTGGTGGTCCTTGTCGTCTGGGGCTGGGCGCTCATGCATGTACCGGCTCACTCCTGGTGGCTGATTGGCGGGGCCGGGCGCCTGTGGCCCGGCTGGGCTCCTTCCGGGGGGTGGGATGCCCTCAGGCCTCTGGCCTCTGGGCCTGAAGCTCGGTCCTCTCTGGCACAGCTGGCTCCCGGCAGAGCCCGCGGGCACGCCACTGCAACCCCCTCTGGCCTCTGCTCCGTAGCTGCGGGGTGACCTCTCGTTTGGGGCTCTATTCAGCTCTTCCCAGGAGGGTGGCACGGTTCCCCCCCCTTTGGTGGTCCTCCTCGGGTCCTTGTACTCCGGGGCCTCTGGATATCTGGGGCCTGGATCTCCTCCATACCTGCTTCATACCCTGGTGGACGGGGCTATGGCTCCCCACACTCCCTAGCAGATCGTTACATGGAGAAACCTTTGGAATACAAGCATGCTGATCCACACAGGTATGCACACAGGTGTACACACGGGTGTTCACAGACGCGGACTACACCTTTCTTGGCTGCTGCCTCAAAGCACATTGTGCGCTGTCTATCTTGCGTGCTGCACAATATCGTTTATTATTTAGTATCTACTGTTATCTACTGCTAGCTAGTTTATTGTGATGGTGCTGTTTTTATTATGTTGTTCTTTGTTGTTTGCTTTCTCTTCTGTTTTTTTTCTCCATACAGGTGATCCAGGTGTTTTGTTTGTTTGTTTGTTTGTTTTTTCCTTTCTTCCCCCCCTTCTCACCGTCTCTTCTCCCCTTTGGTTTTCTTTCTCTCCCTCTCTTTCTTTCATTCTTTCTCCCTGTCCTATCCCCCAGTCACGTCTGTCCCGTTTGTAGCAACCGAAAATAAAATAAATTCATAATTATAATAAAGGTCAATCAAATGGACCAATATGGCAAGGCCATGATGATCCACTTGGTAAAATAAATCCGCTTGGCATCTTTCTTGGCCTTAAGACAACAATTCTGATGGCTAAAGATCCAAACAGGACACAAAAAAGAAAAAGAAAAAAAAAAAAAAGAAGAAGAGGCGCTGGTGAGCCTTCTTGACCAGCTTGGAGCAGTTGGTCGTCCAGGTGAGATCCTCGGAGATGTGGACTCCCAGGAACTTGAAGCTGCTCACACGCTCCACAGTCGTCCCCTTAATGTGGATGGGTGGATGTGGGTCAGCATTCCTCCTGTAGTCCACGATGAGCTCCTTGGTCTTCTCGGTGTTAAGCAGCAGGTTGTTTGTGTCGCACCACTCAGCCAGACGATCCACCTCCTCCCTGTAGGCGGCCTCATCGTTGTCACTGATGAGGCCAATCACCGTGGTGTCATCTGCAAACTTAATGATGGTGTTGGAATCATCAGCAGGTCTGCAGTCGTGGGTGAAGAGGGAGTAGAGGAAAGGGCTCATCAAACAGCCTTGTGGTACACCGGTGTTCATTGTGATGGTAGATGAGCAGTGGTTATCCAGCCGGACATGTTGGGGGCGGTTGGTCAGGAAGTCCAGTAACCATTTGCAGATGAGGGAACTGATGCCCAGGTCTGTCAGTTTCCTGATGAGTTGTGAGGGGTGGATTATATCTAGATTATATCTAGTCCCTTTTTTAGGTTCCTAGTTGAAGAGTTTGTGGATTTTTGGACTGAGTGTTAGAAACGTCTTAAATACATTTTTTGGGGGGTTGTATTTTCAGCCTCTTTGAATATGTTAGTCTGGTTCCTATAAGTGAAGCTGGACTACCTGACCTGTGTTCACAACACAGCTTAAATTGTGTATTTTATTGGCGTTCAGCAGCAAAATGACCCCCACATTTAAAGGTTATGTTTTCATCGGGGTGTCTGAAAACTGGAGGAGCATCTTTAGGTACAGACATTGGCTTTGGACTCGCCCTTGGTGCTGATCCAGATCTACGATTATCCCCTCATAGACCTAATTATAAACCTAGCAGAAAAAAAAGGCCACACAGTACACACTTCAGTTCAAAAGTTTGGGATGAGTTTGATGAGACCAAGTGGCAAGTTTAACTTGAGTCTGAGGTGTTAGGAGGATTTCTTTGGGTGTTAGTCTGAGAATTGTTTCGCGTTGGCAAAGGTTTTAGCGCTTTGTGGTGAGAAAAAAACTCCAATAAAATGAGAAATGATCTTTTTTTGGTCAAACACAGTTATTTCCATTCTGTAAATGTACGCCTGTTAATACAATGATGAGCAGTTGGTGTATTAAGTGTACTCACAAAGAGTTTGCCTCCTTTAGTGCGAAGGGTTCATGAAGGAATACACAAATACTATGCTCAAATTAGTTGGGGCATAAATTCATCAGCAGTGGCTGAAAATACGAGTAAATGAAGCCGTGAAACTGGTCTGTCATCAATCTTTCATCATATATCGTAACGTGACTTCCAAGTCTTGCAAAACCAATTATACCTGTATCACAAATGTCTGCAGAAATTTATTGATAACTACTTTCACAATTGGCTGTTTGAGTGGGTTGCATTTGGCCACTCAAGCATGGACATCTTCACACCCACACCACTGTGTGTGTGTGTGTGTGTGTGTGTGTGTGTGTGTGTGTGTGTGTGTTCAGTTATGCCAGTTTTTCCAATTGCTGTGTGAGTGGGCTGGTGCAAAAAAAAAAGAAGAAGAAAAAAAAAGGGGTGGGAATGGCGGCGGGGGGGGGGGGATAGCAATATTTGCCATCATCCCACACAGAATTATTCTATGTGATGGTATAAATCTTATTTAATTATGTGATAGCGGCCAGGTTTGCCAGTCGGGATGAAAGGAGTGAGGTGTTCAGATATACCAGGAGACGCGAGGGCTTTTTCAGCAACTTGGACAGTTTTAAGATGCGGCGCGAGCATCGGTGTTAATCCTGAGAGTGTAAAAATCGAGTCAACACCTTGCCAGTGTTTATATAAGTCCTCACTAGCAGATAATTCATTTTTTTAGTCATTTTTCAACACATGATGTCCTAGATTTGTATCTGGTATATTAGAGGTAACAGCAAGGCTAGAAGCAAATGACTAACAGGAACTCTGGTGTTCGCTGCCTGATAGCAGCTGATCCTGTTCGCTGTCTGACATGTGTGACTGAGTGTGACTGGATGGAGTTTAGTGTGATCAAATGTCTGTGTGTAACAAAAGAAAAAAATGTGCAAAAGAAAGAAAGCAAGAATTTCTATAATAACTGCAGTGACGTCGTTGACAAAAACTGAAGAAAATAAAGCCGAATGCCATAAGTGCCAAACAGTTCCTTTAATGGCCACATGAGGGCTTGCACCAAAAGCAAGTCACTTATGTCAGCCAAGAACTAAATACACATAATTAAAAAGCCTGTTTAGAGTAAAATACTTTAGTTTCTCTTTTCATAACAACCAGCCAATCGTCTGCTAGGCCTCAACCCCGATAATTCCAGTCAATGAACTGAACCTCTATACTTTGTGCTTTTGAAGCTTTGTTGGGGCATTTTAATCAAATTATGTGACAAATTATCAACTGCTATGATTTACAAACCAAGATTGTTATCAGAGAACTTGGAGAACCCCCAGTCTCTGGGTTTCCTTCAGTTTTGTAGGTGATGCACACAAGTTGCGTTGTAGTGATGGGTCGTTCGCGAACGAAATGGCTCTTAGAGCCGGGTCTTTGACGTGAACGACGCGAGCCGGCTCCTTATGGCGAGCCGTCACGTGTTTTTTTTTTTTTTCTCTCAGCCTCTCTCTCTCTCTCTCTCTCGCACTTTTTTTCTGCTTCACTCAGCATGCGAGCCTTGTGCTTTACGCTGGGCAGAGGGGGGAGGGGCGGTAGTTACACTCAGTAGCACAGGAACAGAGCCAGAGGGAGAGAAAGAGAGCCAGGGACAACAATGTCACATTAGAAAGGTATAGTAATCATCCACAACTATTTTCAGTTGCAGATGATAAAGGATTCAGAAAGTTTATTCATGCAGGTTGATATGACAGAGAATATGCATGTTCTTTTTGTTTTCATATTTTAATTTATATTTAATTGTGTTGTGGTTTGCAGTGTTTTGTGTTGTTTCACTTTAAATTTGTAAAAGGAAAAAGCTGAAAATTTAAATAGTTAAAAGTTGAAATGTGAATAGTTGATTTTTGTATTATATGATTTATTTATTACATTTTATGTGGAGTGAATAAATAAAAGTATATTTACGGTGGCCCCTAGAGACAAAGCACATACAAACCCTGAAGCACGTACAAACTCCAAAACACGTACAAACTCCAAAACACGTAAAAACACGTACAAACTCAGAAGCACGTAAAAACTCAGAAGCACATAAAAACTCAGAAGCACATAAAAACTCAAAACACGTACAAAAGACAACAGAAGTGCTCCAGAAGTTACCTAGTGGCTACACAAGCCAGCAAGTACCAACGACCGGATTTGGTGTGTGGTAGTAACAGGTAAATGAACATTTTTTTAAATTATTTGAATATATATGAGTGCCTGTGTATAAATACACAAACAATACACACATGCTTTCAATTGTGTAATTTAAGTGATCTAGTAGCTCTGCTTTGGAAGTTCAGTTCATGCTAGAAATTGAATTCAAAATCCTGCTCCTCACATACAAGGTCTTAAATAATCAGGCCCCATCTTATCTTAATGACCTTGTAGTACCATATCACCCTATTAGAGCACTTCGCTCTCGCTCTGCAGGCCTACTTGTTGTTCCTAGAGTATTTAAAAGTAGAATGGGAGGCAGAGCCTTCAGTTTTCAGGCCCCTCTTCTGTGGAACCAGCTTCCAGTTTGGATTCGGGAGACAGAAACTATCTCTACTTTTAAGATTAGGCTTAAAACTTTCCTTTTTGCTAAAGCATATAGTTAGGGCTGGACCAGGTGACCCTGAATCCTCCCTTAGTTATGCTGCAATAGACGTAGGCTGCCGGGGGATTCCCAAGATGCATTGAGTTTTTCCTTTCCAGTCACCTTTCTCACTCACTATGTATTAATAGACCTCTCTGCATTGAATCATATCTGTTATTAACCTCTGTCTCTCTTCCACAGCATGTCTTTTATCCTGTCTTCCTTCTCTCACCCCAACCGGTCGCAGCAGATGGCCGCCCCTCCCTGAGCCTGGTTCTGCCGGAGGTTTCTTCCTGTTAAAAGGGAGTTTTTCCTTCCCACTGTCGCCAAAGTGCTTGCTCATAGGGGGTCATATGATTGTTGGGTTTTTCTCTGTATCTATGAAGCGCCTTGAGGCGACTTTTGTTGTGATTTGGCGCTATATAAATAAAATTGAATTGAATTGAATTGAATTGAAATGTGTTTTGGAGTTTGTACGTGTTTTGTCTCTAGGGGCCACTGCATATATTTATATATAAACATATATAAATAAAACCACTTTTTTTACGTTAGTAATTCCTTTTGTGCATAATTTTATATTATTGTTAATAATAAATTAATTATAGCAACAAAACAACCTGAAGAGCCGGTTCGGAGCCGAAAGAGCCGGCTCTTTTTAGTGAGCCGAACCGAAAGAGCCGGATCTCTAAAAAGAGCCGGAAATCCCATCACTATTGCGTTGGGTGTCTTTAATGTTGGAACTAACAATAAAACCAGAACCAGTACTGGTACCTGGAATTCAGCAGCTGTACCCAATGGTACATTTGTTTGGTACTTTTCAGCACTCATTTTGGCACAATCAATTCAAATAATAATAAATTCAACATAATAATTAATTCACATTGCAGACATTGTGGACGTCAGGGTCACAGTTATGTCCGACTATAATTGGTTACGGTTAAATATTTGTTTACCTTTTTTTTTTAATGCAGCCATCATAGTAAAAGAGCTTTTATCTGACCACAGCCTATCCAACAGTCTGATAATTTAACTGAAGATGATGATGAAACTGTCGATGTCTCACTAAAAGTTTCATCATCATCATCTTTGGGTTCAACTTATACGTTAAACAACGCTATTACACCAAGCTGCTAACATCACCTGCTGATGCTTTGGTGAAAGCGTCACATGGCTTTGCTCTCTTGCTTCCTCTAACCCAGATGTGCTCTGATACTGAAATTTGGCACAGATTGAGCTACTGCGAATCAATACTTGCTCATACTGACATAATAAGGTCAGTACTCTGAAAAGTACCGAGCTCGGTACACAGCCATAGTCACAGGATAGCCCTAAAAAATATATATTTTTGTCCTGATTTTGATAGTAGGAGTTGTTTCAGCTCTAGTAGAATACCTTTCTGTGAGTATTAAGGTTGTAACAGTACCAGCGGGTACTGGTAGCAGCAGGCTTTTAGTTTCCCTAAAGCCTTAATGGACTAAACAACATCAGTTAGCAGATTGCTAGCCTTTTGAAGAACTGGCTTTCCCCCAGAAAAAATTAAAGAAACCTATGTATAATTTTATTTAATTTGATAGATAGTTTTTAAATGGCTTATTTCGTTAAATTTTTAATTTCACTTATTTATTGTCTAGAAGCTGATGCAAACAAATTTCTTTAGCCATTTGTCTGCATTCGCTGCCATTCTCTCTGGACCATCCGCCAGTTTCTGTACAATGGGATTAATGGAACGGCTCTGGTGGTACAGCAGCCCAGCCTCCTAGAAATTACATTTCATAATGGGTAATTATGTAACCAGTAGAGCCTCAAAGAAATAACAGTAGTCCAGAAACCCTTGCGAAACCACAACTTGTCTAGTTGTAGTGCAATTGAAACAAATGCGATGTTTGGAAGCGCTGGTGGGCGGTTTGTTTCAGACAGACTGTGTCAGCGTTTATGCTAAGCAACTTAGCAACCTGCCAGATTCAGTCATCAGAAAGGTGTTGAGGAGATGTGTTTCCTGTTCCTGAACTAAGAGTCACTCCTTGAGCTCATAATCATGTTGATCAGTACAAATATATATTAGTGTTATTATAAAATACATGTATCAGCTCACATTTGCCTGCTGTTTCTCTTCACCATATCCACTGTCAGAGCCACTGCTTCTTAATAGATTAGCAAACTTCAGATTAAATTTTTATATTGTTTGTGGCTTGCGTTAAAGGAGGCAGGAAAAGGAGGCAGATGGAGAGTAAAGGAGGTGATAAAACCAGTAAACACAATAGTCAAAAGACATTCAGAGAAATTGAGAAAATAAATGAATGCACTATTAAAATGTCGTGTGTGTAAATGAGTCCAAACAGGCATTTATGCTTCCAAAGTTCTTTAATGTGTCACTTATGTGAAAGCACAGAAGCTGGAAATGAGTGAGTGAGTCTTTGTTAAATTAATAAGGAGCCGATTCAAAGAAAGAAAATGAAGATAAGAGGACGTGAGCACGTACTGGAGGAATTACCCTGCAGCAGGTGCATCTCTCCGTTATTTCTCTCAGGCGTACGAAGAGGATTAGCTTTGTTGCACCCACAGAAGCACACACACACTCAGAAGCATGAATCACTGACACGCACACACAGGAACACACACTGCTGTTGTTAAGGCCGTGTTGATCGAAAATTACAGATGTTTTGGCAGCAAAACAATATTTTGTCTTCATTACCTCAGTGTCGGAGCTGTAATATTTGACACAGCATTGAGGCATCGCAGGCAGAGAAAAAAAATGTAATACCTGCTGTGTTTGTCTGTCACATCAGGTGTAAGGGTATGTCGTTTTTTTAATTATGTGTAGCACTGTATTTATGCAGTTTTTACACAATCGAGACAGTGTTGCTGCTTCTCACAACCCCAAACCCGAATCACTGTTTTCATCTGTGCTTCATCACCTTAAAATATCAATAAAGCCTTGGCAGCACCCCCACTGCTTCGCCCTGCCGCTGTGAACACAGAAAACCAGATTTCTATGCTCTGTCGACCTAAATCCAGCTTTGGAAAGCCTCGACTCCTACCTTTCCCATTCAGCCTTCTCAATAACCAACTCATCCTCCTCCTCATCCTCCCACTCGGCCTCATAATCCATAACGTTTTGTTTCGCTGCTACGCCGATGACACCCCGCTGCATCTCCCACGGAAACCTGATGATCCAACTAGCAGTTTAAGTACAGGATGTCCTCAGACTTCTCCTTTGCTGTTGTGTTGTTTTGTTTTGTTTTTTTTACTGACCATCCCTCCACATGTGCCAATAAACTCAGCAAATTAAAGTCAGCAAGGTTAAGAGGAGCAGACAAAGATGGAAGAAAATATACCTGTGCCTGTGTCCCATTTTAATGAGTTATTTCAGCTTTTATATAATTGTGTTTTGTCTAGACTTTATACACCCAAAGAAACATCAAAGCAGCTTTGGAATTTATTGTAACATTTTACTGATTATTCTCAAAAATCTGAACGCTCTGACCTCACTGTATTTCTGTTCTAAAGCTTTGTGCTTCTGCAGGCTGCTTGCGCAACAATAGATGCAGTGTATAACCAGTCTTCAGATAGACATCAAAGCTCATTTAGTCGCACAAGGCTGTCTCCTTCTTTGGTATGTGTTGTGTATTTGGGATAAATTGCAACTCTTTGCTCTGCCGAGAAGCTTCTTCCAGAGCAAGCAGCACAAGAGGACAAAATTAATCAACTGGATGTTTCCTGGAGGTTACTGCAGCCTCTAACAATCTTTCTTTTTACTCACTTTAAAACTTAGTTAGCAAATATAAGGCAAGGAGCCAGGTTCCTTCTTGTTTTCAACAACAAGCTCTGTAATCTGGTTCAAGAAGTCCAGATCTCTGTTTTTATAGATATAAACCAAACTCTAGTATGCTGTCAGCGTATAAAGCTTGCACAGCAAATCAACAATATGGTTTATTTGGAGTTAAGTTTAGTCGTTTTAGGTCTGTTCAGCTCTATAGCCGGTTCTGTCCTTTATACTGAGCTGCTGAGAATGAAGAAAGGCGTGAGATTTTCCCAAAACATAGCGAAAATTAACTAAAAATCTTAAGCACCGTATAGAGTTGAGGAAAACCATGTTAACATGATAATTCTCTGTGAATCCCTGTGAGTGATTCATATAACACTGAACACTGATCTGTTCTTAAAATGGGAATTAATTGCAATAATTTGATGGCAACTGACTAACTTCAATTATTCTAGCATTTGAAACAAGGTCATCAATCTACATTGTAGATAAAGATGTATTTTATATACTATATATATATATGTATACTATAATTGTAATATTATTATTAAAGATATATATATATTTTTTTTTAATACCTTTTAGTGAGGCTTTATGACCTCTAAATAACTACTGGTCTGTATTTCTGTGGCACTTCCCTCACATAGACTGTTTTTGCCAAAAGGAGTTTTTCCTTCCCACTGTCACCAAGTGCTTGCTCACCAGGGGACCGGTTGACTGTTGGGGTTTTCTCTGTATTATTGTAGCATCTTTACTAACCTTAGTGCTGTCAGGCGAATGTTGTTATGATTTGGTGTTATATAAATAAAACTGAATGTAACTGAATAAAAATTTTAAAACAAAAAAAATCATACTTAGTCCAAAAAGACTTTAGGAAAATGTTGTTGTTGTTGTTTTTATAAATCAAGTGAAAAAAGTATCATTTTTATCACACACTTTGAGAAAGTTGCCCCCTGCTGGCTATGAGAAAGTATGCAAATTTAGGGCACTTCCACCCAGACGGGCAGGTCCACCTTTTATATGCAGTCTATGTTATGGTGGCATGTCTTCTTTCTCTCTTTTTTAAAAATCTGTAATATGTTTGTGTTTCATTATTACTGTAGATGGTGTCAACATTGATGCTTCTTTCAGTTTGCTTATAGTTCTTCTTTTGAGTTTCCTTCTTAAAAGAAAAGTAAACATTTTTGGAAGTACTTAAATTTGTCGTCTTGTGCAGAAAAAAGATTCCACATGTGCGCTAAATATTAAGCTAAAATAAGTCAAGTGATAATTTAGGCTAGTGTAAAAGCTAAAGGGGGAAAATATCTAGGGAATTGTGTCTTACATAACGTGAATAAGTTACACTGTGTCAATTATTGCACTTCAGGGAAGCAAATAAGTGATTTTTGCGGGGGCATCCTGTTTTCCCTGCTTCCAAGCTACGCTGTGCTAAGCTAAGCTAACCTAAGCTAATCAAAATATTTAGTAAGCCTAGATTTGCAATTGTAGAATTGATCTTCTCAGGAAAAATACACTTAAAACTTTCCTTTTAACTTACATCGTTCTAAGTAACACTCCACTCAAAGACCTCAGTGATATTTGGCATTAATATTCCTGTTACGACCTTTTTAGCATTGGATTAATTCAATTTGACTCAAATGAAAGACAAAACAAGGAAATGCATGTGATTATTATCATTAGCATTATTAATTCCTTCCACTGCTGTGGCGCTGATGACAAAGTCACAACAGAGTATAAACTGAACCATTAGGAGGAAAATATTTATTAGGGTAGGTATTTTCTTGGTGTTGTGATTGCAGGGTCATTATGCTCTCCCTAATGAAACAAACCAGCGGAGAGCCTCCATCTCGGCTGTAGCCGTTATCATCGCCCTTCAGAGAATATAAAAAGGAAAACACTTCAGCAGCAGGCTAATTAAAACCAGAGAGGTCTGGATGAGGAGGCCAAACAACCCACACAGGTGGCGGGCACGTCACTCTCTGTGTGTTTGCGTGTGTGTGTGAGCTGCTGTAGCACGTAATGTTTATGCATGTCTGTGTGATTGTGTGTTTGCATGAGGTAGCAATTCAGTTTTCCCCTCTTTTATTTGTGTGTGTGTGTGTGTGTGTGTGTGTGTGTGTGTGGGGTACACTTGTAACTGTGTGTATGTGTGTGTGTCAGGGCTGTATGATTGTTAGAGGAGCTCTCCATTCATTTTAATGGCTTCAGCCTCCACTGCTGTCGCCTCATTCTGCTACGTCCGCTGCTGACAGGAAGGACCTAGAAGCTTTCATCTGACAGGACCCTGCTCAAATAGGCCATTGGTGCACCATAATTAGTTCAAATGTCGAAGCGGGTGAATTATTGATGATTGGGGACGAGTAGGGAGGAAGACATTTCACATCAACTGTGTTTTTTTTTTCTTTTAGCCTCCCTTTTTAAAGGACAGCTGGTGCTGTGTGGTTCCCGCCACAAACACAAATCTCTGGTGTTCAGGCCACGAGAGGATGCATTTGCATCCGGCTGAGAGACAAACTAGGGTAGTAAGGGGAATAATTACAAAGGAAAACTCTAAAATAATGTCTTGTTTTTCACTGAGAACAGCTGGCTGAAGAGAGCACTACAGATATTTTTGTGAAAGAAAAAATACCTTAGCAAGGGTTGGGAACACAAAGAAAACCACACTATGAAGACAGGGGATAATTTATGCTCCTGCCAATCACTGGATATAATTGCGCTACCATGGTATAATGGCAGCCTGGGCCCACTCATTTTCCCCCTCCGGCTCTATCTCAGGTACTTAGAGGGGTTTCCATCAGCTCCTGATTTTTCAAGAGAGACCTCTCAGACAGAAATGACAATGGACTTTCAATGGCTTATAATCATGCCACTTTCCTGCACAATTTCCCGGGCATCATTTGCATTAAGACTCATATGGGTATAAGTGCACCACATGCTGCTGCGCGAAGGCCTTTTTGATCAACTCCGCCGCTCAAATTACCAAGTGCCTTGGCATTTCCGGGAATGTCTCCGAGCCCCCGCCGTCCGACGGTTATCTGAATCTGTTAATTAGATGGATCGAGTCCAAAGTTTGTGGCAGTACGAGCTCACACATGTGTGCGTTTGTGTGCGTGTGTGCGTGATTGCTTTGGACTGAAGATCAGAAAGTGTGCAGAAAGACTCCTCGGATTTATGCCGTGAAAACCTGTGTCCTTTTCTCAAGGTTATTCAACACTGCATCTTGTTTGCTTTTTTTCCCCCTGAATACATGTAATTCCTCTAAAATCGAATAAAACGACGCTGGATATGTTTGTGCTGCTGAGCTGCTCCTGCTGGCATTCAAAGCCAAAGGTAATATTGCCATCTAGAGGATCAGAAGCAATAAAGCAGCAGCGATGAATCGGGCGTGCCTCATAACGCGAAGAGGGACGGTTCACCTCTACATCTGTCATATAAGAAGTGACTGTCATGACTGATGGTTTTCTCCCTGATATCTTTATTTAGCCACATGCGCTTCAGCGGTAGATCACGAAGGAGCATAAGATGAAAGGGAAACCTTAATCATCCATTAACTTTTAATCTGTTTTCTGAGCTGCCGAAACAATCAAAGTGATTTAAAAAAAGGTATGTGTGGGACCTTTGCCCGTGGGCAGCTATATACAGTGTGTTCCTCTTCTTTGACTTGTAATTAAGAGCTTGGATGGTGTTTTCCTTTCAGATGGCTCTTAATTCAGGGATTTGTTGCTCACAAAAGCCGCTCTCATATCTCTTCCTCTCTGCGGATTTTCAAGCGGTAGGCGTCTCTTATTCAGCTCGAGAGGTTGCTGAAAATAAATCATCACCCTCCCACCAGTATGCGAGAATGTCCAGATGGTTGAATTTTCACTGACGTCCTCCCGCTGAATTTCCCCATTGTCTTCCACGCTAAAATTAGAAGGTAATACTTGGTGAAAACGCTGCGTCTGCTCCGAGGGTGCTGGTTAATTATCAAGAACTGGATTTATGTTCCACCCACAAATGAGCCGCTGAAGCTGTGTTGTGAGGGCAGCCGGAGCTAAATCTCAAAACGAGCCCTCGAGGTTTGTTTGAAGGGACCGAAAATGGCAGGTTTCACTGTCAAATGCGGGCTTTTCTGTTTGTTCCCCGTGCAAGAAAAGCAAAAGCGGAACGGCAAGAAAGACGACAATTAACACACAAAGAGCGACTCTGCTCGTGCACCGACTCAGCGTGCGTTTCCGTGTCTCATTACTCCCATTAACATTACTAATTCAGCAGCTGAGCAGCCCAACTACTAATCACTTCAGCACTCTATTAGAGCCTGTACTAAAAGACAAAACTGTGGTCAGATAATGTAATCAGTGTCGTTTGTTTGTTAGCCTATAACAATCAATTAATCACTCTGCCATATATAAGCAGACAGACAGCAGGACACGGTCATTATGTGCTCCCGTTTTGACGAGAATTTTCTTTGGCGGCATTTGACAAATGACTGTTTTATCTTCAAATGCAGCGAAGGCTTAAATTCAATGGGGAATAAATCCAATGTTATGAGGCTGGGATTAAACCATCTGCATGATTTGGCAGTTCTTTTCATTTTGCATGCTATGTGTGCTTTAGAGGCCAAAATTAAGGGCTTAAACGCTTTAAAAAAAAAAAAAAAAAAACCTGCATTACTATTTATTTTTTGTAATTCAACAGTGAGTCAAGGCCATCCCGAGTGCTTCGTGTTGATTTAATAACATCAGACGAGGTTTTAGGGCTATTTAGACTTGAGGGGGCAGTGGGCGTTGGCAAGCTGGAGGAGCAAACTATTAAATTCTTTCAAAGACTTTGATGGGTAAAAGGAAAAACGTGGACTTAGACTGGTGTTTCAGCACTGCCTACAAAACTGAAGATAAAAACAGATCCGGGAGGTTGGTAAGGTAGAGCGTTATCAGCCTTTTCTGTAACTAATAGGAGCCAGGCTACCTACAAACAGACTTGAAAGTAGCAACTGAGGCCATGAACTGATCAGGAAAGTGTTTACAGAGCCAAAGAGTCAAGTGAAGCAGAACAGTCGCCCCCTGCTGGCCTTCCAGGAAGAGATTAACTTCACTTTTCAGACCCGGGAGCTCCATCCATCTTTGGTTTTACAGTTTGTGGAAATAACGAGTTGTCATCACTGTGGTGCCATCGCATCATCTCAAACTGGGTTCTTGAGCATGACAACAACAACGCCACTCAAATGGACACTACAATCACCTGATCTTAATCCAATAGAACACCACCTCACCACAGCTTCAACTGAAACAAACATTTGTCAAAATATGTTTTTAAGCACACTTGTTAGGTCTAAGCAAAATGCAGCAATTAGTAACCCTGAAACCCTGAAACTACAGATTGCTCTGGGACATTTCAAATCCCAGTTTGCATTTACAATTCCAATTCAGAGCAACACTCATCTCAAGGTGCTTTATATTGTAGGGTAAAGACCCCACAATGTTAGAAAAACCCCAACAATTAGAAAGCCCTCCATGAGCAAGCAGTTGGTGACAGTGGGAAGGAAGAATTGGCTTTTAACAGGAAGAAACCTCCAGATTCGAGCTCATGGAGGAGCAAGCCGTCTCCCATGATTGTTTAACAGGGATTTAAAATCCTATAAGATGAGAAGTCATCCTGAAGAACGGGATGCTTTCCTGCACAACTACTACTGTTACTGTAGGTTTTGCATTTCTGTAATTTTACTTAGTACAACAGCTCAATCTGAATGTGCTGTCTGTACTTGAGGTTAAATATTCTCGTATTTGCTGTGATCAAAATTGAACTGATATTTTTATTTAGAATGTATTTAGCTATTTCTTAAATATAATACATTAGTATCTGTGAGCCTGATAAGTTTTGAGTCATTTTTTGTTTTCTCTTGGTTTGACGGTCTTTGGAGAACTCTGTAATATTGATAAATGGTCCAACAGAAGGGCCAAAAAGAGATGGTGAATATAGAGCCACAGCAGTGTTTTGTACTGTGGTGACCCTGATGTCTTTTACACAGGCTGGTGTGACCACATCACAGTCTTTTCCTGGACTCGCTGGTTCTTCCGCAGTTCCAGCACTGTTTAAAGCATTCTGAACTGGCATCAGTGGTTCAGCAGCAGAAGTATGATGAGCTATTCGAAGCAAAGGCCTGATGTTCCTTTGCATTGAGAGTGTTATCCTATGGAAAACTATAGGTTCAGCAGGAGCCACTGGAATGGGAACCTCACCAGAATTAACTTCTTTTGTGGGTTTGGGGTCCTTCTTGGAATTGGATAATGGACTTTACCCTCCCTGGCCTGAACCTGAGACATGGATGCATGATGGTATACCTCTTGGTCACTTATAACATCATTTATTTAAAAACACTGACATCTACATTTTGAATGGAGCCTTGTGAGAGTGAAAAACATCAAGAATGCACAATAGATCAGGCTGGTGTTAGACAGGCTGCTATGAGAAACTGTTCAGCTGCTGGGGTTTTCTCACACAACCATCTCTAAGATTTACAGTGGATCATCACAAAAAGAGAAAAGTAGCCAGTAAGGGGCAGTTCTGCTTCAAGCTGATAGGAAGGCAACAGTCAAGGTATGCAGAAGAGCATCTCTGAGTGCAGAACACATCAAATCTTTAAGCAGATGGGCTTACAGCAGCAGAAGACCACAGTGGGTGCCACTACTGTCAGCTAAGAACAGGAAACTGAGGCTACAATTTGCACAGACTCACCAACATTGGACAATAACATTATCGATGCATGGAGTCATCCTGCCTTGTATCAATGGGTCAGGCTGATGGTGTAATGGTGTGGGGGACATTTTCTTGGCACACTATGGCTTCTTGCTACCAACTGAACATTGTTTAAACACCACAGCCTAACCTGAGTATTGTTTATGTCCATCCCTTTATAACTACAGTGTACACATCTTGTGATGGCTGCTTCCAGCAGGAAAACGTGCCATGTCACAGAGCTCATATCATCTCAAAGACATTTCTTCAACATGTCAGTGAGTTCACTGTACTCAAACCAATAGAGCTCCTTCTGTGTGCGGTGGACTGGGACATTCACATTATGGGTGTGCAGATGACACATTTGAAATGATTGAATCTAGTGACTGTGATTAGCGGTTACCTTAAAAGAGTGCAGACTCGAGGTCGTGTAGCTTAGCTTCCTTTGCAATTTTGGACTGTTAGGATGCAGCTTTGGTTTAGTGTTCCTGCACTGATGTGAGGTTGGTGGGTGTAGGCCGCTTGTAGGATCTACATTTCGATTTGTATCAGAGGCTGAATCTCTTTCATGCAGAGCACACTCAGCAGTCTGTGCTCCTACATGTGCGTAGCTTATTCCAGTGTTTCAGAGTGCAAGAGTATGCCGTTTTCATGCTACAAATCAGTTTTGATGAAAATGCATTGTGGCAAACTCTAACATAGCAGTTTTCCGTACTTAGACTTGTAGCCGCTTGCCTCCCCCGCAGAGCACGGCTCTTTGGAGGCGTCTGCTATATAAATGTAGGCTGGGGAGTGCAGTACATCACACAGATAGCTCAAAAGGGTGTACTCATATTCTTTGGCATGCTTAAAATTTTCAATTTGGTCATACTTAAACTTTTGCTCAGAACTGGTACTCCAGTTTGGGCCACTGGTTTGTCGCAGCTATGCCATTTTGGAATGGTCACAAACTCACTGTCCCACAGTAACAAAATTTAGTCCCATCGTAACAACATTGTAACAAACAAAATGTCAAACACTTCCATAATTCAGCATGTTATCTTTTACACCTTTATTTGGGCTCCCAATACACAAATCAAGGATATGTTCATCAATACAGAGTCTGCTTTAGATCTCATGATACATTGAATGGAAGGAGGTCTGGACTGATGCAATAAACCAATAACAGTTTAATTCTGAACTACAGTCCTATATACACAATCTTATTTTAGAGATCTGTATTTTCTTGTAGTTAATAACATTTATCATACTGAATAGTAATTGACAAGGTACAATCACACGGCCTTTTTTTTTTTTGCGCTTTCAGCCGCTATATCTTAAATGCACTTTCACAGCAGATGTAAAGTAAACTTCATTTTAGCTCTATAGTGAATCTGCGCAAAACTTCAGGCACGGCCCAATAGGCAAATGGAGTTCCCCTCACATTTTTATTTGTTCGGAACTGTTGATGCGCTCTTTTAAATATATGCAGACCGTGTTTCCTAAGAGAGACGCCAAAGTTTTGCCGCTTTGTTTTCGTCAGCAAACCGACGAGGTGATACATCTCCACAGATACAGGTAATAAACCCAAACAGAGGAAGATTCGTTCTTTTATCAAAAGTTCAAGACCTGAGATTTTTAGTGAAACAAAATGTCTTAACATACAAAAAAAGAAGAAAAAAAAACAAAAAACCACAAAACAAAAAAAACATGAACTGTAAACTGTCACAATGGTCGCGTGACTAAAAACATCCGTGTTAAAAATAGATGTCAGCTCAAGTTAAGAGAACATTTAAAAACCTCTTTTTTCAGCCGCATTTCAAAAACATCCAATTTTTGAGTGTGCGCTGCAAGCTAGTAGTACACAGCTCTATGACATTTGACAGTTTGACAAGAATCATCAATGATCAGTGTGTAGACACGACTGAGGGTGATGCAGAATTCAGATAACTTAAGACAAATAAAATCATTTTTAAAATTTTAATAAACATGGTAATACCTTATTGTAGACAACACTGGGGACTCTCTGGGTTACAAGTTCATCCCTTGGGCACTTAGTAAAGAGTCCAGCATGTCAAAAGTGTCTTTGTAGTCAGTGTGCTGCCCGTTAGATGTCAGCATGCCGTTGGTTCCGTCGTGGCCGTGGTGCTCCATCATCCTCTGGTTGCTGTCTGAGTAGTGAGACGAGCTCAGGCTTCCTTTGGAGGTCCTGCTGCTCTTAGACGAGTGGTGGTGGTGTTGGTGGTGGTGGTGGTGATGGTGGTGATTGTGGCTGCCGGCATCAGGGTGGGGTCTCTTACGAGACGAGCCAGAGGAGCTGCCCTCGATGCAGTGGTTGCCGGGAGTACGGGCAGATAAGGAAGAGTTGTCTATTGCCCCTCTGTTGTTTGCGCTGAGGGAGTACGAGTGCGAGTGGCTGTGTTTCGAGTGGCGGTGGCTGCTGTGCTCTCTGTGTTTGTCTTTGCCTGGCAGAGCCCCACCCTGCTCCGAGCTGCCGTGGCGCTCCGATGAAACTTTGATCCGCATTTTGAGCTCCTCGCTAGTGGCCGAGCCGTTTTCTGCGTATGAGGCTGCGAGGCGAGGTTTTTTAGAACTGGGCTTTTCTTTCCTGTCACCCGGCTGGCTGGCCTGCTGCGGCTGAGAACGTTTCTTGTGGTGGTGAGAGGACAACGCCGGAGGAGTGTAGACATCTGTGCTTGGCTCCTCCTTAACGCCGTTCTGCAAGGCCAGCTCGGCCGCGTGTTTCTCTCTGTACTTTTCCAGAGTCAAGACTTTCTGTGGCCGCGAAAAAGCGGCGGTGTTCACAGCGAGCTCGCTGCTAGTCCCGCCTGCAGCTTTGTGTTTGGGCTTCACCAGGGTGAAGTCTGAGGGGGCGGGCTGGGAGAACTGGTCGTACCCGCAAGCCTTTGATTGGTCGTTTAGTGGCTGGTATGAGGCGAACGGGGTTGTGATGGTATTTAGGTTGGGCATGTCTGTAGAGTCTGATGCTGAGGGGAAAAAGGAGTTGGTGACACCAGGAAGGCTTTCTAAGGATGTTCCCTGGAAGGCACTTTCCCCAGTTGAACTCTCTGTCTTTGGCTTCTTAGCAGCTTGAATCGCCTGCAGACAGAAAAGGCAAACTCAGCATGACATACGAACAATACAAATCTCCACAGTACCAGCTGTGCCCTATGTTCTGCGCTGTCTAATGTGTTTCACCTACCCTCCAGTTTCGTATCCTCTTCAGCTTGCTGGGTGTCTTCTCCAGGATTTGAAGAAACTCATGGGTGAGCTCTGAAAACAAACAAGGCAGCCTCAGCTCTACCAGCTCTCTAACAAGGGCACAATTGTAACACACAAGGTGGACAAATCCACTGAGCGGGACTCGCTATAATTATTTGAATTCTGTGAAAGACAATGGAGCAAAACCATCAGCTGGCTCTACAGAGCTCTTGCAGATGGACTCCAGGACCCAGAGAAGGAAGAGGACCAGTGTCACCAGTTGCAGTGAAAGACTATATAACTGCAGTTTGAACATACGACACTAGATGCACCGAATAAGCAGATGAACTATTCTAAGGACAGCAGTAATGTGGCCATTCAGATCAGAGCTCGCTGTTTAGAAGAAACGTTTAAAGTACGAGTAAGACGATGGTCCAGTGTCAACTCTGTTCTAGACGAGGGATAAGGAAGGAAACAGGTAACATTGCTAAATTTAAAGTCTGAGCCTACAGACTATGAAGAACTAGGACAACACATTTTCAGATTAAAGGTGAATTACAGGTGTGTGCGACTACTTGACAAAAATAGTCACTATTCTCACTCCTGGGTACCAGACGTACTTGTCATTTAATCTAAATGTTAATAATTAAACATTTTAATTGATACCCAGTGCTGGTGTTGTGTCCTAAATGTTATGCAGCCATCTGCCACCAGATAGAGCTGCAGCTCCGTAAAGCCTCAGTGTTCCCTGTGAAATAAAGTCAAACCTCATACTAGAAAGTAGTACATATGCAGGGTTTTCCTGGCTCAGAATGGACCTTTGGTTGAGGGGTGATTTTATATGTTAACAAAGCAGAAATCGCAGCACAGCCAACATTTTAATGTGTGTTTGGGGATTTTTATCAGATGACCTCTGTGCTGTAAAATCAGGACAAATAAATTACTGAAAAGCAAAGCCCGATTTGTGTTAGTCTTTGTGGGTGAGGTCACTGTTACGTACTCGTGCAGCAGTCTGACAATAACAAGAGAAAAGTGTTTATCGTGATCTGATCTACAGTCTGCACAGAAACAGATTCCTCAGTTCCTCTGATACACAAGACATGGAAATGTGCTGGTGCTAAAACTTTGTGGCCCACACAAAGCAAACACTTGTGTCACACCCAATTTAGTGTTGGCAATGCCATAATATACTACTGCTGGAAGCTCTGGGAGAGCCTGGGCTAAAAGTGAGACCCAGCTTATTCACCATCTGTCTAAAACACAGCAGCTGTGGATGAAGAGACCACACTGTTGGAAGATGAACATTGTGTTTGAAGTTTATGTTGCTTTTTTAAACACATTTAAAGATGCTTGATCAGAAAGAACAGTTTGTAACTTTTTTGGGCTTTATGAAATGCTGAGAAGACACTTTCCTTGTACGAACTGTGTGACTTTACTTTGCTGGGATGTGAATTTCTACAACTCAAAATATGCTCTTACCGTTAAGCAGCTGTAACGTTACTGTGCGGTCCACATACTCCCACCAGTGTTTGCCATCTGTAGACACAGGGATCTCCCATTTGGACCACTTGCAGGCCAGGTGGATGCAGACACATGCGACGACTGTGGGCCTGTACTGTAGACAGAAGGTGGTGAGGTGCAAACTGCAGGAGACAAGAAACACAAAAGACGACTGTCAGCTGACGGATCTGCGAACCAACTTGCATGATCTACTATATATTTTACTGTTTAACAGACAAACAGTGGTGACTGTCAGATTCAGTTATCTTCGTATCACATACACATATCCTTACCTCACAGGACTCCCCTGTCTAAAACCTACATCTGTTAGATTGTGTTCCTAAATGTCTCAAATGATTACATAAATATAGACGTACTGATTTTTATTATTGTGTTTTGTGTTAATGTAAAAATGATGGAAATTACAAAACAACAGCGTTTCTTAATCTCTTAAGAAAAATAAAGAGTTTCAGTTTTGATATTTTTACACAGCGCTTATATACAGTATAAAATTAGTGACGATTCAAATGTAGCCACGCTGAGACTGAGAAACACTGATGTTGATAGCCAAGACAAGTGATTACGCTTTCAGTTTTCTACAGTTAATTTCTCCCACACCCTAACACCCAAACTACACTGCAAACTGCCCCACAAAGCCTGTGGGCAGCTTTGAAGTCATCATGTCACAGCAGTTTAATGTCACAACCAGTCTGTGGGCCACTCTTGCTTGTGCTCTTACGTGTCCTTCAGCCGGCTGCAGAGAAGCGCAAAGCCCACTGTCTGCGCTTTTCATGCCGTTTCCCCTGATGATGTTTCACACCTCTTTCGTGGTGACCTCAGCTGTCGCTCCCTTAAAAGTTCAGGCCAATAAGTAGTCCACACTGAGCTACAAGTCGTTGTTTTTGTTGGAAGAATGTGTCAAAGCTAGTTTATGTACCCCTGTGTGTACACAGCTAGCTACACACCAACAGTACTAAGTACCAACAAGCTTAACAAGTCATTCATCAAATGTCTTTGAATCACTGGAAGCTAAATGAACAATGACGTCTATATTCTTCCAAGCAGAACACACAGGCCCAACTAACAGAAGCTTCTAAATATGGGGTTGCAAAGAAATGGGTTATGTCACGGTAGCAATGTCCATCTTTTATATACAGAGTATGTGCTTAAAAAATAGAGGCCTATTGTTGCATTTGAAGCCCACAGATAATATATATTTGCACTTTATATGTTTCAACTCTATTAGCCTTAGTCTAAAACTTTAGGAGAAAGTAAGTAAAAGATGTGTCTATCTTTTATTAATCTGTAAAACAAAAGAACTTGAATAACTAAACGTTTGCTATGTCGAGCTTCCTATGTCACAACAGTGGCTGTCTTTTTACCAGGCTAAATCACCATGGTAACATAAAACCAGGAGACTTACGTTCAGAGTTTTAGTTTGAAATCAGCTTAAATGCCCTTTGTAATATACTTTCTCCTCCAATCAACATGATTTTCACTTTGATATGTACAAACCAAAACAACGCCCATGTCTCCAAAATTAGAGTATGGGACAGTTTTAATGTTTAGGTAAATCCAGTTTAAAGCGAACCCTTCATCTGATTAAGACTGAATGGAGAAGACAAGACTCACAAATATCATTTTGTGTGGAAAAAGATTCACGTAACGCATGAAGTGCCCCTTGTTATGTGAGCACGAACAGAGTCTGAAGGAAGAAGGGATTTAGGTTTTGTCGAGCTAGCTAATATTCCTCACAGTACTCCGTAGTGACCCTCTGGAGTCCTCTAGAACAAAAGCATTCAGTTTGCAGTATAGTTTGGCGTTTCATTGTTAGCTCCTCTGGATTTAAAAAAAGATCAAAAAGAAACATTTAAAAAGAACAGTAACCGTACTTACCAAGAAACTCTAAAAGTTTAAGAATCTTTAGTGGCAATCTATATTCAGGCTACCGTTTGAGACTTTTTTTTTTTTTAAAGACATGTGCACTCGGTACCAAACAACTTCGAGAGGTAAACAGCAACACTACACTCCACATTGTGCATTCAACCCCTATGTGCCAACACAGAGCCCTTGTACAATACACCGCACACAGCAGCCTGGTCGGTACTTCCCCATTGGGGGTTCCCAGGATCCAAGTGCAAACAGGGCGTTGGACACAGGAAGGGGTACCCTGCAGTGCAGGAAGCTATAGTGTGCCATTACAGTGCAATAATGGGAACAGGATAACAACCTGTTGGTAGCCATATAATAGGAAGTCTGTGCCAAATCCTTGCTTGCTGTAAAACAAGAGAAAAAACTGGTTTTAGAGCAAAGCTGATAACACACAGCAGTAGTTCTTGAAAAGTAACAGGTGAGGAAAAAGGTAATACCTCGCACTAGCTGGGAACATCGCACAACATCTGTGTGCGGATGATCAACTGTTATTTCAAAACCTGCAACCAAGAAGGAAGATCGTCAGGCAGAGGTGCAAATACAGAAGCAGAACATCAGTGAAATAATGTTTTGTTTTGTTTTTTTACATTTGCTCAACAGAACGGGAGGAAAAACGCTGCATCAGAATATGTGAAAAAGTGTCAGCATGCATGTGTGGTACTTTAGTCATTTTCTTCTGTGTGTAACCCCCCTCTTGGTGTTACACTGGTCTATTGTAGAAACCAGGAAAACCAAGGACAGCAGAAAGTGTGTGCAGTCTGTGCAGCACAGCCTGTACTCACCCAGAGTTTGTAGCACGATTGTTTCCAGTGCTACAAGCTCTTGTGCCTGCTGCTGGAATGCCTGAAACAGATCAAGCCGTGAAGAATTAAAAACGACCCTCGACAACCACAAACAAATCCATTTTTATAAGCGCACACACAAAACAAAAATACAATCAGTGGACAGGAATGTTAATGGTGCAAGCCTGTTAGCATTATACATTAGGGATGTCACAAAACTCGAATTTCAAACTCGATACCATTTTCAATGCCATGGAAAGGTGTCGACACCATGCTGCAACAACAGGAGCAATGGCGCAGAATTCATTTCTGCTGCAGCTGTTTACATCCCCAGTTCTGCTCATCAGACCTGAAACCCATCTGATTCCTGCTCTGCTCTGGATTTCACTCATTATTTGCTCGGATTAGTTCTCCACACGCTGGATTCTACTCAGTTCAGCTACGGATCGCCTGCTAGTTCACAAAGCCAGTGACCCAT
This sequence comes from Perissodus microlepis, assembly GCF_051167445.1. NCBI lineage: Eukaryota > Metazoa > Chordata > Actinopteri > Cichliformes > Cichlidae > Perissodus > Perissodus microlepis. The sequence goes on along the minus strand of NC_140482.1, from coordinate 11,743,350 downwards.
CAGTGTTTGTAATCTACTCTGCCACGGCTCAGTACTCCAGCACGACCTGCAGTCCACCAGCTGTTACTTTAATGCTAACAGATGGCTAATGTGGCTATCAGATAACTGCTAAAAGGTAAATGGCTAATGCTAACGTGTGCACCTTCCAGGTTAACATTCATGAGAACTGTTTAATACTTCAATGCTGTTGAAATGGAAACTTTCCTGACCTCTGAAATTCCTCCTGAACTCTTGTTCAGTGTTATGAAGGTTAACTACTTCAGCTGTTAGTGAGAGGAGGAGCTGTGTGAAGTTGTGTGTCGAAGGCTGAGGCAAAAGACAGCATTGTTGGTATCGATGCTGTTGTAAAGAAGTTTCGTAATTCAGTAAGAATTTTAGTATAAATTATAGCCAAGTATCATTTCTTTGTGAACTCTATTAGATATAATTGGTTTAATTTGGTGGACACACACACACACACACACACACACACACGCTGACATACAGACACGTTTATACAAAAACTGAAAAGGTTGATGTGTGTCAGTCTCCGTTTTGCATGGGTGGAATTTTTTCTGTATACTTGTGGCGGTCACCTTGTGCTAACAGTCAAGATTGAATTAAGCCCACCCAATCATCATTAACAATTACATTTTCTTTTAAGTAAATGGAAGTTTAAAACCTCAAAAAAGCCAATATGGCTTATGATAGAGAGGAAAAACAAAAGAAACAGCCATGCTGCAAAACATGAAAAAATTTGGATGGTAACCAAATTATCTTTGTCCTTTCTTGTACAACAAACTAAGACTGAAAGGCTTTTGATTAAATTAAGAAAATTCAGCATGCAACTCACGTTTAACAGTCTCTGATACTTAAACATTATCTATGATGACACTCAGCGAACTGTAACAGAGGCTACTTCTGTGAGAAGCATTTGATTAAATTAAGCAAATTCAGTAATTAACTCACATCAGTCTCTGACTTCAGAGTCAGCTGTGACAACAGATACGTTTATTCTAGACATCAAACTGCAGCTGCGATTACTTTACAGACAAAAAGCTGCAGTTTGCTGCCTGCCATCGCTGCCTCCAGTCAGAGGTCAAACCTAACAAATGGTGCGATCCACACAGACTCCAGTACACATCTCATGAGTGTCGCCTGCTTTTCACCAGACAGCAGTGCTCAAAGTAATCACTTTGTTAATCAAGGCCTTTCCAGCTCATTTTCACATTAAATTAATATTATCCTGATCTACTCAGCCATGTCGACATCTGGCACTTCTGACACACAGGAGTGGGCCTTCACATGCAAAGAAAAATAATGGTTATGCATCTGCCCTCTTTTATATAAATGTGGTTGTGGGGAACAGTTGTACCAAACCAATGAAAGACTCTAGTACAGGCATGGGCCACATGCGGCCCGTTAAACGTTTTGATCCGGCCCGCCAAACTTGAAAAAAAAAATTAATAAATTAACCTTGTTATTGTTTTATTTCCCCTGCAATTCTGATGTTTCCTCACTAGATGGCGCACTCTAGATATATTGGCTTTGTTGAGGTGAAGCGTAGGCCTATTACTCCACGTTTGCACTTTACCCTGTGACCCACCGCCCCTCTATGAAGATGAGCGGACCCAAGAAAAGGAAAGTGGACAGAGAATGTCGAGTGTTCAAAAAGGAGTGGACAGCTAAATATTTTTTCACTGAACACTGATCATCTGCTGTTTGCCTGATATGCCAAGAAACTGTGGCGGTTTTTAAAGAGTATAATATTAGCCGTCACTTTGCCACAAAGCACGCTAATTATGCTAGCAAGCTCTCAACAAAAGAATGGGAAGCTGCTGCTGAGAAGTTGGCAGCTAATTTGAAGGCTCAGCAAAGTTTTTTTTCACCGTCAAACTGCCATTCAAGAGTCAAGTACCAAGGCCAGTTTTATGCTTTCATTCAAAATAGCAAAGGCCAGCAAACCACTGTCAGAGGGCGAGTTTTTAAAAGAATGTATGGTAGAGACAGCAGGTATTTTGTGCCCGGAGACCAAAGACAAATTTGAGAAAATCAGTTTATCACGGCGGACAGTGACTTGCCGTGTAGAACTAATAGATGAAGATACCACCAGCATATTAAACAAAAAGGCGAAGTCATTCACTTTTTATTCTTTAGCACTGGATGAAAGCAACGATGTCAAAGACACTGCTCAGCTCCTCATTTTTATCCGAGGAATCAACGAAACCTTTGAAATAACGGAGGAGTTTTTGACAATGGAGTCTCTGAAAGGACAAACACGAGGAGAGGACTTGTTTGAACTGGTGTCTGCAGCCATCGAAAACATGAAGCTTCCCTGGAGTAAGCTTGTTACCGTTCACCACAGATGGATCTCCGAATTTAACGGGAAAAAACGTTGGCCTGCTGAGGAGAATCCAGAATAAAGTGAAAGATGAAAACCCTGACCAGGATGTCATTTTCCTCCACTGCATCCTCCACCAGGAATCTCTATGTAAATCGGTGTTACAGCTGAATCATGTTGTGAATCCTGTGGTGAAACTTGTCAACTTCATACGCGCACGGGGACTTCAGCACTGTCAGTTCATTGCGTTCCTGGAGGAAACTGATGCGGATCCCCAGGACCTGCTTTATCACTCCCATGTCCGCTGGTTGAGTTTGGGCAAAGTGTTTCAACGAGTGTGGGAGCTCAAAGAGGAGATTGGCGTGTTTTTGGAGCAGCAGGGGAAGACTGAGGAATTTCCTGAGCTGAGCAACAAGAGCTGGATGTGTGCTACGGACGTATTTTCACACTTGAATGAGCTCAACGTGAAACTGCAGGGGAAGGAGCAGTTTGTGCATGACATGCACACAAACGTGAAAGCCTTCAAATCCAAGCTGGCTTTATTCTCCAGGCAGATTTTGAACAAGTCATTCACTCATTTTCCTACACTAGCCACGCTGAAAGAGGCCGGAGCAAAATAAAGAAATACAGTGAGTCACTGGATGCACTGCACGGAGAATTCTGCCGTCGGTTTTTGGATTTCGATAAAATTGACAAGTCACTGGCCTTTCCTCTGTCACAAGACCCCGAAACAGCTCCAGAGGAGCTTCAGCTCGAACTCATCGACCTTCAGTCCAACCCTGCCTTAAAAGAGAAGTTCAGCTCTCTGAAACTAAATGACTTCTATGCTTCACTCAATGATGCCGCGTTTCCAAATCTAAGGCAAAAAGCGCAGATGATGTTGGCTTTGTTCGGCTCTACCTTCGTGTGTGAACAGACATTCAGCGTCATGAACATCAACAAAGCCAGCCACAGATCCAAGTTAACAGACCTACACCTCAGATCCATCCTGAGAATCGCCACAACAAAACTAACTCCAGACTTTGATGCGCTGGCTAAAAAAGGAGACCAACAACACTGCTCCCATTAAAATGTGTGTGTCTCCGTGATACGCACGTTGTTAAAATGAACAGTGCGCGCAGATCAAATATAACGCTTCACAGACTGACTTGCTGCAACTGTTTCGTTCTTGCACTGGTCGTTGACTTTTGGCACCGGGGAAACAAATTGAATAAAAGGAACAGGACAAGTACATCTGCATCTCCTACCGTTTTTGGGAAAAAAAAAAAAAAAAGTCAGGAGGAGAGTGATGTGATATCCTGAAGTATAACAGAACTTTCAGTGCTTTAAAATAAAATGTTCATTTATTTGATTTTCAGTGTTTAAAGACTCATTTCGAAGTCAGAGATTTTATTGTAATGCTTTTCTTCATTTTCATTGGAAATTAAAGCACATGTTTTCTCCATATCCCAAGATGTGTATTTTTCCCCCCAATGAGGTGATGTTTTCAAAGCATGCCATCTATCTGCTCCTGTCCCGGCCCCTTTGTCAAATGTTAGAACTCAATGTGGCCCACGAATCAAAAAGTTTGCCCACCCCTGCTCTAGTATAAACATGGTTAGAACCCGATGAAGAGAAGAAGGACGGGCAAGTTTTTTTTATACATTTAAAAAGGGTGAAAGGTCCAAAAGACAAATGTTAAGAGCCATTTTGTCTATTTAGCTGATGTCATCCTATGCTTTGGAATTAGTCACCAACCATATGTGAGCAAGGCTTTCCAGCAAACATTCACTTCACACTGGGAGTGAGATAAACTTCCAGGTATGTCTCCGCCTCTCCTTTCTCTAGGAACAGCACCGTTTTTTGTGCTTGGGGCCACGTATTATGCATTATAAAGGATAGCTAGCACTACCTTAACGGTCACATAACCCCCAAATGACCCAGGCTCACTCCCAGTAGTGGTATTGTTATTTCCAATCTCACAAGGTAATGATAGGATAATCAGACCATGGAAAAAGGTGCTCAACCTTTAAGACTGTTTCCTTTCAGCTCATGGCACAAAGTTGGTTTAGAAGATTATATACTGGCATAAACCGAGGGATCGTAAAACCTCAGAACTAGTGATCAACATGTGTTAAAGTTTTCCAGAGCTAAAAAAGAGATCTGAAATAAAATAGATCAGCAGGACACATATTGAAAAGAAAAACAAATAGACAAAAAACCTCGGCCTCACATTTCTACTAGTCGCAGCATCAGTACAATCCATATGTAACCTCTAAAAACCACACTGTAAGGTCTGTGAAACATTAACAGTAACTTACAAAGTATGGAAAAACATAAGCTCCAGAGCAGTCACAGTTTACTCACGTTGCTTTTAGTGTCCAGGGGAGGATCTTGTGGGTTAATCCAGGCATGGGCTATTTTAATGACGTGCTCCAGCTTCCTGGGCTGCTCCTCAACTTTAGCTGCCAGGAACAACGTAGTCTGGGAAATTATCTATACAAGGGAGGAAAGGAAAAACACAGTTTGGCTAGTCTGCGGCAAAGGTGATCGTGATATCAGCGAACAACGCAGCGATACTTACATTTCTATTGAATTTGGTGAAGGAGTGGATCATATAAAACCTGTGCATATAAACTATAGCAGTGTTGATAATTAGTTGAGAGCTGAGTGAACGGTTAAGGAAATCACATGGATGGTTCACAGGCAAATAAACAACGCCATTAGATTAGAAAGCTTAGTACTGAGCTAAGGCCTTGGAGATCGCAAAACGTGAGGCCGCGGGTTAAAACCCTGTCAACACACTCATAATTACACAAAGCCCACATTTCCAATGTGGGCTGGAATCGTGTGTAGAGCAAAATGTTTACAACACACATACGACTAATATCAGTACTCAGTTATCTCTGCTTTTAGTAGACAAAAGCTAACAATAGAAACAACAGACTGACGAGCCAAACAATAGCTAAGCTAGCTAGCGGGCCTCATCACCTCCGGCGGGTCACAAACGTCCTGTGAGAGGAGTTAAAATGGCTCATCTTATCAGAGAGGCCTATGTATACAATACCGAACCATTGGACACCTGTTTACACAATCACAGGATAAAATATAACAAGAATTTCATTTGGAGCCGCACTCTATGCTAATGCTAACTACAGACAGCCCGCCTGCCGTCCGGCAAGACTCAGCGTTTCAGAAAGGATACACGTTGAGTCTCTGGCCAATTTCTTGGATTAAGTTGGCAGCCTGCTGTCGGTAAGCGAGCTCTTTGTCTGCTTCTATTCCACAGCGTCGAGACGGCGTATTTTCGAGCTGCTCCCGGGTGAAGAGCCATTTCGTAGAGGGTCCCCGGTGGACCGCCATTACGCTCCCACTGCCAAGCCCGACGGTCTAGCACCGGGAGGGAGTGGGGCAAGCGGGGCACCGGAAGGAAGAGAGAAGACGCGTAAACCGGCACGAAACCGGTAATATATTCTGTGAATAGCGCCCCAACGGTCGGTGGTGCAAATCGCACGCCGTGTAGACGATGCGTTACTGGTGTTCCAACCCGATTTTGTTTACAAATAAAAAACAAACAAACCCAAAAACTAAAGCTAAATTATGTAATTACTCCAGTAGGTTGCTTTATTTAGCCCAGAAACACTAACAGCTTGTCTGTGTAGTTTCGCAGTAATCATTTAAATTAAGAGAACGGCAGTAAAAAATCTGTGACGTCGTAAAGAGAAGAGCGTTCTCCGGAAGTCCGGACTCTCGTGCGAACTTACGAAGTCCGGACTAGCGAGAACGGGAGTACGGACTCGATTTAAAAAATAATAACGAAAATATTTATATTATTAAATATTACCCACTACAGGTCACAACTGTACTTTGGGCATTGCTGTTATTATATGTATAAGTGTATATAATGATGCAAGTGTCCTTTGACTGCTTTACCTTTGTGCCGATTTTTATTAAAATCAAACATAAAGTACAAAAGACTTATGAAAGCAGGCATGCGGGTTAGTTTTGTTTGTTTGTTTGTTTGTTTATTAACAATTTTACTGTTATGGGTGTTTACACATCCAAAAAATGATCACTGTGCATTAAAGTAGTTAGCGCATGTTGATGATGTCATCAAGCTGCGCCTGTTTTGGTCGAAAGCATAGCGGCGGCTAAAACCATTATCATCTGCAAATTATGGCGGGCGACAGTCATAGCAAAGAGATGACGCACTTTTGAAATATGGGGAAAGCCAAAAACTGCGCTTCCTCCACTTCCGTAACATTGATTCATTAATGTTGAATTCTCTCGCAGCTGTTCTATTCCCATGTTGTTGCAGTATATTAATAACTAACCTGGTATTGTGGATGAGTAATAATCAGTTGTTCTCCTGACTGAAGTTTGGCCCGTGTATAGCATCTTGCTATGCGATTGCATTTGTCCCTGACCACCAGAATCCCTCACGTTAACTTTTAATGAGTGGAAAAAAAGTTGGCGTTCATCCTCCAGCTTCACTATGCTAATATTATGCTAACATAGCTGTGTCGCTAGCAATCACATAGCACATCATTATAGACCAGGTAATCCAACTTCAGTAACCCTGCAAATGCCACTGCTGTTTAGTTTTCTGTCTTCATTTATGTTGGAAGTGGTAGCAGAGCTGTACGTTTTAATTAGTTTCAAAAGTCTCTGTCAGAACATGGTATGAAATGTTTAGGTGTAAACTAGCGAGCTAACTTCCTGTTAACTTCTAACTCCGTTAAATTTAATAAATTCTGTTTTCATGGATGTAAAACTTAATTGTAACACCTGATAAAGCAGCAACGCTGATGATTTAATTAAAGATGAAAGAATTTAGACCGTTTTTAACTCTTAGTGTTCGTTTGAGTTTTGGACCCAGATTACTCTGCGAAGCTCCTCACTACGGCAGCTGTAATGCTCTGACAATCCATCAAGCAGTGCGGCTTACCAAAGTTGTACTAAAACATTTTTTAACAGATTTCTGCACGCAGAAATCGGTTCGAGGTCAGTAAGCACAACCAGAATTCATACATAAGGCACACTCTAGATTTTTGAGAAAATTAAAGGATTTTTTGTGTGGAAAATACGTTATACAGAAGAAAAGACTATATATTGTTACCGCACATGCTTCAAATTATATCGCAATATGGATTTTAGGCCATATCGCCCAGCCCTACTCAAAAGGTCTCATCAAGTCCCGATTTAATTTGATTTATGCTGTTATCAGTGTTTGCATTGATAGCATGGCTGTGGTGTCATATCAGTGTATGCTCTCGGTGTTTGCTGATATCAAACTGTGGTATGAGGACCACTGTGGGTTAATCTTTGTAGTGATACTCACTCCTTTTTTTTTTCTTTAGACCTGGTTTAATTCTGGTATAGTTGAATATTTGTATATAATCCCTGCAGCTGTCAGACTCTATAACAGGGGTCACCAGCCTTTCTTAAAACTGAGAGTTAGATAAAACTGTGAACAGTTTGGTTCATCTTTAGTTATATGGTTCTATCCAGCATATTCTATCTTGATATGCTGTCTTATCACAGGTTAATTTTTCAAAAATATTAGCAATGATTTATGCAAGGAAAGGGCTACGTACAACTCTTTATTTCTATTAATGTCTTACTTCATTCCTACCTGATTGACATGTTTAGGAATTATGAGTGATTGGCTCACTGTAGTGGTAAAAGTTGCTACCAATCAAATTATGATATGGTAAAGTTAAAACAAAACACAACTGACTGTTTTATATTATATCTAATATATATTATGTAATTATCCTTATAATTACAAAATGTTTTATGTAAAATTTATGTTTTGTAATTTAAATCTGACTCCTTCAGGACCATCGCGTTCAGTTACAGAGTCGGTGTGTCCACGGTGTGCCAGATCATCCCCCAGGTAGCGACGGCCATCTGGGACTGTCTAGTGGATGACTTCATGGCTGTGCCTTCACCTGGAGACTCATAGAGAAAGTATATACAGTGGTCCCTCATTTATTGCAGCAGGGTTTCTCAGAATAACTAGCCCCTCGCCACACACTTTATACACTTTATTCACTTTATTTTTTCATTTTTTTTACAGAAGAAGCCTCTTTTCTTCGTTTCCAGGTATTTTTCCATGAGCGCTTTTTTCTCCAGGATAAGGGTTCTCAACTGATCGTTTGTTTCTGCATTTTGCTTCTCGAGTTGCTCGCATCTTTGCTCCATTTCTTTTAATCCTGCTTGTTCTTTTCTAGGCTTTTCTTTCGGGTCTTTGTATGTTGCCTTCTCCATTCGATTTGCCTTGCACATGTCTGTATTTCTCTCTTGTTTTTTGTTGTACATCTCTTCTATCAGGTCAATTTTTCTCTTGAATTCTTCATGCATACGCAGCAGGTGTTCACATTTTTTCTCTTGTTGTTGCTTTTGTGCCTCCATTTCAGTTATTTGGCTCTTCAAGTCAGTGACCCTCAACAACATCACATTCATGAGCTCTGAGTGTTTTTTCCTTATTCCATCGATCGTACACTGCATCTCTGAACATTGTTTTTCCAGTATTTCCTTTTCTCTTTCCAGTTCAGGTGTTTTGTCCTTCATTTCATTACAAAATTCTCGCAGTTCTAGATTCCTTCTCTCAAAGTCCTGGAGAATACATTTTTCTTCTTCCTGTTGCTTTTTTTCTTCAAGAAGCTCTTTATTTTTGCACTCTGTTTCATCAAACCTGACTTTCAGATCTACGTACATTTCCCTCATGGCTTTGAGTTTGTGCTCCATTGGTGTTTCTTTTTCTCTTTCCAGTTCAGGTGTTTTGTCCTTCATTTCATTACAAAATTCTTGCAGTTTTAGATTCCTTCTCTCAAAGTCCCGGAGAATACGTTTTTCTTCTTCCTGTTGCTTTTTTTCTTCAAGAAGCTCTTTATTTTTGCACTCTGTTTCATCAAACCTGACTGTCAGATCTACGTACATTTCCCTCATGGCTTTGAGTATGTGCTGCATTTGTATTCCCTTTTCTCTTTCCAGTTCAGATTTTTTGTCCTTCATTTCATTACAAAATTCTCGCAGTTCTAGATTCCTTCTCTCAAAGTCCTGGAGAATACGTTTTTCTTCTTCCTGTTGGCGGATTTTTTCAATTGTTTTCTCAGCTTCATTGAGCTTTCCTTGAAGCACCTGATTCTTTTGCTCCATGTTTTGGAGATCCCATTGTATCTCCTCAATAGTAGCTTTCTTTCCTTGAAGCTGGGCAGATGTTTCTTTTAATTCAGCACTCTGTGTTCCCGACGAAAGAAAACGGGAAAAAAACTTCTTTCGTCCTTGACCAAACTTCATTCCCCAGCCCTCATTGATCATTTTTATATCAGGCTGGCGTTGCTGTTTTCCTTCCAGGTCTTTATTTCGTGCTTCCAATTGTCTGCACTTCTCCTCTAGTTGAAGCTTCTCTTCTTCAATTTGTTTAACTTTGTAATGGAGGTCAGAGTTTTCCTTCTGACTTTCCTGTAATGCCCTTTGGACTGATAAGACAGCATCCATGGTCATTTCTCCAGGAGAGATTGGCTGGCCAGACCACGAAGGAGAGGCAGCATTATCTTTTTTTCTTTGTCTGCGTTTTCGTGGACGCATATTGGAGCCTGTGCACAGTGACTCTGAAAAGGCTTAGAAATATTTCCAAATGTATCCAAATGTTGTCGAACGTTTGAAGGCTGCGAACAAACTGCTTTAGAATTGCTGCTTCTGTTCCCTATTTAAGGACTTCAGAACTTCAAAGGATCAAAGGTATTAAAGATGTGCTTGTGACATCATCACTCCGTAAGCCAATCAGATCAATCAGATTGTCACATGACAGAATGGGGATGTTTTTGTTTTTTTTTTAGTTTTAAGTAGAGAGTCATCAGTACTCAGCTGACAGGGCTGGTTGCTATAGTAACTCCTGTGCGTGGCAGGAGGGGATGGGACACACACACACCACAGTTGGGGTCAGACACAGAGAAAGGCAAACAGGAATTAGGCTCTGAAACAAATGCTTCCCAAGAGAAAACTGTGAGTGGCAGGAACTTCCAGACTACAACATATTAAATTTTCATGCCTGTAGAGTGTATTATACTGATGTGGTGACAGTGTAAAGACACCCTCCGATGTTAAATTTGAGCTGAAAATTGAGAGCAGTTTTAGAATGGTTATCTATGGGGGACAGAGAGGGAGGAGGCTGCGCTTTGATGGCATTTGTGAGAAAACCGTAAATCTGATCTCAATGAGGAAGCCACTGGATGAAAGAAGACAACGATAGCTACGTTTTGATGTACAAATTATAGATGTAGGGCAAACGGTTTGGGTGGGACAGGAAGGGAAAGACAAATTTTTAAAACAATCTGGTTTTATGGCAGTTGACAGTGGCGCGAACATTCCGTGAAAAATCTCAATTTTCCTAAAACTTAAACTGCTCTTGTGAAACAACCATAAAAGATATCGCAACATGGATTTGGTCAACAAAAGTCCAAAGTCTTGTGACCAGTATAAAGTTTAAATGATGTTTCTGTGACAAAGTATGGCCAAGCGGTAGGCCTTCAAAGTGGCCTGGGTTGGCGCCTTTTTTCGGGCCCTTTCCCATCGAAATGAATGGGGAAAAATGGGGTCTTTTTTGGGGAATTTTGGGTAAGCCGAGCGACGAATCCCTACCAAAAGTCATAGCACACCATTTCCGATCGAGCCGCACGAAATGGTGTAACATATGTGAGGGTTGTCGGAAAGCTGCGGGCCGTGATTCGGTTCATAATTTCAGGCGGAAGAAAAATAATAACCTGAAAGATTTGGAAAAATGCTGTGTGAATGCTGTAACACTGAAGCTGTCTGCTGAAAAACGGCTGAAAATAGCTAAAGAAGCTGAAGAAATCAAAGTCTGTATTTGAAAAGGTGTTGAAATTTTAATAACTTTGCAGAACCATATCAAATTATCAAAAATTTAATAACTTAGCAGAAATGCAATAACTTAGAAGAAACATAACAATTTACCGGAAATATTGTAGTTTACCAGAAGCGAAGACTTAGCAGAAATGTAATAACTTAGCATAACATAACCTAGCGGAAGTAGGCAGGCTTGCTAGCTTTTGTGCGGCTTCCCCGGGTCAGTCAAAAATGTCAAAAGAGAAATGAATGAACTCACCAGGTTGCCAGCTTTACATATCTTCCTCCAAGCTCGGTCCCTTTTATTCCTGTCTCGGTACAGAAAGCAGCTGGTGTCGTACAGCTCCGGCTGGTTTGCTACGGCGTTGATTAGCCTTTCCTCCATATTGAATGAAGTATGAAGGGCTTTGGCTGGACCTGCCCCTTTGACCTAGGTCAGAGCCACGTCACCAGACTCCTGATTGGTTGTCGCGGTGCGAATTGACGCTGAAGTTCAGATTTTTCCAACTCGAGCAGCAGACGCGACACGCGCGAATGCACATAATGCAACACAAAAACTGACGCGTGTATTTTTATTCGCGCGTCAAATGTGCCAGACGCGCTACTTTGACACGCGTTTGACATGTTTTCGCGACGCAAATCTGCTTCTGAATTTTCGCTGGACCCGCAATCGCGCGTCATCGCGCTTTTCCATTGACTTTACATGTATACCTGACGCTCTGGTCGCGTCTATCACGTTCGGTGTGAACACACCGTTAGACCGTTTTGTTCAGAAGAGATGGGGGAATCTTCAAGTGTTGACCATTGATAATTAAAATATGAATTATTAAAGATATATGACTTGTGATGTACCATAAGTAGTAGAGGAGAAGCAAAAACTGCCCGTTGTAAAACCTCCCTATCGTCACAAAAGGTTAAAACACTGTGTGTGTGTGTGTGTACGCATGTGCGAGCATCCGTGTGTGTGTGCGTGTATGCATGTGCACGTGAGTGTGTGTGTATATACGCATGTGCGAGCATCCGTGTGTGTTTGTGCGTGTATGCATGTGCACGTAAGTGTGTGTGTGTGTGTGTGTGTATACGCATGTGCAAGCATCCGTGTGTGTTTGTGCGTGTATGCATGTGCACGTGAGTGTGTGTGTGTGTGTGTGTGTGTGCGTGTATGCACGTGAGTGTGCGTGTTTGGTGGTGCGTTTGTGTGACCTCTTGCTCACCAAAATGGTCATAAAGGCAGGAAGTTTACTAAACAAGAAAACAGAACCCTCACATAGGATGTGCCTGTAATAAAACACTACAACACGGGGTTAGTGTCTTGCCCAAGGACATTTGGAATGCTCCAGACTGGAGCAGATTGAGATCGAACCACCAACCTTCCAATTAGTAGCTGACCTGCTCTACCACCTGAGCTACAGCCACATATGACACACGTAACTTTCAAGAGCTTCTTTTTTTTTTCAATTACAGTTTCCTGATTTGATGATAAATATGGTACCAAACTACAAAATACTGATGAAATAAAGCCCACATTGTAATATATTTCAGGTATATTGATGCACATATTTAAAGAAACAGGGATAAAATAAAGACCGTTGTTGTGGAATAAATTACATTGAAAAATAATCACTGCCCTGTGTTAGAGTGACTTATGATGAGGTATTAATTGGGTTCATTTTACCTCTAACAGCTTTTCACATAGTGCTGTGAACAGGGTGAAATCCATCATGAAGTAGCTGTAAACTGTAGACTCCTTAACATGAATGTTATAGTTCTAAAATGATACACAGAAACACATATCGCTGGATGTGACTTTCATGAACTTTTCAAACAGACTTTATATGTCTGACCTATTATCTATATATTAAAGCAGTCTAAGCACAGATGTTGAAAACCACTGTTACACCTCTTCTATACCTATGTACTTACTGACACCCCATACTAAGGCAGGATTCATACAAACACACTTTCATTATTTATCTTCTTAAACACTTTCTTTTTTCACATTTTGAGGTTGTGTAATTTCTATAAAGAATATGTGTAATTGTTCAATAGATTGTTATTTAAATGTCCACAATAATCACATGATCATTATTGTGCATCCTACAAATCAAGATTTTGAGCTGTGTGTTTGTATGAATTCAGCTTGCTATACTTACAGACTAAAATTAGGAGGAGGCTTTAATCCACTATTTACCCAAACAAGTTAAATTGTTTGGGTACCCATATGGAAAAGAAATAGTAAAAACATATACGATTTACTCATGAAAGTGGCCACTTTCATGAGTAAATCATATATAAATCATATAAGGCTTACATGATTTACTCATGAAAGTGGCCACTTTCTCATTACTTTCATATATTTTTTTAGTAAGTATCCAAAACATACAAGTTTCATTATATAATTTTTCAAGGGATCTTATATGTGTTTTCACTCTTGTATGCTTTTCATACAAGTTTCATACAAGACAGATACAAACTTTATAAGATTTATATATATCTTTTCCATATGGGTAAATAGACTGGGTTTGTTCTACAAAATAATTATTCAACATTAAAAAATACAAAAAACAATATATTTGCACATTGATCCAAAGTTCAGGTTCATATGTCTGATATTGTTTGTTAAATCTGGTGACACAAACAGAGTCAAAAATTCATTGTTGGTGTGACATGTGGTTCTTTTTACCCTTGACCAATGATGTGCTGGTTACTTTGACCAGTTCAGTATTTGCTGTCACGGAGGAATTTTAACCATAAATCCAAAAAACAACAACAGAAAAATTATGTTAATTAAAAACATGTTTTTGTTTAGCAAAAGGACTGAAATTACTTGGAAACTGTCAACTTAACACTCAGAGCCCCAGAGAGCAGCCATTTGGCTTTTCTACCTTTAAAGCCTCATTGTGAATAGCATCACAAACGGATGTTTTCCACACAGTTAACACCACATCCGATCACTGCATCTAAATCTAAAAGAAGACAAAAACAAATACAATATGATTTACTCAAGGGAAGAATTTTAATTTATTAAATAAGCTTAAAATAAGTGTTACCTTTAAATATTTGTGGGAAAAATCTGATGCTACCCCAAGAATACAAAGCCACACTGGAAACCATGACAGCCTTGCAGCCCTCTGCCTTCCTGGAGTGAGGTGCCTGATCAGTAGCAGTGAGTTGACAGAAGTCGGTGTCTATAAGAGCGGTCAAACACTGACACTCTGTCCACTTGTGTAAAGTCTAAGAAGCTGGAATGCAGGCACACAGGATGAGCCTGTTCTGAAAAAAAAAAATACAGAAAAAAACATTTTATTGGTGTTAAGGCCCAAAAACTACAAATAAGTTATACAATGAACAATACTGAAATACCTCATAGGTGCTGCAGGCCACATAACCAGAATCCAGAGCAATCGCACACTCACATGATGGTGAGGAAAGACACGAGCTCTGTGATGAGGTTTGAATGTCTCTGTCAATAGAAAATTGTACTTAGTAGTCAGTATAATCTTTTAATGATATAAGTTTGCATATGGTAGAATACTGCAATGTAATCATTTGTGTTTAGAAGTATATAGTTGGTGGCATATTGAAAGAATGTCTCATCCTAGGAGGTCTGTAACAACTTTGTGTACATTCCAGGGTGTTCTGACATTCACCCCCACATCCTAGGAGCATGGGAAAGATCGTACCTTGTTTTATTGTTTTACGGTAGGATTAACGTAGCTATGTCAGTTTTAGTCTAAGTGCCTTTTTTACATGTAGATGAACTGTTGGATTTTCCAGACCAGCAGGTTAAGGGAAGTCGTTTATGGGGTCTCACACACACACACACACACACACACACACACACACACACACACACACACACACACACACACACATATATACACATCCACATTCCAATTTAAGGAACAAGCACCCACTGAAGTATAAATAAAGACCGGGGCAGTCTCTCAGTGCGAGTCTCTGAGCCTCACTCTTGTGCGTGCGCTCTGGTGACTGCCCTTGCTAGCAAGAAAACTGTGTGTTTCTCCTCTCTGATTCTCAGCTGAAGAAGTGTTTTAGAATATATCTCTTAACAGTCTCAGTTTGGAAACTGAAAAACTGTGAAGACAGCAGTACCTGCACAGAGATACAGAGTAGAAAAATCATAGATTTGTAATCCATAATGTGAATTAAAACTTGAAAAGTGCCTACATGTTAATTCATTTGAGTGTGGAATTATTTATGAAATAAACAGGATTTAAGTTAATTAATTGAATGTCAGGAGAAAATTGTATATAGTGTGATCAGCTTCATGAAATGTGTTCTTTTATTGATCACTAAGCAAATGTCTACGTGACTTTTGACATGAACTCTTGTGTGATAAACAACTAACAGCTTCCTCTTTTATAAGAACATACAGATTTAGAAAAGGGGAACCTCAGCTCTGAGTTCTTAGAATAACTCTGTTATCTTTGTACACACACACACAAGCTTGTATAAATAAAGAACGCAGACGGTGATACAGCGCGAGTCCGTGAGTGTCTCCTGTACGAGCGCTCTGTGACCGTCCTCGCGAGTAAAGACAACTGCAGTGTTTGTGTTTTCTAACTCAGGTGTCTCAGCTGAAGAACTGCGGGGTGATTTTTAGAAATCCCCTGTCATTTCAACTGGTCCTTCGAGCTTAGCGATGGAAACAACAGACACGTTTCTGGGACTCCAAATCCAAGGTCTGACTGCTGTACCTGATGTTGTGGGAAGCCAGCACCGAAGTCTGTCGACAGCCCTCCCCAGGTAGAGGTGAAAGACCTGGGACGTTAATTCGGGTCTAGGCCGGTGAACTATTCTGGTCCACGACGCTGGGATCCAGCCAGACGACCTGAACAACCAGCAAAAGGCGACTGAGGGTGAGAAAACACTGTTTAGGTCTAACCCGCCGCAAGGGTCTAAGTTTTGCGCAGTAGGTCTAACCAGCCGAAAGGCTAACCGAAAGGAAAACGCACGCAAGAATCACAATACTTCCAGGCCTGGAAAGAAGAAGCAGTTAGGCGAGATGAAAATAAAAATAAAAAAAACAAGAGAAAAAAAAGATCTACAGTCAGAAAAACAGAACTTGACTGCCAGTTTAGTAAAACCAGAAGACGAGACACTGTGCAGTCCTCGCACTCCTTTTATTAATCCACCACCCGTTCCTGCAGCCGCAGCTGCAGCACCACCTATTATACACTCACCCATATCAGGAAGAACATAATAATAGATAGAGAGATAGAGATGGCCTTTATTTGTCAGTTGCAGGTCTTTTGCCCACAACCGATCAAGTGAAAATTAGAGATCAAAGTAGTTTAAAGTAGTTTAAAAAGGGTTGGAAACAGACCCGACTGAATAGATATAAATAAAGGCTTTAATCCACTATTTACCCAAACAATTTAACTTGTTTGGGTAAATAGTGGATTAAAGCCTCCTCCTAATTTTAGTCTGTAAGTATAGCAAGCTGAATTCATACAAACACACAGCTCAAAATCTTGATTTGTAGGATGCACAATAATGATCATGTGATTATTGTGGACATTTAAATAACAATCTATTGAACAATTACACATATTCTTTATAGAAATTACACAACCTCAAAATGTGAAAAAAGAAAGTGTTTAAGAAGATAAATAATGAAAGTGTGTTTGTATGAATCCTGCCTTAGTATGGGGTGTCAGTACATACATTAGTATGTACATAGGTATAGAAGAGGTGTAACAGTGGTTTTCAACATCTGTGCTTAGACTGCTTTAATATATAGATAATAGGTCAGACATATAAAGTCTGTTTGAAAAGTTCATGAAAGTCACATCCAGCGATATGTGTTTCTGTGTATCATTTTAGAACTATAACATTCATGTTAAGGAGTCTACAGTTTACAGCTACTTCATGATGGATTTCACCCTGTTCACAGCACTATGTGAAAAGCTGTTAGAGGTAAAATGAACCCAATTAATACCTCATCATAAGTCACTCTAACACAGGGCAGTGATTATTTTTCAATGTAATTTATTCCACAACAACGGTCTTTATTTTATCCCTGTTTCTTTAAATATGTGCATCAATATACCTGAAATATATTACAATGTGGGCTTTATTTCATCAGTATTTTGTAGTTTGGTACCATATTTATCATCAAATCAGGAAACTGTAATTGAAAAAAAAAAGAAGCTCTTGAAAGTTACGTGTGTCATATGTGGCTGTAGCTCAGGTGGTAGAGCAGGTCAGCTACTAATTGGAAGGTTGGTGGTTCGATCTCAATCTGCTCCAGTCTGGAGCATTCCAAATGTCCTTGGGCAAGACACTAACCCCGTGTTGTAGTGTTTTATTACAGGCACATCCTATGTGAGGGTTCTGTTTTCTTGTTTAGTAAACTTCCTGCCTTTATGACCATTTTGGTGAGCACACACACACACACAGTGTTTTAACCTTTTGTGACGATAGGGAGGTTTTACAACGGGCAGTTTTTGCTTCTCCTCTACTACTTATGGTACATTACAAGTCATATATCTTTAATAATTCATATTTTAATTATCAATGGTCAACACTTGAAGATTCCCCCATCTCTTCTGAACAAAACGGTCTAACGGTGTGTTCACACCGAACGTGATAGACGCGACCAGAGCGTCAGGTGTACATGTAAAGTCAATGGAAAAGCGCGATGACGCGCGATTGCGGGTCCAGCGAAAATTCAGAAGCAGATTTGCGTCGCGAAAACATGTCAAACGCGTGTCAAAGTAGCGCGTCTGGCACATTTGACGCGCGAATAAAAATACACGCGTCAGTTTTTGTGTTGCATTATGTGCATTCGCACGTGTCGCGTCTGCTGCTCGAGTTGGAAAAATCTGAACTTCAGCGTCAATTCGCACCGCGACAACCAATCAGGAGTCTGGTGACGTGGCTCTGACCTAGGTCAAAGGGGCAGGTCCAGCCAAAGCCCTTCATACTTCATTCAATATGGAGGAAAGGCTAATCAACGCCGTAGCAAACCAGCCGGAGCTGTACGACACCAGCTGCTTTCTGTACCGAGACAGGAATAAAAAGGACCGAGCTTGGAGGA
Source organism: Perissodus microlepis (assembly GCF_051167445.1). Classification (NCBI taxonomy): domain Eukaryota; kingdom Metazoa; phylum Chordata; class Actinopteri; order Cichliformes; family Cichlidae; genus Perissodus; species Perissodus microlepis. The sequence continues at coordinate 11,725,111 of NC_140482.1, read as the reverse complement.
AGATATGTAAAGCTGGCAACCTGGTGAGTTCATTCATTTCTCTTTTGACATTTTTGACTGACCCGGGGAAGCCGCACAAAAGCTAGCAAGCCTGCCTACTTCCGCTAGGTTATGTTATGCTAAGTTATTACATTTCTGCTAAGTCTTCGCTTCTGGTAAACTACAATATTTCCGGTAAATTGTTATGTTTCTTCTAAGTTATTGCATTTCTGCTAAGTTATTAAATTTTTGATAATTTGATATGGTTCTGCAAAGTTATTAAAATTTCAACACCTTTTCAAATACAGACTTTGATTTCTTCAGCTTCTTTAGCTATTTTCAGCCGTTTTTCAGCAGACAGCTTCAGTGTTACAGCATTCACACAGCATTTTTCCAAATCTTTCAGGTTATTATTTTTCTTCCGCCTGAAATTATGAACCGAATCACGGCCCGCAGCTTTCCGACAACCCTCACATATGTTACACCATTTCGTGCGGCTCGATCGGAAATGGTGTGCTATGACTTTTGGTAGGGATTCGTCGCTCGGCTTACCCAAAATTCCCCAAAAAAGACCCCATTTTCCCCCATTCATTTCGATGGGAAAGGGCCCGAAAAAAGGCGCCAACCCAGGCCACTTTGAAGGCCTACCGCTTGGCCATACTTTGTCACAGAAACATCATTTAAACTTTATACTGGTCACAAGACTTTGGACTTTTGTTGACCAAATCCATGTTGCGATATCTTTTATGGTTGTTTCACAAGAGCAGTTTAAGTTTTAGGAAAATTGAGATTTTTCACGGAATGTTCGCGCCACTGTCAACTGCCATAAAACCAGATTGTTTTAAAAATTTGTCTTTCCCTTCCTGTCCCACCCAAACCGTTTGCCCTACATCTATAATTTGTACATCAAAACGTAGCTATCGTTGCCTTCTTTCATCCAGTGGCTTCCTCATTGAGATCAGATTTACGGTTTTCTCACAAATGCCATCAAAGCGCAGCCTCCTCCCTCTCTGTCCCCCATAGATAACCATTCTAAAACTGCTCTCAATTTTCAGCTCAAATTTAACATCGGAGGGTGTCTTTACACTGTCACCACATCAGTATAATACACTCTACAGGCATGAAAATTTAATATGTTGTAGTCTGGAAGTTCCTGCCACTCACAGTTTTCTCTTGGGAAGCATTTGTTTCAGAGCCTAATTCCTGTTTGCCTTTCTCTGTGTCTGACCCCAACTGTGGTGTGTGTGTGTCCCATCCCCTCCTGCCACGCACAGGAGTTACTATAGCAACCAGCCCTGTCAGCTGAGTACTGATGACTCTCTACTTAAAACTAAAAAAAAACCAAAAACATCCCCATTCTGTCATGTGACAATCTGATTGATCTGATTGGCTTACGGAGTGATGATGTCACAAGCACATCTTTAATACCTTTGATCCTTTGAAGTTCTGAAGTCCTTAAATAGGGAACAGAAGCAGCAATTCTAAAGCAGTTTGTTCGCAGCCTTCAAACGTTCGACAGCATTTGGATACATTTGGAAATATTTCTAAGCCTTTTCAGAGTCACTGTGCACAGGCTCCAATATGCGTCCACGAAAACGCAGACAAAGAAAAAAAGATAATGCTGCCTCTCCTTCGTGGTCTGGCCAGCCAATCTCTCCAGGAGAAATGACCATGGATGCTGTCTTATCAGTCCAAAGGGCATTACAGGAAAGTCAGAAGGAAAACTCTGACCTCCATTACAAAGTTAAACAAATTGAAGAAGAGAAGCTTCAACTAGAGGAGAAGTGCAGACAATTGGAAGCACGAAATAAAGACCTGGAAGGAAAACAGCAACGCCAGCCTGATATAAAAATGATCAATGAGGGCTGGGGAATGAAGTTTGGTCAAGGACGAAAGAAGTTTTTTTCCCGTTTTCTTTCGTCGGGAACACAGAGTGCTGAATTAAAAGAAACATCTGCCCAGCTTCAAGGAAAGAAAGCTACTATTGAGGAGATACAATGGGATCTCCAAAACATGGAGCAAAAGAATCAGGTGCTTCAAGGAAAGCTCAATGAAGCTGAGAAAACAATTGAAAAAATCCGCCAACAGGAAGAAGAAAAACGTATTCTCCAGGACTTTGAGAGAAGGAATCTAGAACTGCGAGAATTTTGTAATGAAATGAAGGACAAAAAATCTGAACTGGAAAGAGAAAAGGGAATACAAATGCAGCACATACTCAAAGCCATGAGGGAAATGTACGTAGATCTGACAGTCAGGTTTGATGAAACAGAGTGCAAAAATAAAGAGCTTCTTGAAGAAAAAAAGCAACAGGAAGAAGAAAAACGGATTCTCCGGGACTTTGAGAGAAGGAATCTAAAACTGCAAGAATTTTGTAATGAAATGAAGGACAAAACACCTGAACTGGAAAGAGAAAAAGAAACACCAATGGAGCACAAACTCAAAGCCATGAGGGAAATGTACGTAGATCTGAAAGTCAGGTTTGATGAAACAGAGTGCAAAAATAAAGAGCTTCTTGAAGAAAAAAAGCAACAGGAAGAAGAAAAACGTATTCTCCAGGACTTTGAGAGAAGGAATCTAGAACTGCGAGAATTTTGTAATGAAATGAAGGACAAAACACCTGAACTGGAAAGAGAAAAGGAAATACTGGAAAAACAATGTTCAGAGATGCAGTGTACGATCGATGGAATAAGGAAAAAACACTCAGAGCTCATGAATGTGATGTTGTTGAGGGTCACTGACTTGAAGAGCCAAATAACTGAAATGGAGGCACAAAAGCAACAACAAGAGAAAAAATGTGAACACCTGCTGCGTATGCATGAAGAATTCAAGAGAAAAATTGACCTGATAGAAGAGATGTACAACAAAAAACAAGAGAGAAATACAGACATGTGCAAGGCAAATCGAATGGAGAAGGCAACATACAAAGACCCGAAAGAAAAGCCTAGAAAAGAACAAGCAGGATTAAAAGAAATGGAGCAAAGATGCGAGCAACTCGAGAAGCAAAATGCAGAAACAAACGATCAGTTGAGAACCCTTATCCTGGAGAAAAAAGCGCTCATGGAAAAATACCTGGAAACGAAGAAAAGAGGCTTCTTCTGGTTATTCAGATGATTTAGCCTCGTCCTCCTCCACCTGTGATCCATCTTAATTTTCACCTCTCTTGTCCCCCCTCTCCCTTTCTCTCCTAACACATATTCCCTACCTTCTTAATCTTTTTTCTTTTTTTTACCCTCACCCCCCAACCAGTCCCAGCAGTTGACTGCCCCCTCCTGAGCCTGGTTCTGCTGGAGGCTTCTGCCCGTTAAAAGGCAGTTTTTCCTCCCCACTGTCGCCTAGTGCTTGCTCAGAGGGGATTGTTGGGGTTTTCTCCCCCCCCCCCCCCCTTTCATTTAGTTATTCCCCCCCCCCCCCCCCTTCATTTACTTATTTGATTGTTTAACTTTTCTTTTATGTTGTTTCTGTAGTTACTTGTTTTACTTTTTTCAACTTATGTAACAAAATAATAAACCAATTGAATTTATCCTTTTGAGTATTTTTCATCTAATCTTTACAGAATTAAGCTCTGTCTTTTATTTGCTTGTTAAAACTCCATAAATGGTGAAGTAAAAACCCTGGGATATGGTTTAAAACATTGAAATAGACTAACCAACTAGTCTAAAACTAAGAAACACTTAAATATTACGTTAAATTGAAAACAGTTAAAAAGAAATATCCCCGTTCAAAAATGTCATGTGATAATCTCATTGGTTTATGGAGTGATGATGACATCATCATCATGACCATGTCCTGGTCATCATTTTGACCAGGACATGTCCTTCAACGCACATATTAAACAAATATGTAAGACTGCTTTCTTCCATTTGCGCAACATCTCTAAAATTAGAAATATCCTGTCTCAGAGTGACGCTGAAAAACTAGTTCATGCATTTATTACTTCCAGGCTGGACTACTGTAATTCATTATTATCAGGATGTCCAAAAAACTCACTGAAAAGCCTTCAGCTAATCCAAAATCCTGCAGCAAGAGTACTGACAGGGACTAGAAGGAGAGAGCATATTTCTCCTGTTTTGGCTTCCCTTCATTGGCTTCCTGTTAAGTCCAGAATTGAATTCAAAATCCTGCTCCTCACATACAAGGTCTTAAATAATCAGGCCCCATCTTATCTTAATGACCTTGTAGTACCATATCACCCTATTAGAGCACTTCGCTCTCGCTCTGCAGGCCTACTTGTTGTTCCTAGAGTATTTAAAAGTAGAATGGGAGGCAGAGCCTTCAGTTTTCAGGCCCCTCTTCTGTGGAACCAGCTTCCAGTTTGGATTCGGGAGACAGAAACTATCTCTACTTTTAAGATTAGGCTTAAAACTTTCCTTTTTGCTAAAGCATATAGTTAGGGCTGGACCAGGTGACCCTGAATCCTCCCTTAGTTATGCTGCAATAGACGTAGGCTGCCGGGGGATTCCCATGATGCATTGAGTTTTTCCTTTCCAGTCACCTTTCTCACTCACTATGTATTAATAGACCTCTCTGCATTGAATCATATCTGTTATTAACCTCTGTCTCTCTTCCACAGCATGTCTTTTATCCTGTCTTCCTTCTCTCACCCCAACCGGTCGCAGCAGATGGCCGCCCCTCCCTGAGCCTGGTTCTGCTGGAGGTTTCTTCCTGTTAAAAGGGAGTTTTTCCTTCCGACTGTCGCCAAAGTGCTTGCTCATAGGGGGTCATATGATTGTTGGGTTTTTCTCTGTATCTATGAAGCGCCTTGAGGTGACTTTTGTTGTGATTTGGCGCTATATAAATAAAATTTAATTGAATTGAATTGAAATTGAATCATCACTCCTGGAGGGAAAAAGGTGCACAAAAGTGGCAGGCAGACGAAGAAAAAACACAGCATAATGATACGTTTACGTTTTGAAATCTACAAAGGTTTGCACTGTGAGAATCAACTTGTGAGAACTGTGACTAATCTTCATGTGTGTGTAAAAAAAATAAAAAAATAAAGTGAATAAAGTGTATAAAGTGTGTGGCGAGGGGCTAGTTATTCTGAGAAACCCTGCTGCAATAAATGAGGGACCACTGTATATACTTTCTCTATGAGTCTCCAGGTGAAGGCACAGCCATGAAGTCATCCACTACACAGTCCCAGATGGCCGTCGCTACCTGGGGGATGATCTGGCACACCGTGGACACACCGACTCTGTAACTGAACGCGATGGTCCTGAAGGAGTCAGATTTAAATTACAAAACATAAATCTTACATAAAACATTTTGTAATTATAAGGATAATTACATAATATATATTAGATATAATATAAAACAGTCAGTTGTGTTTTGTTTTAACTTTACCATATCATAATTTGATTGGTAGCAACTTTTACCACTACAGTGAGCCAATCACTCATAATTCCTAAACATGTCAATCAGGTAGGAATGAAGTAAGACATTAATAGAAATAAAGAGTTGTACGTAGCCCTTTCCTTGCATAAATCATTGCTAATATTTTTGAAAAATTAACCTGTGATAAGACAGCATATCAAGATAGAATATGCTGGATAGAACCATATAACTAAAGATGAACCAAACTGTTCACAGTTTTATCTAACTCTCAGTTTTAAGAAAGGCTGGTGACCCCTGTTATAGAGTCTGACAGCTGCAGGGATTATATATTCAACTATACCAGAATTAAACCAGGTCTAAATAAAAAAAAAAAAAAAAGGAGTGAGTATCACTACAAAGATTAACCCACAGTGGTCCTCATACCACAGTTTGATATCAGCAAACACCGAGAGCATACACTGATATGACACCACAGCCATGCTATCAATGCAAACACTGATAACAGCATAAATCAAATTAAATCGGGACTTGATGAGACCTTTTGAGTATCACTAGAAATATTATAAACAGTCGTCTCCATACCACAGTTTGCTATCAGTAAACACCGACAGCATTCACTGTTAGCATACCACATCCATGTTAGCAGTGTATAAACGATAGTTTAGCATACATTAGCACAGGCATCAATAAAGGACTACCGTATTAAACACTTTTACTAACCGCAGGCAGATGGACAGGCGACAGGGATTGAGCGCCTGTAGTTGGTGTCTAAGCGAGCGATGCTTGGACCAATGCGGGACAGCAGGTCCTCAAACTGGGCGAGGGAAAGACGGTGGTACCGCTGAAAGCGGCCGTCATCCAGGCGCAGCTCCTGGAGCAAATGGTGAAACTCACCAAACTGCTCACGCTTCTGGAGGACCTGATGGACCCACTGAGGTACGGCGAGAACGTCTTTTACGCCCCTGCTCTGCTCTCCACAGTAAATATAGAAGGGAGACTCTCTCTTCAAGTGCTAGCTCGACAGCTGCAATCTCTTGCTTGTAGTATATTGCTAGACCAAAATCTTAAAATCATATATATATATATCAAGGTAACTTTATTTATACCCATAGGCAAGGTAAATTTGCTTAACAGAAAAAATGACAGCATTTGGCACATCATTGGTCAAGGGTAAAAAGAACCACATGTCACACCAACAATGAATTTTTGACTCTGTTTGTGTCACCAGATTTAACAAACAATATCAGACATATGAACCTGAACTTTGGATCAATGTGCAAATATATTGTTTTTTGTATTTTTTAATGTTGAATAATTATTTTGTAGAACAAACCCAGTCTATTTACCCATATGGAAAAGATATATATAAATCTTATAAAGTTTGTATCTGTCTTGTATGAAACTTGTATGAAAAGCATACAAGAGTGAAAACACATATAAGATCCCTTGAAAAATTATATAATGAAACTTGTATGTTTTGGATACTTACTAAAAAAATATATGAAAGTAATGAGAAAGTGGCCACTTTCATGAGTAAATCATGTAAGCCTTATATGATTTATATATGATTTACTCATGAAAGTGGCCACTTTCATGAGTAAATCATATATGTTTTTACTATTTCTTTTCCATATGGGTACCCAAACAATTTAACTTGTTTGGGTAAATAGTGGATTAAAGCCTCCTCCTAATTTTAGTCTGTAAGTATAGCAAGCTGAATTCATACAAACACACAGCTCAAATTCTTGATTTGTAGGATGCACAATAATGATCATGTGATTATTGTGGACATTTAAATAACAATCTATTGAACAATTACACATATTCTTTATAGAAATTACACAACCTCAAAATGTGAAAAAAGAAAGTGTTTAAGAAGATAAATAATGAAAGTGTGTTTGTATGAATCCTGCCTTAGTATGGGGTGTCAGTAAGTACATAGGTATAGAAGAGGTGTAACAGTGGTTTTCAACATCTGTGCTTAGACTGCTTTAATATATAGATAATAGGTCAGACATATAAAGTCTGTTTGAAAAGTTCATGAAAGTCACATCCAGCGATATGTGTTTCTGTGTATCATTTTAGAACTATAACATTCATGTTAAGGAGTCTACAGTTTACAGCTACTTCATGATGGATTTCACCCTGTTCACAGCACTATGTGAAAAGCTGTTAGAGGTAAAATGAACCCAATTAATACCTCATCATAAGTCACTCTAACACAGGGCAGTGATTATTTTTCAATGTAATTTATTCCACAACAACGTCTTTATTTTATCCCTGTTTCTTTAAATATGTGCATCAATATACCTGAAATATATTACAATGTGGGCTTTATTTCATCAGTATTTTGTAGTTTGGTACCATATTTATCATCAAATCAGGAAACTGTAATTGAAAAAAAAAAAGAAGCTCTTGAAAGTTACGTGTGTCATATGTGGCTGTAGCTCAGGTGGTAGAGCAGGTCAGCTACTAATTGGAAGGTTGGTGGTTCGATCTCAATCTGCTCCAGTCTGGAGCATTCCAAATGTCCTTGGGCAAGACACTAACCCCGTGTTGTAGTGTTTTATTACAGGCACATCCTATGTGAGGGTTCTGTTTTCTTGTTTAGTAAACTTCCTGCCTTTATGACCATTTTGGTGAGCAAGAGGTCACACAAACGCACCCCCAAACACGCACACTCACGTGCATACACGCACACACACACACACACACACACTTACGTGCACATGCATACATGCACAAACACACACGGATGCTCGCACATGCGTATATACACACACACTCATGTGCACATGCATACACGCACACACACACGGATGCTCGCACATGCGTACACACACACACACACAGTGTTTTAACCTTTTGTGACGATAGGGAGGTTTTACAACGGGCAGTTTTTGCTTCTCCTCTACTACTTATGGTACATTACAAGTCATATATCTTTAATAATTCATATTTTAATTATCAATGGTCAACACTTGAAGATTCCCCCATCTCTTCTGAACAAAACGGTCTAACGGTGTGTTCACACCGAACGTGATAGACGCGACCAGAGCGTCAGGTGTACATGTAAAGTCAATGGAAAAGCGCGATGACGCGCGATTGCGGGTCCAGCGAAAATTCAGAAGCAGATTTGCGTCGCGAAAACATGTCAAACGCGTGTCAAAGTAGCGCGTCTGGCACATTTGACGCGCGAATAAAAATACACGCGTCAGTTTTTGTGTTGCATTATGTGCATTCGCACGTGTCGCGTCTGCTGCTCGAGTTGGAAAAATCTGAACTTCAGCGTCAATTCGCACCGCGACAACCAATCAGGAGTCTGGTGACGTGGCTCTGACCTAGGTCAAAGGGGCAGGTCCAGCCAAAGCCCTTCATACTTCATTCAATATGGAGGAAAGGCTAATCAACGCCGTAGCAAACCAGCCGGAGCTGTACGACACCAGCTGCTTTCTGTACCGAGACAGGAATAAAAAGGACCGAGCTTGGAGGAAGATATGTAAAGCTGGCAACCTGGTGAGTTCATTCATTTCTCTTTTGACATTTTTGACTGACCCGGGGAAGCCGCACAAAAGCTAGCAAGCCTGCCTACTTCCGCTAGGTTATGTTATGCTAAGTTATTACATTTCTGCTAAGTCTTCGCTTCTGGTAAACTACAATATTTCCGGTAAATTGTTATGTTTCTTCTAAGTTATTGCATTTCTGCTAAGTTATTAAATTTTTGATAATTTGATATGGTTCTGCAAAGTTATTAAAATTTCAACACCTTTTCAAATACAGACTTTGATTTCTTCAGCTTCTTTAGCTATTTTCAGCCGTTTTTCAGCAGACAGCTTCAGTGTTACAGCATTCACACAGCATTTTTCCAAATCTTTCAGGTTATTATTTTTCTTCCGCCTGAAATTATGAACCGAATCACGGCCCGCAGCTTTCCGACAACCCTCACATATGTTACACCATTTCGTGCGGCTCGATCGGAAATGGTGTGCTATGACTTTTGGTAGGGATTCGTCGCTCGGCTTACCCAAAATTCCCCAAAAAAGACCCCATTTTCCCCCATTCATTTCGATGGGAAAGGGCCCGAAAAAAGGCGCCAACCCAGGCCACTTTGAAGGCCTACCGCTTGGCCATACTTTGTCACAGAAACATCATTTAAACTTTATACTGGTCACAAGACTTTGGACTTTTGTTGACCAAATCCATGTTGCGATATCTTTTATGGTTGTTTCACAAGAGCAGTTTAAGTTTTAGGAAAATTGAGATTTTTCACGGAATGTTCGCGCCACTGTCAACTGCCATAAAACCAGATTGTTTTAAAAATTTGTCTTTCCCTTCCTGTCCCACCCAAACCGTTTGCCCTACATCTATAATTTGTACATCAAAACGTAGCTATCGTTGTCTTCTTTCATCCAGTGGCTTCCTCATTGAGATCAGATTTACGGTTTTCTCACAAATGCCATCAAAGCGCAGCCTCCTCCCTCTCTGTCCCCCATAGATAACCATTCTAAAACTGCTCTCAATTTTCAGCTCAAATTTAACATCGGAGGGTGTCTTTACACTGTCACCACATCAGTATAATACACTCTACAGGCATGAAAATTTAATATGTTGTAGTCTGGAAGTTCCTGCCACTCACAGTTTTCTCTTGGGAAGCATTTGTTTCAGAGCCTAATTCCTGTTTGCCTTTCTCTGTGTCTGACCCCAACTGTGGTGTGTGTGTGTCCCATCCCCTCCTGCCACTCACAGGAGTTACTATAGCAACCAGCCCTGTCAGCTGAGTACTGATGACTCTCTACTTAAAACTAAAAAAAAACCAAAAACATCCCCATTCTGTCATGTGACAATCTGATTGATCTGATTGGCTTACGGAGTGATGATGTCACAAGCACATCTTTAATACCTTTGATCCTTTGAAGTTCTGAAGTCCTTAAATAGGGAACAGAAGCAGCAATTCTAAAGCAGTTTGTTCGCAGCCTTCAAACGTTCGACAACATTTGGATACATTTGGAAATATTTCTAAGCCTTTTCAGAGTCACTGTGCACAGGCTCCAATATGCGTCCACGAAAACGCAGACAAAGAAAAAAAGATAATGCTGCCTCTCCTTCGTGGTCTGGCCAGCCAATCTCTCCAGGAGAAATGACCATGGATGCTGTCTTATCAGTCCAAAGGGCATTACAGGAAAGTCAGAAGGAAAACTCTGACCTCCATTACAAAGTTAAACAAATTGAAGAAGAGAAGCTTCAACTAGAGGAGAAGTGCAGACAATTGGAAGCACGAAATAAAGACCTGGAAGGAAAACAGCAACGCCAGCCTGATATAAAAATGATCAATGAGGGCTGGGGAATGAAGTTTGGTCAAGGACGAAAGAAGTTTTTTTCCCGTTTTCTTTCGTCGGGAACACAGAGTGCTGAATTAAAAGAAACATCTGCCCAGCTTCAAGGAAAGAAAGCTACTATTGAGGAGATACAATGGGATCTCCAAAACATGGAGCAAAAGAATCAGGTGCTTCAAGGAAAGCTCAATGAAGCTGAGAAAACAATTGAAAAAATCCGCCAACAGGAAGAAGAAAAACGTATTCTCCAGGACTTTGAGAGAAGGAATCTAGAACTGCGAGAATTTTGTAATGAAATGAAGGACAAAAAATCTGAACTGGAAAGAGAAAAGGGAATACAAATGCAGCACATACTCAAAGCCATGAGGGAAATGTACGTAGATCTGACAGTCAGGTTTGATGAAACAGAGTGCAAAAATAAAGAGCTTCTTGAAGAAAAAAAGCAACAGGAAGAAGAAAAACGGATTCTCCGGGACTTTGAGAGAAGGAATCTAAAACTGCAAGAATTTTGTAATGAAATGAAGGACAAAACACCTGAACTGGAAAGAGAAAAAGAAACACCAATGGAGCACAAACTCAAAGCCATGAGGGAAATGTACGTAGATCTGAAAGTCAGGTTTGATGAAACAGAGTGCAAAAATAAAGAGCTTCTTGAAGAAAAAAAGCAACAGGAAGAAGAAAAACGTATTCTCCAGGACTTTGAGAGAAGGAATCTAGAACTGCGAGAATTTTGTAATGAAATGAAGGACAAAACACCTGAACTGGAAAGAGAAAAGGAAATACTGGAAAAACAATGTTCAGAGATGCAGTGTACGATCGATGCAATAAGGAAAAAACACTCAGAGCTCATGAATGTGATGTTGTTGAGGGTCACTGACTTGAAGAGCCAAATAACTGAAATGGAGGCACAAAAGCAACAACAAGAGAAAAAATGTGAACACCTGCTGCGTATGCATGAAGAATTCAAGAGAAAAATTGACCTGATAGAAGAGATGTACAACAAAAAACAAGAGAGAAATACAGACATGTGCAAGGCAAATCGAATGGAGAAGGCAACATACAAAGACCCGAAAGAAAAGCCTAGAAAAGAACAAGCAGGATTAAAAGAAATGGAGCAAAGATGCGAGCAACTCGAGAAGCAAAATGCAGAAACAAACGATCAGTTGAGAACCCTTATCCTGGAGAAAAAAGCGCTCATGGAAAAATACCTGGAAACGAAGAAAAGAGGCTTCTTCTGGTTATTCAGATGATTTAGCCTCGTCCTCCTCCACCTGTGATCCATCTTAATTTTCACCTCTCTTGTCCCCCCTCTCCCTTTCTCTCCTAACACATATTCCCTACCTTCTTAATCTTTTTTCTTTTTTTTACCCTCACCCCCCAACCAGTCCCAGCAGTTGACTGCCCCCTCCTGAGCCTGGTTCTGCTGGAGGCTTCTGCCCGTTAAAAGGCAGTTTTTCCTCCCCACTGTCGCCTAGTGCTTGCTCAGAGGGGATTGTTGGGGTTTTCTCCCCCCCCCCCCCTTTCATTTAATTATTCCCCCCCCCCCCCCTTCATTTACTTATTTGATTGTTTAACTTTTCTTTTATGTTGTTTCTGTAGTTACTTGTTTTACTTTTTTCAACTTATGTAACAAAATAATAAACCAATTGAATTGATCCTTTTGAGTATTTTTCATCTAATCTTTACAGAATTAAGCTCTGTCTTTTATTTGCTTGTTAAAACTCCATAAATGGTGAAGTAAAAACCCTGGGATATGGTTTAAAACATTGAAATAGACTAACCAACTAGTCTAAAACTAAGAAACACTTAAATATTACATTAAATTGAAAACAGTTAAAAAGAAATATCCCCGTTCAAAAATGTCATGTGATAATCTCATTGGTTTATGGAGTGATGATGACATCATCATCATGACCATGTCCTGGTCATCATTTTGACCAGGACATGTCCTTCAACGCACATATTAAACAAATATGTAAGACTGCTTTCTTCCATTTGCGCAACATCTCTAAAATTAGAAATATCCTGTCTCAGAGTGACGCTGAAAAACTAGTTCATGCATTTATTACTTCCAGGCTGGACTACTGTAATTCATTATTATCAGGATGTCCAAAAAACTCACTGAAAAGCCTTCAGCTAATCCAAAATCCTGCAGCAAGAGTACTGACAGGGACTAGAAGGAGAGAGCATATTTCTCCTGTTTTGGCTTCCCTTCATTGGCTTCCTGTTAAGTCCAGAATTGAATTCAAAATCCTGCTCCTCACATACAAGGTCTTAAATAATCAGGCCCCATCTTATCTTAATGACCTTGTAGTACCATATCACCCTATTAGAGCACTTCGCTCTCGCTCTGCAGGCCTACTTGTTGTTCCTAGAGTATTTAAAAGTAGAATGGGAGGCAGAGCCTTCAGTTTTCAGGCCCCTCTTCTGTGGAACCAGCTTCCAGTTTGGATTCGGGAGACAGAAACTATCTCTACTTTTAAGATTAGGCTTAAAACTTTCCTTTTTGCTAAAGCATATAGTTAGGGCTGGACCAGGTGACCCTGAATCCTCCCTTAGTTATGCTGCAATAGACGTAGGCTGCCGGGGGATTCCCATGATGCATTGAGTTTTTCCTTTCCAGTCACCTTTCTCACTCACTATGTATTAATAGACCTCTCTGCATTGAATCATATCTGTTATTAACCTCTGTCTCTCTTCCACAGCATGTCTTTTATCCTGTCTTCCTTCTCTCACCCCAACCGGTCGCAGCAGATGGCCACCCCTCCCTGAGCCTGGTTCTGCTGGAGGTTTCTTCCTGTTAAAAGGGAGTTTTTCCTTCCGACTGTCGCCAAAGTGCTTGCTCATAGGGGGTCATATGATTGTTGGGTTTTTCTCTGTATCTATGAAGCGCCTTGAGGTGACTTTTGTTGTGATTTGGCGCTATATAAATAAAATTGAATTGAATTGAATTGAAATTGAATCATCACTCCTGGAGGGAAAAAGGTGCACAAAAGTGGCAGGCAGACGAAGAAAAAACACAGCATAATGATACGTTTACGTTTTGAAATCTACAAAGGTTTGCACTGTGAGAATCAACTTGTGAGAACTGTGACTAATCTTCATGTGTGTGTAAAAAAAATAAAAAAATAAAGTGAATAAAGTGTATAAAGTGTGTGGCGAGGGGCTAGTTATTCTGAGAAACCCTGCTGCAATAAATGAGGGACCACTGTATATACTTTCTCTATGAGTCTCCAGGTGAAGGCACAGCCATGAAGTCATCCACTAGACAGTCCCAGATGGCCGTCGCTACCTGGGGGATGATCTGGCACACCGTGGACACACCGACTCTGTAACTGAACGCGATGGTCCTGAAGGAGTCAGATTTAAATTACAAAACATAAATCTTACATAAAACATTTTGTAATTATAAGGATAATTACATAATATATATTAGATATAATATAAAACAGTCAGTTGTGTTTTGTTTTAACTTTACCATATCATAATTTGATTGGTAGCAACTTTTACCACTACAGTGAGCCAATCACTCATAATTCCTAAACATGTCAATCAGGTAGGAATGAAGTAAGACATTAATAGAAATAAAGAGTTGTACGTAGCCCTTTCCTTGCATAAATCATTGCTAATATTTTTGAAAAATTAACCTGTGATAAGACAGCATATCAAGATAGAATATGCTGGATAGAACCATATAACTAAAGATGAACCAAACTGTTCACAGTTTTATCTAACTCTCAGTTTTAAGAAAGGCTGGTGACCCCTGTTATAGAGTCTGACAGCTGCAGGGATTATATATTCAACTATACCAGAATTAAACCAGGTCTAAATAAAAAAAAAAAAAAAAAGGAGTGAGTATCACTACAAAGATTAACCCACAGTGGTCCTCATACCACAGTTTGATATCAGCAAACACCGAGAGCATACACTGATATGACACCACAGCCATGCTATCAATGCAAACACTGATAACAGCATAAATCAAATTAAATCGGGACTTGATGAGACCTTTTGAGTATCACTAGAAATATTATAAACAGTCGTCTCCATACCACAGTTTGCTATCAGTAAACACCGACAGCATTCACTGTTAGCATACCACATCCATGTTAGCAGTGTATAAACGATAGTTTAGCATACATTAGCACAGGCATCAATAAAGGACTACCGTATTAAACACTTTTACTAACCGCAGGCAGATGGACAGGCGACAGGGATTGAGCGCCTGTAGTTGGTGTCTAAGCGAGCGATGCTTGGACCAATGCGGGACAGCAGGTCCTCAAACTGGGCGAGGGAAAGACGGTGGTACCGCTGAAAGCGGCCGTCATCCAGGCGCAGCTCCTGGAGCAAATGGTGAAACTCACCAAACTGCTCACGCTTCTGGAGGACCTGATGGACCCACCGAGGTACGGCGAGAACGTCTTTTACGCCCCTGCTCTGCTCTCCACAGTAAATATAGAAGGGAGACTCTCTCTTCAAGTGCTAGCTCGACAGCTGCAATCTCTTGCTTGTAGTATATTGCTAGACCAAAATCTTAAAATCATATATATATATATCAAGGTAACTTTATTTATACCCATAGGCAAGGTAAATTTGCTTAACAGAAAAAATGACAGCATTTGGCACATCATTGGTCAAGGGTAAAAAGAACCACATGTCACACCAACAATGAATTTTTGACTCTGTTTGTGTCACCAGATTTAACAAACAATATCAGACATATGAACCTGAACTTTGGATCAATGTGCAAATATATTGTTTTTTGTATTTTTTAATGTTGAATAATTATTTTGTAGAACAAACCCAGTCTATTTACCCATATGGAAAAGATATATATAAATCTTATAAAGTTTGTATCTGTCTTGTATGAAACTTGTATGAAAAGCATACAAGAGTGAAAACACATATAAGATCCCTTGAAAAATTATATAATGAAACTTGTATGTTTTGGATACTTACTAAAAAAATATATGAAAGTAATGAGAAAGTGGCCACTTTCATGAGTAAATCATGTAAGCCTTATATGATTTATATATGATTTACTCATGAAAGTGGCCACTTTCATGAGTAAATCATATATGTTTTTACTATTTCTTTTCCATATGGGTACCCAAACAATTTAACTTGTTTGGGTAAATAGTGGATTAAAGCCTCCTCCTAATTTTAGTCTGTAAGTATAGCAAGCTGAATTCATACAAACACACAGCTCAAATTCTTGATTTGTAGGATGCACAATAATGATCATGTGATTATTGTGGACATTTAAATAACAATCTATTGAACAATTACACATATTCTTTATAGAAATTACACAACCTCAAAATGTGAAAAAAGAAAGTGTTTAAGAAGATAAATAATGAAAGTGTGTTTGTATGAATCCTGCCTTAGTATGGGGTGTCAGTAAGTACATAGGTATAGAAGAGGTGTAACAGTGGTTTTCAACATCTGTGCTTAGACTGCTTTAATATATAGATAATAGGTCAGACATATAAAGTCTGTTTGAAAAGTTCATGAAAGTCACATCCAGCGATATGTGTTTCTGTGTATCATTTTAGAACTATAACATTCATGTTAAGGAGTCTACAGTTTACAGCTACTTCATGATGGATTTCACCCTGTTCACAGCACTATGTGAAAAGCTGTTAGAGGTAAAATGAACCCAATTAATACCTCATCATAAGTCACTCTAACACAGGGCAGTGATTATTTTTCAATGTAATTTATTCCACAACAACGGTCTTTATTTTATCCCTGTTTCTTTAAATATGTGCATCAATATACCTGAAATATATTACAATGTGGGCTTTATTTCATCAGTATTTTGTAGTTTGGTACCATATTTATCATCAAATCAGGAAACTGTAATTGAAAAAAAAAAAGAAGCTCTTGAAAGTTACGTGTGTCATATGTGGCTGTAGCTCAGGTGGTAGAGCAGGTCAGCTACTAATTGGAAGGTTGGTGGTTCGATCTCAATCTGCTCCAGTCTGGAGCATTCCAAATGTCCTTGGGCAAGACACTAACCCCGTGTTGTAGTGTTTTATTACAGGCACATCCTATGTGAGGGTTCTGTTTTCTTGTTTAGTAAACTTCCTGCCTTTATGACCATTTTGGTGAGCAAGAGGTCACACAAACGCACCCCCAAACACGCACACTCACGTGCATACACGCACACACACACACACACACACACACACACACACACACACTCACGTGCACATGCATACACGCACAAACACACACGGATGCTCGCACATGCGTATATACACACACACTCATGTGCACATGCATACACGCACACACACACGGATGCTCGCACATGCGTATATACACACACACTCATGTGCACATGCGTACACACACACACACACAGTGTTTTAACCTTTTGTGACGATAGGGAGGTTTTACAACGGGCAGTTTTTGCTTCTCCTCTACTACTTATGGTACATTACAAGTCATATATCTTTAATAATTCATATTTTAATTATCAATGGTCAACACTTGAAGATTCCCCCATCTCTTCTGAACAAAACGGTCTAACGGTGTGTTCACACCGAACGTGATAGACGCGACCAGAGCGTCAGGTGTACATGTAAAGTCAATGGAAAAGCGCGATGACGCGCGATTGCGGGTCCAGCGAAAATTCAGAAGCAGATTTGCGTCGCGAAAACATGTCAAACGCGTGTCAAAGTAGCGCGTCTGGCACATTTGACGCGCGAATAAAAATACACGCGTCAGTTTTTGTGTTGCATTATGTGCATTCGCACGTGTCGCGTCTGCTGCTCGAGTTGGAAAAATCTGAACTTCAGCGTCAATTCGCACCGCGACAACCAATCAGGAGTCTGGTGACGTGGCTCTGACCTAGGTCAAAGGGGCAGGTCCAGCCAAAGCCCTTCATACTTCATTCAATATGGAGGAAAGGCTAATCAACGCCGTAGCAAACCAGCCGGAGCTGTACGACACCAGCTGCTTTCTGTACCGAGACAGGAATAAAAAAGGACCGAGCTTGGAGGAAGATATGTAAAGCTGGCAACCTGGTGAGTTCATTCATTTCTCTTTTGACATTTTTGACTGACCCGGGGAAGCCGCACAAAAGCTAGCAAGCCTGCCTACTTCCGCTAGGTTATGTTATGCTAAGTTATGTTATGCTAAGTTATTACATTTCTGCTAAGTCTTCGCTTCTGGTAAACTACAATATTTCCGGTAAATTGTTATGTTTCTTCTAAGTTATTGCATTTCTGCTAAGTTATTAAATTTTTGATAATTTGATATGGTTCTGCAAAGTTATTAAAATTTCAACACCTTTTCAAATACAGACTTTGATTTCTTCAGCTTCTTTAGCTATTTTCAGCCGTTTTTCAGCAGACAGCTTCAGTGTTACAGCATTCACACAGCATTTTTCCAAATCTTTCAGGTTATTATTTTTCTTCCGCCTGAAATTATGAACCGAATCACGGCCCGCAGCTTTCCGACAACCCTCACATATGTTACACCATTTCGTGCGGCTCGATCGGAAATGGTGTGCTATGACTTTTGGTAGGGATTCGTCGCTCGGCTTACCCAAAATTCCCCAAAAAAGACCCCATTTTCCCCCATTCATTTCGATGGGAAAGGGCCCGAAAAAAGGCGCCAACCCAGGCCACTTTGAAGGCCTACCGCTTGGCCATACTTTGTCACAGAAACATCATTTAAACTTTATACTGGTCACAAGACTTTGGACTTTTGTTGACCAAATCCATGTTGCGATATCTTTTATGGTTGTTTCACAAGAGCAGTTTAAGTTTTAGGAAAATTGAGATTTTTCACGGAATGTTCGCGCCACTGTCAACTGCCATAAAACCAGATTGTTTTAAAAATTTGTCTTTCCCTTCCTGTCCCACCCAAACCGTTTGCCCTACATCTATAATTTGTACATCAAAACGTAGCTATCGTTGTCTTCTTTCATCCAGTGGCTTCCTCATTGAGATCAGATTTACGGTTTTCTCACAAATGCCATCAAAGCGCAGCCTCCTCCCTCTCTGTCCCCCATAGATAACCATTCTAAAACTGCTCTCAATTTTCAGCTCAAATTTAACATCGGAGGGTGTCTTTACACTGTCACCACATCAGTATAATACACTCTACAGGCATGAAAATTTAATATGTTGTAGTCTGGAAGTTCCTGCCACTCACAGTTTTCTCTTGGGAAGCATTTGTTTCAGAGCCTAATTCCTGTTTGCCTTTCTCTGTGTCTGACCCCAACTGTGGTGTGTGTGTGTCCCATCCCCTCCTGCCACGCACAGGAGTTACTATAGCAACCAGCCCTGTCAGCTGAGTACTGATGACTCTCTACTTAAAACTAAAAAAAAACCAAAAACATCCCCATTCTGTCATGTGACAATCTGATTGATCTGATTGGCTTACGGAGTGATGATGTCACAAGCACATCTTTAATACCTTTGATCCTTTGAAGTTCTGAAGTCCTTAAATAGGGAACAGAAGCAGCAATTCTAAAGCAGTTTGTTCGCAGCCTTCAAACGTTCGACAACATTTGGATACATTTGGAAATATTTCTAAGCCTTTTCAGAGTCACTGTGCACAGGCTCCAATATGCGTCCACGAAAACGCAGACAAAGAAAAAAAGATAATGCTGCCTCTCCTTCGTGGTCTGGCCAGCCAATCTCTCCAGGAGAAATGACCATGGATGCTGTCTTATCAGTCCAAAGGGCATTACAGGAAAGTCAGAAGGAAAACTCTGACCTCCATTACAAAGTTAAACAAATTGAAGAAGAGAAGCTTCAACTAGAGGAGAAGTGCAGACAATTGGAAGCACGAAATAAAGACCTGGAAGGAAAACAGCAACGCCAGCCTGATATAAAAATGATCAATGAGGGCTGGGGAATGAAGTTTGGTCAAGGACGAAAGAAGTTTTTTTCCCGTTTTCTTTCGTCGGGAACACAGAGTGCTGAATTAAAAGAAACATCTGCCCAGCTTCAAGGAAAGAAAGCTACTATTGAGGAGATACAATGGGATCTCCAAAACATGGAGCAAAAGAATCAGGTGCTTCAAGGAAAGCTCAATGAAGCTGAGAAAACAATTGAAAAAATCCGCCAACAGGAAGAAGAAAAACGTATTCTCCAGGACTTTGAGAGAAGGAATCTAGAACTGCGAGAATTTTGTAATGAAATGAAGGACAAAAAATCTGAACTGGAAAGAGAAAAGGGAATACAAATGCAGCACATACTCAAAGCCATGAGGGAAATGTACGTAGATCTGACAGTCAGGTTTGATGAAACAGAGTGCAAAAATAAAGAGCTTCTTGAAGAAAAAAAGCAACAGGAAGAAGAAAAACGGATTCTCCGGGACTTTGAGAGAAGGAATCTAAAACTGCAAGAATTTTGTAATGAAATGAAGGACAAAACACCTGAACTGGAAAGAGAAAAAGAAACACCAATGGAGCACAAACTCAAAGCCATGAGGGAAATGTACGTAGATCTGAAAGTCAGGTTTGATGAAACAGAGTGCAAAAATAAAGAGCTTCTTGAAGAAAAAAAGCAACAGGAAGAAGAAAAACGTATTCTCCAGGACTTTGAGAGAAGGAATCTAGAACTGCGAGAATTTTGTAATGAAATGAAGGACAAAACACCTGAACTGGAAAGAGAAAAGGAAATACTGGAAAAACAATGTTCAGAGATGCAGTGTACGATCGATGCAATAAGGAAAAAACACTCAGAGCTCATGAATGTGATGTTGTTGAGGGTCACTGACTTGAAGAGCCAAATAACTGAAATGGAGGCACAAAAGCAACAACAAGAGAAAAAATGTGAACACCTGCTGCGTATGCATGAAGAATTCAAGAGAAAAATTGACCTGATAGAAGAGATGTACAACAAAAAACAAGAGAGAAATACAGACATGTGCAAGGCAAATCGAATGGAGAAGGCAACATACAAAGACCCGAAAGAAAAGCCTAGAAAAGAACAAGCAGGATTAAAAGAAATGGAGCAAAGATGCGAGCAACTCGAGAAGCAAAATGCAGAAACAAACGATCAGTTGAGAACCCTTATCCTGGAGAAAAAAGCGCTCATGGAAAAATACCTGGAAACGAAGAAAAGAGGCTTCTTCTGGTTATTCAGATGATTTAGCCTCGTCCTCCTCCACCTGTGATCCATCTTAATTTTCACCTCTCTTGTCCCCCCTCTCCCTTTCTCTCCTAACACATATTCCCTACCTTCTTAATCTTTTTTCTTTTTTTTACCCTCACCCCCCAACCAGTCCCAGCAGTTGACTGCCCCCTCCTGAGCCTGGTTCTGCTGGAGGCTTCTGCCCGTTAAAAGGCAGTTTTTCCTCCCCACTGTCGCCTAGTGCTTGCTCAGAGGGGATTGTTGGGGTTTTCTCTCCCCCCCCCTTTCATTTACTTATTTCCCCCCCCCCCTTCATTTACTTATTTGATTGTTTAACTTTTCTTTTATGTTGTTTCTGTAGTTACTTGTTTTACTTTTTTCAACTTATGTAACAAAATAATAAACCAATTGAATTTATCCTTTTGAGTATTTTTCATCTAATCTTTACAGAATTAAGCTCTGTCTTTTATTTGCTTGTTAAAACTCCATAAATGGTGAAGTAAAAACCCTGGGATATGGTTTAAAACATTGAAATAGACTAACCAACTAGTCTAAAACTAAGAAACACTTAAATATTACGTTAAATTGAAAACAGTTAAAAAGAAATATCCCCGTTCAAAAATGTCATGTGATAATCTCATTGGTTTATGGAGTGATGATGACATCATCATCATGACCATGTCCTGGTCATCATTTTGACCAGGACATGTCCTTCAACGCACATATTAAACAAATATGTAAGACTGCTTTCTTCCATTTGCGCAACATCTCTAAAATTAGAAATATCCTGTCTCAGAGTGACGCTGAAAAACTAGTTCATGCATTTATTACTTCCAGGCTGGACTACTGTAATTCATTATTATCAGGATGTCCAAAAAACTCACTGAAAAGCCTTCAGCTAATCCAAAATGCTGCAGCAAGAGTACTGACAGGGACTAGAAGGAGAGAGCATATTTCTCCTGTTTTGGCTTCCCTTCATTGGCTTCCTGTTAAGTCCAGAATTGAATTCAAAATCCTGCTCCTCACATACAAGGTCTTAAATAATCAGGCCCCATCTTATCTTAATGACCTTGTAGTACCATATCACCCTATTAGAGCACTTCGCTCTCGCTCTGCAGGCCTACTTGTTGTTCCTAGAGTATTTAAAAGTAGAATGGGAGGCAGAGCCTTCAGTTTTCAGGCCCCTCTTCTGTGGAACCAGCTTCCAGTTTGGATTCGGGAGACAGAAACTATCTCTACTTTTAAGATTAGGCTTAAAACTTTCCTTTTTGCTAAAGCATATAGTTAGGGCTGGACCAGGTGACCCTGAATCCTCCCTTAGTTATGCTGCAATAGACGTAGGCTGCCGGGGGATTCCCATGATGCATTGAGTTTTTCCTTTCCAGTCACCTTTCTCACTCACTATGTATTAATAGACCTCTCTGCATTGAATCATATCTGTTATTAACCTCTGTCTCTCTTCCACAGCATGTCTTTTATCCTGTCTTCCTTCTCTCACCCCAACCGGTCGCAGCAGATGGCCGCCCCTCCCTGAGCCTGGTTCTGCTGGAGGTTTCTTCCTGTTAAAAGGGAGTTTTTCCTTCCGACTGTCGCCAAAGTGCTTGCTCATAGGGGGTCATATGATTGTTGGGTTTTTCTCTGTATCTATGAAGCGCCTTGAGGTGACTTTTGTTGTGATTTGGCGCTATATAAATAAAATTGAATTGAATTGAATTGAAATTGAATCATCACTCCTGGAGGGAAAAAGGCGCACAAAAGTGGCAGGCAGACGAAGAAAAAACACAGCATAATGATACGTTTACGTTTTGAAATCTACAAAGGTTTGCACTGTGAGAATCAACTTGTGAGAACTGTGACTAATCTTCATGTGTGTGTAAAAAAAATAAAAAAATAAAGTGTATAAAGTGTGTGGCGAGGGGCTAGTTATTCTGAGAAACCCTGCTGCAATAAATGAGGGACCACTGTATATACTTTCTCTATGAGTCTCCAGGTGAAGGCACAGCCATGAAGTCATCCACTAGACAGTCCCAGATGGCCGTCGCTACCTGGGGGATGATCTGGCACACCGTGGACACACCGACTCTGTAACTGAACGCGATGGTCCTGAAGGAGTCAGATTTAAATTACAAAACATAAATCTTACATAAAACATTTTGTAATTATAAGGATAATTACATAATATATATTAGATATAATATAAAACAGTCAGTTGTGTTTTGTTTTAACTTTACCATATCATAATTTGATTGGTAGCAACTTTTACCACTACAGTGAGCCAATCACTCATAATTCCTAAACATGTCAATCAGGTAGGAATGAAGTAAGACATTAATAGAAATAAAGAGTTGTACGTAGCCCTTTCCTTGCATAAATCATTGCTAATATTTTTGAAAAATTAACCTGTGATAAGACAGCATATCAAGATAGAATATGCTGGATAGAACCATATAACTAAAGATGAACCAAACTGTTCACAGTTTTATCTAACTCTCAGTTTTAAGAAAGGCTGGTGACCCCTGTTATAGAGTCTGACAGCTGCAGGGATTATATATTCAACTATACCAGAATTAAACCAGGTCTAAATAAAAAAAAAAGAAAAAAGGAGTGAGTATCACTACAAAGATTAACCCACAGTGGTCCTCATACCACAGTTTGATATCAGCAAACACCGAGAGCATACACTGATATGACACCACAGCCATGCTATCAATGCAAACACTGATAACAGCATAAATCAAATTAAATCGGGACTTGATGAGACCTTTTGAGTATCACTAGAAATATTATAAACAGTCGTCTCCATACCACAGTTTGCTATCAGTAAACACCGACAGCATTCACTGTTAGCATACCACATCCATGTTAGCAGTGTATAAACGATAGTTTAACATACATTAGCACAGGCATCAATAAAGGACTACCGTATTAAACACTTTTACTAACCGCAGGCAGATGGACAGGCGACAGGGATTGAGCGCCTGTAGTTGGTGTCTAAGCGGGCGATGCTTGGACCAATGCGGGACAGCAGGTCCTCAAACTGGGCGAGGGAAAGACGGTGGTACCGCTGAAAGCGGCCGTCATCCAGGCGCAGCTCCTGGAGCAAATGGTGAAACTCACCAAACTGCTCACGCTTCTGGAGGACCTGATGGACCCACCGAGGTACGGCGAGAACGTCTTTTACGCCCCTGCTCTGCTCTCCACAGTAAATATAGAAGGGAGACTCTCTCTTCAAGTGCTAGCTCGACAGCTGCAATCTCTTGCTTGTAGTATATTGCTAGACCAAAATCTTAAAATCATATATATATATCAAGGTAACTTTATTTATACCCATAGGCAAGGTAAATTTGCTTAACAGAAAAAATGACAGCATTTGGCACATCATTGGTCAAGGGTAAAAAGAACCACATGTCACACCAACAATGAATTTTTGACTCTGTTTGTGTCACCAGATTTAACAAACAATATCAGACATATGAACCTGAACTTTGGATCAATGTGCAAATATATTGTTTTTTGTATTTTTTAATGTTGAATAATTATTTTGTAGAACAAACCCAGTCTATTTACCCATATGGAAAAGATATATATAAATCTTATAAAGTTTGTATCTGTCTTGTATGAAACTTGTATGAAAAGCATACAAGAGTGAAAACACATATAAGATCCCTTGAAAAATTATATAATGAAACTTGTATGTTTTGGATACTTACTAAAAAAATATATGAAAGTAATGAGAAAGTGGCCACTTTCATGAGTAAATCATGTAAGCCTTATATGATTTATATATGATTTACTCATGAAAGTGGCCACTTTCATGAGTAAATCATATATGTTTTTACTATTTCTTTTCCATATGGGTACCCAAACAATTTAACTTGTTTGGGTAAATAGTGGATTAAAGCCTCCTCCTAATTTTAGTCTGTAAGTATAGCAAGCTGAATTCATACAAACACACAGCTCAAAATCTTGATTTGTAGGATGCACAATAATGATCATGTGATTATTGTGGACATTTAAATAACAATCTATTGAACAATTACACATATTCTTTATAGAAATTACACAACCTCAAAATGTGAAAAAAGAAAGTGTTTAAGAAGATAAATAATGAAAGTGTGTTTGTATGAATCCTGCCTTAGTATGGGGTGTCAGTAAGTACATAGGTATAGAAGAGGTGTAACAGTGGTTTTCAACATCTGTGCTTAGACTGCTTTAATATATAGATAATAGGTCAGACATATAAAGTCTGTTTGAAAAGTTCATGAAAGTCACATCCAGCGATATGTGTTTCTGTGTATCATTTTAGAACTATAACATTCATGTTAAGGAGTCTACAGTTTACAGCTACTTCATGATGGATTTCACCCTGTTCACAGCACTATGTGAAAAGCTGTTAGAGGTAAAATGAACCCAATTAATACCTCATCATAAGTCACTCTAACACAGGGCAGTGATTATTTTTCAATGTAATTTATTCCACAACAACGGTCTTTATTTTATCCCTGTTTCTTTAAATATGTGCATCAATATACCTGAAATATATTACAATGTGGGCTTTATTTCATCAGTATTTTGTAGTTTGGTACCATATTTATCATCAAATCAGGAAACTGTAATTGAAAAAAAAAAGAAGCTCTTGAAAGTTACGTGTGTCATATGTGGCTGTAGCTCAGGTGGTAGAGCAGGTCAGCTACTAATTGGAAGGTTGGTGGTTCGATCTCAATCTGCTCCAGTCTGGAGCATTCCAAATGTCCTTGGGCAAGACACTAACCCCGTGTTGTAGTGTTTTATTACAGGCACATCCTATGTGAGGGTTCTGTTTTCTTGTTTAGTAAACTTCCTGCCTTTATGACCATTTTGGTGAGCAAGAGGTCACACAAACGCACCCCCAAACACGCACACTCACGTGCATACACGCACACACACACTCACGTGCACATGCATACACGCACAAACACACACGGATGCTTGCACATGCGTATACACACACACACACACACTTACGTGCACATGCATACACGCACACACACACACACACACACTCACGTGCACATGCATACACGCACAAACACACACGGATGCTTGCATATGCGTATACACACACACACACACACACTTACGTGCACATGCATACACGCACAAACACACACGGATGCTCGCACATGCGTATATACACACACACTCACGTGCACATGCATACACGCACACACACACGGATGCTCGCACATGCGTACACACACACACACACAGTGTTTTAACCTTTTGTGACGATAGGGAGGTTTTACAACGGGCAGTTTTTGCTTCTCCTCTACTACTTATGGTACATTACAAGTCATATATCTTTAATAATTCATATTTTAATTATCAATGGTCAACACTTGAAGATTCCCCCATCTCTTCTGAACAAAACGGTCTAACGGTGTGTTCACACCGAACGTGATAGACGCGACCAGAGCGTCAGGTGTACATGTAAAGTCAATGGAAAAGCGCGATGACGCGCGATTGCGGGTCCAGCGAAAATTCAGAAGCAGATTTGCGTCACGAAAACATGTCAAACGCGTGTCAAAGTAACGCGTCTGGCACATTTGACGCGCGAATAAAAATACACGCGTCAGTTTTTGTGTTGCATTATGTGCATTCGCGCGTGTCGCGTCTGCTGCTCGAGTTGGAAAAATCTGAACTTCAGCGTCAATTCGCACCGCGACAACCAATCAGGAGTCTGGTGACGTGGCTCTGACCTAGGTCAAAGGGGCAGGTCCAGCCAAAGCCCTTCATACTTCATTCAATATGGAGGAAAGGCTAATCAACGCCGTAGCAAACCAGCCGGAGCTGTACGACACCAGCTGCTTTCTGTACCGAGACAGGAATAAAAAGGACCGAGCTTGGAGGAAGATATGTAAAGCTGGCAACCTGGTGAGTTCATTCATTTCTCTTTTGACATTTTTGACTGACCCGGGGAAGCCGCACAAAAGCTAGCAAGCCTGCCTACTTCCGCTAGGTTATGTTATGCTAAGTTACTACATTTCTGCTAAGTCTTCGCTTCTGGTAAACTACAATATTTCCGGTAAATTGTTATGTTTCTTCTAAGTTATTGCATTTCTGCTAAGTTATTAAATTTTTGATAATTTGATATGGTTCTGCAAAGTTATTAAAATTTCAACACCTTTTCAAATACAGACTTTGATTTCTTCAGCTTCTTTAGCTATTTTCAGCCGTTTTTCAGCAGACAGCTTCAGTGTTACAGCATTCACACAGCATTTTTCCAAATCTTTCAGGTTATTATTTTTCTTCCGCCTGAAATTATGAACCGAATCACGGCCCGCAGCTTTCCGACAACCCTCACATATGTTACACCATTTCGTGCGGCTCGATCGGAAATGGTGTGCTATGACTTTTGGTAGGGATTCGTCGCTCGGCTTACCCAAAATTCCCCAAAAAAGACCCCATTTTCCCCCATTCATTTCGATGGGAAAGGGCCCGAAAAAAGGCGCCAACCCAGGCCACTTTGAAGGCCTACCGCTTGGCCATACTTTGTCACAGAAACATCATTTAAACTTTATACTGGTCACAAGACTTTGGACTTTTGTTGACCAAATCCATGTTGCGATATCTTTTATGGTTGTTTCACAAGAGCAGTTTAAGTTTTAGGAAAATTGAGATTTTTCACGGAATGTTCGCGCCACTGTCAACTGCCATAAAACCAGATTGTTTTAAAAATTTGTCTTTCCCTTCCTGTCCCACCCAAACCGTTTGCCCTACATCTATAATTTGTACATCAAAACGTAGCTATCGTTGTCTTCTTTCATCCAGTGGCTTCCTCATTGAGATCAGATTTACGGTTTTCTCACAAATGCCATCAAAGCGCAGCCTCCTCCCTCTCTGTCCCCCATAGATAACCATTCTAAAACTGCTCTCAATTTTCAGCTCAAATTTAACATCGGAGGGTGTCTTTACACTGTCACCACATCAGTATAATACACTCTACAGGCATGAAAATTTAATATGTTGTAGTCTGGAAGTTCCTGCCACTCACAGTTTTCTCTTGGGAAGCATTTGTTTCAGAGCCTAATTCCTGTTTGCCTTTCTCTGTGTCTGACCCCAACTGTGGTGTGTGTGTGTCCCATCCCCTCCTGCCACTCACAGGAGTTACTATAGCAACCAGCCCTGTCAGCTGAGTACTGATGACTCTCTACTTAAAACTAAAAAAAAACCAAAAACATCCCCATTCTGTCATGTGACAATCTGATTGATCTGATTGGCTTACGGAGTGATGATGTCACAAGCACATCTTTAATACCTTTGATCCTTTGAAGTTCTGAAGTCCTTAAATAGGGAACAGAAGCAGCAATTCTAAAGCAGTTTGTTCGCAGCCTTCAAACGTTCGACAGCATTTGGATACATTTGGAAATATTTCTAAGCCTTTTCAGAGTCACTGTGCACAGGCTCCAATATGCGTCCACGAAAACGCAGACAAAGAAAAAAAGATAATGCTGCCTCTCCTTCGTGGTCTGGCCAGCCAATCTCTCCAGGAGAAATGACCATGGATGCTGTCTTATCAGTCCAAAGGGCATTACAGGAAAGTCAGAAGGAAAACTCTGACCTCCATTACAAAGTTAAACAAATTGAAGAAGAGAAGCTTCAACTAGAGGAGAAGTGCAGACAATTGGAAGCACGAAATAAAGACCTGGAAGGAAAACAGCAACGCCAGCCTGATATAAAAATGATCAATGAGGGCTGGGGAATGAAGTTTGGTCAAGGACGAAAGAAGTTTTTTTCCCGTTTTCTTTCGTCGGGAACACAGAGTGCTGAATTAAAAGAAACATCTGCCCAGCTTCAAGGAAAGAAAGCTACTATTGAGGAGATACAATGGGATCTCCAAAACATGGAGCAAAAGAATCAGGTGCTTCAAGGAAAGCTCAATGAAGCTGAGAAAACAATTGAAAAAATCCGCCAACAGGAAGAAGAAAAACGTATTCTCCAGGACTTTGAGAGAAGGAATCTAGAACTGCGAGAATTTTGTAATGAAATGAAGGACAAAAAATCTGAACTGGAAAGAGAAAAGGGAATACAAATGCAGCACATACTCAAAGCCATGAGGGAAATGTACGTAGATCTGACAGTCAGGTTTGATGAAACAGAGTGCAAAAATAAAGAGCTTCTTGAAGAAAAAAAGCAACAGGAAGAAGAAAAACGGATTCTCCGGGACTTTGAGAGAAGGAATCTAAAACTGCAAGAATTTTGTAATGAAATGAAGGACAAAACACCTGAACTGGAAAGAGAAAAAGAAACACCAATGGAGCACAAACTCAAAGCCATGAGGGAAATGTACGTAGATCTGAAAGTCAGGTTTGATGAAACAGAGTGCAAAAATAAAGAGCTTCTTGAAGAAAAAAAGCAACAGGAAGAAGAAAAATGTATTCTCCAGGACTTTGAGAGAAGGAATCTAGAACTGCGAGAATTTTGTAATGAAATGAAGGACAAAACACCTGAACTGGAAAGAGAAAAGGAAATACTGGAAAAACAATGTTCAGAGATGCAGTGTACGATCGATGGAATAAGGAAAAAACACTCAGAGCTCATGAATGTGATGTTGTTGAGGGTCACTGACTTGAAGAGCCAAATAACTGAAATGGAGGCACAAAAGCAACAACAAGAGAAAAAATGTGAACACCTGCTGCGTATGCATGAAGAATTCAAGAGAAAAATTGACCTGATAGAAGAGATGTACAACAAAAAACAAGAGAGAAATACAGACATGTGCAAGGCAAATCGAATGGAGAAGGCAACATACAAAGACCCGAAAGAAAAGCCTAGAAAAGAACAAGCAGGATTAAAAGAAATGGAGCAAAGATGCGAGCAACTCGAGAAGCAAAATGCAGAAACAAACGATCAGTTGAGAACCCTTATCCTGGAGAAAAAAGCGCTCATGGAAAAATACCTGGAAACGAAGAAAAGAGGCTTCTTCTGGTTATTCAGATGATTTAGCCTCGTCCTCCTCCACCTGTGATCCATCTTAATTTTCACCTCTCTTGTCCCCCCTCTCCCTTTCTCTCCTAACACATATTCCCTACCTTCTTAATCTTTTTTCTTTTTTTTACCCTCACCCCCCAACCAGTCCCAGCAGTTGACTGCCCCCTCCTGAGCCTGGTTCTGCTGGAGGCTTCTGCCCGTTAAAAGGCAGTTTTTCCTCCCCACTGTCGCCTAGTGCTTGCTCAGAGGGGATTGTTGGGGTTTTCTCTCCCCCCCCCTTTCATTTACTTATTTCCCCCCCCCCCTTCATTTACTTATTTGATTGTTTAACTTTTCTTTTATGTTGTTTCTGTAGTTACTTGTTTTACTTTTTTCAACTTATGTAACAAAATAATAAACCAATTGAATTTATCCTTTTGAGTATTTTTCATCTAATCTTTACAGAATTAAGCTCTGTCTTTTATTTGCTTGTTAAAACTCCATAAATGGTGAAGTAAAAACCCTGGGATATGGTTTAAAACATTGAAATAGACTAACCAACTAGTCTAAAACTAAGAAACACTTAAATATTACGTTAAATTGAAAACAGTTAAAAAGAAATATCCCCGTTCAAAAATGTCATGTGATAATCTCATTGGTTTATGGAGTGATGATGACATCATCATCATGACCATGTCCTGGTCATCATTTTGACCAGGACATGTCCTTCAACGCACATATTAAACAAATATGTAAGACTGCTTTCTTCCATTTGCGCAACATCTCTAAAATTAGAAATATCCTGTCTCAGAGTGACGCTGAAAAACTAGTTCATGCATTTATTACTTCCAGGCTGGACTACTGTAATTCATTATTATCAGGATGTCCAAAAAACTCACTGAAAAGCCTTCAGCTAATCCAAAATGCTGCAGCAAGAGTACTGACAGGGACTAGAAGGAGAGAGCATATTTCTCCTGTTTTGGCTTCCCTTCATTGGCTTCCTGTTAAGTCCAGAATTGAATTCAAAATCCTGCTCCTCACATACAAGGTCTTAAATAATCAGGCCCCATCTTATCTTAATGACCTTGTAGTACCATATCACCCTATTAGAGCACTTCGCTCTCGCTCTGCAGGCCTACTTGTTGTTCCTAGAGTATTTAAAAGTAGAATGGGAGGCAGAGCCTTCAGTTTTCAGGCCCCTCTTCTGTGGAACCAGCTTCCAGTTTGGATTCGGGAGACAGAAACTATCTCTACTTTTAAGATTAGGCTTAAAACTTTCCTTTTTGCTAAAGCATATAGTTAGGGCTGGACCAGGTGACCCTGAATCCTCCCTTAGTTATGCTGCAATAGACGTAGGCTGCCGGGGGATTCCCATGATGCATTGAGTTTTTCCTTTCCAGTCACCTTTCTCACTCACTATGTATTAATAGACCTCTCTGCATTGAATCATATCTGTTATTAACCTCTGTCTCTCTTCCACAGCATGTCTTTTATCCTGTCTTCCTTCTCTCACCCCAACCGGTCGCAGCAGATGGCCGCCCCTCCCTGAGCCTGGTTCTGCTGGAGGTTTCTTCCTGTTAAAAGGGAGTTTTTCCTTCCCACTGTCGCCAAAGTGCTTGCTCATAGGGGGTCATATGATTGTTGGGTTTTTCTCTGTATCTATGAAGCGCCTTGAGGTGACTTTTGTTGTGATTTGGCGCTATATAAATAAAATTGAATTGAATTGAATTGAAATTGAATCATCACTCCTGGAGGAAAAAGGCGCACAAAAGTGGCAGGCAGACGAAGAAAAAACACAGCATAATGATACGTTTACGTTTTGAAATCTACAAAGGTTTGCACTGTGAGAATCAACTTGTGAGAACTGTGACTAATCTTCATGTGTGTGTAAAAAAAATAAAAAAATAAAGTGAATAAAGTGTATAAAGTGTGTGGCGAGGGGCTAGTTATTCTGAGAAACCCTGCTGCAATAAATGAGGGACCACTGTATATACTTTCTCTATGAGTCTCCAGGTGAAGGCACAGCCATGAAGTCATCCACTAGACAGTCCCAGATGGCCGTCGCTACCTGGGGGATGATCTGGCACACCGTGGACACACCGACTCTGTAACTGAACGCGATGGTCCTGAAGGAGTCAGATTTAAATTACAAAACATAAATCTTACATAAAACATTTTGTAATTATAAGGATAATTACATAATATATATTAGATATAATATAAAACAGTCAGTTGTGTTTTGTTTTAACTTTACCATATCATAATTTGATTGGTAGCAACTTTTACCACTACAGTGAGCCAATCACTCATAATTCCTAAACATGTCAATCAGGTAGGAATGAAGTAAGACATTAATAGAAATAAAGAGTTGTACGTAGCCCTTTCCTTGCATAAATCATTGCTAATATTTTTGAAAAATTAACCTGTGATAAGACAGCATATCAAGATAGAATATGCTGGATAGAACCATATAACTAAAGATGAACCAAACTGTTCACAGTTTTATCTAACTCTCAGTTTTAAGAAAGGCTGGTGACCCCTGTTATAGAGTCTGACAGCTGCAGGGATTATATATTCAACTATACCAGAATTAAACCAGGTCTAAATAAAAAAAAAAAAAAAGGAGTGAGTATCACTACAAAGATTAACCCACAGTGGTCCTCATACCACAGTTTGATATCAGCAAACACCGAGAGCATACACTGATATGACACCACAGCCATGCTATCAATGCAAACACTGATAACAGCATAAATCAAATTAAATCGGGACTTGATGAGACCTTTTGAGTATCACTAGAAATATTATAAACAGTCGTCTCCATACCACAGTTTGCTATCAGTAAACACCGACAGCATTCACTGTTAGCATACCACATCCATGTTAGCAGTGTATAAACGATAGTTTAACATACATTAGCACAGGCATCAATAAAGGACTACCGTATTAAACACTTTTACTAACCGCAGGCAGATGGACAGGCGACAGGGATTGAGCGCCTGTAGTTGGTGTCTAAGCGGGCGATGCTTGGACCAATGCGGGACAGCAGGTCCTCAAACTGGGCGAGGGAAAGACGGTGGTACCGCTGAAAGCGGCCGTCATCCAGGCGCAGCTCCTGGAGCAAATGGTGAAACTCACCAAACTGCTCATGCTTCTGGAGGACCTGATGGACCCACCGAGGTACGGCGAGAACGTCTTTTACGCCCCTGCTCTGCTCTCCACAGTAAATATAGAAGGGAGACTCTCTCTTCAAGTGCTAGCTCGACAGCTGCAATCTCTTGCTTGTAGTATATTGCTAGACCAAAATCTTAAAATCACATATATATATCAAGGTAACTTTATTTATACCCATAGGCAAGGTAAATTTGCTTAACAGAAAAAATGACAGCATTTGGCATCCTTTTAAAAACACACATACCTAGTAAAGATATAAACTTCACTGTGGCACATATATAGTAATTTTAATATTTCAAATCAAAAACAGTTCTTATTTAATTCAGTGACAGCAACGGGGACAAAGCTATTTTTATAACGCTTTGTCCTGCATCTCGGAAATAGAAACCTCCGTCCTGAGGGAAGAAGCTGAAATTCACCCCTTAGACGATGGGAACCATTTTTAAGGATTGATAAAGCCATCCTCTGTACCTGCTTAGAGTACAGGGAGGCTAAACAAGACTGTGGCTCACCTATCAGACGACTGGACCATCTCACTATCTGATTTAGAGAGTTTTTCTCTGTGACAGAGGTCTGACCAAACCATGCCACCAAACAAAAGGATAAAACAGACTCAATAAAAGAACG
Source organism: Perissodus microlepis (assembly GCF_051167445.1). Taxonomy (NCBI): domain Eukaryota; kingdom Metazoa; phylum Chordata; class Actinopteri; order Cichliformes; family Cichlidae; genus Perissodus; species Perissodus microlepis. The sequence continues at coordinate 11,691,615 of NC_140482.1, read as the reverse complement.
ACAAAACAAAGTTAAAATTTTTTGGTCAGTGTGGAAATGAGCAAGTTTCCTAAGGCAATAAAGGTGCTGGTGACCCTTTTTCCAAACTGATTTGCAATTTTGATCAAAGTTCAGTTTTTCATTGGCTATGGTCCCAAGATATTTATATGATTGTACTTGCTCTATTTTCTGACCTTTAATTAAAGTGACTACGTGCCCATTTTGTTGTTTCCTAAAATCAATCACCATATCTTTTGTTTTAGATATGTTCAGCTGAAGATAAGACTCCTCACACCACTGAACAAAGTCATCAATGACTGGACCGTGGTTAGTTTCACCCTCTTTCAGTAAGCTGACAATAACAGAGTCATCTGCATATTTAATAATGACCCTGTTTTCATGTCTGCTCTGACACATATTTGTATAGAGAATGAATAATAAGGGCGATAAGACGCACCCTTGAGGAGAACCTGTAGAGGAGAACACTGGGTCAGACAGAATCCCATTTATTCTCACTCTTTGTGACCTGTCAGTTAAAAAAATCTAAAATCCAGCCCACCAGGTTTTTCCTGATTTCAAACTGTTCTAAAAGTATTTTAATTAAAATATGGGGCTGTATTGTATTAAAAGCTGAAGAAAAATCAATGAAAAGAAGACTTGCAAAAGTCCCTTTACTCTCTACATGTTTAAGAATCAGATTTAGTAGAGTCAAAAGTGCGTCCTCCACTCCTCTATTGGGCCTATATGCAAACTGCATTGGATCCAGCTGATGTTCAGTCTCTTTCATAATCACATTTCTGATGATTTTTTCAAAGACTTTCATTACAACTGAAGTGAGGGCAACAGGCCTGAAGTCATTTAGAATTTTTGGACGACTAGATTTAGGGACAGGAACCACGACTGCTTCTTTCCAAAGAGAGGGCACATGTTGTGTTTGCAAGGATTTATTAAAAATAACCTGAAATATAGGACTGAGTTCGTCAGCACAAGATTTAATTAGGCGGCCACTAATATTATCAGGACCCTGGCTCTTGTTCACATTGACTGTGTGAAAGGCCTTTTTGACATCACTGAGTTCAATGATAAAATGCTGAGTATCTCTCAGTTTCTGTTTCAGTTCCAAAATATCCTCGCTAAAATCAGAAGAACTAAAACGAGCATAAAACATATTTAAAGCATTTGCAAAATCTCTGTCTGAATTAAAACCATCTAAAATGATCTGACTGCTGCTCTGGGGATTTTGAAACCCTGCTATGGTTTTCATATAAGTCCAGGCAGACCCAAAATTTTATATATATATATCTCACTAACTAACATCACACTCAGTAGAACACAAGCTGTATTACTCTACATCCTCCACTAAAGGGAAGCAGAGACCAAGAATAGAACTGCCTCTGCCTCCTGACATCTGACCCACGTTAACACATGGACTGAACATACACACACCCACAATGGACAACTGTACCCTCAAACACACAATAATAACATGGACTGAACCACCACTCACAACCACTAGCACTTTATATAGATACTGTAGAAATTATCCACATATCTAATTTATCTTAACTGCACTACTGTATAGCTCTGTAAATAATCATTCTGTACATACGATAATTTTTAACCCTACAACTGTTTACAACTTGCATAGTTCCCATTTCTGTATAACTGTATATCTCAGATTTCTGTAAAGTTATTTATTTCATATTCTGTATAGTTTTTCATATTTATATCCTGTTCATAGCCTGTACATAGCTTGTACTCACTACAGCCTGTACATACCTATAGTTATAGAATATTCACAACATACTTCATACCGTGTACATTATAACATACCATAATAGACCCATTTCTGTAATATACTTACATATCTATATTATTGCTAATATATATTGTAATATATCTATATCACTAAAGCACTTCTGGATGGATGCAAACTGCATTTCGTTGCCCTGTACCTGTGCATGTGCAATGGCAATGAAGTTGAATTCTAATTCTAATTCTAACTGAAAGCTCAGACGTGTTGACTCTTCTGTCTACTTAAATGGGTTATATCGTTGATGTTAGTTAAGCAGATTAGACTGAGAGAAAGATATAATAAAAATGGAAATATTAATAGATTTACAAATATTGTTAGGAATAGCATTGAGCTCACAGAATGCATAGTCTTGTTTTAGTAAAAAGTAACAAAAATAACAACAAATAGATAAAACTGTAATGTTCATCCAAACATGCTGCAGCGATTCTATTTTTCTTTCAAAATAAAAGTCCAACAACTTTACTATAATGAGTCTTTTATGTTGTACATGTGCTAAACTCGCAATAGCCTTTATGTTAAATAAGTTCAATAAAATAAAAGAAAGTATGACCAAATCCAATCCAAGAAATCCAATCTTACACAAACAGGCTAAACTGACTACTTCTGACCCATACCTAAATATTTCTTATGTGTGAGTGGCCGAAAGAGCTCATACGGTGGGAACTGCTCTATAAATATATTGTATTACATATTCCTGCTTTTTCCTGAGCATGAACGCATTAGAGGCATTCCCGTTATCATGTTGAATATAAATATATAAATACGCACATCCTTTTCTCAGTTCTCGGTTAAAATAAAAAATCCATATGGAAAAGTAAGCTTGTGTTATTATTTTCTTTTCTATGTAGTGTACGTGACAGGTGTGTGACAGGGGCACCACTATCTGCACGCGCTCACATCCGTCAGCTCGTTGAATTCACATGGGACAGATGTTTTCCCCGCGAACGCGCAGTGCAGAGCGCGGCGGTAAGTGCACTTTTGAGCTGCAGCACGAGCACTGGTCTCGTGACCTCCACCGGGACTAGTAATTAGAGTCCAGGTGCGGCTATCTGTCACAAAGTCGCGAATCGGAGCCTGATGTGAATATTCCGTCTCCTACGTCTCGTCCAGACTGTGCGCAACATCTTTCTGTCAAGTGTGTCAGCTCTTACACAAACCACTTCCGGCAAACACTTTCGAAATAAATCTCATCTCTTGTTTGGGAACTAACTTATAAGGCTGAATTAATTAGCAAATACCTACTGTTGCTCGGTTAAAACTACCTACCTAAACCTGGCTTGTTAAATCATGTCAGCAAACTAAGGGGCTAAAGCTACATATTATTATTACACAGCCTATTGTAGCCAATGTATAGGAAAAAGGAAAACAGTATTCAAGTGCTTCTAGGCGAGTGCGGGTTAACGTTAACCATTTCATCCCCCCAGTATAGGTCTGTTTATAACAATGTGTTATAGCGTAGGTTCAGTGGCTTTAATGCTTTAATCTGAAGTGCTACAGTAGCTAGCAACTGCTATTTATCATGTTAAAAAAAAGTGAAGTAAAAAAAAGTACAATATTACCCTCAGAGATGCTGTCGAAATAGTGAAAAGCACAGCCAGGAAATAAAAAAAGGATGCTTCAAAAAGTAGTAAATCATTTGTGGAGCAGACTGTAGTCTAAAACAATAGCATGATGATAGTTAATTGATATCAAATAAAAAAGTATATGAAATATTCAACGTTACTGTCTATTTTTAACAAAAAAAACAACACTTTTTTTTCTCCAATACGGTTCAAAAAAGGCTTTTGTTTTGAAACAAACTTCTAATTTCCGGTACGATTTCGCCTGATTGTATGTAATTTGGCGCAACTGGCTCGGCACCCTGTGAGAAGTCTCCCTCCCTCCTTGTCTGTCTCTGGGTCTCTGTCTGTTTGCAAGCCTGCGCTTCTCACCCAGGTGAGACATTTGTGGAGTGCCTCAATGGAACCGCGACCCCCCACCGAGAAGATGACAGAGCCCACACCGTCAAACTCCACCACTGTCCCGGACCCGGCTGTAGTTGTGGACCCCACGGTGGTAAACGGACGGTGCGAGCAGGCGGACTCTCTACAGCAGCAGCCCAACACAGAAAATCACGCAGAGGGCTTTAAAATGGACCAAGAGATGAAGATAAATGACAGCATAGAGGACAGAGGTAGGCGGCTTGAATTTTGTTTAAAGTTTCTCTGGATGCCCCGTGGCCAAGACACACACCGTGCGTAATGCCGTGTAGACCGGTGCTTGTTTTACTGTACACGCACTGGAAATACACTTTAATTCATTCAACTGTAGCCTGCTCAAAACATTTCCCTAAATTTTGCCCCCAGATGTTCCACACTGTCCGTGAATCATGCATGATTTCTGAGGGAAAAGGCTGCTTCATAACTGGACTGTGTGGTGACCAATATGCATGCTAAATTATTCACAGATCTGCGTAGTAATGCAGTGCAGAATGTGCAAACAGAGTGTGCAGACATCTTACGTGAAATAGTGGTGCCTGCAGATTCTGTAAATGAATCAGTGGAGTCTTGTCTTTGGGAAGGCTGATGACCACAGGCAGCATTTAAACAGTAGCAGGTGTTTCACAGCTTAAACCAGCACACTGTAGCTTTTCCTGTGCATTTTCTGACATTCACTTTCACCAGGTTTGTAAAGACGTTTTGGATCTCATTAATAGAGGCTTCATCACTTCTAAAACAACCAGCGGAGAGCCTCGGGTAATACCCCCTAGATATAGCTGTCCCCTTTGGAAGTGATCTCAAAGCTCTTTAACCTACTATAGGTCATGTGACGTGTCATGTGAGTCAACCTGTTATTAAAAAGGTGTGGGTCAGTACTCTCACTGGGGCCAACTAAGTGAGATACCATCACCCCATCATCATGTGAGCTACTGAGGCAAGGTGTGAGTGGGGGATTGAAATGCCTGGGAAGGGATCTCAAGACTGCATAAGCCACCACTTCTGTTCTACGCTGCTCAGTCACAGCGGATGTAGATGGCCTCCTTTACTCCTCTCTCAAACATAAAATTCGAACATTGTCATCTTCGAAAGATCATTCTTTCTCTTTTAAGTGCAGGTGTACAACTGAGTCTTTTCCTGTTCACTCCAAGTTGGTGTTCAAGTGGTTGGTGGGAGTAAAAGAGTAGGTGCTGGTTTGTGTGAATGGATTTCAGTGTTGAGGCTTCTGTCCTCCCCAGTGATCACAACACAGTCCAGGAATGATAACTTGTTTTCTCCGGTATCCTCCCTGGTGAACTGGATCTTTTTATCCACCGAGTTGATGGGTTTTAATTTTGATCCAGGTCATCATGTGAATAGTCATATGATTAATAGTGGGTTTTAACGACCCTCAGGACCACTAACGGTTTCTTATCTGGGACTCTCTCAGATGAGAATCTGAATAAGTCCAGTTGCCTCCTACCATGACCCTGATGATTGAGGACCTACACAGACAAAAAGAAGATTTGGATTTGCTTTCATTGGGAAATAAGACAGAAAACACTTTTGAGCAAAGTTCTTGTCATAACACAAAAAACTTTTTCCTTCACAAGAGTGTGAAACAAAAACAAAACACATTTACAGATAGACATAGTTTGTAACTGTATGCATCCAGAGAGAGGACATTCGAGTAACAACACCATCAGTAGCAGATGAGGGCATAAATAGCATTAGTACATGTTACTTTGCAAATTAAGCCACTCTAATGGTGGATAGCAGCGATATCTGGCCTTATAGATCCCACATAGCAGAGCCATTTTCCCCAGGGGTTTATACATTTCTCATACTCTAAATTCACTAAAAAAATTAATCTTTTCCATCTTATAAATCTCTAGTGTTACATTAATCCAGCTGTTTAAGGTTGGTGGATCCTGTGTTAGCCATCTTTTGGTCAGTGCCTTTTCACTTTCAGCCAGCAGGACACCAAGTAAGTATTTATCTGTACCCTTTATGTCTGAGGTTATGTATTTAATATTAGTTTTAAAAACAAAACAAAATTCAAACTTGGTTGTTTAGATGGATAGATTGTATTAGCCTGCGAACACTGATCAGTGATCACATGATACACATTATCATCAGTTTATCAGCAAGGCTTTGTAGCATCTATCAACTCGGTGCTTTGCTTTTCCAGCCTCTAACATGGCTGTTTACAATACTATCTGCAATAATACAGAGAAAATCAACAAGCAGGTGATCTCCTCTGGGAACACATTTGGTGAAAGTGGGAAGGAAAAACTCCCTTTTAATAGGCTCCAGGCTCAGATTAGATTTTCCACCATATTTCGATTCAGTCTTGTAAAAAGCTCCACTGCACATCACCTGTTTCATACCAAACAGCAGACACACACAGTCAAAGTGTTCACAAGATAAGTTCATAAGATGATGACAAAAACAAAAGTTTCTTTGTCAGTATATAATTTAAGTGGTGGCGCAATCATGAGCACTGCTGAATCCCAGCAAGAAGGGTCTGAGTTCAATCCACCATCTGCCTGGGACCTGTCTGTGTGAGTCCTCTCTGGATCCTCTTCTCTTTAGGTAAATTGGTGTAAGTGTTAGCCCTGTGATAGACAGTCCTGTTATGCATATTTTCAGTTTGCATTGAGTTAAATTCAAAATAGTCGAGATTAATCTTATACTGGACCTTAATTCAGTCAGTCTCAAACAAGCCGTTTTCGCTCCTTCTCATTAAAGTTTATTCTTCCTTTAAACTAAATTATTTCTGAATAATTGCAGCGTTTTTTGAGCCGCAGGTAGTTTATACCCAGGAGTCTCTCTCTCGGTGACATCCAAGAGTACAAAAATCAGTTTGAAACGGAGCGCTCAGAGCAGTGTGATTACTTGCACACAGCTCATTTGTTTTAAAGCTAACACGAGCAGCTGCCATTGTAAGATAAGATAACCTTTACTAGTCCCACGCGTGGGAAATTTGTGACAGTAACACAGTATATACACTGTTACACTGAGTAACAGTGTATATGTGGCACAACATTTCGAAATGGATTAAAGTTCCACTTTAAAAGCAACTCCAAACCCTGTTTGAACACTGTGGGTCACTGTACCCTGCGACACTGTCTGCAGGTCTCCTGGAGAGCAGTATGCGTCTGAAGCCTCACGAAGCACAGAGTTACCGCAAGAAGGCTCTGTGGGTGTCCTGGGCGTCCATCGTGGTCACCATCATCCTGGCCATTGCTGCGTTCAGTGAGTAACACATTCCCGTCTTTTCCTTTGATGCCACATTTCTTGTGCGTGCGAAAGATCTAAAGACGAGTCAAAAGACAGCTTGCTGTTTGGTTTGTCAGTCGAAGGACAGCATTGCTAATTACTGCAACACCCTGCTGGTAAATGTGACACCCAACAGATTAAACATTTGTTCTCAAAATCAAAGGCAACATGTAGAAAAAGCACTTTAGCATGCTAACTCGTGCCAGGATCCTGTTTCGTTCAAACTTTAGCCTCCCACGGCTCTTGTTTCTCCCGGTTACAAAAGCAACGTGGAGCGTTTTTGCCGTCAGCACCTTTGTGAAGTCGACCTTCACGCTTGCTGCATTTATTGAAGTTTTGCTTCTTTTGAGACAGAACATATTTGATCACCCAACATTTTGTGCTAAACCTTTGGGTTTCTCTTTTCATTTATCCCGAGTGTGTCAAGGACGAGACTGCTGGCTGGATAAATAACTCCTCCTGTGTCTCTTTTTGTCCGGGATCTTATTTGTTGTAGTAGTGAGACACTTTATCTTTCAATAGGAAAAACTGTTTTTAAAGCCTGCTTTAGAAAGCTGTTTAGATTTGACAGACTGCGCCTGTGTGTGCCAGAATATGATGTTTGCTTCATGTGTTTGATTGACATTTTTTATTGGACAGATCTATCACCTGACGTTCAGCTTACTCCTCCCCCTCTGCAGTAAATGCATTTTGGTGCTTAACTTAAGTAAAGAAACAAGCTTTTTGCATCTGCGATCCTTATCACCTCCACACTGGTTTGTATGTAGAGATATGAGTTTCCTGTAATACTGATGAGGGTGAGGATAACAGCCTCCTTCACCTTGTTTTTCAGGGTTCTTGTGTTCATTAAGCTTTTTCTTCACTGAATATTTTATTGTCTTCATTAGACATGTTTGTCACATTTCTGCAGTCCTGTTGTGGGACCTTTCTCATATTGCCTGCTCTCACGTATAAATAAACATGGCGCCACCCTCAAATCAGCTGCAGAAATGAGCACAGGAAGAGACGAACGAGGCCGGCGTAGCAGACGGATTCCTGCGAACAGTGATCTGACAACGAGAATCACGACACACACAAACAGAAGAAAACGCTGTGGTTTGGTGATGTGCTGGTATTTGAGATTACAGAGTAACATTAAATATCTTGATTTTTTTTTTTAATTTTTAATTTTAATGATGATGATGATGATCCTCTGGGTACTCCGGCTTCCTCCCGCAGTCCAAGCTTGTTAGGATAATTGGTGATTCTTGGTGGTTGGGTACGAGGATGGGAGTATGAATATTTGTTTGCCTCTCTAATTATCTGTGGCAGTATGCACTGCAACAATGATTCTTCACCCTCAATAAGCATGACACAATACATAAAATCAAAGGTTTATTTATTCAGACAATTAATCATTAAGGAAAATGTGCACGGTGTAAACTGAATGTAAACCAGTACGTTTCATTTGATCAGATTCCAATAAATGTAACATTTTAGATTCTACTCATGTGATAAAAATAAATGGAAAATGTATATGTAATTAAATTAGTTAACATTAGTAGAGTGTAGGGGAGTTCCCGGTGATTAATTTACTGGGCATTTACACAAGAGAAACAAACATTAGACTACTCGTCTACCAGTAACATATTGTATGTTAACTTTTTACTCTAAGTTTCCCAACATGACATTTTTCAGTAACACAGTGATGTAACACATTACGCTGTTAAAATCAGTAATTATATTCCCTCACAAGTTCTTCTGTCATCTGCTTGATGGGTGGATAGAAAAAAAATTAAAAGCACAAAAAAATATAAAATTTAATATAAAAGTTTTTTGAAGTGCATTTTCTAAACATCAAGATGCCAGTGGCTTCATGACAGCCTCTGTAATCAAAAGGTGATGGCACGGGGCCTGTGTCTGTCTTTTATATAGTCTGTGAGCAGACTTCACTATGCTGGTGTTGCTGTGGGTTTGATATATTCCTCTCTGAACGAGGCATAGTCATTGCAGATTTAAGGATGTAGTCTCCAAAACAATGAGTCTTGTAGTTTAACATAATAAATTGGATTTCACGACCACACCTCGATACACACCCCTATATATGACCCCCGCCCCACTCCACTCTCCGGCTCTACAAACTGTTCTCTTTTTTTGTGCCCCACCCTCCCTCCATTTTTCAGTTCACTTCTCATTAGTACACGGGGCTCTGCCCGGGAGCCCCCGCCAGTCCCCTCTGAGGCCTTCCATAAACTGTAGCTTCAATTCATTCTCAATCCATCTGCCATTATCTACTAGAAATGCTATCAAACCTTAAATGAGGATGTGGTTCCTGCTGGTGAATTACAAATTATATCACTGGTCGGAGAGCTCTCTCGTTCACTGAACTTGAAATTTATTAATTTAAGTTGTGAGTTTTACAGTTTCGTTTGTTATTTGTGAAGTTATGAAAATGCTAAATCAGTGATTTCAGATAGCGGTTGACAGTGTTGGTCAAGTTACTTGAAAAAAGTAATTAGTTACTAATTACTAGGACTGGGCTATATCATACCGTTCACGGTAATACCGGTGTAATGTTGGGCAACGATAGGAAAATGAAATATGGCGATAGAATATGGGTAAAACGCGCATGCGCAGTGCCTGTGTTTACATACGCACATGGCGGCGACGCAGAATGACAAGAGCGAAAGCGGATCGTTGAATGAAACGATGAACCTGAACTGGTTTGTAAAAATGCTGCAACTTCAGTGGTGTTGAACTGGTTTAGCTTTCGTCCGTCAGATACACAACAAAGCATTATTTTTGGTAGAGCATGCTAGCGGGCCGTCGTTATTACCGTGTTGTTTGGAAAATACGGCGCACTTAAAATCAATCCTTTGATTTTTCTGAAAGTCGACAGAGCCCCTTATAATCCCGTGTGCCTTATGTATGAACTCTGGTTGTGTTTACTGACCTCGAAACGATTTTATGTGCTACACGAAAATCTGTCAAATGTTTCAGTACGACTTTGCTAAGCTACGAAGCCGCACCGCTTGATGGATTGTCGGAGCATTATGTCTATTGTAGGCAGGAGTCTCGTGGAGTGATACGTACTGTGCTTCAACATAATATTACCGTATTGTGTGTGTATAACCTCTTTTTAAGTTTTGTGGATATTATACATGGTTATGCTGAGGATATGTCGGCCAGTTTCCACTGGAAATGCCTTTTGGTTAAACTGTCAGCGAGGAATTTGCATTTGCACTGTTAATTATTTATATAACTTTAATGCACTTAAAACAGCTGCTTGTTTAAGTGAAAATACATTGATTTTTTTTTTTTTTTGCACTAATAAAGTTGAGGAGTTGTAAAGTATTTTGTCTTGTGTCAATTATATCGTCAGTTATATCGTTATCGCAAATTTTCAAATGTATATGGTGATAAATATTTTTGGTCATATCGCCCTGCTCTACTAATTACTGATTATTTCTCCAAGAAAATAATCCTGTTATTTTACTGATTACTTACTTTCAAAAGTAATTAGTTACTTTATTACTTAGTTACTTTTAAAAACTTTTAAAAACACGATACACAACCTGAACAAAGCAACAGACCTTTCAGCCCAATTCTATTTTTTCTGCATAATCCATCATATAAAATTGAATCAAATGAAAAAGTCTCGTTTTAAAACTTGTTTTATTAGTTTTAATCTTTTAACTTCATGCACATTACATCAAACAAAGATTAAATTATATGCAGCTGTCTTTGACTGGAAGAAATTTGTTTAACATTTAAACCTATTTTCTGCATATTCCAGCATATAAAATAAAATAAGTATGTGTGTTTACGCTCACTCTTTCAAATAGATGCAAGTAAAAGACAGAAAAAAATTAAATCAAAGACTCAGCAGGACTGAGTCCTGTCGCTCTTAAATCTATTGTCACCTGTTTAGCAGGAGTGGAGCAGGTGGAGGTTTGCCCGGTGGAGCAGCGGTCATGTCAGTGGGAGGATCCGGGGGTTTCTCTGTGAATTCCACATTCCTGTGGCAGTGTGCTTGGTACTTGCTCAGGTTTGAAGTTAAATTTTTTGCTGTAGAAAGAAGTTTTGTTCCAACGCAGAGTGTACAGCGAACGCTACTGTTTTTGTCACTTTTTACGGAATCAAGCTCAGTAATGTCAGTACGTCCACACTTTAAACGCTGCATGGTCGTACTCTCTCCCACACTGTTGATCTGCACACTCGTACGTCATTGTCATGAGACACTCTCACAAACAAAAGTCACGGTTTAGTAACGCAGCGTGCTTACGGGAAAGGAACAGTAATCTAATTACTTTTTTTGCAATAGTAATCCCTTACTTTACTCATTACTTGAAAAAAGTAATTGGATTACAGTAACACCTTACTGCCCATCTCTGGCGGTTGATTACCACATCTGTAGAGCAGCATGGATTTGATTCACTCTGGTCTTATTCGTGCTCTGCAGAGTCTGTTTGATCGGTACTGTAAAGAAAATTTTCATCTCTTTGAAATCCAATGCTCAGCCGAGAAGCCAACAGCTCTGGCATTGTTACGTGCCACCAGCCAAACATTATTGAGGAGGAAGTATCTGTCTAACCCTGTGGCCTTCCTCAGCAGGGTGTTGAAAGAGACAAAGGCGCCGATCTGGTTTCCAAATTTACCAGGTCCCGAAGAACAAGCTCTGGTGCTAACGTGACTGATCACTGTATATTCTTAGCAGTGAGCTCAACTGCACACATAAACATTTTAATGCCCACAGACTGTGTGAGCATTGCACCGTTAATAAGCAAATTCCATCTTCTTTTATGTTTGGCTACATGTTTACATTCCCTGGAAAGATCTGTTTTTATAAAGGAGCTTCCTGCATAGGGCAGCATACCTAAACCACACCAAAGAAAACACTGTTAAAAGGATGAGGCTAAAGGACTTGTGATGCACAAAACACACAGAGAGAAGGCGCAGAAAACATACCAACTAAACCCCAGCAGCAGGGTTGCTTACTCAGGTCACCAGCCATATATCTGCAGGTTTCAATCAGATTGGTTAAATTGTTTCCGGAACAGGTGAAAAACTGATGAATGGGCAGAAAGTGATTCTTTAAATTATTAGTATTAGGTTAGACAAAGTCACAGTTTAGTTGGTTAAGAGATTTAACTAAATTCTATCTGAAAGTTCAGCTTATTACAAACATTAAGAGGTTAAAAAAGACCCAAAAGAACAGTAGTTGTACGTCAGTGCGAAGGGCTTCATTAGGATTCAAACCCTGAGGTCCAACAGTGTTTCACAGACTTATCAGAGCTCTGCGGGGAGTCAGTCCACTCCTCACCACCTGCTGCTGTTCTCTGTGAGCTCTACGTGATGACAGAATGAAACAGTCTCTGGGTAACATAGATGCTGTAAAACATTAGCATTACTCAAACATGGAAAAGACCAAGTGCGTGTGACCTTTATTGTAGGCAGGCAGGTGCGGCTTTTTAGTTTACAGAAAAGAACATCTCAGTGGGGAAAATGTCACGGGACAATTCTCAGCTTAAAAGCTTTACTACACTGAGTGAAGAAAAGGTTAACGTTAGACTGGGTTCATAGCAGTTTGGCACCTGGCTGTAGTTACAAATTCACCGTCGCAAAAAATATCAATTGGTTTGGTTGAACTGGTGTTGTGAGGATCCGGTCGTTAAGTGATGACGTGACGAATCCTACTTCCGGGCCTAAAGTAGTCTGCGTTTAATATGGCTTTTGTGTTGTTAACATGTTTAATGTTTTGTATTTTCTTCTATTTAATCTCAAAAAGCTCCTAAAACAGTCAGTGATCACTGTTGACCTCCCTCGGCTTTTATTACCGCTAATCATTTATTTAAGCTCAGATTTTAAAATCTTAGGATGTAACTACAGCCCAGCCCATGCAGCAGTATGTGAATGACTAACCTCGTATTGTGGATGGATTATCTCAGTTGTTCTCATGGCTGAAGTTTGGTCCTTTTACAGCATCCTGCCATGCGATTACATTTGTTCCTGACCACTGAGAACACTCGCATTAACTTTTATCGAGTGGAAAAAAAGTTAGCTTGTTTATATTATGCTAACATAGCTGTGTCGCTAGCGGTTACGTAGCATATCATTATATACCAGCTAGCCAAACTTCAGTAACCCTACAAACGTCACTGCTGTTTAGTTTTCTGTCTTCATTTATGTTGGAAGTGATAACAGAGCTGTACGTTTTAATTTGTTTCCAAAACCCCGCAGTCAGGACATGCTATATTGTATTTAGATAGAAGCTAGCGAGCTAACTTCCTGCTAACTTCTAACTCCGTTAAATGTTATAAATTCCGTTTTCATGGATGCCTGGATGTTAAACTCAATTGTTACACCTGGTAGAGCAGAACGCTGATCATTTTATTAAAGATGAAAGACTTTAGACAGTTTTTCAACCCTCAGTAATGCCATAGTGATCGTTTGATATATGGACCTGCAGCGGAGTTTAGGCCCAGACACGGCTAGTGACGTCAGACTTAACTACCGGATTGGCTGAAGAGTTCCCTCAGTTTGCTAGAGCCAGAAGTCAATAGAACATCAAATTAGAGCCTGCATGAGTTCAAAGAGTGGACACGTGTCAACATCAGCTGCTGGGAGGAGACTGTGTGTATGAGGACTCCAGGGATTGAAAATCATTACTGAAGATGAGTATTAACATAAAGAGAACTGCTCACAACCAGCTAACACAAAATAAAAAAGTCCAATGAAGTGTGAAGTAACAGATGACAGTGGTGCAAATTCTTTCTTTTGATGTGATTTAGTGTGCATTATGTAAAATACAAAAGTGAGAGTTTATTTGAAAGTGAACTGCATGTTTGTCAGGGTTTGCTTTTAGATCTCCTGCTCATGTTTTATTATCAAGAAGAAACTTGTAACTGAGCCACTTGCTGCTGCTTTAATGACAAGGCCTATGCATTGGTACACACGGGACAATCAGACGAGCGCCATCACTGCACCAACTAGAAAAAACAACTTGACAGTGAAGCGTTTCATTGATATGCATAAAGAGCTCGGATAGCGTTTTATCCTTTCTTCCCTTGCTCGTCTTGTTAGATGTGACAAGAAGTAAGGAAGAGGGAGAGTAGAGTAGCACTGTGCGTACATGTGTGTGTATGTGTGTGATAGCCTGACATGCTGCAGGTCCGTCCCGGCTGACACCCACCCAGCTTTCTTGGGAGCCAATTAGTCATCGCTGGGCTCGGCTTTGACGACCGCAGAACCGCAGCAGATTCATTTATACACAACTTGTTCTCTCTGCGGCTAATGAAGGTGCTAGAAAGAGAGGAAGGGAGGGCAGAGAGGAGAAGGGAAGACGAGCAGACGATATATACAGGGAGTGCAGAATTATTAGGCAAGTTGTATTTTTGAGGAATAATTTTATTATTGAACAACAACCATGTTCTCAATGAACCCAAAAAACTCATTAATATCAAAGCTGAATGTTTTTGGAAGTAGTTTTTAGTTTGTTTTTAGTTTTAGCTATTTTAGGGGGATATCTGTGTGTGCAGGTGACTATTACTGTGCATAATTATTAGGCAACTTAACAAAAAACAAATATATACCCATTTCAATGATTTATTTTTACCAGTGAAACCAATATAACATCTCCACATTCACAAATATACATTTCTGACATTCAAAAACAAAACAAAAACAAATCAGCGACCAATATAGCCACCTTTCTTTGCAAGGACACTCAAAAGCCTGCCATCCATGGATTCTGTCAGTGTTTTGATCTGTTCACCATCAACATTGCGTGCAGCAGCAACCACAGCCTCCCAGACACTGTTCAGAGAGGTGTACTGTTTTCCCTCCTTGTAAATCTCACATTTGATGATGGACCACAGGTTCTCAATGGGGTTCAGATCAACAAGGAGGCCATGTCATTAGTTTTTCTTCTTTTATACCCTTTCTTGCCAGCCACGCTGTGGAGTACTTGGACGCGTGTGCTGGAGCATTGTCCTGCATGAAAATCATGTTTTTCTTGAAGGATGCAGACTTCTTCCTGTACCACTGCTTGAAGAAGGTGTCTTCCAGAAACTGGCAGTAGGACTGGGAGTTGGGCTTGACTCCATCCTCAACCCGAAAAGGCCCCACAAGCTCATCTTTGATGATACCAGCCCAAACCAGTACTCCACCTCCACCTTGCTGGCGTCTGAGTCGGACTGGAGCTCTCTGCCCTTTACCAATCCAGCCACGGGCCCATCCATCTGGCCCATCAAGACTCACTCTCATTTCATCAGTCCATAAAACCTTAGAATAATCAGTCTTGAGATATTTCTTGGCCCAGTCTTGACGTTTCAGCTTGTGTGTCTTGTTCAGTGGTGGTCGTCTTTCAGCCTTTCTTACCTTGGCCATGTCTCTGAGTATTGCACACCTTGTGCTTTTGGGCACTCCAGTGATGTTGCAGCTCTGAAATATGGCCAAACTAGTGGCAAGTGGCATCTTGGCAGCTGCACGCTTGACTTTTCTCAGTTCATGGGCAGTTATTTTGCGCCTTGGTTTTTCCACATGCTTCTTGCGACCCTGTTGACTATTTTGAATGAAACCCTTGATTGTTCGATGATCACGCTTCAGAAGCTTTGCAATTTTGAGACTGCTGCATCCCTCTGCAAGATATCTCACTATTTTTGACTTTTCTGAGCCTGTCAAGTCCTTCTTTTGACCCATTTTGCCAAAGGAAAGGACGTTGCCTAATAATTATGCACACCTGATATAGGGTGTTGATGTCATTAGACCACACCCCTTCTCATTACAGAGATGCACATCACCTAATATGCTTAATTGGTAGTAGGCTTTCGAGCCTATACAGCTTGGAGTAAGACAACATGCATGAAGAGGATGATGTGGACAAAATACTCATTTGCCTAATAATTCTGCACTCCCTGTATTACAGTCAGATGTGTGGGGTCATTATCACAAAAGAAATCTTTAAAAACTGACATGGTAGAATGAGAGGAGGCTGCACGATGAAGGAATGTGAAGTCTTTTTAGCTATCTGGAGAATTTAACTTGAAAAATAGATGCTGTCAGCTCTGTTTTGTAGTCCTAGATACAAATCTGCTCCCTTGATGTTGCAGCAAATGGTTTTGGATCAAGCTTGAGTGTGCAGGAATGCATTTGACAGCTAAACTAAGGCACTTCTGTGTAATCCTTGCCTTTGTTTCTATCTTTTTGTACTCTCACATACATGCTCACCTCTGTCACTGCAAGTCATTTACGTGTAAGGAGTGTTTACCTCCTACTTTTGCCTCGTTATGTCAATTCTGGCCGATGACTGATACTCGGTGCCCCTCCCTTTTTATTTACCTTAAGCAGCTTTCAACAGCTGCCAGGTTCTGTTTGCTGGATCATGTATTGTTGACACATGGAGAGATGAGGCCCACAAGCTCTGACTTTAAATATATCTCCCCACCCTGGATGTTTTAAAAACATGCGAATGCTGTATTAGCTGAGTCAGAGACTGTGTTTGTTTTTGGTGGTATGGTTCTGTTCTGGGACCTGCTTTGCAAAGCCAGCATAGAACACAGCAGACATAGATTTAACAATGATTAAGTTAGAAGTAGAATTAATGGAGGAAACGGCGTCGATATGGGTTGCAAAGAGGCTTGCACTGAAATCCGCTAGCTTGGATGTGGCTTTCCAAAATTAAAGCTACACTTTATTTTTTTATTTTCATCCTAATGAAATGATTAAAGTATTGAGAGGTGAAATAATGGGAGCCACTGAGAGACAACCTTTGTGAGTATCCTTTGTGTAAAAACAGCTGCTTTAAGTGAAATAAAACTCAAAAAGAGCAACTAAAAGCGTCAAATCTTCAATTATTACAGGAAATATGGAGCTTAAAATTTCAGTCTGGACCATTTGACTCCAAAGAAATTTGATATTTCCATCTGCATTAATTTATATTTGTGAGGAAGGCCAAGTTCTAGTGAGCAACAGATATGAAAGCATGAAAGGAGGACCTGGGGTGCAGGTGGGTTGCAAAGGAGATTGCAGATTTCTTTTTTCTATATTTTTATTACTGCTTAAATTTATTTTAATTTGATTACTAATATGCATTTAATCATTTTGATGTGCTTGCTTTTGTAAAGTGCTCTGGTCATTTGATGTATAGTAAATCCATAAAATGGGAGTGTGGCGAGCACTTAGTTACACATATGTAAGGTTGTAACGTGTCAGGGAGCATTTGCTTCAGCTGAGGGCATCATCAGTAAATACATGCCAAACTGCATTAGTTATAATGCAGTTTGGAGGCCATACTTTTAATGTGTGAGCCATGTTCAGTATTTTTTGGTGAGCATAAAGTTACACACCAAGAAGGAATGCCAACAGGTCTGCTGCTGATACTCTGCATCTCTGCACATTTCAGGTGTCAGAACAGTATCCCTTCCAATCATTTGTATTCAAGGGTTGGCGATGTTTGCTTAACTGCGTGCAGGAGAATGTGGATGCAGCATCTGTTTCTGTTCTCGTTTCAGTCTGAGCTGTTGCAAGCGAGCGGGTGATTGTGCCTTCAGTCTAGAGAGAACAACCGAATGTAGATGAAACAATAAGAGGAAAAGTGAAGATGGATGAGAGGGGAGCTTGGGAGGCTGGAGGGGAAAATAAAGGGAGCTCAGACTGCAAAAAGGGATAGGAGAAAGAAAAGATTTTTGCTGTTTTTGCAGCAACTAGAATGTGTTGCTAAAGGGGAAAAGAGAGAAAGTGATACCACACAGCGCTGTGTTTCTGCATGCAGGGCTGAGGTGAGCTGCTAGCCCCCTGTGAGTCTTGCTAAAAATAAACGTGGGAGGAGAGGAATCCTCCTGTCTATCTCTGTGCATCTTTCTCTCCTTTGTCTCTTCTTCCTTCTCTCCTCATTCATTCCCGTTGCAGGTGTGTTTGGATGCACATAACTGTGCTGTTTAGTGTTTGTTTTGACCATTTCTACAGCTTAATTAATCCAAATAAAAAGGCAGATGTTAAATTAACCAGTCAAAACGGTGCTTGTTTTTCAATCCAGCAGGTTCTCTGCAGAAACTAGAAATGATTATAATAATAATCATTGCTGCAGTTAAATAGACTGGAGCAAAAATCAGATATCTCTGTTTACTTTAAATGAAATGATCACAGACTGACTCTGTGCTTACAGCAGTTACAGGCACTCAAATGATTATTTCTGATGTGAAGATGAACGTGAACAGTGCAGTAAAAGTTTTTCTCTTTTCTCTTTAGCTGTTTCTATCATGCGCCACAGTGCTTCAGCTTTTGGATTTGCCGTAAGTCCAGAGTAAACACTCTACTTCATTAAAAGTAGAAATTGTGGTGATAGAATTCCCAATTACCAATGTTTACACTTTGCAGTTTGATGCCACGCTGGATGTGTTGTCATCTGTGATTGTATTGTGGCGATACAGCAACGCCGCAGCTGTCCACTCAGCGCACCGCGAGTACATGTAAGTATGATCACCTTTCACCCCGATCCACTCTGACCCGGGTAAAATCCCCTTTATTTATAATGCTCTGCATAAGCCACAGACGGTATAAAACATGGACGTAGCTTCTGGGTCAGAAAAATGAAAAATGAATCTGTGGCATACACGGTACTTTGATTTAAAATGAAAACTTCCTCCATCAAAAAAAGCATACATATCCCAGGCAGAAAACTTCCCCCAGCCAGAGATTTTAATGCTTTTTTTGCTGGAGGAAATTAGATCAATCAAGTTTTTAGTAGTTTTTATTACTGACATGTGCTTTATCAGTCTCCTTAGCAATGCTAACATTTGTTTGTGATCGAGGAATCATCTGCCAGCCTGCTCCTCGTACATTTTTCCTTCACCACCAGATTTATTTGTAGCAAATGGTCTGAAGCAGTCAGAAGGTCTTAGCAGAAACATTTTCATATACTCAGTCTGAACAACTGTTGATGCAATAACCAGCAATTCACTGTAAAGTGCTGCACTGTATAAATATCAGATTGGCTGCACAAGTAAAGTTGTTTTGACCAGATATGATTAATCTTATTTTTATATACTTAGCTTGGGTACTTCCAGCCCATAAACAGCAACAACATGAATTCATGTATACTTAAAATGAAAGTTCAAACCCAAATACAGCTTTGACAGCTTTGCTTCTCTATATAGTTTTCTTTACCCCTCAGGCATCAAAAGGCTGATGAAGTATTGTCACCACTCAAGTTTGACTCAGAGGTCCTGTGAATGCGATAGCTCCAAGGAACCCACCTACGGTTTTCAAATTGATACTATAGGTTAGGGTGACCAACCGTCCTCTTTTCCCCGGACATGTCCACTTTTCACATGGCGTCCAGGACGTCTGGGGTGATTTTCGAGATGTGTGTGACGTCATCCCTGAACTGCTGCTTTGTGAGCTGTGTTCTGCGCTCACAGACGGGACAGAGCGCGCAGCAGCACGCCTAATGATGTTTAAAAGATCCCAAAGTGCAAGTGCATCTTTTCAGATGAACTGCAAAAGAAATTTTCCTCGTACCGACCCAGTACTGGTAATTTTTCTTATGCAGATGAGGCCTTATTTCTGTACCATTATCTAATTCCAGAGGCTTTTAAGTTATTTGTTTGCACTTGGTGACTTGTAAAAGCCTATATGACATTTTTGTTTCACCATTCATTAACCTCACAGAGAAGGCATCGTTTAAATATGTTAAATATGTTAAATATGTTTCTTTAAGCAAGTTCTTCATGACTGGGCCAAGTGTCCTCTTTTTTGGAAATCAAAATATGGTCACCCTACCATAGGTGTAGCTACACTGCAGAAGCCTCGGTATGGTCTCATATATACGACCAATAAGACAAAAGAAGTCCAGCAATGTGATGAAGTTTATTTCAGTGTGTCTACAATGGCCTGTGTGAGCGAGGGGAGAGATTGTGTGGTCTGCTCTGTCCAGCAGAGAAGTGTGTCAGACAGCATGCCTCTTCAGCTCCGTCAAGCTCAGCCCAGTGGGACCGATCACAGACGAGCGCCTCACATCTTATCTCTACCTGGCTGAGAATAGAGTGTGTGTGAGAGGAGGCTGCCCTTTCAGAGCCTGTTGAATGGTCAGAGTGCTGGCAGCCAGCAGGAGACTGAAAGAGAGAGAAGAGCCAGTCATCACTTTACTTCTGCTCTGAAATAGTTGAACAGTGTTGCACCAGTTCATCCAGCATAGGATGGGCTGCAAGAAAAGCAAAGAAAGTAAAATCTTTAGGTTTGTCCGTACTGGCGATTAAGTGAACCTTTCACTCCCCGCGTACACACAGACTCACACTTAACAGTGGAGTTGTGTCACGGTCTCACAGGAGTTGCTAATTGCAGTAGAGACGACAGATGAGCTCATATCCTCTGGAGACCAGACACTGAACTGCATGGAAAAAGATTCAACAGCAAAGAATCTGCTTTAACATGAAAGCCATGAGGAAGCTAATAAAATGATAAATAATAAAATTGTTATACTTTAATAATTTTATATTCTAGTTGTTGTGTCAGTGAGTTCTCAGACCACACCCATCTTTTTAAAGATTTATTTAAATAAAAATACTTCATAGGAGGAGATATAAATGTGTTGCGAATTGAAAAGAAATTAGGACATGAATCTAAGTGTTATCCAATAGTCTCTTAGCTCTCCTTTGTCCCATGTGCATCCATTTACATGATAAATGGAAACAGAAATGGCGTCTTCCTTAATCCCCAGAGTCTGAGCGTATCATAGCCAACCAAGCTGTCTTTGTGTTGCTCTTTAACTAACAGCTGTTTTTGCTATCCATACAAACTGCTTGTGTGTGTGCATATTAGTTAATGAAAATATGTTGCGGTAATGAGTGAGTTTCAGCTCTTAGATACACTTTTAACTTAAAGAGCTATGTTAGCTATGTCCATTTGTACCCTTTATGCTAAGCTAAGCTAACTAGCTCCTAGCTAGCGACATTGCTCGCCTCGACGACTCTCTGCCAAAAAAGCTGTACAGTTTGCTAAACACCAACACACAACTTTCAATTTTCACCAAAGTTGTTTGCAGATAAAATTTAAAAAGTTTATGGTTGAGGGTTTTGTGAGTTTATCAGAAAGAACTGCTAAATTTACCAGACAGACAACATAAAATGATCAGAGTAACAGGAAGTATGCGACTAAAGACCTGTCTGATTAATTCCAACTGTATTTTTAATATAAATATTTGACAGCTTGCTAAACCGTCACGTAAAAACATCTACACAAATCCCCTTGAAAGCGGTCTTCATTGTGTCATTTCAGCACTGCTAAATGGAGAATCTGGACAAAGTTGAGGAGCTGCTCAGCCAGTAATTGGCTTCGCTGAGAAGACAGCTTCCTCTTGATCACACGCACACTCACACAGTCTATGACAGCTATACACAAACACACACACACACAGACATGTTTCTGCAGACATACTCTGAAACAGAAAAATGAGAATCATCCGAGAGCAACAAAATCTAAATATAAAGCTATTTTCTGTTGCTGTCTCATACACAGCCACCACAGCGTGTTTGATTTGGGAGTTTTGTACACTGATTGGCTTTCTTGACACAACCCCAACGGGGATTTGTGGCTCTGGCTGGAATTAAACCTGTGACCGCTTGCTTGCCACTATAGTACTTGTACAGATGCATAAAATATGGATCCATGTATTTACTCCTTAACTGTAGCCTGGCGTCTTCCTCCTGCTGCAGTGTTTGTTTGTTAGATAGCCAGCGGCTTTGAGCAGACTGAGTGAGAGGGCTGCTGATGCACAACGAGAGCCTCTGTGTTCTTTTTCTTAGTTTTTTGATCTGTCTGGGAATGATAGAGAAGGTGCGGTTGAACAGCAATGCCCAAGTACCGAGTGGTTGCCAAGGTAACAAGCTTTAGGTGTCAAAGTAAGACAAATTGGGGACTTTTGTTTTCCACGTGAAAACACAAATACCTCCATTGAAATCACCAAGGTTAGAGATGTTGTTGTTGTGAGCGTGTTGATATTAATAAGTGATCCATGTCTGTGCATTAAAACAGAAGCTGCATGCAGCCGAACACTTTGCCGGTCTTTTTGCTGTTCGGTTGTTCTGCTGTGGAGTAAACAGCAGCTCGGAGCGATGGTGTCATTTTCCAACCACAGTTTGCAGGAAGCGATAGAGGGCTGTAGTGGTGGATACGGCACTCCATTGTGTGTGTGTCTACGTGTGTTCGTGCATCCTGCTGTGGACTTCCCAGAGTGATGTTGGGTTGCCTTGGTTACCTCATCCGGTCAAAACCCAGGACGCTAAGTGTGGCTCAAGAGCAGCCGTCAGATTTGAACACGTACACTTGGGTATTCATCCATGACCAGGACATATGCTCCAATTGGTTTTTGTGTCCCTCTAGACTTTGTTAATTGGGTAAAGGTGCTTAAAGGACATCTGCTGCTTCCAAATGAATCCTCCGGATCACTCTGAATAAATGTTATCTGTCATTCAGGATCGTTTAGGGTAGCAGGAAGCTGTAGCTTTATCTAACGCTCTACAGTTATCGTAGAAGTTGATGCTTCCATGTTCAAAAAAACATCTACTACTTATAATTGGACTTTAGTTTTAGTCAGGTCCAGTATTTGGCAGTATGGCTCTAATCAGGGATACCGTTTTCATACTTGGAATGCGTGTAAAGTCGGGGAGGAGGAGAAGCTTGAATGGATGAACCGTGTAAAATTGCAAAATCACTTTTCTCCATCTGACATACAGAAACTCCAGCTAAAAATGTCTTTAGATGAGATCAGTCCAGCCATTATTTCCCACTTATCCAGTTCAGGGTTGCAGGCATACTGAATCCTGAGCTGTTACGGAGTTAGAGGCAAGGCCAACCCAGAGAGCCCTGCCTGTCTTTGACTGTAGAGGGGAGCCCACATGCACCCAGGAACAACACGCAAACTACACACAAAGGCCTCAGACTACAGCTCTTTAGATGAGATGTTAGATTCTGGGTTTTTTGGCAAGTCAAAATTATAAGCGAGTCATTGATTTTATGGTATTTTTAATTTGGTAGTTGTTTTGATCTGTGTTGTTCAGCACTTTGGTCTGCCAGGTGTGTTCTTAAAGTGCTATACAAATAAACGATGATGATGATCGATTGGAGGTCTCCTGGAGAAATTTGAATTTAATACCTCATTGTTTGTGAAATCCTGGCTCGAGCCCTGCAGCCATGCAGCACCACTTTTATTGTTTGGGTTGGCCGTCGCATCAGGATCTGCTCAGAAAGAAAGAATGAAGAAATTAAAAACACTCTGTTTGTTGGTTACTGATCGCCTGTGTCTTCTTTCCTTTCCTCTGCAGAGCTTGTGTTATCCTGGGTGTGGTTTTCATCCTGTCCTCCTTATGCATTATGGGTAAAGCCATCCACGATCTGGCCACCAAACTGCTACCAGAAGTGGTAAGAATTCATCCATCACACTGTTCTGGGTTTGTTTTTAGACAGATTTGTGAGGATTATAATCTGACTCTAAAAAGAGACCAATTCTGCAAAGCACCATGCTTTAATTGTTACACTTATTGCACAAAAAGCAGCGGATGAGACAGGATAATAGTAGATTAGTTTACTACCACATGCTGATTTTCCTACATGGCAGGCAGGACATGGCTCTGGCTGAGATGCAGGGGTCAAAACTGGATTCAGACAGAAGATGGACGAGAGCTTTGGATTAAGCGGCTTCCATATGGGATGCATAATGTTCTCCATTTAACATTCAGGGGAAACCCCCTAAACATACTAACATACTGCACACCATGGCAGCTGTATTACCCACAGCCACGTTCATCTCCCTGAACTCAGGCTGCCAAAGGTTTAGTGTGTAATCAGATTTTTCTGTGGAATTTGCAGTTATTTTTTAAAGCTTTGGCAGATAGTAACCGCTCCTGTGTCTGGCCAGGACCAGGGCTCTGCTGTCCCTGGTGTAATACAGACAGCGAGCCAGAGACGGGGATTTCATTTAGAAGCTAAGAAGAGACCAGCTGACTTTGCTCCCATATCTAATAATATCTTTACAAACAACATGCAGGATGTTTATTTGCATGAAGCCGTGTGTAGCATGGCTGACTCTGACTCCATCTTTGAGTAGTGGATCTGATTGGACGGCATACTTTCATCTTTGGTTGGTAGCTCAGGATGATGAGACCAAGACACATAGAGGAGGGTGTTATGAACACAGAGATGCTATTGAAGATGAAATGTTAGGGACTCAAAAATGTATTAAGATCGTTTGGTTTTAAATATTTTCTTTTCTTCAGTGTTGCAGTAGATGCTGTGTGGTCATGTAGATGATGCAGTCGGACAACGTGTGTTGCAAAGTCTACAGCTCTGATTTATGATTGTCTTTTATTTCCAGTGATCAGGTTAAAAATAGACTTACCTTTATTAATGTATTACTTTCCTGTTACTCTATATCACCTGTGCAATTGCAAGGTAACAATGTAACAAATACCTGTTCTAAAGAAAGGAGGAGGAGATGCGTGTGTTTTCTCTTTTATGTCCTTTCAGCACCTTTTACACACAAATGTTGTGATGACAGATTCTAATGTAGGAATCGTGCAATGCTGCTGAAGTAGTTATGTGTATTTTGGCAAACATTAAATAATTTATGTAGGTAGGTGATAGTGAATGTTAAAAAAGTATATTTCACTGCAGTCCACACTGTGTGCATCTGAAGTGAGATCATTTTTATGGTTAAAATATTCAAGACTAATGTGACTCTAAATGTGCACTTTTGGTAGTCACTTTACTTTATTCTCACAAAAATATTTCAGAATCAGAATTAGAGGTTTTTTTCCCCCTGTTATTACTGTCTGTAAGTAAGTGTGTGTGTGTGTGTGTGTGTGTGTGTGTGAGAGAGAGGGGAAAAAGAGAGTGTGAGTAAAACAAGTGTAATAGTGACGCTCACAAACCTCACGTGTGAAGACTCACAAGCTTTCACACTTCTGCAAATAGCGTTTTCACCTAGTTGCCAGTCAGTATCATCCATCAGCTGCTGTTTATTATTTTTCCTGCCTAAGTCATGTTCATTCAGCTTTGTCTGTGGTGGATCTCAGACGCAGCAGTAACTCGTGGCTGGTATGAGATAAATAAGAAATATTAAAAGTAGAAGAGATTAAGAATAAACTTATGGACACGAGTTTAATCGATCCTCTTAAATTCTGAATTAATAAATGTGTAATGCTGTTTGTATTGTTATGTACCGTAGCCACTGTGTAGCCACTTCATTAGGTACACTTGTTGATGTGCTCATTAACACAAATATCTATTTAGATAATAATATGGCAGCAACTCAGTGCATTTAGACATGTAGTCATGGTTAAGCTGACCTGCTGAAGATCAAACTAAACATGAGAATGGGGATGAAAGGTGATTTAGTTGACTTTGAAAGTGGGATGGCTGTTGGAGCCAGATAGATCTACTCGGATTTTCCCGCGCAGCCACCCGAAGGTTTAAAGACAACAGTGCGAAAAAGAGAAAATATCCAGTGAGCAGCAGCTCTCTGGGTGAAAAGGCCTCGCTGACAGACTGCTTTAAGCTGCCAGGAAGGCAACAGTAACTAAAAAAACAAGAAAAAGCAAGCTCTTGTTACAACCAAGGTGTGAAGAAGAGCATCTCTGAATGCACAGCACGTGGAACGTTGAAGCAGATGGACGAGCAGCAGACGAGCCGCATGCCGCTCCTGTCAGCTAAGAACAGGAAACTGAGGCTAAAGTTCAGACAGTAGGACCCAAATGTTGCCTGAGCTGATGTGTCTTGATTTCTACTGCAACATTTGAATGGGAGTTTTATTAATGGTGCAGACTTCTGGTGGTGGTGTAGAGTTGTGGGGGATTTTCTTGGCATACATTCGGCCTCTTAGTACCAGCTGAGCATAGTGCTGTTGCTGATCATATCCATAACTTTATGACCACAGTATTTCTTATATAGCACGTGTACCTAATAATAGTGGTCAGTGAGCGTATATGCGTGTATATGATGTTAACATAAATGCAGGTTGCCTGTCATGGTGACATCTTTACCAGCTTACTTACTCACTAACTCCTCTGTGTGCTCCTCACATTGTTGTTCCACATGTGAAGCTAACCGAGCTGGATGCTTTTCAATGAGACAAATCACATTGTTGGATCAGCTGCTGAGCAAAAGAAAGATTTTCAGATAATCTCCACAACTGACTCAGTCTCAAAATCCAATTCGTTTTTGAAGCCCTTTACAGCTTTATTGACCTAACTGTGTTTTCCTTCTATTCATGTGTGGCTGCGGCGAGGGAGAGAATGGCCTGTCGCGAGCACTAAAGTGGAAACAAAGGCAGAATGTGAGAGTGCTGAGAGACAGACAGATTGTGTTTTTCTGAGTCGACCCGCTCCTCTGCTGTCGCACACTTGGTTTCTACCAGACTGACTTCTGGTGCATCACAGTTGGAGATCTAAAGTGTGTGCCTCGCAGCCTCCCACCTTGTGCCAGTGTTGAAAAAATAAGATTTATTTTCACTTCCTTCCTCTCTAGAAAATGTTAATAAGGAAAGCAGCTGCTCAGGTACGTCAGGGTTGGACAGAGTGGGAGGTGTGAGGTGTGTGGAGGAGGATGTTTGGTTTGACACCTGACTGTTCCTGCTCTGCAGGTCCTTTGTGCCCAATTAATGTCAGTTAGCATCCAAAAACAAAACCGTTCTCTGCATGACACAGATTCTGTGAAAACCTTTTAACTCCCAGCAGGGCTTTTCATATTGCAAATTAATTCTGACCTCTGACAGCTGAGAGAGTCTTACATTCTTGAGGTTTATGTAATCCTTTGCAAGGCCACAGAAAGACGTTTAAATACAGCACAAAGACAAACTGCCTTAGTTACAAAGTTAAAAGCAAAAGCAACCAGTGCAGTCAGATTTGGCACCCAATAAAAATCTAATTGTTCATCAGCTGAATATTAACACTTTCTATTGTGTTTGTTTTAATCCACACACAAACGTAGTTGTAGTTTTATGACAAGCTACATGCTGACATTGAGCCTCAGAGGTGCAGGCTGGCAGATTTTGCACAGAGATCTATAGTAGTTACATGCAAATGTCAACTGCTGCATTCATATTATGGGCAGAGGCTTTTCTCTCTCTCTCTCTGTGTGTGTGTGTGTGTGTGTGTGTGTGTGTGTGTGTGTGTGTGTGTGTGTGTGTGTGTGTGTGTGTGTGTGTGTGTGTGTGTGTGTGGTTCCCTCTGCCATCGGTCAAAATGCCAGCCTGCAACAGCCATGGGAAAATTGATTATAAGGTCACTGGGGGATTCCCCGTGATAACAGAGTGAGTCACAGCATGCAATCCTTCATTTCAGCTGACTGGAAACAAAACTTTCCAAAATAACGAAATAAATGATCGACAGTGTGTGCCTCTGTTAGTACATTCACTCTTCTCAGCTCTTGACCACTAGCTACATCTATACCTAAATGTGTGTTTTTTATTGCAGTGATAGATATAACGCACTGTCATAGACTCTATATAAAAGATGGAAGTAGCTTCTGGGTCTGAACACTAAACCAATGCACAAGTGTGGTGCCTGCTTCTTATATGTGTTGCAATGAGAAGTCTGTCTGGACTGAAGTCACTGGGAAAATGACTATGAGATTCTAACAGAAGTCACATTTGATTTTGAGAACAAATCTTGATTTTAGTCAAAAGTCCTAGACTTGTAAATAAAATGTCATTTCATTTTAGTCATACTTGAGGCATCTAAACATTTTTTAGTCTAGTTTTAGTTGACTAAATAGAAGATTTTCACAGACTAAATCTAAAGTTGATTCAGCTAAAATATAAAATGTAGTCAGCTACATTGTATATTGTAGCTGACTACAATATAAAACCAATTGAATTGGTTTTTAATTCAATTCAATTTTATTTATACTTTATATTGTAAGGTAGACCCTACAATAATACATACAGAGAAAAACAATCATATGACCCCTGTGAGCAAGCACTTTGGCGACAGTGGGAAGGAAAAACTCCCTTTTAACAGGAAGAAACCTCCAGCAGAACCAGGCTCAGGGAGGGGCGGGGCCATCGGTTAGGGTCAGAAGTGTCTTTTCCTTGACATCAAATGTGAAATGTATCCATGTGTCATTTGCTCCTCTTTTCCTCCCAAACATTTTGTCAAATTTTCATAAGATAAAGGGAGCACGGGAGCTAGTTGTACTGTATCCTGGAGGCGGATCAAGTGTGCACATCTGACCTTGCTGCACAAGATTACTTGTGATTGGATCACTTCCAAACTCCCGCCTTTCTACACAACTAACTAAGTTCTGATCTCGTCTCTCCAGAATGTTTTTATCTAGTTTTTATTCACTGACAAAAATATAGATACATTTAATAGTTTGTAGTTTTTGTGGGTTAGTTTTGTTTTTTGTTTTTTTTGCTAAATTATCGTCTTGTTTTTTTGTCAGAAAAAAACAGGTTGTTGAGAGAAAAAAATATGATGAAAATTATTGGTCAGTTAATTTAACACTGCTTTAGGGTGGGCTTACCTTGTGACTGACAAGGTTTCGCAGTCATGTCTGCACCTCACCCACCACACCGTTTCAAAACACCAGGACGGCGATGGTTAAAACACTCGGTTCAAAGCTTCACAACAGGACTTTGCTAACAATTGGCTGAAGGCACAGTGGCTATGTCCATCATTTACTTACAGTCTGTGCGCAGCGCCTTTTTGTTTGTTTTTTTACAGCCTGCAGCCAGGCTTATTTTTTGCTTTGAAAGACTTCAAGAATTGTTGTTAAAAGTTCACATTAAGAAGCATTTCTTTTAAAAGTAACTCACCTTATGAGGATGTCTAATGAACCAAAATGAGCTATGTCTGGCTTGAATACGTTTCCTGTTGCTGAAGAATGGTCAATGCTTTGTAGATAAACAATTTAAATTTTAGTTTCAAACCTGAGTCACAGCATTGACTCAGGTCTATGCAGCATGCTGAGGTTTTCTTTCCATCTCCTCTTTGATGTGCGCGAGCTTGCCAAAGTAGCTTTTCATGGCTCCGAGGCCATAGTACAATATTAATGTTGCTGCAGAGGCTCTGAGTGCTCTGCAGCTCGCTTTCTCTTCTCTAATCCATCTCTCCTCCTCCAGCCATCCTCTGTGCATTTACATCTCAGGCATTTAGTGATGTGGCCCTCAAAACAGATGTAACAACAAAGTCATGTTTAAATTGTTGAAAACCAAACGGACAAAACGCAGGAAGCGAATCTGTGGCTCAACACTAATCAAAAAAAGACTTATCAGGAAGACCAATTACATAAGAGCTACGGGGAGCAGTGGAGAATATTGTTGGACCATTACTGGAGGTAAACGATACTGAGGGGAGGTGGTGATGATTGTGGGGGTGTCAGGGTTGTCAGTGATAGTGTCTGTGCTGTTTTGACAAGGAGGCAGAGCAGCTGGATTCATCAGTTCAGTGTGAAAAAACTTGTTACTGATGTAGTTGTTATTAGACTCACAGTGTTGGTGAGCTTGGGAAATGTGACGTTGTGCTAAAATGTTGCTTTTCTGAATAACCTGTAGGGATTGGAAGGTTAAGCTTGCTAAAAGGCAGCTACAGTCCTGAGCTGTGTGCCGCCTTGTGATTGTAGGTGTATTGAAAAGAGACCTTGTCTTTGAATTTGAACGAAGAGTCTGATAGATAGGGTTTGGTACACAGTGAAGTACTGGTTGTGTCTATAAATACAGATATTACCCTGCATGAGCTGACTCACTGAGTAGTAAAAGAAACCTCAGCAGTCAAGGCCATAGACTGTATATAGAGGATGGACATAGCCATTGGTTTCTGACCTTTACATTATAAAGTATCAACGCTAGACTTTTGCCTGCTGCTCCTGTGTGGGTGGGTGGGGTAGTTTTTTTTTTTTTTTTTTATTGACCTAGAATGTGCTCTAGGAAGACCAGATGGTGGACTCCTAAGTAATCAGCTAATGCTAGCAATGCTAGCAGCTAACTTTGTCTAAAAACATTCAACCCTGTACAAGTTGCTGTTTGGTAAAATTTCCTGTTGTGAGCTGATAGTAATCACTGTCTAAAACAAGTCTTGAAGTGTTTTGAATCAATGCTGCACTTTTAACAATTGAATCCCACTCTTGGTCTGTTGTTTTTGTTTCTCACAGGACGACTTCCTGTTCAGCGTGTCCATTGTCAGCGGTTTGATGTGCATCATATTGGCTGTAATCAAGTTCATGCTCGGCAAAGTACTGACAAGCCGAGCTCTCCTCACTGATGGTAGGTGTGCACGTGCAGAGAGATCATAGCTTTTTAGAACTTGTAAACTTTCTCACATTGCTCAGCTTTCGTAGTGATGCCATTAGATCGTGACTATCACAATCGTAAAAATCATGGGTTTGTCACTCTGACATGTCTGTCAGCTCCAATTGGTTTCCTAAAGTTGCCTTATAGTTGATGAGATTACAGGTGCATGGAGCCAGCTCAAACATCTGTCACACTACTGGGTTCTTGGTGAAAACAATGGTGAATATCACATGTGCAGTGACACTAACAGGTTTCTGAGAGCTGACCTCTGAACCCTCAAAGCCGACTTTGACTGACATTTGTCGTCTCTTTCCAGGATTCAACTCACTGCTGGGGGGGATCATGGGCTTCTCCATCCTGATCAGTGCTGAAGTCTACAAGAACGAGCCCAAGGTGTGGTACCTGGATGGAACAATAGGTGTCCTGATAGGTCTGATCATCCTCGCCTATGGAGTTAGGTAAGTGGCTAGTACTTGGTAAAAAAATGGCATACCTTTTATTTGGTGTCATGGAGATAATTGTTGATATTGCAGCAGAACATATCCACAGAATGAATAGAGGAGCTGGGGTGGAGGTGGGTTGCAAAGCAGCTTGCAGAGCATTGGTTTGGACATTTAGTGAGGAAATGGTTTAAACTAACTACCCGAATAAATACTCTGTGGTGTTTCAAGATAATAAAAGCACAATGAAGTCAGAATACGTGGAGTCAGTATTCATAAAACCAAAGCTTACAAAGTGATTTGGTGTAATTACACTGTGTTAGGTCTGTGTGGAAAACCAATTTCAGTGTGTGCAGTTTTGTCACTGGATTCATATAAAAGCATTACAAGTTATATTTTGTACACGGGAATGATGAAAAAATAAAATAGTGACACCTTTAAAGGTTGAAATCTCGAGGCTAGAAAATTTGTATTTTCAGCTGGTAGGGGTCTGAAGGTTGCTGTCATCTCCATTTTCAAACCCCCCAAAGTGACCTTAATGTATAAGTGCAATATTGAGCCGAGATGCTCAGATGTATCATTAGGTGGATCAGAGGTTGATCTCTTTGCCTGTTTTTTTCTGTGCCGCAGACTGCTCCTGGACATGGTCCCCCGCGTCCGACAAACCAGGAACTATGAGCGCTTTGAGTGACGGATCACAGAGGGCGGGTTTGGGAGTGACTGGCAGGATGGGGACTGTAGAGGCCCTCCACAGACAATCACAATCAGTCCTCGCTTTGCCAGCGAAGGCGTCGCTGTCTGTGCAGTCCTCCCACTCAGAGCTGGAGTGGAAGATGGCGTCAGTGGCATATTTTTAATGTTTTACAGTTTAATGTACATATGAAATGTTCACCTGTTTTTCAGAAGTCAAAGGCGCAGTCTGCTTTTTCATGCCTCCATATTTAAAGAAGGTAACAGAGATAAGACTGTGGGGGAGGGGGTTAATGTAATTTTTCAAAGGTTGTACACAGCTCAGACTGCAGTGTTATGGATGTTCAATACCTCAGTTACATGTCATCACCCCGTCACGACAGAGCAGCTTGTTTTTTCCCATGGTTCCACGAGGCCTTTGCTCAGCTGTGCTATAAAGCTTTGCAGCACAGCAGGTCAGAGTGATTGATGCAGCTGATGTAGCGGTGGAGTATTAATGGTGTTTACCTTTTTATGACTAGAGAGAAGATAAATATCAATAAAAAGTCCATTTGGCACAAGGAGCAGGTACATAAGCACACACACGACAGGCTCACAGGTGACGTGTGATTAGCCGTTTATAATATTTATCCAGACTGCTGCAGCAACGTCCTTTTAGTGCCAGCTTACAATCCTGGAGCAAAAAAATAATGTTTTTTGGCACTGAGTCGCACAAAGAGTCGGGACCTGACTCTGTTCCACTGTAACTCTAACAGAAGGAAAACAAAACGGCTGCGCTGCCTCCCAGGAAAAGCATTTATACAATTAACTTGTGCCATCTACTGACCAAAAGAGGAGACTACAAAATGTAGGTCATTACATAAGAACGGTTATCTAATATGCAGTTGTGCTCAGAAGTTTACACACAGTCATCATGGGTCTGTCATGGTAATTTGGCATTTTGAACCAGGGTGGAATGATTGTTCAGGATACATGTGCAATAATTCAAAAACAAAAAGAAGAACTGGCTGCAGAGGTTTCAGTATATTTCAGATTTTCTTTACTCCACGCAGGGTCAAAAGTCTACAGAGGATCAAATATAACCCCCCCCCCCCCCACTAATGTCCCTTAGTAAGTTGCACCTCGAGCAGCAGAATTTGAATTTATACTATTATTTTATCTGCTTTGTGCAGTGCACCTGTATCCCAGTAAAACAGCATGAGAGCATGATGCTACCACCACCATGGTTGACGGTGGGTACAGTGTTCTTCGGTTTGAAAGCCTCACCTTTACTCCTCCAAACATACGTCTTGTCATTGTGGCCAAACAGCTCAATCTGTGTCTCGTCTGACCATAAAATATTCCTCCAGGAGGTATTTGGCTCGCCCATGTTGGCAGTCACACATTTCACTTGTGCTTGAAGATGTCGACTTTTTACCAGGAGGTTCTTTCTTGTTTCAGTGATCCTTAACATCTCAACCAATTTCCTCTTTTCCGAGGGTAAGAGTTGGGGTTTCCTTCCAGACCTTGGAAAAGTGGTGACACGTCTGAATAACTACGTGAATAACTACGATTCTTTGAACCGATGATCTTGGCGTCTGAAGTTGTTTAGAAATGCCTCCGAGAGACCATCCCAACTTGTGTAAATCTACATAAACTTCTGACCACCAACTGTAGCTGAGTGTTTGAAGCCTGACCCCGAGACAAAATTCGGCACATGAGACGCATGTAAAGGTCAAAGAAAATGACCGTCACACTAAATGCTTCCACACTGTTGGCACTGAACTCAATGCAGATACAGCTTTCATACTGACCAGTGACACAAAAACAGATTTATGGCTGAAGCTAAAGACCCCACGCGTACACAGGTATCAGTAAGCTCAGCTTGTTCTTTACCCTGATGCAGTTTTAGGAGCTGAAGACTATGAAAGAGTTCCAGACAGAAGCTGTTCACAAACTGTGCACTGTTTTTATGAGTGGGCAGCAAGAGCTGAGTTCTTACGTCTGCCAGGGAAGTGATCGTTTCAGTTTGTCTGTTAACAGGGCTGGTCCAAAAGCTGCAGAGAGATTTTCAGGAACATGTAATCAGAAGGTGATTGTAGCGCAGTGTGCAGGTTTTTAACTGTCAGAGGTAATTGGATGGATTCTTCAGATACCTCGCAAAGTCGAGCATTCTCCAAAAGTTGATTCTGTTCATCTGGACGTAGCGTTTTCTGGGAGAAACATTTCGTCACTCATCCAAGTGACTTCTTCAGTCTCAGCTGACTGCAGGTTTCCCCAATCTTATAAACAGTACATTTGCATAATGACTGAAACCAGCCCACTGTTTATAAGATTGGGGAAACCTGCAGTCAGCTGAGACTGAAGAAGTCACTTGGATGAGTGACGAAATGTTTCTCCCAGAAAACGCTACGTCCAGATGAACAGAATCAACTTTTGGAGATTTATTTTCCGGGATGATTGAGAATGCATCAAGACAAAGTCGAGCATTATCAGATCGGAAAACCTAAGAGAACATGAACCAAACTTGTCTGGATTTTTCCTCCTGGGTTCAGTTCATGCAAGCTCTCTGCTCTTATGTTTGTAACATTGTCGTGTCAGCGCTCTGACGAGCCAACCTGTGCATGAAGAAACAGACACATGACACAAACAGACATCAGTGTACACGTGGACAATGAATCTCAGTATTTGTCAAATGTGCGTGTTACAAACAGACTAGACCTTTAGACACGTGAGGTTACTGCTGCTGGAGGAGCAAATCTTAGAAACTGTGAAGTTCTTTAAAAGAATCGGAGGTTGAGCTGGTTCAGGTTTGAGTTTATCCAGGTAACTCCAGGGTTAACCTGACTTTTCTGTATTACAAAGGTGGTTTACTTCTTACTGGGATAACTTATGCTGCAGACCTAACGTGCTCTGGAGCTGCAAGTATGAAATCACTACTCCCTGACAATCGGCTGGAAAATAGCGTCACCATTCCTGGAGCATCCCTGGGACTGCAGTGCATGGACAGTAATGGAAAAGTCTTTTAAGAGCATCTAAAGTCTTTGTGTTTTCCTGAAGGACATCAGTAATAGAATAGAATAGAATAGAATAGAAAACTTTATTTGTCAATTTCTTCAAATGTACTTGCCATACAAAGGAATTGAAATTACGTTTCACACTGTCCCATGCGTAGACATTGACAACAATAAAGTGCAGATGCACAACAAAAAACAGCCCTAACAATAAGGTAATATTGAATAGGGACCTAAAAATAAATAAAATAAAGTGTTCCAACAGTGTTCTCTGGAAAATAGTATACTAGTCCACTATATAATAATATAAATAATGCTAAAAGAAATGCTAAAAATATGTAGCAGCAGGTGTGTGCAATTGCAATGCAGAGGTAGTTGTTTCCA
This sequence comes from Perissodus microlepis, assembly GCF_051167445.1. Taxonomy (NCBI): domain Eukaryota; kingdom Metazoa; phylum Chordata; class Actinopteri; order Cichliformes; family Cichlidae; genus Perissodus; species Perissodus microlepis. Next base: position 11,656,816 of record NC_140482.1, on the reverse strand, counting down.
GTCAGGAATGTTTTCCAGTTCTTGGTTCAGAGAGTGTTTTCTTGTTGGACAGTGTGGGGGGGAGGGGTGGGGGGGAGGGGTAGAGTCCAGTCTGTCTTCCTATACTTCTGCCAATCTGGTGATTCTGCTGGCTAGGAGCCGGGAGGGAAGAGAGTTCAGCAGTCTCACAGCCTGGTGGATGAAGCTGTTGGTGAGCCTGGTAGTGCGGGAGCGGAGACTTCTGTATCTCTTTCCAGAGGGCAGGAGGCTGAACAGACAGTGCGCGGGGTGGGTTGCATCGTTGACAACTGTGATGGCTTTGCGGGTGAGGCGAGTGGTGTAAATGTCTTGCAGGGAGGGGAGTGGTACACCAACTATCCTCTCAGCTGTTCTCACAATGCGTTGTAGAGCTTTCCTATTATAGTCAGTGCAGCTACCGCCCCACACAGTGATGCAGCTGGAGAGGATACTTTCAATAGTTCCTCTGTAGAATGTGGTCAGGATGGGTGGTAGAGCACTTGCCCGCTTGAGTTTGCGCAGGAAGTAGAGGTGCTGTTGTGCTTTCTTGGCCAGTGATGCTGTGTTGGTGGTCCAGGAGAGGTCCTCACTGATGTGCACCCCCAGGAACTTGGTGCTGCTCACCCTCTCCACCGCAGCGCCGTCGATGGTCAATGGGGGGTGACAGGCGTGGCCTCTCTGGAAGTTGACAATAATCTCCTTGGTCTTACTAACATTTAGCAGGAGGTTGTTGTCTCTGCACCACGTGGTCAGGAGCTCAACCTCTTTCCTGTAGTGGGTCTCATCGCCCTTGGTGATGAGCCCAATAAATGTAGATTTGTAGACAGAACTTTAGTTGTTGATTTTTCAGTTTTATTGAGCTCTAAGGATTTATATAAGATTCTAAAATCATCACATACACCAAGTCTACATTTGTATTCTGCTTTTTATATTTATCCTTAACCATAAATAGAGCGTGGCTGAAAGAATAAACTTACAAAATGAATTTATTGAAGTAACAATTATAATCTGTCTGATTCTCCTGTATGTGCTTCCTTTGGAGACTTCTTTAATGTTATCGTAGTTGGTGCAACCACCTCCTCTGACACAAAAGCAGCTGGATTATTAGTCTATTAATCACAGACTCGAGTGGGTTTTGTTTCGTGTACGCTGGAAGATCAACAGCTTCCGTTCCCTGTTTGTTTGCATTCACCCTAAATGGATCTAACGGTTGCTGCTCTCTGTGAGTTTGAGGTGCTGAACTTTGGACAGCAGCCAGTAGGTTCACGTGTTTCCTGTGTTTAAGAGGAGGACTCCAGCACCAGTATGGAAATGAGGAGCAGGACTGGGAGTAGTTACTGGGGTCAGTTAGGGCCTTTGTAGCAGCTCTCCTTATTACCACCTTTACACACGTGTTTGTTACCCGCTGGCTGGTGAAATGAAAACAGTGTCTGTACTGCACTCAGAGCTCACAGTCCTACAGACATACACTGTAGAGGCTGCCATACGGTTTTGGGTCAATGGCGACGCCCCAACAGGGAAATATTTTAATGAAATTCAATGCAGTGATGATTGTGGACATTAAATGAGTCGCTGCTTATCAGGAGTCATTTCCTCTCATATGTGAAGCTGCTGTTTGTTTTTGGGCCATTTAGAAGGGTCGCAGCTACATTTTCAGGCAAAGTCCTTTTTGGTTTTAATTTAAAGAAGCTTTCACTTTCTAGCTGTCTTCCTCCTCCTCATCGTCATATTGAAGGACTTACTTTGTACAATAGAGCTCCTCTCTATCCCAAAGCCTTAACTTTGCTCATAGGTGTTTGTGCAACTTGATCAGGGTTTTTTTTTGTTAGTTTTCATATCTCCCACATTTTCCTCAGTCTGTGCTTGCTGCTGTGACCGTAACTGAATGTACACGCTGTGCTGTGATACTAGTTTTTATGAAAAATCTGTGACTGTGCTGTTTGGTTTTATTTATTTAAATACAAATAAGGGATCAATTCTGTTCCTGAGCTTGTGGAGATACATGTGTGCCTAAAATCGGTGTGAGAAACAAAACATGCAGATAACAGAAAATTATTTTGGAAGGCCATAATATTAAGAAAAGATCACAACAAAAATACAAACAGCTTGTAATCAGTCATTTCCTGTCTTGGACATGTCGTAAACACCGAGAGACACATTTAACTCCATATCAGCTCGGTTTTCTTAAACTCCGTGTCACAGAGTTTAAGGCGCTCCTCAGCCTGCTGACTGTACACTTCTTTGCTCGTGTAAATAATCTGTATAGCTGTAATGTAAAACCAGAGTGAGCCATTTGTCACAGAAAAAAGGTTTATTTAAAAATAAAGTTGTATCCCTCTTACTTGTCAAGAACAGTGAAAACAAAACCATTGCGTTACCCACTTTTCACTGCTGTTCTGGGGTTTCTGACTTTTAACTGAGAGTAAAACAAATCTTCATCCATGTTGGTGTGTGTGTAGCAGAGTTCATACAATGGAGACATTCAATGCTGAGGTCAAAACAGATGAGATATGCTGATTTATTCTGTCCAAACTTTGCTGATGGCTTGGCGCTCTGAGCAGATTCCTCCAGAAACCAAACAGCCTATGATCTGATCAAAGATGTGCTCTGAACAAGCCCAGCTAACAGAAAAGAAATAAGGCTCTGGCTGCAGCAGAAGTTTAGCTAATCACTTAAGCAGGCCTCAGAGTCATGGTTATTAAGAAGCAACTGTGAAGGGTTCAAAATATTTGCTTATTCGCTGAAAAAGGAATCATGCTGGGTATCACTGTTGGTTTAGCATGAACTCAAGCATTCCCACCTTGGATATGTACGAGCTTTAAACGCTGGTGATATTCTACCTTTAAAAAATAAATCATGACCAAGTTCCATAAAAAGACCAAAACCATCAATGAACAGATTGCTCCAGCAACTCTCTTATGCATGTGCCGTTTAGTTTGACTCAGTCCCGCCTGCTACTCTGTCCTCATGTTTTAAGAATGGCTGCTAAGCGCTACAGTCCAGTAATCATCCTGTGAGTCACTCAGTACTTGTATGCACTTGTCATCAAGTGTGAAATGTGGTCCTGGAGATACTAGTGAGACTATTTTGACGCCGTTTAAATGTGCATTAAAGATGAAGAACCACAGGTGCACGGTTGATTTAAACGATGTGTGTGATCACACTGGTCTAAACATTGACATATTCAGTGCTACCCAAATACAAGGCTTCGCTTACAGCCCTGATTTTCTTTTTGAATTCTAAAAAACCCCAAAATGTCACCATCCAGATTGATCTATTAGCTGACAATCCCTTTTCTTTTGTTCTGAAAGTTACTTCAATTCAGTTTCAGTTATATAACCAAATCACAACAACAGTGACCTCAAGGTGCTACAACACAGAGAGAACCCCAACAACTTACCATGGGCAAGCACGGCCCCCCATGGGCAAGCACAGCCCCCCATGGGCAAGCATGAGAAACGGCTCCTGGCTCGTCTTTCCTACTAGCAGGCTCGATAATGGTCAGCTGCTTCTTGACTCAGTCAGATGTTCTCTAACTCCCCTTGGACTTTCATTTCAAGTAGAAGTAAGTAAAGAAGTACCAGCTGCAGTTTTGACACAAACTGAGTCGTCTGCTTGATGACACTGGAGAGGCAGCTGATTATTGCTTCATTATTTATTGTAGAACAGCACATACTGTGATATTTCACAATTCACTGATCAAACTGTAGGTATGCCTCCTTTTAAATGCATGCCCCTGAAACTGATTACTGGACTCCAGTTTTACATTTTTAACAGGAACCAATGCGGAAACTAGCGATTTGCACTAATGCACTGTTGGTTTTGGTTTTTTTATGGGATTTGTTTTGAAGCACCACCAGATGCTTTTCGTGAAAGTTTAAAAACCACTCTTTTTTCTTTCTTCAAGCTTGAAGCTTGTGTATCTGTCACATGTGCTGCAGGTCACGTTTAGAAAGGACCAGACAACTATGAGTAATCAGTTTAAGGCATTCAAAATCAGACAACCCATTTATTCTACATGTGCTGTGATCATCTGATTCCTCTTATTACTGACTACTCAACTGGTTAATCGCATTACTATCACACATGTGAATCCACTGCCTAGCTTGACTGGTAAACATGATGAGCTGACACTGCTTTCTTTCTTTTTAACTTTAGTTCTGAAAAACAAAGAGCCTATCAGTTTTATCACTTTCCCAAATATCTTCATCAAAACAATCTTAAGATGTGGACAGCCAATTTAAATTTCTTAAAATGAATTTAAATAAAAAACAAACAAACAAAAAAACCCAACCTGACTCTGATGTTGCAGAAGTAAACATGTATAACAGAGTAACGTCACCCTGCCACAAACAGCTCACCAACAGTCGTCAAAAAAAAGCAGAACTGAAGTTAAACCACAAAAAGGCACGTCATGTTTTTTGAAACACTTAACTTGGCGGCAGATCGGTGACCTGCTTAACAGGGTAAGAAAAAAGAAGAAGAAAAAGGCGCCATTCAGGCTGAACTGAAACATGTGCAAACAGAAACAACAGTGAAATGAAAGCAAAGCACAAAGTGTACGAGGCTCATTTCCCCACAAAACAAGCATGTTTGTCCACTACTGTCTGCCTTACAGAGAGCGCGATGAGAGTTACGTTTAGACTGGAAAGTTTGACTTTAAACCAATCTTTATGTGTCATTTAAGCTCTTTAAGGAATAAATAATCAAACATTTGATAAGATATTTTCTATACTATACTTTCTAGAATGATCACAAAGCAGCCAGACAGACAGAGGCCTGGCTTAGGTACATAAATCCATTTGAGACCAAATTCTGGTGCAAAATAAAAATGCTCCAATATTTTATTTTTGTTGCTTTTTTTGGTCTCATATCACAGCTGAAAGCAGGACAGCAGAAGACAAAGTCTCCCTTTCTTTATTCATACACCTAGAGACAAATATGCTTTTTTTAATTACATTTAAATTACCCTCCATAAATAAAAGTCAATAAAAAGGGAAACAAAAGAAAAGACACCCATCCTATAAATAAAAAAAGAAAAAGATTTCCAGCTGAACACAGCGATAAAGATCTGTATACAAAATAAATACAAAAGAAAACCTTTAAAACTCATATGAACAATATACAGTGTTACTAATATCATGTTAAACCTCTGATTAACTTAGTGCATTTTTTCCATTCACCACAAGAAATACAAATCTCATCTTTTTTTCCTTATTTATCTTTTTTTTTAGCAAATAAACAGGCAAATTAAGATCCTAAAGATTATCCAAAGAAAAGGAGGAGATGCAAGGCGTAGCGCCCGCCGCGGAGCTCTTTGTTGACATGTCTGTGGTGCGTACAGTATGCTGCAAAGGATTTACAGCGGTCGTGTGGAAGATGGGAGACGAGTGTGAATCTGTGTTTTGTCTTTTTTTTTCTTAGTCTTTTTTTAAAAACAGTTTACTACGCAAAGACATGGACGAACATCTCTGTAAGTAAGGATTTTGTGTTTCTCTCGGAGTCTTCGGAACAACGTGTTGACAGTAAGGCTTCCCAGCCTTTTGTTGCAAGGTGTTACCGCTGCTACTGATGACGGCTATCGTCTACGACTCGACATCACGACACAGAGAACGAGCGATGTCATTTTGGTGCGTGCCTAGTGCCGGATGGTGTGCTTAAAATAGGCAGACAAACAAAAAAAAATTACAATTCTCTACTGGCCTTTTGCAGAAACACACACACTCACAGACACACACAGTCCCTCATCTTTACAACGTTTTAAAACACGTGTGCAACTTAAATGTATGAAAACTGAACACGACAGTCTTGAATTTCCTCTCTTTTAAGGGTGGGGATGAAGATCACGGAGTCTGGTGAGGATGCATCAGGAAACGATCGAAACTGCCAGGATAAAAATCTAGATTTCTACTTTTACTTGTCCGATCTAGTTTTTTTTGCTCAGAAGAGACGAATGGGTTGGTTACAGTGTAAATCTGATTACAGCCCACTGTGTTTGTGTTTGTTTCTATGTGTGTGTGTGTGCTGGGGGATGTGGGCCTTCAGCGGTGCCGGTCCAGTGCAAACCTACCTAAAAATAACAGTTTCAGATTAGAGCAGGGGTGAGATGGACGGAGGGGTGGAGTGGAGGGGTGGAGTGCAGGGGTGGAGTGGAGGGGTGGAGGGTCACCGATATGTGCAGTCCACCTCATCTGCTGCGACTTCGTACGACTCCCTTTGTTGATTCAAGTAAATCCACGCCACTTCCAGGCCTCATAGCGCCACCCGCTGATGAAGGTGAGAGTTGGCAGATGCTCCGGTCAGCTGCAGGAGTGCTCCTCCTCCAGCTACCGGAGGAAAACAATAAATATGAAGAGCGAGCTCAGTCCTGTGATTGTTCTTTTTGTCCTGTTGTTGTCACAAAGGAGTCTGGTTTGTGTGTTTGATAGCTGCATGACTGCTCGGGAATGTGCGTCTCCCTCAACCACACTCCTTGAAGCTGCTGTACATCCACCCACCACCGCCCCCTCCCTGATCACCGCAATCCCATCTGATTCCTGACCCTCTGTCAGCCTGGGTGCTGCTGCTATAGGCAGTCTTTGCACAGCGCCACCTGGCCCTTCATGTAGTCACGGCAGGGACAGATGCGCTGCAGTGTCGAGTGGGCGCCGGCGCAGCTGAACAGCAGCAGGTCCGACTGGAAGATGCAGTGATGGCGAGTCTCACTGTATGCTGGCACAACGGTGTCGGCGCTCGACTCCACCGTTTGACAGTCCATGCCAAACCTGATGGAGAGACGGACCGCTTTAGATATTATTCTTCAACACTTTTTTTAATGTGAAGGAGAGACAAGAGGAGAAAACACATGCACACACTGGTGTCTTTGAGCTGCAGGCTTGATAATCCATTTTTCTTCTCTAACTAAACTCAGCCCACTAGTGGTCATAACTATAACTGCAGGTTTCAGCAGCTCATCAGAGAATGGTAAACTGCTCACATGAGCTCAAGCCTGTGTTGTGCTGCCACCTGGTGGCCACTAATATTGAGACAAAGTATGTGTCCCACCTGGCCAGGTCTTTGTCCTTGTTAAGGTGCTGGAAGAAGGAGGGCTCACAGATGAGCTGCTCCTCCTGACAGACCTGCTTGCAGGAGTGCCCGGGCTCTGCCAGCTTCACTTGCAGGGCGCTGAGGGGAGGCCACATGACCTGACCGTGACAGAAGTCCTGAGGACACAACATGATGTTAAACAACAGGAGTGCAAAAAGGAGGAAAAAAGAAAAGGAAAAAAACCTGTAACTCTGTAATACCTGTATGCTTTATGTAAAGAAAGTAAAAATAAGTTAGCTCTGCCGCTCTTTAAACTAACTTTCATATAATTGGTTGCCACATGCAAGCAGAAGGTTTAAACAGGAGGTGGGCGGGGTTTCTGTGCTCAGAGATTACAGCGATCCAAGAGCTTAAAAGCTGACAGAAATGAAACATGTAGTATTCTTTGTACACGTGCCGACCTCATTATTTAAAAAACATGTCCGTCTTTAATATGATCTTCCAACACTGTAAGACAATATGACAGAAAATAAGAGCAAAATTAATCTGAATAAAAGCATTTTGTTGGCATGTTATACCTTTAATTTGAAGATAACAGGAAATGATCAGGGAGATGACAGAAAGGTGTTGGCGTACCTGTCAAACTTCATTAAATTCATCTTTATTGTAGATTTTGTTCATTTCATGGGATGTTTTGATCGCTCTTATAGCTTCTACTTCCTCTCATATTTCATTTTGCTTTGATGTCTATTTGCTGTAAATGCTTATGTTGAGTTATTTCGACAGGCTTTAATCTTTGAATTTTAATCAGCAGCAGCTGAACTTGCTGGTTTTGAAAATCTATACGGCCCTGGGGACGCCAACCACAGCTGAGGGTGGCATGAATTAAAGCCCCGACATGGTTTCATTCTGACTTGTGTGCACGTGGAAAAGATGGAGAGGCGCTCTGCAGAGGCAGTACCTGGTTCTCGATGAAGGCGTTCACTCTCTGCAGCATCCCCTCGCAGGTGAACTCATAGGGCAGGTAGGGCTCAATCTGAATAACACAAAACACAGACTGTTAAAACACGTGCAGGGCGAGGGAGCTTGTAAACTCTTGTGCTCGACAGTGTTTCTATATGATGACGCTCTGAGAGATCCTCCCGGTGAAGTGTTAGCTTGCTGTCTGATCTTTGCGCCGCTGTCCGCCTCTGCACACTCTCCGATTTGCTGAAGGAAACTTCAAACGGGGGACGACCAACAACCGCAGCTTTTGTTGCTGAACTGAGTCGCTCCGTGCTCCCTCTGAGCCTTTGGCTGCTGGGAGGAAGCAAGAATGAGGAGAGGGGAAGGGAGGGGGGTAGCAGGAGGAGAGCCGGAGCCTGGTAGGCTGCGTCTCGCCACGGATCATGGAGCATATGAGGCTCTGTGGGCTCGTCCAGTGAACACAGGCATTGTTCTGACCAGCTCGGCGGAGTACAACAACACAACGAGGTCCTGAGTCTGGTTTTAAATATGCATGGGCCCGGACCAGGAGATGGAACACGATATCTCCATCAATCCTCCTGCGGCTACAACAAGGTTTTCCTTAACAACTCCGGTCAGCCAGGACGCCATTTACACAATCACACCCTCTTTTTTGCTCCATGTTAAGACATGTGAGGCACACTTGCTTTTTAACTTAAAAGAAGAAGATTTGAAGATTTGAGATTCATTCGCTGCAGCTCATCATATAAGAAATCTATGAAAGCAGCTGTCCACATTTTTATTCAGTAAACAAATTCATTCCCTCTTCACACCAAATACTACAGCAAAGGGAATGGAGGCAATAACGTTAATAAAAAAAGCTCACTCACACTCTTTTCAAGTCCAGCCACAAGTTCTCGATCAGACTGAGATCTGGGCCAATCCAGAACATTCACCTTGTTGTCTGTGGATCATTTCTCTGCTTTGGTGCATATTTGTCTGCATTCATGTCCTTCTCTGCCTTTACAAGCCTTCCATGGCTCGCTGCTGAGAAGCACCCCCAGAGCATGATGCTGCCTCCACCATGCTTCACAGTGGAGATGATGTATTTGTGGGGATGTCCATTAGATTAGATGCTACAGCATCTGGTCTAATGGACAACAAGCTCAAATTCTGTCTCATCAGGCCAAAGAACCTCAATTGGACAAATCATCCCAGCAGTTGGAAATCTTTTTGTAGCCACGTCCTGACTTTTACTTTTCAATCTGTTCTCTGAGTGGCTTAGAGCACACTTTTGTCCTCATGTTGCAATTGTAGCAGGAATACTAAAAAAGAGACTGGACTTCCCAGACACAGGAGGTTTTATGTTACAATCACTTGATCAACTCAGGTCCATTTCACTAACAGTGACACTGCTAGAATCAATCATGTTTATGTAGAGCAGCAAGAAGGTCTGTACAACAAACAAGTGTACACTGAAGCTCATTTAACTTTTTTATTCATTAACCCCCAACCGGTCGCGGCAGATGGCCCCGCCCCTCCCTGAGCCTGGTTCTGCTGGAGGTTTCTTCCTGTTAAAAGGGAGATTTTCCTTCCCACTGTCGCCAAAGCGCTTACTCATAGGGGGTCATATGATTGTTGGGGTTTTCTAAATTTTCTTGTATTACAATATGGTCCTTACCTTGCAATGCAAAGCACCTTGAAGCAACTGTTGTTGTGGTTTGGTGCTATATATTAGAACCACCACCATTTAGAACATTCACTATATATGGAAATTTCCCTGGAGGTGTATTGTGGAAAAAGTGGTGATGCTTAAGAGAGAAGCCTGGAAGCTTAAAAAAAAAGCACAAGAATTTCACAAGTGAAGAAATTTAAAGAATAGTGTCAGAGGATGAAGCTGGAAAAAGCAGACCTTTGAGAAGTGCCTGCGCTGCAATACAGATCAGGTGAATGTTGTGTCCTCTGAGATTCAGACAGCGGCTTGGATGGAGAAAAAAAAAGAGAAAAGGTCTGACATTTAACTTGATAAGGGGGGTATAAAAAAGAGTAACTGAAAGAAAAAATAAAGAAGGAAGCAGGTTGAGAAGAAGGCGCGTCAGATCTGTCAGCTCATGATGAGAGACTCACTGCAATTACTGACTGAACACCCAGGAGCCAGACACTGGCAAGAAATGAAGGTGAAAAGTGCTGAAACCCAGTGAGGATGAAAGGGGCATAAAAGGGAATTTGAAGATGACTTGTTGTGTTTGTCTTTAAGTTCATTTAAGGTATTAAAGTCTGTCAGTTAAAGCTTGCTGAATGTGCAGCGTATTTAGTTAAAAGATGTTTGCAGCTATGCAGCAGTAGGGCCGAAAGCTTGTGTGTCTGTACAGCACCTAAGGGGCTTCTGCCCTTGTTGTAGAAACAAATATGCAATGACATTTGTGAAATTGCACCAAATTTCAGCGCCTTTCAGTCGCCCGCGGTTACCTTTTGGCTGAGGATGGAGCGGATGGCCCTCTCTACTTCGGCAGAGTTCTCGATATCCACCGTCCACACGTGGGGCCGACCGATGTACACCTCGGCGTATGGGTGCTGAGAGGTCAGCTGCAGGCAGCAAAGCAGAAATGAGAGGGGTGGGGGTGGGGGGGTTAGGAAAATCAAACGATTTAAAAGTTATGAGTCGAGCTGCGGGGGAGAAATCCCGCACTCCTCTCACCTCTCTCAGGGTGGGTTTGCCTTTGAAGAAGTCTGTGTTCTTGCTGCTCTTCGAAGGGTTGAACTTGGGGTTGAGGAAGGCACAGCCGTTGGCAATGGCCTCCAGGGGGGCGGGACCCTCGTAGGGGAAGGAAAGACCCACAAACAGCTGCAGAGGAGAGAACACACACGGCTGTCAGGCTCCATAGGCTGGATATTAACAAACACAAGTCAGTAAGGAGGAGGCATGTGTGAACAGCAGTGTGCAGGTCCTGAAATAAGCACAACTAAAGGTGCCGGTGGGAGGAGGCAGAGGGGCGCCGAAGTTTACTGGCTGTGTTGAGGAGTCGCCAATAGCGCCTTGTAGAAACAAATCTCCCCTGTTATCAGCACAAATTGTGACGGAGGCAGCACATTTTCGCCATGAAACAAGGGAGGGAAAACAAGCCCGATAATATGAAGACATCACTCTTACGTTTACTCCTCCCACGGGGCTGAAGGAGTTTGATATCTTAGGCGTGGAGGTACATAATAGCTCAGCAATCAAATCAGATAGTAAACGATCATGGAAACTGGCAAAGACACCTTAGAACCGCCTTTCAGCTCTGAAATGACTCATTTAAACCAACGTTTATGTCTTTTAGGTGTTTCTTCGGCTTGTTTGGCACCACATTAGCCATTACTAACACAGAAATACGTAATTTTTCTACTCAAACCTCTAAGCCTGGTTCTGCTGGAGGTTTCTTTCTGTTAAAAAAGTGGTTTTCCTTCCTGCTGTCGCCATGTGCTTGCTCAAAGGGGGCCGTCTGACAATTTTCCACCACCATGTAGTAAACATGTAGTTTTCCATATTAAACAAAAAAAAGAAGGCTCTGTACAAGGAACGAGTGGCTTCTCAGCACTGAAAGTAAAACTGTGACATTCCACAAAACCTGACGGAGGACCGGGACTCTGGAAGTTTCTGGGTGTTTATGCTACGGTATAGTGTCTCCACTGTTTGTGCTTAGCCAGAATCCCAAACATTTATTTCAGTAAACAGTGAAAACGGGTGGAGGGTTCTAGAAGCAATTTTTCTTCTCCTGAGTGGAAAGAAAGCAAATATTTGTGGAGCTCGCCTGCATGAGTAGTGAGATAGCAATCGAGGAACTGAGAGGGGAGGCCGGGTGCCAGCTGAGTGGCTTATTGAGTGGAGCCAGCTGGCTGACACAATGGCTTATCTGTGTGTTTGAGTCGGTGTTACATACACACGCTTTCTTTAAGTGCACAATGCAGCGCTGTGTCATGAGGTATGCCTGTAGTCACATGAATAATCAGACCTGTGGAGTGAATTCTGCTCTTTCAGCTGTGAGTGTTACTGAAATATTTCTGCCAACAGGTGGCAGCAAAGCACGTGCATTCTTTAATCGCATGTATGCAAAGGCTCCCGAAAGCTGCAAACCAGTCAGCTGGTACTTGCAGGGAGAGGACACAGAGGGGGAGAAGAGCTGAGATAAACACACTGAATAACTCAGGTGGGAGTTTATGACTAACGCTTGCGAATTGATTGTAGCTAGATGTGAATGGATTTCAAAAACAAAAACAAGTTTATGGCACTGACCCACAATCTCATCATTAGTTTGCAACGGCTCTGGAGTGCCGTGCTCATGGACAGGCTGACTTCAACATCGTGCAGCTCTCCACATGAAAGCTGCTATCGATTTGGACCCCTGAGGAAACATCCTGCCTTACTCATGCAAAGGACACACACCTACGACACGAGAGGATTTCATTTCTGCTCTCATCGCTCAGCTTTAAAGTCGAGGGACGCAACTAATGATTATCTGCAGAACATCTGAAGGAAAAAAGTAGCATCAATGCTAACAGTCAAATATGCATGAGGGCAATGCGGGAGTCTGTAACAGCAACTGTACAAAATATACAATTATTGTAAAAATAATCAACAGAAATCAATCACATTTTATCCATTTAATATCAATATTTTACCATGAGTACTTTCTTACTTAATAGAAATGATTGATCAGTAACCATGCACCATGATAAAATATTGATATTGAATGGATAAAATATGATTGATTTCTGTTGATTTTTTTTTACAATAATTGTGTATTTTTTTGTGTGTATCCTGTTAATGAAAAATGTGTTTTTGTTGTGTGAACATCCTGTAGTGTAATCACTGGAGCCTCAAAACGTTGCCTTTAAGCAACCTGACTACATGTAAATGTTCTATAAATGCAAGTACATTCAAAAACTTTAGATTCAACTAGAATCTGGTCAAATTTAATGGATTTCATTGGTATACATATGCATATTTTCCTTAAATAAATAAACCTTGTATTTTATATATGTCAGCTGCATTTTACTAAAAATATTAATGAGGGCCAAGAATCGTTTTTTTTAAATACCAGTAGCCGTCTCTGAAAGCACTTAAATGTTGTAGGGAAGAACAACAGTTACTGTAGTACTAGTTACCGGTAGTTATTAAATATCAAAGATCACTTCCTTTACCAGTTTTTTTTTTTTTTTTTTTGGCTTGTTTGTTTTAAACACTTTCAGAAGAAGAAGCATAAACGCCCTCAGGGTTTTTTGCAAGCCTTGACAAAATGATCAGAAAAACAGTTTGAACGGGTGAGTGAAAGTGAGACTGTGCATATAAGAAGTTATATAGATATGAAAATATCATGTATCACCTTGCAGATGTGGTTTGAGGGCGGAGGGAGGGGATTTTTTTTTACTAATAAATGTGACGCGCTCACACACTAAAAGTTAAACTCTTATGATCATTTCCAGTCAAATAAATGTTCTACTCTTGGAATTTAGTCAGGAATTAAAGTATCTGCTCTCTTTGACATCACACAGAAACATAGTGAATGAAATGGAGACTAACAGACACTTTAGATCAGCCTGAGCTTTCGACTAACACCTTTATGCACTGTGCACATTGAAGATTTTTGATGATCGTATAACATCGAAACAGTTGCGATTTTGCTAAAGTTTTGCCAAAATCCACCCAAAAATGCACTATGATTAAACTGGAGCCAACTTCAAGCGATGGTGAGCTGGTCCTGATGCTTCTAAACACTAATCCGATCCTCAGGAGATGGCAACAGTAGGGAGAATTTCATAGTTTGATCCAGGAGTTGATGCTGTCTCGCACGCTTTCGTACGGATTTCAGGATATTCATCTGTGGGGCAGTTTCAACTCTTGCTGGCAGAGTAGGGATCACATCCGAGGTGATCAATTCAGAGAGATTGGGTCAGTTATTCGACTCGAAGCTGCGTCTAGCTGTGTGTCTGAGGTGAAACAGTATTATTCTACCATCTTTATATCACTGTATATTCATTGTATATTCAGTATTGTTGGTGGTCTGATTGGTCAGATCGGTTAATTTGCATAAAAAACAAACTCAGAAAAATACAAGAGGTGAAATTTGTCCGTGGAAACCAAAGTGCTCTATAAATGATATTTAATGTGTTCTTCTTTACATTACGGTGTCTGTTAAATGTCAGACATCACCTGAACTTTCCAACATTATCTCATGCAACAATAGCGTCTTAGTTCTTAGCCACAGTAGCAGCAGGTGTTTTGCATTTCTGATTATTTCGACTGTCTTTCCCTGGAACAGTAAGCAGCTATTAGCCAAAAGACCTGAACACTCACAGGTGCTACAACTTCCACAATCTCTTAGTAACTTGCAGAACTCAGCGCCAGATCAAGATCATATACAAAGGAGAAGAAGCTGCTATCTGCACCTTTGACTAGCATGTAAATTTAAGCTAACGAGGTATCTGGAGTGAAAGTCGTCATGCAAAACGTGCTGGAACAACATCAGATTTCTGCCGTTGCCACGCAGGGCTTAAAAACACGGTGGCTTCTGAGTGTAATGACCCAGCGAGTTAATTAGGCTGTTTGTTCATGATATTTCTAATCCCAGCACCTGCCATGGGATGTTTGAGTTTTCCCTTTATGCTGATTACAGCGGCATTAACGGTGGAGCAAGACAAACACCATTACCATACTAACACCATTTCTTATTTTGCACACGCTGCATACAGTAGCATAAATTGGTTGTTGAAAGCACGGTGTGTGCAGAAGGTGGAAAAACAGAAGCAAGAGAATCTAACAGGTTGAGTTAGACAGGCCTGTGAGACGGATGTGAGAAGGCAGAGAGAAAAACATCAAAAACCTCTGACTCTGTCAGTCTGCAACATGACGCAGCAACGTTTTGCTGCATGTCAGCGGTTTGATCATCCACGCTATTCACCTGATAGAGCGCAGCACGTCACAGTTTATTTCAGGGAATTTGGAGCTTGAACAACCTCCCCCCTTCCTTCAAATGTCACAAGGCAACGTATTCGCAAAAGCGCCTCAACGCGGGAGCGCTTTTAAAGCTAAACCTCACGAGGCCAATTAGCTGAGGCAGTCTGCTCGCAGGTAACAGTAAACGTGTTGTTTAAGCCACGAAAGGACGAGTGCCTACAACGCCCCTTGTTTTGCTTGTAAACTCTTAAACAAGAATGCCGGAGAAATGTCTGGTTTTGTGCGATTTAATTGGCCGTTCCCCGATGGGTTTCCAGCCAGGAACGCATGTAATGAGAAGATATGGAGGTTTATATTATATCCCGGTTCTGTTGTGTGTTTACCTGCCAGACTTTGCTAATAAAGCTCTCGCTCCAGCAAATCATAATTCACTGCACTGTTGGTGGAGCGTTGTTTGCCTTCAGTCTTTAATGATCCGCTCCACTGCAGAATGCATCTTTGTCTTTCTGTGCCTCGGTGCCTCGAACATCACTGGATCCTTGGTTTCAGGTGCTCAGGACAGAATCACTAATGTTTTATGGCTAAAGCGACTCTGCAGCTCTGCTAAGGACAAAGAGGTTTAGATATATATCCATCTTTTTTTCTATAACTGACTGTATCGTGAGCTGTGGCTGTCTCGCTCTGATGTCCCTCCCTTGCCTGACAGGAAAGTATCTAGTTTCAGAGGCTAAAGAAAATCGAAGCCTCCCCTCACCTCATTTTTTCCTGAAAGGGATGAAGACTGAAGCCAGAGAGATTCTTAGCTGAATTAGTGCCAGTTTGCACCTCCAGCGGATGTTGCTGTCAGCTATCTGAGGATCTTGTCATTTTCATTCTGTAGCTCTTTAGAAGTTTGCAGCTCGGTGGGAATTTTTTGGATACGTTTTCAAAGTGGGTCCACAGACCGTTCAGAACACGTCCCCACATGACCGTGCAGTCTTAGCAAAACCATGACAGGTCATGGCAGACCTCACAGGAAATCGATTTCTGCTTCTTCTCCTTGTGTTTCTGTTCTGTGTGGCAGTTATGGACACTATCAGGGTTTAGGCTCAAGTGAGAAGCAGTGTCCTGACCTTTAGCAGACTTCTAGGGCAACAGGTATGTTTGTGTAATGAATGTGTCCCAAGATAAATCAATCCGGTGGTAAAACTGTCTAGTTTAAAACCTAGATTGTATATCAAAGACGAACCTGCACAAAGCTGCAATAACTCTAATAATGTTTAACTTTAAGCCTTGATAGAACTAAAGCGGACAGCTAACTATAGATATAAAGCAATTGCTTTTACAACAAGAGGGGACTGCAGCTTCTGGGAATTATTTATTATTTTTACCTACAAGTGTTTGTTTTAATAGGTGTAAAACAAAGTGTTGTATGTTTAGCAGCCTTGCATACATTCGTAAAAACCTAGAAACCTGCCTCTCATACGTCACTGCCTCTGAAGAGCTTGCTCTACACCAGCGGTCCCCAACCCCCGGGCCTCGGACCGGTACCGGTCCGTGAGTCGTTTGGTACCGGGCCGCGAGAGTTGAGGCTCAGGTGTGAAATGTATAGTTTTCAGGGTTTTTATCGGTTTTCAGTGTTATTTTGTTATCGTTTTTATCGTTAACTCGGTTTTCCTGGGTCTTTTCACGTGTGTTATGAATAAATTTTCTTTTTTTCGGTACCGGTACTAGTTTTATTTTGTTGTATTTATCCGCGACACCTTAAAGGCCGGTCCGTGAAAATATTGTCGGGCATGAACCGGTCCGTGGCGCAAAAAAGGTTGGGGACCGCTGCTCTACACAACACATTGCCATGTAGTTGTCTTTGTCAGTGCGAGTGGTTTGAGTAGTGAGAGGAAGGGACAAGTCATGACCTGAATGGGGAAGTACCTCTGTGAACGGCCAAGCTCAGAGAAAGCACAGCCACTTGGCTCAAGGCTCTTTCAGAAGAAGACCTCTATTCACATAAAGACATTTTTTCCACCCAAACCTCCAATAAGTCTCAGAAGAATCAAATATTTACTCCAACTTGCCTGTAGACTTATTTTTGTAGCACTGATATGTGCTTCAATATTTCTTTTTTCAATTTCTCTTGACAAGCAGACTAAATATAAAGCAAGAAGAAAAACATTCAAGGTGATTTTGTAGTCACGGTGCATCAAAAAGTCCAGGGTTAGTTAAAAAAGATACAGCGTTTCTTCGATATACTGCAGGTAAGCCTCGCTACAATTTCTTCATTATTTAAAAAAATGTCAGTGTGGCAAAGTGTGGGAGTTGATCTGTGGCTTTTACAGCCACCTAGTAAGAACTGCAGCCATGTACTTTTATTTCCCTCAAGGTAGAGCAGGGCGATATGACCAAAAATATTTATCACGATATACATTTGAAAATTTGCGATAACGATATAACTGACGATATAATTGACACTAGACAAAATGCTTAACAACTCCACAACTTTATTAGTGCAAAAAACCCCATCAATGTATTTTCACTTAAACAAGCAACTGTTTTTTATGTGCATTAAAGTTATATAAAAATGTAACAGTGCAAATTCCTTGCTGACAGTTTAACCAAAAGGCATTTCCAGTGGAAATTGGCCGACATAGCCTCAGCATAACCATGTTTAATATCCACAAAACTTAAAAAGAGGTTATACACACACAATACGGTAATATTATGTTGAAGCACAGTACGTATCACTCCGCGAGGCGCCTGCCTACGATAGCCGTAATGCTCCGACAATCCATTAAGCGGTGCGGGTTCGTAGCTTAGCAAAGTCCTACTAAAACATGTGACAGATTTTCCAGCGCCGTGTACGACATAAAATCGTTTCGAGGTCAGTAAACACAACCAGAATTCATACATAAGGCACACGGGATTATAAGGGGCACTGTCGATTTTCAGAAAAATCAAAGGATTGATTTTAAGTGTGCCGTATTTTCCAAACAACACGGTAATAACGACGGCCCGCTAGCATGCGCTACCAAAAATAGTGTTTCTTTGTGTATCTGACGGACGAAAGCCAAACCAGTTCCACACCACTGAAGTTGCAGCATTTTTACAAACCAATTCTGGTTCATCCGTTTCATTCAACGATCCGCTTTCGCTCTTGTCATTCTGCGTCGCCATGTGTATGTAAACATAGGCACTGCGCATGCGCGTTTTACCCATATTCTATCGCGATATTTCATTTTCCTATCGTTGCCCAAAATTACACCGGTATTACCGTGAACGGTATGATATAGCCCAGCCCTACCTCAAGGCTCATTTTTCCATGTTAGACGATTTAAAGTGAGGATCTCTCACCTTCGTTTCTCTCAGGAGGAACTGAAGGTCTCGGCCGCTAAGGATGCCGTGGTTCTTAACGTAGCCCGGGAGGTGCACGGTGCTGGTGCCGTGTACTGTGCCGTGAACCTCCATGTAGCTGTGAATGATGTCCAGGTACTTCTTCTTGTCCTAAAAAACAAATGGGGAGGAAATGAAGCAGATTAATTTGAATTAGGTTCAAAGCAGCATTCAAACATCAACCTTTTTAGGTTAAACTGGTATAATTTAGAAACAAAATCTCCTGCTATGAAGCCCTTCGAATAGCAATTTCTGTTTGAGGGGATCAGTATCAGTATTTCATTTCGTGTCCTGGTGAACTTTTGTTCAGGCTACTCGACAGACCATCTGGCTTGAGTGGTGGGCTCAGCTAAAAATAGCACTGTAAAAGGAGCATCAGTGCACACAGTATCTGTTGTTAGTAAAGTCTACCTGATCTGTTATGTTCCTAAAGAAGAAGACCCAAAACCAAGTAATCCTGCTACTTTTACACTTAAAGTCATGCCTGGCCTGTTTCTACTGCACAGGAATGCTGACAAACTGATTATCAGGTCAAATGTGAAACATGGATAGAAAAACAATCTAATCTAATTTAAAGGGGCGTCTACTGATAACAAACACATAGTTTCCCTGTGTTTTTGCCAGTGTTGTTACTTTTTTTTTTTCTTTTTAGCAATTTTACAATGGGGGAAAGGAGTTTTAAAGACAAACAGCTACAGCTATCCAATTGCATTGTGGTAAATGTAGGACCATTTTTGTTTTAAACTTGAGACAAATACTAGGCACTGCAAGTTGAGATATGTCAGCTCCTTTTTCGGTAATTAGTTAAGCAACTTGCAGCCATACTTGCAGATGTTAAAGCTGGCCTGAACTGCAGATTCTCCACACTGGAACGAGGTTAAACTGTTTGGTTGGCGACATTTCACACCTGTTATTTTGAATCAAACCGACAGCATAAAGAGTTTGCGGTTTGGAGGTATTTCACACAGGTTTGAAGAGAGGACGGATATGACAGGAAGCAGTGCCGCCTCACAATAAACAGCATTCAAAGTGGTTTTCACTCTCTGTGTTCATACATTACTTTGCATTTAATCAGTTATTATTCATCTCTGCCTCTCTTCAGAGCCTCTTCATGTTAAAAGGGAGTTTTTCATTCCCAGTGACGCAAAGTGCTTGTTTGGGGGTGGGGGGTTGTCTGATTGTTAGGGTTTTCTCTGGACTACTGCAGGCTCTTTACCTTTCAGTGTAAAGCATACTGTTGCTGTGATTCAGTGCTACATTAATAAAACTGAACAGAATTTTCTCAGTTCATTCAGAGCAATAGAAGTCTACCAGCTGACATCAGATGCATGCCTCTCTACAAACTAATGTCAAGTAGAGGGACATGCAGCCCACAAAGGTGTCGTGGTAGATCATCCCTAAGCCTTGTTAATGCTCTCTTCCTGTTAAAAAGGAAGCTCTTCCTCCCCACTGTCACTAAGTCACATCAGATTGTAGTTTGCAGATTTAGATATGCAAAAGGTGTCAAAAGGACATGTGTTAGCTAATGATGAACAGGAGACACGGCAACATGTGAATTAGAAAAATGGGCTCTTTAAAAACTCCCAGTCAAAAGTTTTCTGGACTTGCTTTTGACATGGTTCTGCACATTATTCCTTATTTAGGCTATCATATTTAAGTTTCTCCCACAGAGAAACCCGCAGCAGGTGTTTGACTTTTAAAAACAAGGACATAACTGTTGTATAACCCAGCAACACTCGAACATAAAATGCTGAACTGAAGTGCAAAATATGTTTTTAACTGTATCCTGTGCCTTCTAAGCACTGAGCCCTGTGGGAGCGAGGTACAGTGCAGCTGAGCGCTCTTAAGGTAGAACCCTTCAGGGAGGCAGTAAGATGAAAGCTGCCACTCTTCTCCATCGTGATGTGAAGCCACAATTACCAGTATGTGTGCGTACACACACACACACACACACACACACACACACACACACACACACACACACACACACACACACACACACACACACACACACACACACTTTAACACTCATAGAGAGGCAAGGCTTCACTGTTGTTAAAAGTATAAATCAGATATCCTACACACGAGCCTGCCTTTGAATCTGTTCTACCTCCAGGATCTGTTCCTGCTCCGTGCTGTTGTGTGTGTGTGTGTGTGTGTGTGTGTCTCCCACAGTACTTCCTTTTGGGGGTTAAATTTCAGGTAGTTGCTCGTCAGGGTCCCTGGAGGCCTGGCTATCAGATGCCTCCAGCCAGCCTGCTGTAACTAAAGCAGCCTGTGTGTGTGTGTGTGTGTGTGTGTGTGTGTGTGTGTGTGTGTGTGTGTGTGTGTGTGTGTGTGTGTGTGTGTGTGTGTGTGAGAGAGAGAGAGAGAGAGAGAGATGAAGTCCTAATTAGAAGGTGAAATCACTATCCTGTAATCTCCTCACTCAGGAGAGCTGAGCCAGGATTTGTGTGCGTGCCTGTGTGAGTGTGAGAGGGAGTGAGTGAGAAGGTCTTTACTAATCAAGGTTACTGGTAGGTATCTGAAGAGAAAGCAGAACATCGCGTTGAAACTCTAACGCGATGCTGCAGGAGCTCAGAAGACGCTAAGGAAAAAAAGACGAACAAATAAACTGCTGGTCTATAACTCTGATATTTTACAAGTTTGCCTTATTTAAAGCAATAACCGAAATACGTCTAATGCAGTCTGGTGATTCACATCAATATTTTAATTGTGTACATATGCAACATATTTTTTACTTTTACATCAGTTTATGGTGCACTGACTGACTAAAAGAGCTAGGATTACTTTAAAAGCACAGTTTTTGATGTTATGTTCATAAACCAATACTCTGAATATTACTGCAGTCGGTTGGCAGTCACGTCTTTTTTTATGACCAACAAACCCTATAATAAAAAACGACTCTTGCAACTTTTACACAACAGCAAGACTGTAAAACACAATAAAACTCAAAAAATGCACCAAGTGTCACAGTGTGTTCAGCAAGTCAATGTGCAACAGTGATAGCTCTTGTGTGACTAAATCATGGTTTAACTGTCTGTATGAACTGTGAAACCAAAGCTAACTGCCTTAATCGTGCATTGTTTCTAACGGCCAGCAGGGGGTGACGCAATGGCTCTCAGGTTCTTGATAAGTGCATAATCAATTCAGTTTGTCTAAATTTTGTAGCTGATGGTCCCCGTTAGAGTTAAAAACCAGGAAAAATCCTGTAGTGCATGCCTACAGTATTAAAGTGTTAGCGCCAAGCTGTCAGCCTACAGTCGCGCACTGTCCCTGGTCTTCACAGTCACATCATGCTCAGCTTCAAAACACCAAACTGATATGTGATGTCCCAGCGGTTACTTCCCTGTTTGCCATTCCAGGAAGCATGGGTGAGTATACGTGCTGTAAAATAAGTGTGCGACAGGTTGCGTCATCTGTAAGAGTGATTTGCAAATATGCAACTAAAAAAAAATCCACACACAATAAAAGGAAGAAGTCTGAAGGCAGCAGGATGTGAGCTTCTTTTTTTTTAATAAATGGGGACTGCTCCAGTAACCCTGATTGTATGCGGAGGATGAATACACAGACGACTGCTGCGGCCCTTCAGGCCACACTCAGCTTTGTACTTACTATCCAGATGTCTTCTAGAGCATGAAGAACATTACAAAAACAACAACGAGCTAGAGGAGCGTGACTGCAAAGTGGATCAACATTTTTTTTGATTTATCGTGGATTTCCTTGGCTTTGCTTTCCTGTAATGATGTTATGTCAACTTCTATTCATGATCCTATCTCAGCTGTCAGCACGCTGTGAATTACAAAGAAGTTATGACTTTAGAGCACTAACAGGCTCAAAGTCTTCCCCCTCTGACAGCCTGCGTGCATTTGGGCGAGCAGGGTGATGGGCGCCCGTCCGTACTGTACGTATATGTGTAGGTTTCAGAGCGCGTGCGATATGCAACGTGAAACCAGGGAGCACATCGATTGCGGCGGCCTTGTACAGGAGCACGTGCTCGGGGAGTTATAAAATAACTGCCTGAGCTGGCGAGGCTGATTGAAGCAGGGGGAGGAGGAGGAGGTGCGTTTTATGACCTTGTAAATCAGAGGGAATTTGTAAACCTTGGCTCAAAGAGGAAACAGGAGAGGAGGCTGCTGCTTTCTGTCGGGCTGAGGGATGAGTGTCCAGGGATGGAAGCAGACAGCGTGAGCAACACAGAATCGGAGAACAGCAGACCCACACACATTTTTGGTTTAAAGGGAATTTGTTATTCTTTTATTTATTTCCTTTCATACGCATGCACAGTTAGAACAGTGGCTTATATTAAACATGGATAAAAAAATAAGGCCAGTGTAAATACAAGTGATCTCTGTAAGCCAAAAAGCTCAGGCTTTAGAGGGGTTTTTTCTACTCTTGGCTCGCAACATCTCTACAAACCTATTTACAAAGAGGTAGCCAATCAGAAGAGGTTTTCTTAAAGGTAGAAGTTAAATTGTTTTTTTTCCAGACAGGTATAGGATAAAAAGAAGGATTATTTCAACTGGTAAAACACTGAGCTCAATACAGGGGTCTGACATGTTTAAAAAAGAAAATCATTGAAATACATGTACACAACTGTATATAGTCCTCCTAAACTTGATTTTGTTCTCAGGCCTCAAGTTAAAGAAAAGAGAGCAGACTGTTGAGTCGAGCAGTAACCTGAAGAGGCGCGGGGAGCTTGAGCCTCATCAGAATGCAGACAGATGCATGCGCTTCGACTTACATGACCATCAAACTGCCTTCAACATCGAACATCAAACGCACCTCAGATCAGCCCCCTCCCCAATCTGAAATTATTTCCAACTGAGAGACTCTGGGGGCCCCAAAACTGCAAGCTTGTCAATCAAAGCAAAGAATAAAATGAAGTAAAAAAAAAAAAAAAAATCACTTCAGCCATTCTTCAGAGAGACGGGAAAAATCATTTCCCTCCACAACACTCAGACCCATTCAACACACATACTGCAGTGATATACTGAGCCTCGGAGAAAGGCTGCAGTTTAAGTGTGATGTGTACACGGTGCTGCAGAGAAGTTTATCTCTGTCGCTGTATGTTTTAAAAATCAACCATGGAGTCACTTCAGGGAGGACACAGAGTCAGCTCAGTATCACATCTGCTGATGGCTCAATGATTCCCTTTCACACATCCCAAAATAAAACATCACATACACAGATATGTAAAGCAGATGTAGTGGCCGGCACAATGACTTCAGTCACCAGGTACTATTCACACAAGCACTTTTTTCTATGCTTTTTCTAAGTGAGTGCTTTTTATCTAACATTTGTAGAACTTGGGGTTAATATCTTCCCAAAGGATATTTGGCATGCAGACTGGGAGCAACCAGGAACTGAACCACCAACCTTCCGATTAGCAGATGACCTGCTGCGCAACCTCTCTGCCTAAGTTCCACTGAAAGGAACTCCTAATGGTTCAGCATACCAGCTCTGTGAGTATGGCTGCTTCCTGTTCCAACATGACTGTGCACCAGTACAAAAAGCAAGGTCCACAAAGACATGGATGAGAGTTTGGTGTGGAAGCACTTGACTGGCCTGCACAGAGTCCAATGTCAATGTCATTTCCTGACCTCACAAATGTGCTTCTGGAAGAATTCCTATAAACACACTTCCCTGAAGAATTGAAGCTTTTACAGTTGCAAAGGGTGGGGCCCACATCATATTAAACCCTACAGATTAAGAATATGATGTCACTCAGGTTCATATGAGTGTGAAAGCAGACCAGTGAGTACTTTTAGCTTATAGTGTACATACCAAACCCCTGATGAGTTACTAATTTACATACATTGCTGTGACAAATATTAAAGCACACTATAAATACTGGAATACTTTTATCAGAAGGCTTGATCACCAGTGTGTTGGCTCATTTGGCGCTGCTACCTTCATGGACAATCTGGAAAATTCAATAGCTAGCTTGACAGATGCTGAAGGAATAGCCACAGGAATGCTGGTGATAAATCTGCATCCAGAGATGCTTGGGGTGCAGTCAGGAAAGGTCATTACACTTCAATACCCTGCAATGCCCCATTAGGCAGAGCAGTCTCTAATCTACTGGAGGAATCTGGTGGTTCCACCAAACGGAGCATGTTTTTGATTGTGAGACAGTAGAGAAGGTGCTACATGACTGCCACCCCAGCTGTGTGTATAGGCTCCGCGTTAATCATCCAAGTGTTTCAGCCTGGACTGGTGTGTGACAAAGAGTTGAATTTCAAGTCCTGTAGAGGAGGACTAATAATCATAATCATAAAAAAAGCAAACAGAGAAACCGCGGCTATAATATCCTTGTTTGCCCTGCTGTCATAGAAACACCTGTATCTGTCACATGCTTCAATGGGTGCTATTAAAGGCTTGTATATGGTAGCTCAAGGCACAGGGGAATACCATTTTTCCATACATTTAAAGCACAAAAGGGTGCAGGGAACAAAATAGGTGCTACTGGGAGGAGTTTAAGCTAATTCCTGGCTAAGAAAGGTACTCACATTCAGTATGGATATAGTGCTGGGTAATACATTTCTCCTTGTTAACTAAATGGAGCTACTACAATTTACTGATTTATTTATGTGTGTTCTCCTGCTCTGTCCTTGTGCTGTCTAAATTAAACACCTCTCCTGTAAATGTTTGTGGAAGCAGAGTGTCAATATTCAATGCGTGTTTCCTGTTTACATTTATAAAACCCAGGACATACAATGACAAATGACCCTGCCAGCTTCACTTGTCTCTTTAAATCACAGAGCTGACATTTCAACTCTTCTCACTGGTTGAATTATCAACTGCCACCGTTTCACAATTTTAGTGATTGAAATCAAATTTCAATCTAGGGTAGACAAACATTATTAAAGAATTATTAAAGACTGCGTTCTAATTGTCTGTGTGCTCCTCAAATATAAGACACAGTGTATACACAGTGTGTGTGTGTTAGTTCTGCTAGCGTTGTAGGTACACACCCATGGCTTTTATTTTATTAGCCTCTTTGCTACACTACCAACAGAGGACGTCCAGCTGAAATGGGTATTCTTCCTTGTCCCGTATCTCTCGTCCTGCAGGAGGTTTCTACCTGTTAAAAGGACGTCTTTCCTTCTCGCTGTCGCCTAATGTAGAGGGTCATCTGATTGTTGGGGTTTTCTCTATATTATTGTAGGGTCTTTACTTTGCAATATATAAGTATATAAGTATCACACATGGGGCCTGAAGGCTGGAGGTGGAAAAATCTGTTCATAAAAAAATAAATAATTGTAGTCTAGCCTTCATTCATTGCAGTGGTACTAAAGTTAATTCATGCATGAACTGTATCATATACTTGTATTTGAATAGTAACACTGTTGTCTATTATATCTGTTATATCTGTATTTGAAAATATAATTATATATACTGTATAAAAAGTATAAAAAACGTTTATCAGATTTCTTAATTTCTTAAAACTTAATTTCTAAGTTTTTGTTTTTTCGAAATACAGACCCAGGCTTAGTTAAAGTATTTTATCATGTGCACCAAAATTTTATTAATTTTTGTACATTTCAGCACCAAATGCATGAATTTAGCTGCTAAGTATTGTTTCTTTTCAGGATGTCCTGCTTTTCCAGTTGCAAAATACTACAAATGGCAAACTGAATATTTAACACTGCAGATCAACAAAGAAAAGCAATAAC
Source organism: Perissodus microlepis (assembly GCF_051167445.1). Taxonomy (NCBI): domain Eukaryota; kingdom Metazoa; phylum Chordata; class Actinopteri; order Cichliformes; family Cichlidae; genus Perissodus; species Perissodus microlepis. Next base: position 11,630,869 of record NC_140482.1, on the reverse strand, counting down.
AGCTCCCACCTTCTGGAAATGTCTTGAGCCTAATTTAATAAAACATCTGTGACAGGAGAAGTCAATTTAATAACCGCAATAAAAATGTTTCCAACCCAGCCCATCTCTTCCCTCAAACTTCATATTCAGCTTTAATGTTCGACTCAACTGGATTATCATAGAAGGGAAATCACAACGCTGTCTGCTTATGAGCCTACAAGGGTTAGAGTGCTCTGACTGTGCTGCTTGTGTGAGCTCCGTGTGTGCGTTTGTGTCTCTCTCCCTGTCAGCGTGGTGCGATTCGTCTTTCTTCACCATGTCCTCTGATCTGCCGCCAAGGGCCTGCAGCTCTCCCTCCCTGTACAGCCCACTCATTCTCACCTTTCTCCATGTTCCCTTCTGTCTCATCAAATGCTCTCTTACACGCTGAATGCTGTGAAATAGGAAAACCGACTACTGTAGCACGCTGCTGCTGTAAGTCAAGGTAAAAGCAATAATCACTCATTGATGTTTTTAATTAAACCTGGACGCGTTAGAGAAGAATCCTTCCTCTTTAATATATTATAAATCTTCTAAATGTATCATTTTTACTTTTATTATTACAGTTACAATTAATATTGAGTTACTGAGCATTAATGGTATCATCACTGCCTGTTCATTGCTCCTTGGTGAAACTGTATTGCCATTACATTCTTAACATTGACCTGCCAGGAGCTACCGACACACAGCTCAATTGTATAATGTGTGTGTGTGTGTGTGTGTGTGTGTGTGTGTGTGTGTGTGTGTGTGTGAATGAATGGAAAAAGATTAAGGGGGGCATTTGGTCACTCTCAGCTGCTTGGGTCTGCATTTCTACTCCTCCAGCTATGGGTTGCTATAGAAACAGCTCTCTCAAAGGAAGTCTAGCCATCTTATTTCAGGTCTCAAAAATCAACCTTGGCTCTTATAAAAACAAAATAATTTTTAAACATCCATGTCTTTGTTCCCCAGGACCTCCCTCGCCGTTTCACGTGCAGCCGTGGTCGACCTCGAGGTCAGATGAGCCACCTGCTACTGTGTGCTTTTCAGAGGTCACACACAGCCAAATGAAAAACAGCCAGTTTACTATTAATGAGTAGAGGTTTGCTACTCATCACTGTTACAGAGCCAAAGACTCAATGCAATATAAAAGAACTTGTTTAGTTCGCTCATGTGTTAAAACAACACATTTAAGTGTTATAAAACAAATCCATAAAGCTATACAGATGCTGATAATCCTGGTACTGAAGGCAATTTATAGAGTACGTTTCATGCATGTTGATTAACAGACATACGATCAGCTACGATCGCTAGAGTAAGATTTTTATTAAAGAGATCTACTCATTTCCACCTCAGTTTTCATAATCCTGGTCAACACTAGGTGCAGCACTCACAGCTCCCCCGACTCTAAACTGCTCCCAAATAACCTGTGACATGTTTTAGTTTTACACAAGACTTCATATTTCTGTTGCCCAGGGGTGTCGTCTGGCAAACAGCTAATAGGAGCATAATTGTATATGTATATGCCTTGGTGCCACACTTCCAGTTCATCTCCACCTTTTTCGTTTTTGCTCACTTTCCTCTCTTTGAGACAAATTTCTTCTAACATGTAAAGAGTTGGTTTGAACAGTGGGTGAATGGGGCTTCTGTATTTGGTATTACTAATGTCACGTAGAGCCAAGAGTAGAAAAATACAGTGTGAAATGGAGCATTTAGAGGAGTATATGTGTATATAAACTGACCTTATTTATTTATATAAACATCCAACATGTCCAACAGCACACATAAGATAGAAAATGAGGAGATATAATGATTGGTTTCTTTTAAGGGACCTTTGCTGCAACCGTCTCGGTCACTGTCTGCACTTAATGAGCTCACAGTTATTTCTATTTGCAACATTTCAGCCAGACAGACCTTATCACTCATGAATTTTTCATGACACAGGGAAGCGCTTCTGACACCAGTGTTCAGGCTCTGAGTATACATCCTCTCTGGAGAAGGATGTAATGAACATGGAACACCTCCCCCTCTGTAAGCTCCCAGCATGTGTGTTTTTTTCTAATTAAATCTCTGCGGGCTTTCAGAAAGACTGCATTTTTTTGTTCTGTATCCCGTGTTCCCACCAGATTCCTGTTTGGAGGTACAAATATGGCACATGGGTATCGCTCTTGCCCACATGAAAGGTTTAATAACGTGTATCTTGCAAGATTTTTTGGAAAATAGCTCAAATTATGTAAAAAAAAAAAAAAAAAAGACAAAACAAAAACAAAAGTACGTATAACATTCCAATAATCTACACAAACGTTATAAAAGAGAGAGCGTGCGTCCCTGTGATCGATCTACTCCACACACTGCTTCCCATCACACATCTGTGGGATGAAAGTGACCAGTGCACCTTTGCATACTTTCAAGCAGCTCTGTTTATTTATCTGTTTATTATTAGTCTATTACCCACCAAACCCCACATTAAACCTGCCTGTGCAGGAGGCTGTTTTCGGCTAAAGTCCGCTGGCTCCTGTTTGGGCCACACATTTTCATCCTCAGTGTCCACTTTCTTCACGCTCCTTTGCTTTTTTGGCTCAATAAAACAAAAACATTTGATAAGACTTGTCTAGAGATCAGCTTTACGCTCACTGAGAGCAACAAATAAATAAAATAAACGTGAATTTACAAAGCGCTGCTGTTCAGATGACGCATAAGAAGCTTTTCTTTTTAAAGGCAGTGTGAGCTCTGAACTAGTGTGGACATGGGTTAAAGGGGATGTGAGAAGAGAAGCAGAATTTCACCACTTCCTCTTCCCGTCTCCATTAACAGCATCATTATACTCCTTATGCTTCTATGGCAACATTTTCCACTAGTGATTTAGTGGGCCAACGTAATCTATAACAGTATATTATAATGGGTTGTAAGTAAGTAAGTAAGTAAAACTTTATTTATATAGCACCTCTCAAGATAAAAATCACAAAGTGCTTCACAGAAGCTAAAACCTAAAAATAAAAATCAACCAAAAGCAAGTTTAAAAAGATGAGCGACCACGGAGTCCACAGATCTCAGGCTCAAAGGGAGAGAGTTCCACAATCTGGGGGCCACAGTTCCAAAAGCTTTGTCGCCTTTTGTTTTCAGCCTCGTGTGTTGGACAGCAAGCAAGCCCTGGTCACATGACCTCAGGGACCTGCTGGGAATGTATGGATGTAAAAGTTCACTTATATATGTTGGTGCTTGTCCATGCAGAGCCCTGAAAGTCAAGGTCAAAACCTTAAACTGGATTCTGAATTTAACGGAGAGCCAGTGCAGCTGAATCAGCAGGGGTGTGACATGGGAAAACTTGGAGGACTTGGTCAGAAGCTTTGCAGCAGCGTTCTGAACAACTTGCAGACGCTCCAAAGAGCCTTTACATAAACAAGTAAACAAAGAATTACAATAGTCCAGACGAGATGAAACAAATGCATGAATGACAATTTCTAATTCGGAGCGCGATACAATGGGACTCAGCTTAGCAATGTTTCTCAAGTGATAAAAACAGGAGCGAACCAAAGATTTTACATGGGCATCCAAAGTCAGAGCTGAGTCAATACTAACACCAAGGCTCCTGATAGACGGTTTTGCAAATGTAGCAAGTGGACCCAAGTTTTCCATAACATAGCACAAACAAGAACTTCAGTCTTCTCCTCATTTAGTTGAAGAAAGTTTCCAGCCATCCAACATCTAATGGAGTCTATGCACTTATGCAAAATCTGTAGCTTGGAAACATCATGGGGCTTAAAGGAGATATATAACTGAATATCATCTGCATAGCAGTGATACGAAATGTCCTTAAAAGTGCTCAATAAGTGTTGAAGAGGAAGTAAATACAGTAAGAACAATAAAGGCCCCAAAACTGAGCCTTGTGGCACACCATAGGCAAGACAAGTAGAAGAGGAACTGTACTTAGAGGTAGCCACAGAAAAGGATCGTTCATGCAAATAGGATTCAAACCAATCCAAAGCAGCCCCTGATATACCCACCCAGTGTCTCAGCCTATCTAGCAGAATATGATGGTCCACAGTATCAAAGGCGGAGGTCAGGTCCAGCATCAACAGAACGGCGCATTCTCCTGCATCACATCTCATCAAAATGTCGTTGGAGACTCTAAGAAGTGTAGTTTCAGTAGAGTGAGCTCTACGAAAGCCAGATTGAAATTCATCCAGAATGCTGTATTCATCTAGAACAGCTATAAGCTGCTTAGCCACAACCTTTTCTAAAATCTTAGAAATGAACGGTAATTTTGAAATCGGTCTGTAGCTACTGAGAAGAGAAGCATCAAGCTTAGGTTTTTTTAACAGTGGGTGAATGACAGCATTCTTACAATAAACAGGGACCTGACCAGAAACCAGTGAGGTATTGATAATTGTGAGCACACAGGGACCAATAGACTGAAAGACATTTTTAAACAAAGATCCAGGTAAAATATCAAGAGAGCAGGAGGACGCTTTCATCAAATTAACTAACTTGACCAGCTCAGGTAAGGACACAGGTAAAAATCTTTCTAAAATTACAGGCCTAGCTTGAGTTGGAGCAGACAAGAGAGACACAGAAGGAGAGATATTGTTCCTCACGTTACTGACTTTTTCAACGAAGAAAGAAAGAAATTTTTCACAATCTTCATTTGATGAAATTGGGACAGCATGTGGAGCAGGAGCAACAATATCACTAATGGTGTCGAATAGTACCTTAGGGTTAGTTGTTTTATACTACAAATTAATTCTGCAACAAAATAATTTCTTAATAAAAAAACAATTAAAAAGTAGAAAATACTGAGTGCAAGAAGTACATCTTTTATATACAGTTTATCATCAAACCCTGTCCTTTTGTTGCAGTCTGAATTATTTTACTGTTAGTTAAATAAAATCGTGTTTTTCACAGTTTGAATTTACCTTCAATGTGACTCAAACTCATAAAGCATACATCACAGGTAAAAATAATGAGAAACACAGAAGAAAGGAATCGTAATGATAACAAAAAGTAGACAGCTCTTATTGGGAATTGTAATTTAACGCCAGAAATCATTATGCCTCTTCTTACAGCAGGTCTCACTTTCTACTTTAAAAAGACGATCGTCATTTTGAAATGAAACCTCTCGAGTACATAGAAGGAGATGGCAGCACCGCACGGTTTAAGCGAACAAGGAAGGGAAACGCAGTAAGCCAGTCAACTCGTTATCAGTCAGCCCTAAAACGGCCCTTTAATTAAAAGCAGGAGGTAATGAACGCGCTCGGGAGTCTGATTAGCAGCTAATGCCCCTTGCTGGGAGCTGATGGGCTTCCCCGTCTGCCCTTTTAAAGCCAGACTGAATGGCACAATACTGTGTGTGTAGTGACTCACCAGAAGAAGCCATCAACCACAGCAGTACACCTCTGGATTAAAAACTGTAACGCCTCGGGATTTACAGACTTATAAAGTGGCTTGGAAGTGTAAGTGTTGAATATGTTTTACATTAGGAGGGCTCTTTTTTTTTTTTTTAACTTCTTCTCACTATCCTCTCTGAGGATGAATCACCTCAGTGGTTGGCATAATAATAAGCCAGTCAGCTACTAACACCCTTAGCAAGCCAGCAGGGAATAATAATAATAATGATAACAATAACTAGATAGACAGATAACGTCAGTGCTAAGATGAAGCTCAAAGTGTAATTAAAACTGTAAGTGCAAACAGGTAATTACATCGATACAAACAGCTAAAATTGTTAGCTAGATGCATTTAACAGAAATGAGCATGCTAACAAAGTCACATTCTACCACCGGCTGTAGCACGAATTCAAACAAACAAATTCTTTGCATGAAAACATGACAGCGTGAACATGTCATTACTAACCAGTCAACTGTGTAGCAAGAATAGGCCAACGTGCTCTGCTAGAGCACCACTGTGTGGAAAACGAGGATTGTCAGTTACTGATTAATGTACTTTATTTGGATTGCGGTGTTATATTTTGTGCGTAATCTGTTTGTGATGATAACTTTGGGGGTCATTATGTTGCCTTTGTTAGAGCAGCTAAAGTAATATTTAACTAATGCAACACTTAGTTGATTATTGCAAGTTAATTTAGGGACTAGAGAGCAGCTTGTCCATGAGTTAGATAGCCAAGAAGTATTAATTTAGCTGATTTAATATTTCACCATAAATATTAGCTTCAAATTAATAATCACAGATTTCATTGTGGTGCATAACGACACATCGTGTTGCTGTTCTTAGGAACAAAATCCTTTCCATCAATATCCTCTGCACACAGTGCAAAGTGTATGCTTGCAGACAGGGTCACTCTCTGTCAAGTGAAGGCTGTCTGCGCTCTGTTTTATTCCAAAGCTGAAGTCTGCCGACGCAGTTCGAGCTGCTGAGAACTGTTCTCTCAGATTTTCCGAGACACAGTAAAGGTATGAATAAAAAAAACCCAGTACGCATATTTTACATGAGCTTAAAGGCAGCAAGTAAAGTTAGATAAAAGCAAGTGGAACAATCCACAAGAACAGTATTATTTCCAGAGTAAGATCATTAATCGGTTAGGTTGGGCTTATTATTTAATCCTCCACATCTTTATCACACTGCCTCCTACACGAGGACAGTTCTCTTTGTAGCATCTATTATTATCCCATCGAGTTCAGACATCTATAGAGTCAGTTGAATCTGGAGCAACCCACTCAGAAGCATACGTGGTGTCAGCTGAAAGCTCATCAAGGCCTGGGTACTAATCCAGCCATCCATGTCGAGCCAAACAATGTTCAAATCTCCCCAAAGTCTCCAAGCCATTTTTGTCTAGGATACAGTAATCCCTTGGTCTCTGTGCTGCAGAGTGAGCATGCATTTGAACATATTAAAACCTCCACCAAGGAGGTGATAAGCTGAATTTGAGTTCCTAAACCAGACTGCTATTAAGTTTCCTGTGAAAGTTTCACCCAAGGTTGTTCAAAGAGTTTCACTGCAGAGCTCTCAGAGGGCTGACAATGGGTTATCCTTGGTGCATTGGGCTTCTCTGGCATGCTTAGTGAAGTCTGTCCCTGTCATCTTCACAGGGAGGACCATACATATCTAACTTTGTGCCCATTTGTATGTGTTAAAAAGGTGGAATCTGCAGGTGTATAGACACAGTGACTGCAAGCAGTGAATGTAGATCATAAACATGTGCAAAGAAAAACATAAAGGCACATATAAGTAACAATATAAATGAATTTAAGTTTAATATAAGAGCATTTAAAGATGATGTTACCTTCCAGAAGTTGTCCACCTTGCCATAGACTAGTGACTGATTCTGTCTCTTAACGTCATCGATGTGCTTGATGTCACTGGCATTGAGGTGCTGCTCCACAACAAAGCCCAGGAAACTGTTGTCTGGCGTGTGAGCTGCGACAGAACGGGGGAAAGAATATGTGAGCAATTCTACAGAATTGGTGTCATTTGTACCTGACAAAGGTCAGCTTTGCATTTACGTGTAAAGCTTTTTTGGTGCCATGTGACATCTATTTTTAAGTCAGCGCACCACGTGGCATCGTTCAACATTAACCATGAGACTTCATTGTTTACTGTCCTGAAAACCTGAGACTGACTGACTGAAAGACCACGTGCACCTAACAATAACTAAACAATAAATTTTGTTTAGAAGACTCTGATGATGTCACTGCATCAGGGCTTGAATAGGAAAAACAAACAAACAAACAAACAAGGAGGACGATAAATGTTTTAATTTCTCTAAAAATAAAACACACTTAAATTGATCAGAGGTGAGCTCTGCCGGGAGAGAGACCAGCGAACACTGCATCCTGGTTCCTTTCATTCCACTTCTACTCAGCGTTGAGTGCGGAGCCTGAAGCTGGCAGCGTTTTACCTCACTAGCATCTGCCTTGTAAAACAAGTGTGAAGACAAGGGTTTGGAGCGCAGACAGGAAAGACTCAGTCAGGAATTAAATGGCCTAATAACATCATTTAAAATGAAATAACGGAGCACTAGAAAGCAGCCCATGCCTTCACCTCTGGAAGCGAACGGAGCGAGGTTGTGTTGGGGAGGCGGTTGGCTGCGCATTTGTGGTTTGAGCTGGAGCTCCGGGGAGCCACTGCGGTCGGAGCTTGTTCTTACCGCAAGCTTATTACTACAAAGGCAAACTGAGGTCAGTCAGTCAGGGGAGACGGAATGAGCTTCAGGGCAGTAAATAAGGGAAAGATTGAGAGAGGAATTCAACTACCTGCCAGCACTTAAACAACTCAAGTTCAAGCGCTGCAATTAAACTGTGGATTAATAATACTTTATGTAACATGAAGGAATATATTGTGACTTTTGACACATGATGGCAGGAATACAGAAAGCATGACTTTTCTCAGTTCTACAAGTAAGACTGACGTGTTCTTTGTCATGGTGCTGGCTGGATTGGTACAGCGTCCCGCTTAAGAAAGAGACAGTGTTTGCTTTTGCCATCTCACCGGGCAGTTCACATATTGGCTCACGCTTAATACGTTTAGGCAAACAAAAAAAAGAAAAGGGAATGGCTATGCAGAGTAAAGCAACAGTCCACGCAACGGTCGCAGCAGATGGCCGCCCCTCCCTGAGCCTGGTTCTGCCGGAGGTTTCTTCCTGTTAAAAGGGAGTTTTTCCTTCCCACTGTCGCCAAAGTGCTTGCTCATAGGGGGTCATATGATTGTTGGGTTTTTCTCTGTATCTATGAAGCGCCTTGAGGCGACTTTTGTTGTGATTTGGCGCTATATAAATAAAATTGAATTGAATTGAATTGAATTGAATTGAACTCCTGAACGATGACAAAAATATGCAGTCGCATCCTTTTCTGCAATGACTTGAAAAGGGCGCAAGGAGATACATAAAGCAAATACAGATTTCAAAGTTTCCATGACTGTGCTGAAATATTTCATTTGGGACAGTCATCACACGCGCCTCACCCGTTACACGTCAAACTCTTCACTTTGGGGAGATGCACGGATAAGCAGCTTATTCTTTGGGCAAAGTGCTGCTTGGCGAGGGTAGAACACTATCATGCGATTTCAATTCCTGTCTATTACAGTCAAAACTATTGCTCTTCACTTCCTAACATGAAAACACAAAGGAACCTTTGACCCAACATTACACTTTGTGTGAGGAGTGTGGGAGAGTGCAATAACGTGGGAGTAGCTGTTGTGGAGATATTGCCACGTCTGTACGAGGTGTCAGTGTGGGAAGGAGTCAAGCGCCACTCCCACAATACACAGTGTAAGGTTAACATGAAATTGCTGATAAGCACCGATCTCTTTAAGCATGAGAGCCCTTCCCTGTGACATTTAAAGGAAATTTGACAATAGATGGAAACTGCCACATCCCAAAGACTTAAAATTCAGGATTTCACATCCTGTTACTTCAGTTGTGACCTTTTTGTGTGTTCATTTGTGAGTCTGTCAACATTATCTGTGGATTATCCCTTTAATCTCTTTTACTCAGCTAACTGTCGTCTGTGGGAGGGAAAGAATCAGAGAATAAAATGTATATTTTTGATCATCGTTACTGTGTTATGGTCATAGTACTGCTCCTTGTTTATTGGTGTAATCCTTTAATCCTTTGGTCAAAGGAGCTTGCAAAGAAAAGCGTCTGGACTTCTTTAAGTTACTTGAAGATGTTTCACCTCTCATCCGAGAAGCTTCTTCAGTTCTAAGGTCAAATGGTGGAGAGTCCCAGATATAAACCTAGTGGGAGTATCCCCCCACAGAGGGACAAAAGGACCCCCTGATGATCCTCTAATCGCCTGAGCCAAGGTGTGAAACTGGGTGTGGGTCCCAATCAGCCAGAGTTTCGGGTGTGTTCATTGTGAAACCTGGCCCCACCTTATCATGCGAATTCCTGAGGTCAGATGGCCCAGGATGTGAGTGGGCGTTAAGGCGTCTGGGAAGGGATCTCAAAACTGGATTATAGATGGCAGAGTTGGTGTCGTAAACCACCGCCTCTGTTCAAAGATGGTCGCTCACAGTGGACATAGATGGCTTTTTCACTCCTCTTTCAAACCATCTGTCCTCTCTGTCCAAAATGTGAACATTGGCATCCTCGAAAGAGTGTCCTTTATCCTTAAGATGCAGATGGACTGCTGAGTCTTGTCCTGTGGAGGTGGCTCTTCTGTGTTGTGCCATGCGCTTGTGAAGTGGCTGTTTGGTCTCTCCAATGTAGAGGTCTGGGCATTCCTCGCTGCACTGTACAGCATACACCACATTGTTAAGTCTGTGTTTTGGCGTTTTGTCTTTCGGGTGAACCAGTTTTTGTCTGAGCGTGTTGCTGGGTCTGAAATGCACCGGGATGTCATGCTTGGAGAAAACTCTCCTAAGTTTTTCTGATACACCGGCTACATAGGGGATGACAATGTTGTTGCGTCTGTCCTTCTTATCCTCCCTCACTGGTGTCTGGTCTTCTTTTCTGTGCCTCTTTGCTGACTTTAAGAACGCCCATTTAGGATAGCCGCACGTTTTGAGTGCTTCCTTTACATGTGTGTGTTCCTTCTTTTTTCCTTCAGGCTTAGAGGGAACATGTTCTGCCCGGTGGTGTAGGGTCCTAATTACTCCAAGTTTGTGTTCCAAAGGGTGATGGGAGTCAAAGAGGAGGTACTGGTCCGTGTGTGTGGGCTTCCGGTAAACTTCGATGTTGAGTTTGCCGTTCTCTTCAATGTGCACAGCGCAGTCCAGGAAAGGCAAACAGTTGTCCTTTGTGTCTTCCCTGGTGAACTTGATGTTTTTATCCACAGCGTTAATGTGCGCAGTGAAGGATTCCACTTCTTGTGTCTTGATTTTGACCCAGGTGTCGTCCACATATCTGTACCAGTGGCTGGGTACTCTTCCTTTGAAAGAGCCAAGAGCCTTCCTTTCCACTTCCTCCATGTAAAGGTTGGCTACAATAGGTGACACGGGGGAGCCCATGGCACAGCCATGTTTTTGTCTGTAAAAGCCTTCGTTGTATTTGAAATATGTAGTGGTGAGGCAGAGGTCTAACAGTGTGCAAATCTGATCGGGTGTGAAGTTGGTCCTGTCCTCCAAGGAGCTGTCTTCTTGTAGTCGTTTTCTGACAGTCTCCACGGCCTCCGTGGTGGGTATGCAAGTGAAGAGAGAGACTACATCAAAGGACACCATGGTTTCATCTGGATCCAGGGTAAGTTTCTGGACCTTGTCAGTGAAGTCGGTGGAGTTCTTGATGTGGTGCGGGGTGTTCCTTTGCATTTATGATTCCTGAGTCCCTTCCTTTTTAATGTCCTCATATATTTATGGGCTCAAAATGTGGTCATAAATATTTTGTACTTGTAAATCAGTTTTGTATGTGTAAAAAGATTTGTATGTGTAAAAAGAATTTGTGTGTGTGTAAAAAAGATTTGTATGTGTAAAAAGATTTGTGTGTGGACTTGCAAAAAAAACCCTGCAAGTTACAAGTACGAATTTTGACCCTATTTTTCTTCCTTTCATCTGATTGGTCAATGTCATGTCAATCACAAATTTAACAATCCGATCAGAGAACAGATGGGTTTGGCTGTCGGAGGGGCGCTTTTTTGAACTGCAGGTCCTTGAAGGGTAATACAGTTTGAAGCTGGAGGATCTCTATATAAATATCCGATAGAAGCTAGGTCCCGTAACTTTCAGCAGTTGTTGAAAGGATAAAGTTGTGGAATATCAGTGGTTAGAAATACTATTATTACTTTATTTATTACTAAATAACTCATGACAGAATAAAGTTACGTTGAAACCAAGCACACCATTGTTTTTCTTGTGACATTACCAATAAGTTTGATGTGTCACATGGCCCTCTTCCTATTGAAAAAACAAAAGTTGTATCCAAGATGGCCGACTTCTAAATGGCCACCATGGTCACCACCCATCTTGAGGAGTTTGCCCCCTCACATATACTAATGTGCCACAAACAGGACTTTAATATCACCAACCATTCCCATGTTATTGCGGTGTATCCATATAAATGGCCCACCCTGTATATTCCCTCCAATCCCTCTTTTACTTTACTTCCTGCTTTTTTTTTGCAAGTCAGCTGCTCAGTCTCTCTGTTTATACTTCCCTCCTTTGTGTTTTTCCTGCCCTCAGTAATGTTTTGACTAAATTTACCTGTGCCTTACTATCCATGTCCCTGGGGTGTTTAATTCAACTGATTTGCCACTTAACTCACCTCTTTTCATTCTGTTTGTTTATACACTCCCTCCCCTTATCCCCAACTGGTTGCGGCAGACCTCCTTGAGCCTCTTCCTGTTAAAATGGAGTTTTTCCTTCCCACTGTCACCAAGTGCTGGCTAATAGAGGATTGACTTGACCCAAGGTTTTCTTTGTACTATTGTAGGGCCTTTACCCTATAATACAAAGGGCCTTGAGTGACTGTTGTTGTGATTTTGCACAATATAAATAAAATTAAATTGAAACTATATTTAGTCGGGCTGTGATCTGGTGTCCTGTTGGCTGCTGAACATCTTCTCTGTATTTGGAGCTACTTTACAAACATTGTTACCGCCGTGACAGTAAAAGATTTTTTGAGAAAGCAGAAACATATATTTAAAGTCATTGACAGCTGTTAGTGTGGAAAGGATAACAAAGCTAGCATGGTAAAAGCTAGATTGGAAAAAACCTTGGAGCAGAGGTCAGTCTTCATAATTACTCCAAGAGCTGATTGACGACAAATCTTATATTTAACATTATATTTAAATACGTATTTTAATATAATGTATTTTTACATAGTCAGATCCAAAAAGATGCCCACTCAGATGATAACAAGAGACTATGATGGTTTTCTAATGCCAAAGAGGCGGAGGTGTTCTGAGAACTTGGAGGAGACTGAACTAACACTCTTCCATCAAACTAACTGTGTAAACAGGACAGGCTATTAATTAGTGTTCAGCCTTCTTGATGCACTTGGTAACAGATGCTTCTTGTCCCACAAGGGCCGCTACTCAAAATGTCACTCAACTTGCCACAGCATCATTCGCTATTAGCTAACAAACAGCCTGGGAGGACAGCGCTGTCGGAGAAGCACTTGCTCTGAGCGCCAGAGGTGAGGGAGCAAATTTGCTTTCAAAGGAAGCCTAGACTTACTCTGTTAGATTAGCAGTCAATATAGGACTCTGAAGAGCAAGATATCTTTCTGGGATATTTATTGCCTAAAGAAGCAATAAGATCTCAGTAAATCCTGACTATTTGTCATCGTACAATGGCTCCTGCACAAAAAAATATCAGACAAATGTAATCCCAAATTATAAACTAGGGATTATGTGATTAGTGTTGGCCCAACAAGAAACTTTTATTCTGCTGGGCAGACAGAACTGCAAAAACGCAACATCAGCGCTTAAATCTCAGACGCTTTGAAAAACCTACATCAAAGACTTCAGGGTCTTACAGCATCTCTGAATGGCCCTGAAGGGGGAAAATAAACAAGCTACATCTGCAAGTTTGAGATTTTAAATCTCGAGCAGAGTTTTGATCTTTTTGAATTCAATGAGGAAAACTGAAAGGGTCCCTAACAGCCTTTCTTTCTCAGCATATTCTATTTAGTGTAATTGAATGGAAGGATAACATTAGGAAACCATTAGTATAAATTGATACAGCAGGTCTGGAAAGTAAATGTCTGCTTCTTAGTTAGGTGTTCTTTAACTACCAACCACTTACAGTATAGGCAGAACAGAATGAAATAGCCATATTTGCGTTTCTCGGCAGCATTCCTATATTGTCTGAGGCTTCTCCACTGATATTATAGAAATCCACTACAATCAATCTAAATGAGCATCTGTAAAGGTTTCAAATGAAGCAGGGTAAGAACACAGTGTGAGGCGCTGAATTACATCAAAATAACACCCTCAGTGTCCCCTTCACTGCGAGGATTGCTAAACAGAAACAGGCACACGGATTCTACTTTTCAAGAATTACATTTTCTTGTCAGTTACAAACATTTCAAAGTCATGCAAATTTCGTTGTACATGTCCAATGACAATAAAGGGCTATTCTATTCTGTTCTATCCAAATCTATTTTGACATAGAGACGTGGTGTGATAAAGTATTTAGCCCTCTTCCTGGTTTCTTATCGTTTTATTTTACCAAACAAATTAAAATTTTACACAAAGATAACCTGAGTAATTCAGATCATGCTGTTTTTAAATGATTTTTTCATTAATTAGGGAAAAAATTGTCCAAATCTACCTGGCCCTGTGTGGAAAAGTAATTGTCCCCTAACCCTAATAACAGGTTGTGACACCCTTGGTAGCAAGAACTGCAATCAAGTGTTTTTATGATAATTGGTGATGAGTCTTTCACATCTTATTTGCAGAATTGTTTTAATTTAGCATGACTTGCCTGTTTAAGGTCGTGCCAAGTCCAGGCTTTGATTAGTCCACTTTAAAACCTCCATTTTGGTGTTTTTTGGGCAATTCAGATGTGGATGCCTGGTGTGTTTCACATCATCGTCCTGCGTAACCCAAGTGCTCTTAAATTTTCAGACGGTGAACTGAAGGCCGGACACATTGTAAGTGGTCTAGGTGGTAAAACAGCTAAGCAGGCCCAGACAATCACACTACTAATATTTATTTTCTGATGTGCTTCCCCTCACAAACAGGACGATTTGATTCATTTACTGCACAGCCACTGTGGCCTAACCGCTGATTAGAGGAGTCCAGTTATGAAGCTGAGAGTTTTTCCTCTCACCAGCTTGGTATTTTGAAAATGAATGTAATGAGCAAGGAGTGGCTTTGACTGATAAACTGCACGTCATCAGCTAACGGCTTGTGATTGACAAGTTGTTAGCCAATGAGCCAATCAGCTAACCCCGGATAATCCTCCCTTCTGATACTGACTGACAGGAAAAGCAGGTGCGCTGGTTTGACCGAGGGCTCTCGTTTCATTGTTGTAAACAGATGCTCTTGTACTTTTGATGCCATGTAAAGTAGGCGTGCTGAGAGGGAAAGTCAGAGAGCAAACAATAGATTAAAAGAAATACTTAAGACAACATGTGTGGCAGCGCCATTATCAATCAAAGCTCTCAGGGCACTCCCGGCCAAGCAGACATCAGGGTCAATTACGTAGTTGGCAGAGGTTCAGAGATAAATGCTGTCATCTGCTACATTTGACCTCTGACCAGTATTAATCATGATTTCCATGAAGGATTAAACATTCGGTAGCAGAGCAACACAAAGGAAACTGGGCATGAACATATGGTGGATAAGAACCTATTATAGTGAATGCAAATCTGAGGGATCACCACAACACAGGAATAGATGAACCTCGCTGCATCTGAAGGCTTTCTTTTTGCTTTGTTAAGCAAGAACAAGAAATGTGCTTAGCAATGCAAATTACTTATCCTTGCAATGTTTAACCAATTAATAAAATCCCCAGTAGCGTCAGCAATGTTAAGTGATTTAAGCCCAGAAAAAAAGAGATCTAAAACCTGGCTATACTCAATCTATCTGCAGTCACTTCAGGCCTATGTAACTTACAAAAATGTGGATTTCTAAGCTGATGAATCTATGAATAAATTACACGTGAAAGACACTTACTAATCCTGCAAACATGAATTCAGATAAGTTGTATTGCCACTTTTTCCTCTCACTGCACTTAAACATGACACTCCTTTTGGCTTACATTTTCCACTGCAGAGCTGGGAATACGTCGGGGGGGGGGGGGGGGGGGGGGGGGGGGGGAAGACGACGACGACACACACACCTGTTGGCGTTGCGTAACACTGGATCACCACCTCACTTGGCTCCCTGTTGCAACAAAAAACCTCCCCATCTCTCTGTCTTTTTAAAACCTAAAGACTTCCAAACAGCAAACGCAGCTCATCTCATTTCTTCATCCTCCATCTTTTTTCTCTATTCTTTAATAACAGGCTGCTCCGCTACCTGGCTAGCTGAACACAGCAGCTGTTGTGTTTTTGTTATTCATGTGAGACGGTGCACATCCTGGGATGCGAGACAAATTTCACAAGTTTTCCCTGACAAAGTGAAATCAAATCAAATGTCACTCTTTTGCGCTGCATGGATCTACATAATTATTCTGTCAAATCTTCAGATCTTCCGATTATTAATGACACAGTCTATATGAATACAATTTGTACACTAGAAAACTCTCTCTGCTTTCCCAACTCTGAAATAGATTAATGAGGTCATTTGGTCTTGTCTTGTCTTATTGACCACAGGCCACACACTCCCAATCCCCCCCCAGCCAATGATTTATCCTTATAAATGAACCAATCCGAATCTAGCATAAATTATCGAGCCGAACTCAATTACTCCGCTGTTACATCTCCCTTCAATATGTGACACGGAAAAACAGTTTGATACAGCAAGAAATGCGAGTAATCCATTTCAGAGGAGTTCTGACTGTTGGGCTATGAAGCTGTGTTCACACTCTGAAGAGCTAATCTGAATCACCGTGGTTACAGATTATGTTTAGCAGTGAAAATGTGAAAATCAGTACTTCTTAGAGAGCATTTTAAGACAATGAAAAAGTCAAAATGAGGTCGCAATTTTTTGGCTTTTATAAGTTAGTATTAAGCCTACATTACTTTCTTTTGATGCAGGAAAACTGAAATTAATATCGACAGGAAAATGTGGGCAACTATAAGACCTTTTAGAACTGTACCTTTCTTCATTTTAATTCAAGGTTTAAAGAAATAAACTAAAAATAATAACCCAAAGGTACGCTGAGAAACTCACGATGTGAAGCTGACGACGCCACTAACTGTAAAGCTAAAGCAACGCGATGAGCAACAGCAGCTCCATATGCAAAAACAATGTGTGCATAATGTGAAAATATTAAATGTTCAAAGTTTCAAACAGCAGACTTCAGCCTGAAGGCCGGTGTAACGCAGCACAATACGGGGGGGGGGGGGGGGGGGGGGGGAGTTGTTCTTGTCTCTCATGTCTGGAAGTGAGGCCATTCTGTGGTTTTAACACTCAGCCCAACTGCTGTGCACTTGTTTCACCAGCGATATCATCTAACCCAGTGACTCTCGACTGGATTTTGTGCAAAGGCTCCAGTGTTTTATGAGAAAGACATACCCTATTCAGTGCACAATGAGCTATTCAGGTGCAGTGGCATTCTGGATAGCTCCGGGCCTCACCTCGCAAACGGAGGATTTGTAGGGGTAACATTTCACTTTCTCTTAGCTATGGGGAAAAGGTCAGTACTCCGGGGATGCTGGCTCCCTTTCCTGCCCAGCTAATGCTGTCGGGTCTGCTGTGCTGCCGCCGCTCATCTGTCTCAACAAATGCGGCTGATTCCAGTTACACAGTGATCCCACAGCAGGAGCAATGCGCCCACACACACACACACACACCCATAGCATCCACACACTACGTCCTACATTCATAATCACAGCAAAATGGAGAGCTGAGTGCCTGACCTCTTACTTACTAATCTGCTTGATGAGATTCCATTAACTCGCACTGTCCTGGATGCTCAGAGCGTGTTTTATGCCTCTTCTTTTTACAGAAACTTCAACATCTAACTGACCTGTAGACACAGATGATAGCCCGGAGTGCTGAGCAGTTAAACTGATTTATGTTGCAAGCGGCCTCGTACGGCAGCTTGACTTTATTTAAACAGCAGTGTGGGTCACTTGGAGAGGTGATGAAATCTTTCATGTCTTAGTGTAAAGAAGACCAGTGTTATTCTCAAACACTAACATTCTTGGATGCACAGGATTATCCTGCTGGCTCATAGATGATGGGTTTCATTACATTAACTATTTTATAAATCCTGCATTCAATCAAATGGCTACAGCTTACTAGTCCTAAATCTGCCGACTTACGAAACATGGTGTTGAACTGCTGCGGGTTGAGGTTCCACTTCCCCCAGGGCGTCTTGTGGCCCTTGGACTGGGCATAGTGAGCGTGGTTGAACTCTGGCTCAGTCCCAAATGAATCCAGCACCCGCAACATGCACCTGTGGATAAACAAAACAAAAACACACAAGTTTTAATGACGGTCAGATGCACAGATGTATGCATGCATACACGTTGTGTAACATTAAACAATATCAATCACATAAATCCACCCTTGATCTTCCAGAGAACAGTACACTAACAGCACAGTGCACGCAATTAAAATCACCAATTTGTGTTCCTGCCCATTGTTTTTAGTGAAGCACACAGAAACAAGCTCATAATTATTTATTTGAAAGGGGACATGTTAAGCTACTCTACTGAGAAAGAGCATGATTCAAAATTTGTCAACATTTGAACTCCTAATCTTTCCATTTAAGCCACCTTACTGAAGAAACAGAAGGCTTTACTAATAGTAGTGTTTAGCTCAAGAAATAAATGCTGAAGTTTTTGTGTTAGCTTTTGAATGACACTATATTTAAATTTGGAGCTTTAAAAAGCTAAAAACAGTCTTTGTCATGTCAGCGCTTGAGACACATCATCCACGTAAGAACATGAAATCACAAATATAAATCCTCAGACTATGATACTGAGGTTTGTTCTGAAGGTGTGGCTGTGAGGGAACATCATGGCTGACTTAAAGGTCACAGTGTGGGATTAATTAGACCAAAAACCAGGGGAGGGAATTGTAAAGCACTTCCTGACCTTTAACTCCGTGCTGTGCATTCGCTAATCTCCACAAACAGATATCTGCATATAAATATGGAGAATCTGTAGGAAAGAAACAGTTTTGGCCCTAGAAGCTTTCTGGTTTCCAGTTGTAGTGTGAGTCACGACTCAGCAAACTTCACCTGCATGCAAGTAAACAGTCTGTGTGGAAAGCATAAGAGGAGGGCTCACTGCTTTTATTACCTTCTTTTAAATGTATTTGCTTCAGTGTTCTCATTATAAACAATGCCTGTTACATGAAAGAAGAAGTGTTGGTTTAGATATCATGTACACATTATTTCAATATCGGGTAGCTACACAGAAGTTTCCAAAACAGCGATCATTGGTCCCAGAGGCTAAATCGAGTCAATGTTACAGACTGTATAGAAAAGATGCATGTGGCCAATGTGATGTTATTCATTGGTTTTTAAGCCCGAGTTGGCATTTCAGCAAATGCCATGTCATTTATTTATTTCTTTTTTTAGAGCTAAACATAAACATATTGGACACACTCAGCTTGACAAAGCTGCGTGCTAATTCAGAGAAAGCTAACGGGTCAACCACGCGAGTAAAAATAGGACAGCAGCTTCCTCGTATCAACAAAAATGAACAAACAAAAACAAAAGCATTAAAAAAAAAAACTGGTGGCTACATGCTGACTGTATTGAATTTTTTCACATTCTATGACTGATTGTAACTTGTGGTGACTACATGGTTGCCCAGAGCTTGATAGCATTGCACACTTTCGCCACTTTTAATTGCGATTTCACAGGTTGCCTGAAAGGAAACAACCTTTCTGCAATCGCTCCAGAGACGTTTTTTTTATGAATGCAGACATAATTCCAACATGTAACTATCAGTCCAGATGTAATTGTAATAGCCATGTAAATCTGAGTTAAATGTGAATTTCTGTCTATGCAGACAGCAACAGATATGTGATTGTTAATGATGTATCACAGTTAATTGTTATATTATCAGAAACATGTTGCATCTAATCGCAATTCAATGGCAGATTGAAAGCAGACAGACTCCGTCTTATAGGAACGCTTATGTCACATTTAGTGACAGTGTTGGTATGCCAGACAATTTTGCAGGAAAAAAACTTAACTGAGAACTTAACTTTATATTAGGGCAGCACGGTTCTCCCCGTGTCCATGTGTGTTCTCTTTGGGTACTCTAGCTTCCTCACACAGTCCAAAGACACAGAGTTACTGGGGTTAGGTTAATTGGTATTTCTAAATTGCCCATAGGTGTGAATGTGAGTGCGAGTGGTATCTGTGTTAGCCCTGCAACAAACTGGTGTTACCGCAGTTACCGCAATACTGACAATAATGCAAAATGTTAAAAATTATAGTAACATTGCATTGTGGGTAGGGCTGCCACAAATGATTATTTTGATAGTCGACTAGTCACCGATTATTTTTGTGATTAGTCAACTAATCAGATCATGCATCCATTGGACGTAAAACGTACAGCTTATTGCACCAGCATGCATCTGCTCTTATATAACTATCATTAGCTTATAGCTTTAAGTGTTTAAGGTATGTGCTAACTAAAAATAAAGACAAGATGATAGTTTATTAAATTTTAATGAAATTTGCAGTTTGTTTCGGTGAAGTTTAATAAACTCCTTGCTATCTAAAATATAACGGGACACCGGAGTATATTCTCGAGCATCTCACACTTCTGATAATCAGTTGTCTGCTTGACATTTATTCAGCTGTGTAAAAACTATAACTTTAATCTCAGCCAAACCGATTTACTCAGGAACAAATAAAATACTAAAAAAAAAAAGCCAAACAATAACATTTTGAAGTTATCTAAGTGACTTATATATCATGTTTAACCTGAGTAGCGAAAGACGGCGGTGGGTTTGAAAACGATTTGCCGGAAGTCCGGTGTGCTCACCGGCTCTAGTGAGTCTTGCCCCCGGCTAGCTATCGAGCTAGTGGGTAACAGACGTCTCCGAAAACGTCGGAGCACTTTTGAAAGTATGTGGTGTCTTGATAAATTGAGCAGATATTTGAGGTTTACGCAGTTACATTCTCGCCTGAAAATATGTTAAACGTTTATTTTGTGACCCAGAAAGAATAATAAGAGTAATATTAAAACTAACTAGCTGCCGCCATTGTTAGAAAATGAGCTGGGCTGCGCCGGGCCGCGCTATGAATTCTGGGACAGAGCTACTTCTTCTTCTTCGGGGTTTAACGGCAGCTGGCATCCTTGTACATGCAGTGCTGCCATCTTCTGTTTCAGTCCGTTATTACACTCTTAAATCCTACTACTTATTCCTGCGTCTTTTGTGATCTTACAAAGCTTCAAATGACGCGTCGACTATTAAATCAGTCGTCGACGATTTTGATAGTCGACGTAATCGTGACTAGTCGACTAATCGTGGCAGCCCTAATTGTGGGGTATTTCCACCTCTATTATTTGGGTTCATTTTTCATTAGTTAGGCATAAAAAAATCACTGAACAACATAAAAATTAATATCAAGCAGCTAATCTTGTCCCCACTGACTAAACCCCCCTTCTTCTTTAGACTGCTATGTTCTTGTGGATTTTCTCAGAGGTAACTAAAGTTAAGTGACTTTCACTTTTTGGTCATGGTACAAAACTCAGCATTAATCGCTATGATAACAAGAAGCCAGGTGCATATATGGAAGACACACAACCACACACACACACACACACAGACTTTGATTCAGTCACTGATTGCCTCTCCGCCCACCCAGACGCTGTGCAGCTGGCTGTGTGAACTGTGAAACACCCTGGGAGAGTGGGGAGGTTGGAAACAGATTCGCCAAGAGGAAACTTTAAAATGAAAGCAGAACAACAACATGCCCACATGCCATCTCCAGTCACGCCAGAGGAAAACAACCCTCATCCGTCCCTGGTAGATATACCCTTAACAGATGGGATAGTGCTGCTGGAGCTGTAAAACGGTGTAAACATGGCTGTAGCAAGGCCCGTGAGTTGTGGGCGTCATAATGTGGCAGGAGATGAGGCTGTTTAGCTGAAGAAGTATGTACTTGGTGATACTCGCTGCTTTATTTCAATCAAGCTGGGGTATTATTGTTTTTGTTTTTTACAGTATGAGTCCGGTTTCCCCATAAACACCAGCCAAATAAATAAATTATGATGCTCGCTATAGTAAATGTCAGTTTTCTCTCATATCATGGTTATCTCAGATGCGACACAAACACATCCAATAAACACAGTCAGTGAAACATTTGGTCTTCAGCTGATCTATCTGACGGTCTGTTACAGGTCTGCACATGCCTGAAGCTAAACACAAGAGCTGAATGATAAACAGAGATATGAGTTAATGATTTGTCTAATAAAAACGTGAAAATTGTAACACTCTTAACAGCATCTAATTGTTATTATTTTGGGGTCCCACTGGCTCCTTGTGAACCATTAATGTTCCTTTATAATAACATAGGCTCAGTTCATCCTTTAGTTCACTGTATCCAGTAAATATTAGGCCATAAAGTAATTGCTATAACATTTCTGACATGCTAAACAAGCTACAAACTGACCTAGTAAGAAGAAAGACAACTAGTTTGATTTTAGTTTAATTTAGCTACCTGCGTTGAAGCTGTACACACAGCATTATAAAATGATATTAGGATAGAAAAACCAAAATGCAACGCTGTCGCCCAGTCTATGATTGTGTCCCTGGATGTTACACAGTGTTATCAGATTAGGATAACATTAGCAACCCAGTCCTGAGATAAGATTATGACCTGCAGCCAGTCTTGGTAATTTCTTGTAAGGTATATTTTGTTAGACTCGGCCTTTATTGTCTCACTCAACACAAAGTTGAGTTAGTTTGAGTCAGTAAGGTCTACATTTCAAATGTTAACTGAAGTAAACGTAAAAAACCTGTTAATCTTTAAGTCTCGATTTAAAGACTAGATGTTTCCACAGATACCACGAATTCTGGGCAGTGCTGTAGGCTGTGTGTGAACAATGCTACGATGGCACGCCAAAAATGTCAACGTCTATTACCTACATGTTTCTCTTTAAGGACTTGCAAGTCATACCTCGGCACTGACACAGTAGAGAAGGTAAACAACAGCATGAGTCACAAAAAAACAAACTTGCCTACAAAAAACAAAAAAGTTGTCAAAACAATAGAAAAGGCAAAATAAATTGAACAAAGGAAGAAACAGGAAATACTTGGATCAAGACTTGAGTCTTTTGTCCCATCTCTTTCACCTCGACCCCAACCAGTTGTGGCAGATGACTGCTGTTTCTTCCTGTTAAACGGGAGTTTTTCCTTCGCACTGTTGCCAGCTGCTTGCTAACAGCAGGTAGTCTGATCGCTGTGGTTTTCTCTTTATTATTGAAGGGTATTTACCTTACAACATAAAGTGCCTTGAAGCGACTATTGTTGTGCTTTGCTGCATTATAAATGAAATTGAATTAGATATTGTGCTTGAATAAACAGGCTGCTCCCTCGCCACAGGGCTCACTACAGCAGGTGGCTCTGCATGTCTAATTTGTCAGAGATTTAAGCTGGACTCCCTTCGTGACACAACCCCAGTGAGAAACCATGTCTCTAGCTGGAACTAAACCAGTGACCTGGAGCGAACGTGTTAACCACTAGATCCCTGGAAGCGTGTCTGATTAAGCAAGGCGATGAAAGTATTAAATTAAATTGAACGATAGGCAAACACCTGTTCTAGTTTTTACCAAGAAAATAACAACTTTGAGTATTTCCATTACAGAGTAGTATGAAACATAACGACTGATGGCAGGAATAACAAAACAGCAATCACAAACAGCTTGGACAGACTTGTTTGCTTTGTCCCATCACACAAAAAAAATATGTGTTATTATTAGAGTTTATTGCTTTTAAGAATTTGGGGTCTTAAATGAAAAAAACAAACAAACAAATCTGGCTTCTTCTGTACATCGGGTACCTCCCTGTATGAATATAAAGAAAATAAAAGGGATTGTGGGATTCTCAGGCCTTAAAAGAAAGAGATATTATTTCCTAGACTCTAAGGTTACACTTAGTGGAAAATAACTTTTCAGCCTGCACTCCAGGTCTTCTTTCACAAAAGTGCATATGAAGTTTACAGTGACACAAAGCGCTTTGACATAACTGTTCAATAATGGTGGGAGAATTAACACCAATAACAGCATCTGGACCTTACATTATACCTGAGGCTAAGCCAATTTCCTCAGGGCATAAAGTGAGCGGATGCAGGTTAAAGTGTTCAGTCTCACACAAACAAAACCTGGTGACAAGCAGGAGGAACCGACAGAGCTATTACTGCCCCAGAGTTATTGTTCCTTCTTTTTTCCTGTCAGTCGGCGCTGACAGGTGGCTCTTTTTCAAAACAAACCGGGAAGGCCTAATCTACAGTCCTCAGTGGAGCAGTTGGGGAGACAGAATAGAATTGGTCACAACATCATGAACAACAGACGCTCCTTGGGCCTTTTGGGAAATTGTGGCAATGTATGAGCAGAAAATAGACTCTTTGTCACAACAAGTGCCAGACAAACCTCGACCCAGCGACATGTGCCTACGTGAGGGAAGCTGCTGGCAGCCACACTTGGCAGCAGTGGTGTCCAGATTTTTACATGAGGAAAGAGAAATGATATGAAAGCCCTCGATAGCTATACATGATATTTAACTGATAGCTATAACAAAGTAAATGATATGAAATCTAGCTGTTTAATGTGACCGATTTTATTTTCTCATTAATATTAAGCCCGCTGAGCCAACACAAAAGCATGCTGTTTTATGTCTTACTTTGGGATGATTGTTAGAAATCATAATATAATATAAGTTAGCAAGCTAGCAACTTTTAAACTTCTGAAAGTAAATATTTAACTGTAATACATCAGACATTTTTCTCTAAGATTTCTAATCATGTTTGAAGTGGTCTTAACATTCACAATATATACATCACACATCTCTACTTATGAAGGATGGGTACCGATATTCGGTGCCATAATTGCACCGGTTCTGACATAAACGGTAGTAAGCAGACCGAAAAGAAGCGCACATTTCGGTGCTTTATTTCGGTGCTTTTTTTCTTGAGATGTCATACACTTTGGATTCTAGCCAATCATTTTACCTTTCCAAGGCTAGTAGGCGGGCCCAGGTACGTACGTTCTTTTAGAGCAGAGCTACAGATTAAAAATCCCCAAGGTGAAGCGGTCAAAAGTCTGGCTGTACTTCACAGCAAAAGATGCAAACAAAAAGTGCTTTAAGGTGATACTGTGCAAAGGAGGTAACACCTCGAATCTGATGAAACACCTGCTGACGCATAGCGTTTTTTTAAAAGCCGAGAAATGCACCGTATTTGATAGCTTGCTGCAAGACCTCACACCGAGCACATCTACTGTGGGTGGGTTGCCTGTTATCGGACCCGAGTTAGCAACATCCCCCAAGAACCTGAAGAGGAGAGTCCTGGCCCCTAGCCCTGTCGGTGTAGCAGAAATGATGACGGATGATGATGGCAGCAGCAGCCGTTCTTTTCTGGGCGAGTAGTTTAATGTTGTTCGTGTGTAATTTACGTTTAGTAGGCTAATCACGTTATTAAATTAATGCATGTAAGATGAACTAGCAAACACCGTCGTAGTTACATGCGGCTGTCTTCTTGTTTGATGGCAGATACTCCCTTCATGTTGTATCAACAGAAAAGGCAAACTTGGTTATCATTTTGCAGAAAAAAAGAGACTGCTAAAAATAAAAACATAAGAGGTTTTTGGACAAAGTTTGTCTTCTCCATTCTTTAAGCACCGCTTCGAGCACCGCTTCGAGCACCGTTTAAGCACCGGCACCGTTTCAAAAGTACCGGTTTGGCACCGGTATCGGATAAAACCTAAACGATACCCATCCCTACTTATGAATGATTTTTAGAAATCACAATATATTATTTAAGGACACAAGCTAGCAAGGTAGTAAGCTAGCAGCTTTTAAATTTGTAAACTAAATATTTTACTGTAATACATGTTTTTCTCCAAGGTTTCTAGTCGTGTTTGAAATAGTCTTACCATTCACAACATATAACACATATGTATACTCTGGAATGATTTTTTTACAAATTATAATGCATTACTGGAAAACACTACTCAGGAAGCTAGCAAGCTAGCAGCTTCTAAACTTCTGGAGCTTAGCAAGTCAAGACATTTTAAAAGGAAATAATCTTCTTCCTTCTGGCACCTCCAAGCTTATCAATCTGCCTAGGTGTACGCCAAAAGGCAACCTCTAACTTGGAAGTGCCCAAAACTGCTGCAGTTCCTCTAATGTCCACTTGAGGTTGGTTAAAAGGCCCAACTTTACTGGATTAAAAAGCATGTTTGCGACATGGTGGTGCAAAGCACTTCGGCCTTTGTAGCCAAGGATGGAACGAGCCATATGGATGTAAATCCTAGATCCAAATCCCACAGTGTTTACGTTCATGTAGAAAGCTGACAGTCAACACAAGGTGATGTAGAAAATGAAGTTTAATGGCCTTCAAATGTAAAATACAAATATACTTACTGGTAGTGGACCCAGGAAGGCCCCAGAGTCTTCTTAAACTGGGTCAGACCCACGATGTCGATGTATATAAGCTCTACCACTTTATCGCCCTGGGTGGGGCAGCTGGATTTGTTTCCCATAACCTTTCGCATGATCCTGTAGAAAAAAGAAAAACAACAACTCTGATTCAGCAAATTGATCCACATGTCAAACTAGTCAGCAGGCAGCCACTGCATTTAATTTTACTAGGCAAGCCATTGATCAAAGCCAAGCACGCATACAACAGAGAAAGGAATCTGTCAAACTCAGGATTAAGGATTGTGATTTGGTTTGGAAATTTTGTCTTATCATCATCATCATCATTATAATAGAAAAAGACAAACAACTTTGTTTAGTCAGACTGCTGACAGTTCATAAGGTGAGCTACTACAGGAGTTTTAAATAAGTTTACACTTTGTAAATAAGATTAATACTAATGTTAAAGGTGTTGGTTTGACTATACAGAGAATTATACCCATATAGCTGCCTCTTACTCAATTATTTATGAACGATCATCCTCCACACAAGTGTTCTTAACATCAGTCCACCTTAAATAGACAGTTTAATAATAATAATCTTACTCTTTGAGCTCATTGAGGGAAGCAGAGATGCGAATGTTGTGGCCCAGCAGGTACAATGTGGTTATGAGGTCACTCCACTGGACCAGCTCCCCCAGTGGGCCCCCACTGAAAGCATTTTCTGCAATCTTGAAGCCTGACTCCTTGGTCAGCAGACCAAGATGGACCAGGATCTGACGGAGGAGAAAATAGGAAAATAAAAAGTAAGTGCAGGAACTAATGTAGCACAGCTTTTCATTTAGAAGATGAGAATACTTTTTAATATTTGCGAATGTGGGATAAAAGGGCGATCATACAGTTTATGAAAGACAGTGGTGACTGAGCCATTTCTTTCTTTCTTGTTTTTGACTGTTTTGAGCCACCGTAGCCCACAAGAAGAGTGTTTTCCTATCTAAAATAACTGGTTAGACTATTAAGAGTGCAAAATGTTTACAGTGCTCATTATAATAAGAGGTTTTGCTGTAAAAGCAGTTCTAGTTTTTCCTATGCTGACAGGTGAGCAGTGTCACATGCTGAGAAAACACACACAACCTAAGTAAAACATGAACGCACAGGATGGTTTTCAGCTGCCGAGCGGGAACATAGTGTTCCACAGTGGGAGCTGAAAGTAATAGAAGGCTTTGTTTGAAGTGACCAACACATTTTTCACTGCTGACAGCGTCCCACAAACACACTTGTGAAGGACTCACATGTACAGATGAATTCCTGAACAAATCAGAAGCTGAAATTATCATGAGAAACCGTTCTTTGTTTCATTAGAGACTGAACAGATTCAACAAAGTGGGTGGAAAAAAGCAATGGCCGGGTAAGATCGTGAGATTTCTTGTTTCTTGTACTCTGAGTTTCACATGAAGGGGACGCTGCCTCACTTCAGCACCACGATATCAAGGGAGCACGATGTGAATTATTCAGAAGGGCCAAGGGAAGTGTGCAGTTATTCAGAGCTGGGAGCAGCTTCTAGCTTGGGACACAATGGAATATCTGTGTCAGTCCTTTCCCAGCATCAGCTCTTCTCTGAGCAGAAGTGAGGCGGTCTACAAGTGTGTCAAAGTGTGTTTGGGTGTATATTGGTATTGGTATACATAAAGGTGGTGCATTCATTTCAACTGGCTGGTTGAAAGCTAAAAAAAAAAGCTGCATCCTGCTGAGTTTTAGGTAGATAAATATTAGCATTTCACTTATTCAGCTAGAATATTTTTCTGAAAAGCACCAGTCTTCCCTTTTAGCTGACTAAACTTGGGAGTTTCACTGCATACTTTGGTATTGTGCCTCCATCTTCTACATATAATACACAAACAGGACACTGAGCTCACAAAAGCTTTTCATCCATTACTCTGAACGCTGTCTAGAGGGCCTTTCCTGGCAGAGAGGAAGTGACACATTTATGTCGGAGCCTGCAGTTACTCTTTACAAAACAACTGTAGCACAAAAAACAAGCAGCTTCTTTTCGTCCCTGAAAACAAAACCTGAGTGGACAAAAGCTCTGGTGAACTACATCATCATCTGTCATGCCCACCTTCTTCTTCCGCCGCTTGCCCAGGTTCTGCTTTGCAGCCAGCGAGCGGATGGCGCTGACCCACGGCTCGGCCATGCGTTTGATCCTCAGCATCATCCAGCGGAACTCCTCCCGTTGTGACATCATCCGGTAAAGCTCCTCGAAACTGGTCCGGATCTCCGCCTGCGTGGAAACGTGGACACAAGTGTGCTATTGCAAGCGCAAACAGCGACTGTAATCTGATAACGTGCGCGTGTAGGTCCACAGAAAACATGACCATCAAGTTACTTCTTTAAGATCTCTCATCAAAACAGTGATTATGTTCACTTTGTTATCTGCTTCACTTGTGTTTCTTCATGGCTGCTTGGTTCTCCTGCTGCAAGAAAATCCCAAAGCAATCTTTAAAATTTTATCTAATCTAATTCAGAATTTGCAATATTGCCTTCCAAGTTGCCAAAGGCTCGTTTTCTTGGAGTGAGCTCCACTAATACAAGATCCCAGCTCAACCCCAGCACTGTGTAGCTACGATTAAAAGGTTTATCCAAAGTGACTGAGTCTCGCATTGTATCTCCTTGGATCGGCAGATGGATTAAACGGATGGAGACAGAAAGGTGGAGCTGGTCTGCGGAATAGGGGGGTGGATGAATGACTGGTGAATCTGGGCTTTAATGTGCCCTATTTGTCCTATTTAAAAAATATATATATATATATATCTTATACAGTGAGTTATAAGTACATATAGTGAACTGAGAAAGCACTATACTGTAGTTATGGTTACGGGAACATCAGGTGCTGAAAGATTTGGAGCGCCAAGTGCTCCCTGTTACAAACAAATGTCTAAAGGGAGAAGAGGAAGAAGGCTTAACTGTGCAGGGTTTGATGATTCCCACAGAAGAGACATAAAAAGCACAAAGCAGGATCACTGCTACTTTTTTTCTGGGGGCACAGATTTCAAGAGACGGGACATCGTCATCAACTAAATGTTTAATAAAAAGGTTGTGAAGCAAAGCGGCTCATGCTGTGAAACGTCTATCTGCATGTTAGTAGTCTTGCCTCTGTTGTGAGACTGCTGACTAACTGCTAGTCCAGCTGAAGGATGGAAATGAACGTGAGGTCACAGACGGCCACGGAAAGGGAAATAGTGTAAACACATTCAAATATCACCCCGTCTCATCTGAATATGACGCTGAGCAGAGTAATGTGCTTTGTCACGTCTCCCTCCGCTCTCGTCTTTCTTTCCTTTTTCCCTCTTAACCCTCAACCAGTTACAGCAGATTGCTGCCCCTCCCTGAGCCTGGATCTGCAGGAAGTTTCTTCCCGTTAGAAGCCAGTTTTTCCTTCCCACTGTCTCCAAGTGCTGGTTTTCTCCAGAACGCTGAAGGGTCTTTCCCTTCCAGTATAAAGTGCCTTCAGGTGACTGTTGTTATAATTAGGTGCGATATAAACAAACCTGAATATAATTTTTAGGAAAAGAAGTGAAGCTGTGAGTGAGGCGGCGCTAGTGGGAGAAAGATAGAGTGCTAAGGAGAAACCACAGTGCCATTACTAGCTGCTAAGGTGGCTGAAACAAAGTTGTAGCGAGGCATTAGCATTCCTCATCACGACAGGAAATCGCTTGCACGGACTGAAGCTATTAAAATCTGTGCCTGAATTAAAAACTCCAAAGCCTGTCAAATGGCATGTCCCCGCTACTGATGGGTCAGTGCTGTTGATGCTTCCAGAGAGGGGGATGAAGAGCGCTTAATATCGATTCACCCAAAGCAGAGGAAAAGGCAGGGGGAAGATACAGTAGACTTTGTACAAGCCAGCAAGCAAGCTCTGTAAGTGGGATTTGACTGAGCTACTGCATTGGCACAGATGCAAGATCATTATTTCAGATTTGACCCATGGTTCCGTCACTCCGGCTTTCGTCTTCTAGAGGCTAAACATACCTCGATAGCATAAGCTATCATAAGCTATCGAGGTATGTTTACAGTTCAGCTCAGCCCGTTTGCTCATTCGCTGGCTCGATTTTACTTTGATTGGTTGTAAAGGCAGCTTGAAAAGCAAACATTTTAAAATGTTAGCTATTGGTGGACAGTTTTTATTGTTATGAGACTTACTTTCACCTGACTACCAGTTCATAGTATTTTAATGTATATTACTGTCTGCTCTGCGGCTAACGCTAAGCAACTGATATATAGTGCTGAAGAGAAAAAAAAGCATTTGCCTGCTTCCCAATTTCCTGTTTTTTGCATATGTATCACACTTATACATTTGACCACATGTGTGCTTAATTTTACTAGCCATTCATTTCAATAGAGCCCATCTGACACAATGAGGTCAGCTAAAAGCAACAGATCATCAGTATTGGTTCAGTAACTTGCCTGAGAGTACTTCGGCAACCATGCTGGAGCAGCCAGCGATCAAACCGCCAACGTTCTGTTTAACCGATGACCTGCTCTACCTCCTGAGATACAGCAACCCCTTATTTCTTAAAATGAAATATCCTATAAATGAAGCATAATGGAGTAGGTCTAAACATGTAAGGAAAATTAATGCTAATGATAAAACTTGCCATCACGCATACAAGCATCCATGAAATCCATTCAGTTAAATGGACCACAGCTATGGCATCTGTGTTGTAATGCGACACCCGAACAAGCCCGGCATAACGGTGCCTAATAGATATAGGCCAACCAAGTAGATTTTTTTTAATAGTGAGCAACTGCAACTGGTTACTCCCACACAAGCCTATTTTTATAACAACACGAGGGGTTAGTAGCGAGGGGAGACTATTATCTCTCCTGTCCGAGCAGTAGCTCGTGATGTGAGAGCCTCTGAAAGGTTCATCTCGAAGGGCAGCTGAAGTAGTTCAACGGTCCATTGTGTTTTCAGTTTACAGTTAACAGGAGATGTGTGCTGTTTTTCTCTCACCTGGCCTCTCTGGTCCATTTCTTCATTCAGGGTCTTGGCTCGCCAGGGCAGACGAGGACACCAGTTCTCCACCTACGGAAGAAGCCCAAAACACCTGTTCAGTTTACAGCTTTCTTTTTTTTTTTTTACCTTTTATCAGACATCCACTGGAACCGTGAGACACACACACACACACACACACACACACACACACACACACACACACACACACACACACACAGAAATGTCAATATACACACTTTGAGTACATTAGCACAACTCTTCACTTTACCAGAGATGTAAATGGACCCTGCTGCTGTTCACTGTTGCTAAACTTGGCCTACTAAATGCCAAGAAGCAACTGCAGGAATCCTCTCAAGTTCATATATATGTGATTATATAACACTTTTCTTCAGCTCTTTGCATTAGATAGCAACTCAAGACAATTTAAAATACTCCTCTTAGAAAGCATTTAATGGATTGGCTGTATGTTTTCAGCATCATTACTGCTTTACATTCTCGACATGACGGTTGTGCTACTGTTCCTCCATTTTTAGAGGTAGAAGCCTTGGCCTTCAAGCTCACCTTCTTCAGGAAAACAAAATTCCACTGTACATTTAAGCTGCGGCCATTCCTGCCATTACAAAAGTAGTTTTCCTTAATTCTCCGTCTGCCTGTGTCACTTACTGTTTTCATCCGGCTTTTCACAGATTATACACCAGTGCTAAACTTTACTTCAACCATTTAAGCAAGCTTCCCCCTCGTCCCCACCAATTATTTATTTCATACATGAAACAAACTAACAACAAGAAGAAAAGCACTGGACCAAAAAGAAAATGAAAAATGCAAGAAACTATTACTTTGTCTGACTTTCTGTTAGAAACCACACGCCTCACAAGGTTCAGAGTGCATTCACACCCATTCAAACAGCATGTCCTTCAACATAAACAAAGGGTTAAACAGCAGGTGGGTGTGGCTTCTGTGTTCACGCCAACAACTGTCTGAACATATGAAGCAGATACAACTGCTTCATATGCAGGTACGCTGGTGTGATCTAGGTGGTAAATTCTAGCTCGCAGATGAGTGGCTCCTGTTTGATGACATATATATAATAATAATAATCAGGGCTCGCAAAATCGCTAGCCCGACGTCCCGGGGCTAGCGATTTTTCCCAGTCGGGCTACCAAAATCTATCTCTGCCCTGCCCGTCGGGCTATCGTAGAAAGGAAAAATATATGTCAATGTTTTTGCATTCTTTCGGAAATGTAGCTGGGTAATTATGTCATTGGCATCGGTGAGCCACTGTCAATATGTGACATATTGAAATCGCGTTCGAATTTGCGCTTGTTTTTTGCTTTCACTTTGCAATCGCGCGAACTGTGTATAGAGAGCGACAGCACTGATTGGTGAGTGATGATAATTTGCGCACCAATTCCTCTGACATCGTCTTATCAATCGTTAGCTTACTATGCAAACATGACAAGTGAAATCTTCCGCAGCAAGCTTAAACATATGAGAGGTTGATCGCGCAGAGAATCGCTGAGCGTTATGTGAGTGCGTGTGTAAAAGCAGCAGGATATATATTTTAGTTATGCTGAGCCAGGGTGAAGAAGTGACAGCCAAAGAAAAGCTTACCACAAAACGGAAAAGTTATGACAAAGCAGACTATAAGGCAAAAAGAAAGTGCAGCTTTATGGTTTCATGGACAAAAGAATTTCTGTGGCTGCAATATGACGAGCTATATAACCAGGGGTGCACATAAGTGGTCCGCAGGTGCGCATTCGCTGTCAAAATAAAAAACGCGCACAAGATAAGAAGTTGCAACGCGTGTTTGCGTACATAGGATTTTCTGAAGGAGGACAGACATTTGTTTAGAACTCTTAAAGATGTCGAAGAAGTAAGCTTCCTTAAGCAATTACTTTGGTTTTCCTCCACCTCCAAAGAAATGTCAGAAGGAGTCCGAACCACAAAAGAAGCGCGTATTCTCGGAAAAGTGGTTGCAGGAGGTGAGCTGGCTTCAAACAAATGATGAACGCACAGAGATGTGGTGTGGAATGTGCCGTAAAAATCCCACTCTAGCGGACAAAAACAGTGCCGTTTATATGGACGCAAACGCGCGTTGCAGCAACTTATCTGGTGCGCGTCTTTTATTTTGACAGCGAATGCGCACATGCGGACCACTTATGTGCACCCGTGTAAATAACATAATGTTCTGCCGGGTGTGTTGTTGGTTTTCCCTCGATTTCTGAGTTGACAAGCGCCTTTGTTACTGGGACCAGTCATTTTAAGAAAGGCCCCCATTAGAACCCCTGAGAAATGCAAGAAATGCATTATTGCTCAGTCTGCAATATCTTTCCCAGAACAAACACCAATTGCAAATAACATACTAAAAATAAACCTGAAAATCAGTTTAAAACAGCGTACTATGTTGCAAAGAGTGAACTACCACTGGCAAAATTTAGCAGTCTTTGCAAACTTCAAAAAGCAAATGGCCTAGATCTTGGTTCCACTTTCCTCTTACCCGTGACTTCAGTGGAAATTTCAAATTCAGGATCTGACACAGACTGATTCATGTTCTACACAGTTCTTACAAGTTCATAGAAATTTCTGTTCAATTAGAACCAAGTATTTGAGTTGATGATTGTAATTTTTATACAATGTTGTAATTTGTTTTTCAACAATTTTTTGATTAATGTTTTGTTTCCTTTACAATATTACACTTTAATGTATAATATTGTAAAGGAAACAAAACAGGAAACAAAACATCAATCAAAAAATTGCTCTCTTTTTTATTTGGGCTACTTAAATTTATTTTGGGCTACCAAAAACTGAAGAGTCCCTGCCCGAAGGGCTACCAGGGATTTTGAAATTTTGCGAGCCCTGATAATAATAATAATAATAATAATAATGGATTGCATTTATATAGCGCTTTTCAGGACCCTCAAAGCGCTTTACAATACCACTATTGATTCACTCTCACATTCATACACTGGTGAAGGTTGTACTGGTGACTACAGTTGTAGCCACAGCTGCCCTGGGGCAGACTGACAGAAGCGAGGCTGCCATATCGCGCCATCGGCCCCTCTGGCCATTACCAGTAGGCGGTAGGTGAAGTGCCCAAGGACACAACGACCGAGACTGTCCGAGCCGAGGCTCGAACCGGCAACCTTCCGATTACAAGACGAACTCCCAACTCTTGAGCCACGATTGCCCCTATATATGTTAACACCTCAGGGCAGGGATTTGGTCTTCTTCATCCAAAACAGCCACATCTTGCTGTACGCTGTGTTCGTGAGCCGCTGTTTACTTTTAATGATGTCTTCCTGTTTATTTTAGCTAGGGAGATATGTTCTAGTTTTTTGGTTTGGTACTTGATAATATGTGAGGGCCATTGAAGGTTTAAAAATATAAATAAAAATAATCAATTAAGGGGGGGAAAAGCAAGAAAAACCCCACAAATGTAAAAGACTAATGGCCAAACTTGTGAGGACAAAAAACAAGACTTTATAAGGAAAAAAATCTTAAACTTAAAAAGGAAAATCCCTGTTTTCCAAGAACAAATTCACAAGTTTATGAGAAAAGATTCTAAAATTTAGAATTGCGTTTTGATCATGTAGATTTATGACTTGTTGGATGATTTTTTTGGGTGCGTGTGCGTCCCATATGACCCTTATGGACCACTGATTTGTTTGTTGTTTTGGCCCACTTCAATCTACTTTTTAACTCCTCTAGCTTTGTAAATTTACTTTCATACAAACACAACATATATCAACATATCAAGGAGTTGTCCCTGGGGCTGTTTGGGGAAGAGGCCTGGTTTTCGTGCTGTGTCTCTGCCCTCCATAGATGAGGGAAAAGTACCCAACTGTTACCGCTAGAGCAACACACGGGTCTGTAAGTAGGTGAAGGTGGGACACAGCCACACAGCTGAGGATTTGGCTGATGCTGAACAACTTCCACTCTGACTGCAGTCTCCATATTCCATCCTGTTCGTACGCCTGATTTAAATCACTTCTTCTTTCTCAGCAATTGCTTCTGCAGTTCCTTCCTCTTTTCTTCATCCGTTTGTACATACAGATGTTTATGGAGAAGTGAAGTTTAATTGTGCATTTTGCTTGTCTTGGCAAAATTTGGCTCTGTACAAGTTACGAGTGTTTACTGTCAATCAGCAACACACCACCATTAGCTAAACCCTGACCTTCTCCCGCTGACACCCATCAGGATGCGCTGCCCCTTTGCAAGGTTAATGCAGCGCTTGACACGTATGAATTATACATGGTAAAGGGTGTATGATCCGAGCTTGAATTTTTTTTTTCCTCTTAGCTAAGAAGAACTGTAAGACTAGAGGTGAAAAGTGAAGGATGTTAGCTTAGCACAGAGTCTTTATAAATTCTGACAAATATTTCTGTTTGCTTCCTGCTTCCATGAATAGAAAGACGAGGTTTCTCTCAAACCTAATGGATTCCACTAATGTCCATCTCGCTTCTATTCCCATACCGACCAAGCCAGGCTTTCTGCCTTCTTTACCAGTCGACCGCTCTCAGCTCATATACAAAATTCATAAGAGGCTGCTGACGTCTCTGAATCTGAAATCCTACTTTTCCCAAAAATCTAACGCCTCAAAACAAAACAAACATGGAAGAGCTCTCTAGTGGAAGCTCAATTTCCAACTTTAGAATTAGTTGATGAAACAAATTTAAGGCAAACTCGTCCGAGAGAAACGAAAGGCTCGCTGATCAAACGTAATCAGCTGCTGTGATCTGCGGAAGATCTTTGAAATGAGAAATCACAGCAGAAGTTTTATGTGAAGCAAAGCTGGGTTTTTTTAGTTTAGTTTTTTGTTTTTTTTTGGGGGGGGGGGGGGGGGGGGGGCAAGACTTTAATTAGAATTAAGGAAAAGATTAGCTCTGTCGCCACAAAACGAGTACATGTCCGTGTTTGGGGCAAAGATAAATCATGCAAAAAAATTGAAGGTCTGAAAGTGTCCCTTGAAGGAACTCGTCAATAATGAATAATCCCTCCACCGTGGCTTTTTCCCCCAATTTGCCAGGACTGAAGTGAAGTTATTCTGAATCTCTCTTCATATGCTGCAAACTCATCCCTTGAAGGAGTGCCTCGCACATTACCACATCACCCCCCTCTCCAGCTTCCCACTGAATCATCTCCTCGTTCTCCCTCACCGTCCTCCTCAACACACTAATTTGCTCTCATGAAAAATGAAATCCCCCTTTTACCTCTACTTATTTTTAGCACTTCATTCTTTTGTGATCACTCTCAGTTTGCAGGAATGTTGTCAGGCCACTCTGGGTATGCAGTATCCATTTTTTACTGGTTGTCTGAGGTTTTTTGCAGCTCTTATCGTACTTATTGAATCCAAAGAGAACAAAACCAAAGCACAAACCAAAAATACACCGCAGAAAGAGACCATGCAAGCAGCGGGAAAAGAGATCAAGCAACTGCAGGTTTCTGAAAAGAATGTAGACTCTTCATTCTTCGAATATACGCAAAAAACAAGAATGTTTCATCACAACGTTCTTCTGCTTTTAAGGGAACCTGTTATGCATTTCCTTATTTTACGCTGTTTCAAAGCTGGATGTTAAACCTGCAATGCCAAGCGAATCCTATTTGATACATGAGCTTTGAGACCTCTACATCATTGTGATTGTTCTGACTTTTTCAGACATATATACAATAATAGTAATAATACATATAGGGCTGGGCGATATGGCCTAAAATTCATATCGCGATATAATTTGAAGCACGTGCGGTAACGATATATATCGCGATATATTCTTTTTTTCTGTATATTTTCCACACTATAAGGCACACTTAAAATCCTTTAATTTTCTCAAAAATCGAGAGTTTGCCTTATGTATGAATTCTGGTTGTGCTTACTGACCTCGAACCAATTTCTGCGTGCAGAAATCTGTTAAAAAATGTTTTAGTACAACTTTGGTAAGCCGCACTGCTTGATGGATTGTCAGAGCATTACGGCTGCCGTAGTGAGGAGCCTTGCAGAGTAATCTGGGTCCAAAACTCCGTCCGCTTCAGGTCCCAAAGTCAAACAAACACTAAGAGTTAAAAACGGTCTAAATTCTTTCATCTTTAATAAAATGATCAGCATTGCTGCTTTATCGGGTGTAACAATTAAGTTTAACATCCATGCATCCATGAAAACAGAATTTATTAAATTTAATGAAGTTAGAAGTTAACAGGAAGTTAGCTCGCTAGTTTCCACCTAAACATTTCATACCATGTTCTGACTGAGAGATTTTTGAAACTAATTAAAACGTACAGCTCTGCTACCACTTCCAACATAAATGAAGACAGAAAACTAAACAGCAGTGGCATTTGCAGGGTTACTGAAGTTGGATTACCTGGTATATAATGATGTGCTATGTGATTGCTAGCGACACAGCTATGTTAGCATAATATTAGCATAGTGAAGCTGGAGGATGAACGCCACCTTTTTTTCCACTCATTAAAAGTTAACGTGAGGGATTCTGGTGGTCAGGGACAAATGCAATCGTATAGCAGGATGCTATACACGGGCCAAACTTCAGTCAGGAGAACAACTGAGATTATTCATCCACAATACGAGGTTGGTTATTAATATACTGCAACAACATGGGAATAGAGCAGCTGCGAGAGAATTCAACATTAATGAATCAATGTTACGGAAGTGGAGGAAGCGCAGTTTTTGGCTTTCCCCATATTTCAAAAGTGCTTAATCTCTTTGCTATGACTGTCGCCTGGCATAATTTGCAGATGATAATGGTTGTAGCCGCTGCGATGCTTTCGACCAAAACAGGCGCAGCTTGATGACATCATCAACATGCGCTATCGCGATAGAGCGGTATAGTCAAAATCTCTATCGTTGGCCAAATTTATATCGTTTCTATCGTATATCGTTTATATCGCCCACCCCTAAATACATATTATAATATTCAAATAAGACACAAGCACTTGCTACAGTGAGGAATACTTGTTGCACAAAAATGCTGAATGTAGCAAACATGAAACAAATGAAAACAAATTAAAACTAAAATTTTTGTTTTGCTTTATTTGTCAGTAACCACATTAGATATTTCATTTCAGGCTGTAAATAATGAAGCTGGCTCATCTACAAGGAGCCCCAGTGAGCCAAACGCTCAGAGTGTTTTAGAGACTGCTCTAAAAGACTCTGTTTCAGGCAACTTTCTTTACTTTCAGCTCTGTAGCTCTGCAGTTGCTTCACTAAAAAAATAAAATAACATAAAATAAAATAAATCTGCCCAGAATGCTAATTTAACTAGCATTTCAAATATAAATGCTATTTTAATTTCAGTTAATTTTGTTATACCAGCACAATATAAAATAAAACTTACTTGATTGGTTTACATTCAGTTTATAACAAGCACATTTTCCTTAATGATTAGGTATTTGAACAAATAAGCCTTTGATTTTATATATTTCAGTTACATTTTACAAAAAAATTATTGCTTCATGTTTACTGAGGTTGAAAAATCATTTTTAGTGCTGTTTCAGATGGGAAGAACTGGGGGGTTGTGCCATGAGCCAATGTAAACTAAATAAGGATTATTTTGATCTGTGAATCATGCCAAGCTATGCTGGTACAGTCCAATAATAAAAACAGAAGGCTGGAAATAGGTTCACATATTTTTTAAAGACAGGAAAATGAGTAACTAATTTATCATTTTATATAGTTGGTAGAAAAGCACTGCATTTAAAGGAAAACTGTTTTTATTTACCCAGGTAACAATCTCTTTTTAAAAAGTGACTGGGCGATAAGGAAATGAAACAATTACGCGAAAAAATGAAACAGCCAGTGAATGATTACAGTATGCGGCTCATATGCATCTACTTCAACTTTTAAACTGACTGAACACAAGAAACCAGTTAAAACAATTACACCATGTTTAGCAGCGTATTTAAAAACTGTTCTGCTCGGTGGACAAACATTTATAAAATAATATGAGGATGAAGGTGATTTCTACTCATTTCTGCTTTTTACATCTGAAGGTAGGCAGATTAAAAGAAAGGAGACAGTTACATATAAAAGCCAACTAATGAGAAAACATGCAGACACACAGAGACGGACACTTAGCAGCATACAGAGAACAGTGGCGTATCTGAGGTCCAATGGTGTATCTGCCATCAATAAACGCAAAGCCTGTATATAAATGGTAAACAGTAACCAGCTTGTTAAGATGCTGGTCAGGCGCTCATACACCAGTGCTGCTTTTGCCATGTTGATTTTGTACCACATGAAAAGTAATCATGACGATGTAATACAATCAGTCTTTTTTATCTACATTTATTAACACAAAAAAGGATTTACCTCGCTGAGGTAGATGAAGAAGGAGCAGGTGGATCCATCCACGCCGTAGTTGGCGTAGCAGCCGTCAGAGCGCCACATCTCCTTCATCCACTGAGAAAGAGGAGAAGACAAATGTGAGACGGGCATACTGACCCAACATAAACTTTAATGTCACACGTATATTGTAAGAGCCACAGACTGTATATAAAAGACCTCCACTGCTGAAACTACAGTGATCTGAATGAGAGGGTGATATGTTTGAGAGCAGCCTTACTAACTTTGTGGCAACTAGGGCTGCCACGATTAGTCGACTAGTCACGATTACATCGACTATCAAAATTGTCGACGACTGATTTAATAGTTGAAGATGGCAGCACTGCATGTACAAGGATGCCAGCTGCCGTTAAACCCCGAAGAAGAAGAAGCTCTGTCCCAGAATTCATAGCGCAGCCCAGCTCAGTTTCCAACAATGGCGGCAGCTAGTTAGTCCTAATATTACTCTTATTATTCTTTCTGGGTCACAAAATAAACGTTTAGCATATTTTCAGGCGAGAATGTAGCTGTGTAAACCTCAAATATCTGCTCGGTTTATCAAGACACCACATATTTTCAAAAGCGCTCCGCCGTTTTCGGAGACGTCTGTTACCCACTAGCTCGATAACTAGCTGGGGGCAAGGCTCACTAGAGCCCGTGAGAACACCGGACTCCCGGCAAATCGTTTTCAAACCCACTGCCGTCTTTCGCTACTCAGGTTAAACATATATAAGTGACTTAGATAACTTAAAAATGTTACTGTTTGGCTTTTTTCAGTGTTTTATTTGTTCCTGAGTAAATCGGTTTGGCTGAGATTAAAGTTATAGTTTTTACACAGCTGAATAAACGTCAAGCAGACAACTGATTATCAGAAGTGTGAGATGCTCGATAATATACTCCGGTGTCCTGTTATATTTTAGATAGCAAGGAGTTTATTAAACTTCACCGAAACAATCTGCAAATTTCATTAAAATTTAATAAACTATCAACTTGTCTTTATTTTTAGTTAGCACATACCTTAAACACTTAAAGCTGTAAGCTAATGATAGTTATATAAGAGCAGATGCATGCTGGTGCAATAAGCTGTACGTCCAATGGATGCATGATCTGATTAGTCGACTAATCGCAAAAATAATCGGTGACTAGTCGACTATCAAAATAATCGTTTGTGGCAGCCCTAGTGGCAACTTTCATGTGTGACTGAGTGGAAATCCGTCAATGTGAAAATGTCATTCTTCACTGAAATGGAAGAATGTAGAATGTCCTCAATAAAATGTGTGGAAAGCCGGGATTGATGGAGACTCTGGATGTGGACTGCGATGAGAAACTCTTCTTCTAATTTGATGTCCGGGGGGCAGATTTCTGTGGCACTGGCATTTCTGTGGAGGTGGAAGGGCTGCTGAGCTGAGATGTGGACTGACAGCTATCCTGCTCGTAGGCTCCAATACGTCATGCATGCTGATTTGCAGTAACCTAAGGGAGCAGCGCACTGGCAAACAGAAAATCGACTATTCAAAGCGCTTCATAGTTGGGAGAACTGGCAGATGGGCTCGGAGTCGTTTGGAAGGCAAATGCATAGAGATTGCGTTACTTTAAACAATGACCAAAAAGAGTTCTGTGAGTAGGAGAAAATGTATTTTTCAGATGTTTTACTCATGTGAAATGCCAGTTTACTGAATTTTGATCCCTTTTCTGAAAGGAAAAAGGAGTTCATGTGCAGCACTCGTGTAGATGGTGTATGTGTAAGGAAAGCTTTGGCATTTCCTCAGGCCAAGTTGGAAATTCTAACAGTACAAATGGAAGATTAGGATTGGCTGAGCAGATGGTGTGTATGATAGTCCCCCATCAGCTTGAGGGACACAGACTCGCCAACACACAGACAAAAAACAAAACAAGACAATGGACAAGCATATGTACAGCATGTGTTATGCGTTTTATTTGGGTGTATGCACCTGTGTCTGCCAGTACCCGTCTGCCCCAGAATTAAACCTGGCTGTCATCTGCTCATCCGGCCTGCAGGTACTGTACAGCAGCGTCATGTGGGAGTTTTGGGAAGTATGCATTCACAACAGCAGTGATGTGTTAGCAGTGTAAAAGTGAAGGCAGCAGTGTGCCATCACAGACTGATTTAACTAGATAGATAGAAAGCACTTTCTTATTCCCAGCTCCATCTCTTCAATCTCAGACTGTACTAGAGTAGCTATGCATGAGTTCTGCTTCGAAATAATCCTTTTTTGCTTTATGATGGACCTTGGTCCAGCCCCCTCATTTCATCCACTGTTTAAAACAAGTCATTTAAACAAACTTTCTTCTCTTTGGTTGCCACTTGCAAACAGGTCTGAACAGCAGGTGGGTGGGGTAAATGTGCTCAGGTCGGGCTGTGTGTCAGAGATGAACATATTAGGGATATCATCTCTTGGTGATGTCATACAGAGTCAAGAGTGAACAAAAATAGTCAAACTGTGTGACGTTTGAGCCAAAAGACTTCACACACCTCACAGCTTACTCACACGTTGTTGTGTTCCTAAAACCATCATGAACCATCTTTGCTCTGCCGCAGGGCCCATTATCCTCCGTTTCCATGATAGGGACTCTCTTCTATCAGAACCGCCATTAGGTTTTTTTTTTAGCAATTTGAGTGACAGTAGTTCGTCTGCTTGATCCGACCAGACGGGCCAGCCTTTGGTCCATCAATGAGTCTTGGCCCCATGACCCTGTCAGTTTTTCACAACTTTTCCTTCCTTGGACCACTTTTGATAGATACTGACCATTTCTGACTGGGAACACCCCACAAAAACTGCAGATTTTGAGACCT
Source organism: Perissodus microlepis (assembly GCF_051167445.1). Lineage (NCBI taxonomy): Eukaryota > Metazoa > Chordata > Actinopteri > Cichliformes > Cichlidae > Perissodus > Perissodus microlepis. The sequence goes on along the minus strand of NC_140482.1, from coordinate 11,588,661 downwards.
AGTCGTCTACCCATCACAGTTTGGCTCCTTGTCAAACTGGCTCAAATCCTTACAGTTGCCCATTTTTTGTGCTTCTAACACTCCCTAATACATCGCCCCCATGAACAGGTGCTATGATGAAGAGATAATCAGTTATTCATGTCACCTGTCAGTCATAATGTTATGCCCGGTATCTAAACACACTGTATATACGTCATATAAGATAACATATAAGTTATCTTGTGCAAAGGATTTAAGACAAAGATGAACTTCACTGCATAACATCCTGAGTTCAAACTAAAACTTGTTGTTATGTGTCTGAAGTCGTTGGACGCCTTGGAAAATAATATTTAGCTGTCCTGTGTACACCAGATAATTGACTAATTAACCGATTTAATTGCACTCAGCCACCAAAAAATGCAAAGAACTCAGCTTATCAGGCTTTAGCTTCACTGACTGTGCAGGCAAGATAATTAGGTTCACACCAGATGAAAAGCATCCTCCTTCAGGACTTTAGGGGCTCTGCACTTTTGTAATAAGAGATCTTATTACAACTACATATATGCACTGAGTAATTTAATGCAAACAACTATTAAAACTGAGTAGCAGTTATCCCAGTCTATCTTGTGATCCAGGCAAATTTACAGAAACAGGCTCTGAGGTATGTTTTCTCTCCTTTTGTTAGCGAGTCTGAAGCGTTACCTCATTAACAGCAACGTGTTTATAACATATGACAGATTAAAAACGTAGAGCACAGACTACAAGGCTCATTATATACGAGATGACTGATGTTGTGTGGTGCTGAAAAGAAGCTGAGGGAATCGGTTGCGATCGGTGTGACGTGTGGGTTACATAAATGGTTCTTCAGTGCATCACCATTTCAATCTAGAAAACAGCACCATTACTAACTGACCTCAAATACCTGGGCCACCCATAAATTAACACACAGGTAGGTATGCAGAATGTAACCTGTGCCTCTTAAGGCCATGATCTGGCAGGAAACACTGAGAGTATTCACAGGAATACTCCACAGGCTACTTTTAAATAATAATAAAAATACTACAGGAACATTAATAAAGATTACGTAGTACTTTTTTTTTTCTTACACTAGTGGTCAAAAAATGTGCAATATAGATTTTATTGAAATTCATCATGAATCACATTAAATGTAACGCAAACACCTCCAGTATGGATAAAACTAGTGTCGCATCTGTTTGTTTCAAAGTTTGTTACCAGGTTCACCGACACTGCTGCTATCGATTATTCAATCGATTAATCTAATAAGAGATACTTTCGTTTTATTAATGAGCATTAATAAATAATAAAAAAAGAGAAAAAACACAGGTCAAATTCAAAATGAGCTGCTCATTGGTTTCCATTACGGAAATCGCAATGTTTTTTCTTTTAACTGTGAGAAAAACCCCAAACAAAAAAAAAGTACCTTTACTCAGCCGTCTTGGAAGGCTTTATGAGTTTTTGTGTTAAAGAGTTTGTGTCTGTAAGCCTTTAAAAGAGAACGTGATGGCTGCAATGTAGAAAAGCGAGCATATCAGCATTTTAAGGTCTGCCCTGTGCTATGATGCAAAGTTTTTGTGCTGATGAAAATAAGGCGTTATGATGGTGTACATGTTAATTAATGTCCAGCCTAACAAACTTCAGACCTGCAGCTCAGAGTTTTATTGGCCCTAAAATTACACCTTTTATTTTTATATTTTGAATATTAATGCAATTTAATAAACTAATTAACGCCCCTGCATCAACTCTTTTTGTCAACTGTCCATGTAAAAGCTATAAGCCAGATGCTGGTTATGTTTTGTAGATTACACTGTCATTTGTTTTCTTTTCTGTTTGCTATGAATTTCTCCAGGCAGTTCTCCTTTCAGTAGCTCGTCTTTCACATGTTTCAAACCTCCTTTTCACAGCTGTGCTCAGAGAGTGGGATGGAGAGGCCTGTTTTTAATGTGTGTTTGCATGTTTGATTCACCTTGAGCTTGCCCTCGCAGTGAGGGAAACCATCCAAAGGCGGCAGCTCGCACTTCTCCTGGGCTCCATTTAGGAGGTCTGGATAAAGAGAAAGAGAGAGAAACTAAATCAATAAGGTCGAGTCAGTCAGCTCCAGAATTCTTTATCTGTCTGCGTGGGGGTTTTTTTTGTTTTGTTTTACTGGATACATCACTATTACACTGGATATAATAGAGACACAAATATTAACATCTGCAGTTCACACTGATGGTCTGAATTGTGAGGGGAAATGGAGCATGTGTGGAGTACACAAAGCCCACACACAACCGTGTCACACATTTATCTTTCTAGCTCCAATCACACTGTCAACACCTTCTTTATTCCCCCTTCTGTCGACTGCTAACTAGTTTACATTATAATACTTACAATAAACATGTACTATGTAGGTCATTAGGGCTATTGTGTGCGACTGCCTACATTCTGAATGACCTATCAGATGTCTTTACAACACACAAACAATTTTAAATGCAAACACGTGGATACAAAATCTTGTTTTTATTTTTGATCTTGTTGATGTTTATCCACTACTTCTTATCCTTAGGCTGTAATAACTGGCATTGCAATTGCAACAATTTCTGCTACTGCTATTCTGCAGAACATGATGGTAGCTGTGACAATACAAGTTTAAACAGATGCTAAGTGATACAAGAAAGAAAGCAGTAAAGATACAAAAGAGTGTAGGAATTGTTTAGATGTGATGCTCCACGGACTAGAAGCATCATATAATAAGGAAGCAATAACAAACAATGTTTAAATTCAAAAAGCTTTGCTTTGGTTAAATGTCACCTCTTGTGCTTCTCCTTATTTTCTGTCACATATAGTAGTTAACAATCATTAAACCTTCCCAAAATGAGGTGGGTGTGTGAAAAACTCCCTTTTAACAGAAAGAAACATCCAGCAGGACCAGGCTCGGGGAAGGGCAAACATCTGCTACGACCTGCTGGCGGTGTGGCAAGGGAGAAGACACAGGGGCAATGGCAGTTTTATTTATACAACACTGAATCCTCCAGCCTACATGTCAAAGCATCCTTGGGCAACATGCTGAACCCTTGAGCTGCCCCGTCTTAAGGTGCTTACAAAGACAGGACTGCAGAATGTGTGTGACTTTGTGAGTGAAGCTTGTGGTAACAAGCCAGTAACCAGCTGTTCAGGCCTTTTCTGTACAAAAGGTGGCCAATCAGAAGAAAGATGGCTGAAAGTGAGCTTGTTTCAAGCTGAGTGTCTGCACCAAGGCCCAGGATAACAAACTAGGATTATTACGAACCATGGTCTATGCAAAGGTACCTTTGTAGAGTCCAATGTAAACATCAAACTGGAAAGGAGGGCCCACAAAGGTACTTTAAAGTTATTTTCTGCAAATCGAAGACAACAGCATCTGTTTGACGACTCGAGAGCTTCGTCTTTGTGTCTGTAATTTCAAAGTAGGAACTCATCACATTGTTTCACTTGAAACTTGATTAAGACAGACCAGCGAATAAGAAAAAGACCTGAAAGTGCTTTGAGGCTGTGCGTTAAAAGAATTTGCCACAAGATGAAGTTGTACTCGCTCCTGCTCCAAATAAAACAAGAGATCACAAGGGTTGATTTTTACTTTAACCTAAACTGGAAGTTTTGCACAAGTATTTATGCCCATGACATGAGTCATCAGACAATGTGACAAGAATTGCATTAGACCTATTGCGCAGTGTGAAATGAAATAAAATTACACAATCATCCCAGTGCAGAACACTCTCAGCACTTTATGTCTGGATGTCTTTTGAATTTGCAAATGGAGACTGGCCATTACCCTGCGGTCAGGGATGATGGTCATCCGATAGCATCACCTTCGGCTCTGTAGTCTTAACTCCATAAAAACGAAAAACCACACAGGGGCAAGAGCTGCACCAGCTGAAGCTGCAGTGATGCAAACAGTAGAAGAAGAATAAAAACCAGAAACCGCAGTTGGAGGAGAGAGCTCCTGTGAGATCTCCTCCACACTGATTTGAATGTCCCTGCAGGATTAACGTGCATGGCCCGTACGGCTCCCAGTCTTATAATCATCTTTTCTGATATTGTCATTCAGAGTCATCATCCGCCCTGACCTTTAGTGCCAGGATATAAATAATGGAAGGCAAATGGATAAAAAGCTCAGAGGTGAATGCCAGGCTGACGTAATGAGTTTGCGAGTGGTGTTTTAAGAGGAGGCTGCGTGCCGTTATGGAGGCGTATGCATGGAGCTAATCAGCAGCTCCAGCAGTGGGTCAGGCTTCTGTGGGTGGAAAGGGGGAAGGCGGAGTAGAGGCTCAGTTTATTTGCACTGACAAATTGCCGCAATAAACAACTGCTATCAATAACTTTCTCTCTGTCTACCTCTTTCTGTTGCTCAGTGTGTGTTTTCAGAGGAATGAGCGTCATCATATCAAAGAACACCTCAACAGTTAGATGCAGATCTACAGAAATTTTACATTCGTTGCCTTAGTCATTACCCAGGAATGCAAAAGAGGAGGTTTCGAGTACGCAACAGATTTGAACCGGTCGAGTCAGCATGACATACCATTAGCTTCTTTTCAGGTTTGCGTTTTATCTTCTGTAAGCTATTAACCAATAAAATGCTTGTTGGCAGTAAAGCTGAGTGCTTGGCTATAAAGGTGGTGTGTTTTTAATTATTCCCCATTTTCTCTCTTTAAGCAAACTTCCTCTCTTACTGCAGTCCCAATTCACCATCCACATATACACGCTGGTTGCAGCTATCCACCGCCATGCTGCTATGTTTGGATGCAGAGGTCTATACACCAGGGTTGTCATGATCCTGGAATTTTAAACTTGATATCAATACTGGAAAATATTTATTAAAATATGGCAAAGAAGTCAAATCTCAAAAAAGTTAACAATCAGCAACACAAAGATGGAAATGAAAAAGACAAAGTAGCACAGAAGAGCAGCGTTTGATCTGGACACAAGTGACGGAGGACTATCTGGTAGAACTTTGGCAAGCTCATCCGAGCCTTTTCGATGTGTGTGTGTGTGTGTGTGTGTGTGTGTGTGTGTGTGTGTGTGTGTGTGTGTGTGTGTGTGTGTGTGTGTGTGTGTGTGTAAGACAGAGAGGGAGAGCAAGAAACAGATTTTGTGTTATAAAATCTGTCTCTTGCACTGTGCATCCATACCACTTCATGTTATGGACGCACAGTGTGAGCACTCGGGTTGCATCAGAGCATGGGGCTGTATAGTGTGAGACCCTGCATCGTGACCTACGAACTTCTAACCCCTGCTATTCAACCGCTATCTGCTTAAGCAGATCTGACCAATAAGACTGTGGCATTTGATAACAAGTGCACTCATAGGTAAAAACATGTCACAGTAATGAATGTATAAATAGTAAAATAATGCTATTTTACCTCGACACACAGCAAGATGCTAGTGTGGGTCAATTGGCTCATCATTGCTTGTTGTCAACTTCACGTCCCCTCCCCTTAGTTATGCTGTATTATAATAAAGTAATTATAATAAAGATAATAATTATAACCCAGAGCGCTCCCTGACAAATACTGAACTGGTAACGATATACAGTAACTATACTCAGGTAGAAGTGAAATTGAAACTACATATTTTCATGTCAAAATGTTTGTCTTACTTTCACCATAACAGTCATGGAATAAACCTTTTTTATTGACAGATTTCCTTTAGCTTCTTTTCTTGCAATGTTGTGCTGGGAAAAACTATAGAAAGTAAAAACTGACAAGATTACTCTGGCATCCAAACCAGTTTACTATCCTGTCAAATCCTGACTTGAAATAAAAGCCACAGATGAGTCACTTGACTCAAAGTCCCTTCTCCTCAGTACTGTGGTTCATCAATGTCAAACTTTAACTTGGGCAATCTACACACACACAAAAATAACAACACGATCAATGCTGTACAGTAGCAGTAGCTGCAATCATTTGCAGTGGAACAGATTTAACACTCACACAGTTTAGGACAGCACAACACAATCACATACAATAAATATCATTTTCAACATCCGTCGATGTTGAAGTTCATCATCAGCCAATGATAGCCTTGATTTACTGCCAGAACAGCCACTCAGCCTTCAAGAAGCTTAAAAGAAGAAATACCTGATTGTGATATGTCAACGTTAGTAATGTTGGTAATGGTGATACACCACAAAACAACTTCTGATCTTATGAAATGTCATTCTGCTGATAAGATTTGACATTTCTTTCATACACACCCGAAGTGCAGGACAGAAATTGGGTGCTTTCCATAAGAACGTGTCAGAACCCAAAGACAGACGCCCCTAGAGAAAGTTAGTGGGGCTCAGACACCAAAACAGCAGTCAGAAAGACTATCACACAAACAGATTCACTGTTTGGACTCCGTTACCACCCCCGATAAGGAAATGATTACCACGATTCCTGCAGAGGTACAACAGCAAACCAGTCGGAATAACAGTTCTTTGTCTTGGGCCGACTAATTACACCAAAAACATTATTTCTTACAGTAATCTTGAAGCACAATGCACAAGATTTTTTTGGCAATTCATGTGAAGTTACTGCTCTGCAGAAAACTGAGGGAAGCTGTGGGAGGCCTGAGAGCCACTCTAGTATCTCACAAAAGATGGACACAATCAAAACCTCTTCTTGTTTCTGAGAACAGCAGGAGCTGAGCAACAAACAGCCAGAGTAAGGTTTGGCCTTCTATAAATGAATAATGGAGGCCGGACCTGTCTGAACTATTAAACATTAGATGGCCATAGAAACACAACCATAAAGAGATAGAGATATAAGATATATGCCAGTAAGATGCTTGTGTGTTATGAGTTAAGGTTATAGCACTGTGCGTTACGTTACTGATAAGTTATCAGATGTACTTTGGAACAAAGTAGTTCTTCCAGATGCTGTAAGAGTCTCCTTGACTGCACTGAAGTATGTAGGGTGTTTATTTTGCTTTTGGCCTAAACTCACCATGAGAATCAAGCTTTCTTCATAATGACAGTGTAGGATTGGAGAGCCACTGATTTATCGGCTGATATCAGCATTTGCATAATTAGCATAATGGCCCATAAAAGAAAATTTATGCACTTTGTGGAAATCTGTTTATGTTTAATTTGTCACAATAAAGAAAAAATTATTGGCTGACCCATCAGAATATCATATTTTGAAATCACCAAATATCAGTCCTGGTTTTAAAATACTTAAATCTCAAGGTTGGAACAAATGCTAATATTACATCATGTCCTATAGCGATGCCCTTGCCCTTACAATGAAGCTAAATTTCTATTTTTTTTAAATAACTTTTATTAAAATATGCAATCACTATAAACTAATTCCCCTTACTATTTCACATACCAGAGTTACAACTTAATGACATCTTATGAAAGCAAAGCAAAAAATGAGGAAAGCAAATAAGAGAAAAATGAAAAATAAGAGAGCTGTAGCTCTCAAACCCATGGGGAGGATCACACTTGTGTGAAACATCTGGGCTACGTTTGAAATGTATCTTGTTCTTTTCATCGTTCTTCTTTATTTCCTTTGAGTTCCCTGCTCTTCTGTAAATCACAGTCTACTGACTGTTTGTATTGAATAAGCTAAACAAATGTGACTTGTGATTTGCTATTTGGTGACAGGGCCATCTTGTGCAGCACACAAGATGGATGGATGGAATGACAGGAACTTGCACAGAGCGAGTTCCTGTCATTCTATCCACCCAGTCAGTCTGCCAACCAACCCAACAGACCAACCAAGCAAACAGCCGAAGAGGCAGCCTGTCATTCAGCCAGTTGGTCAGCAAGCGCCAACGCCACCAGGCAAATCTTCTCTCCTAGCTGTAATGAAGTGGAAGAAGCCGTTTCCAAAGACGACCTAAATATAGTTCCTTTCATGATCAAACGTAGAAGAGGTGGTGCCGCCTCAAAAGGAGCAATTTCCTAGTTATTCACCTCTGCTACGCCAGGGATGTTTAGGTCGGACAAAATGACCTGCTTCACAGAGAACCACGATCATTTTCAGCACAAATCATCTACTGCTGCACATTAAAGCTGGGAAACGCATGGCCGAAGCAACCCCGCCCGGCACGGTGTCGAGGTGCATCAGCAGGGCCTTTACTGACCAGAAAAGAAATAAAGAAATTCTCATGTAGAAATAAGCCTCACAGTTCCTAGCTGTCATGCAGCTTGACGCTGAATCAGATGATGTGAAGCATGACTGATGTCTATAAGCGGCAATTTGAGGTGAAAAGCCAAGCAGCAAACCACACCTCAGTCTAGTGTACACAAAACAGAGGCAGGGAAGAGGAAACCATGCATGGAGCTTAAAACAACAAACTCCTTTAAAGAGTATTCCAAGAACAACCCACAAAGCTGTTTCTAGGAAACAACCTGGCTTATTTCTAACAGAAACAAGCAACCCTGTGAGGGATGGCTATACAAACAGAGAGCTGATGGTAGAACTGCTAGAAACAAAAAAACAAACATACTATCATTTTTACTTTTGCTTTTAAAATAAAAGTGGTATGTTAGATATGTAAATAGTTAATGAGTTAACCAGAAAAAGTCAGTTAAAGCTGTCATCAAGTATTCTGGTAATTCATAACATAATTATGTATCCACGTTAATAAAATTTTCTTGAACGTGAGCATATTATGTATATTTTCCCCTCCTTTCTTTATACAGAGACTCTACTAGAGTTGCTTTGCATGATTCACAGTTCAAAAATATTCATTATTTCATAGACAGCAGTTTTAACTCCGCCCCCATACAAGACTATACCTCCCAACCAAGCCTGCTTTCTTCTGATTGGCTAAACCTTGCAGGAAATGGTGGGTGTGTCAGGCCAAAATAAAGGTTACACTTTTGTACCCTTTGTAGTGAAAATGAATCCCAAAAAGGATTTATTTGATCTAGATTTTTTCTCACAATAATAAAAATACAGAGAACCAGAGGAAGAAAACAGATGAGATCACTCCACCTTGCATAAGATACACAAGAGCTCACAGCACTGAGGTCACCATTAGCCAGCTCCCAGCACACAGTGTTGGCCATCTGAGAGCCCTTAAATAGCATCATCTCTGAACAATATGTGATATTACACACAAACACACACAGAGGGTTTTTCTTCCGTTCCCTGTCCCAGTGTGTATGTGTGTCCAAGTCCATGAGGTAATCTGACATTTGACAACTCCAGAACTGGATTGAAGACATCTGGTTTCTGTTATATGTGGTTTCTGTTATTCTCTGTATCCATCTCACTCTCAATGATTTCCCTCTCAGGCGTTCCTAACTAAAAACCCTCAGATAACGTGACATGTGCCAAGGCCCTGCTTTAATGGCATAATTTGGTCAGTGGGACTCAAATAAGTCACCAAATTGACTAGAATGCAAAAGAGAAGGGCTGTGCAAGTGCAAGACAGTAAGAATCTAACTCTCAACAATACAATTAGCTAAACAAAGACGCTGGAGCAATGAGCAATTTTAAAGCACATGATGCGTTAACTGTCACCATGGTGACAACTGAGATAAAAGCTTGAAAAATAAAAATGAAAAAAATAAATTACAGAGGGGAGAAGTGCAGCATATCCTTATCGCCGTGTCCTCTGATCCACTCGCTTAGAAACACTAATTTTAGATGCACTTTGCGAAAGGAAGCAGAGGTATCAGCGAGGGTACATCTCAGCAGCAGCTCATCAATTAGACACGAGGAAGGCTGACGAGCACAGTCACCAAAGAGAATCGACAGCTGTGCAGGTGGAGAGATCAGCGACTGTCATCAGGGAGTGCTACGAACAAGTTCAACTTAGCTCGACTCTCATTGGCTCGCCTGGCTTCACACAAACCCTATCATAAAGCTGATTATCCACCACCTCCTGTTAACAGTGCTTCTGCTCTTCACTTTTAACTCAGCTGTAAGCTGTCTACTTGGGTTCAAGTGCAGAGTTAAAGTTCAAGTTAACGTAAACTTTAGGAAAAAATAAACACTGACTGAAACGGTACAAAATAATAATACTAATGTCCTTAGTTTTTTTTTTTGTTTTTTTTTAAATATGGTCAAATTTACCAAGACAACAAGCACAAAGATGCGTATGTTTATGGAGACTACACCAGTGTTCAGTGAATTCTAAATCTAAATGCAATAAAAAACATTAAAAAAATAAAACCTCTGGCACAGGATATACCAAATACACATTCATTCACATTATTAAACAAAATGTTGTATTAATTATTAAAGCAGAAAATGCCAGAAACACAAAAGTTTAAGCCTAACTTTTGAGTACACTGTAAAATTTGATGCATTTTTTTATAAACTGTGTAAACTCACTGCCTCAAAGAAAAATTGACAAAAAATACAATGATAATCAACGCATAGGTAGGACAAGGCAGCTTAATATTATCTTGAGATTGCTTGCTTAAGTAAAAAAGCTAAACAAATGTAGGTAGAGATTTACCTACATTTGTTGTACACAAGCTTTTCTTCATGTGTAACGAGCTCAGTGTTTGCTCAATTTTTTCAATGTCTCATATAGGAAATTATGTTTTATTAAAAGCTTATTAATAACCCAGAATAACACAGAGAGGTAGGCAATTAACTGCTACATGAGCCCTAGCTATGTTGGCGAAACATTTACACTCTCAGCAACACAAACTTTGGAAACCACAACATTCATACACTAAATACACAACTGAAGTAATAATTACATCACTCCAAAATGTAAAAAATGTAAACATTAGGATTATAGAAGGTTTACGGACAGCTTTTGCGTTTACAGTGTTTGTGTATATTGTAAAACTTGACCTGCAACCCTTAAATGAAACTCCCAAAAGTTACTGAAAGCCATTTCTTTAGGCCAGGCTGCCACCTGAAGGGACCACAGCAGGGTAACACACACACACCAGAGGGGCTTCCCAATACGAGGCGGCACGTGTTTGGAAGTGGTCAAAACACATGTGTCTCTCTGCCTTTGGTCCACACAAGTGTTCCACTGCAAAGTCCTGGAGGCTAAAAAAACCAAATCCAAATTTCCCCATGTAACCCCAACATCCAGCCCACACCAAGTTTCCTATTACTCTCCCTTCCTCTGTTGCACAGAACAGAAACTCTGTCTGTAATCAATCCCTCTTTTGTGCTTGAGCAATCTGATCGGTTCGCTGTTCCCTCCGAAAATAGAGGACGATGCCGATTTTGCACCAAAAGCGACACAAGGACACACGGCTGCCAGAAAGCTGTGATTAGCTCTCATCATTGCTGAGCTATGACTAATGTTCCACTGCTGATTTCTACCAATTGTGGTTAGAGGGGCAAGGCTGTGAAGACTGGCTTGTGTCTTCAAAGAATTCACTGTTTTGATGACAGATTTTAAACAGACCTGAGAAACTAGACTAAAAATAGCAGCAAGTTTATTGCAGATGTTCCATTTCCTCTGCAAGGCCTGAAACCTTGAATTGTTTCTGACCAAGTGCTGGACACATGCACTCTCTGCGACCGGTGTTACAATGCAAGATACGGCCTTAGAGGAAGGGAGCTGCACGATGCAGGAAAATATGCAGAGAATTTGGTTTCCTGTCGTATGTGGATGGGTGTCTAAACATGCAACCCGAATATGAACAAGCACGGGCGATAATGCAGTCGTCAGTCTCTGTGTGAAAAAGGATTGTATTGCATCAGCTCTGCGTTCATGTGCGCCTGCTGCTCTGTTCTGTCATCTGGATCCTGAAAAATTTGCAGCTGCAGTGAATGAAAACTGGAGTGAGTGTGTGTGTTTATCCGTCTATTAAAAAATAAATAAAAAAAAAAATATATATAAAATATGCCTGGGGAAATGGTTGATATTTGGTGGAAGGAGTCAAAGCACATTATATTCCTGTAGGGCCGGAGCAGCGGCTTGAACCAGCAGAGCAGCAAAACTGGCACAGAGGAAGAGGATGTAGGGGGGGAAGAGAGAGGGCAGCATACAAAGAGGGGAAAAGAAAAAAACATGGAGCATGAAGAGACTGAAGGTAAACAAGAGGGACGAGAATTAGAAATGGTGAAAGCAGAAAAATATGGTATGGCGTTTTGGACCTAACACACCGTTAAACTCTCAGTGTTTGTCAGATTTCATAATTAGCAGATTCCCTGCAAACAGTCACTGGGCAGAAAAAAAGAAAAAGAGGGAAGTCGTAAGATGAGAGACGAAAACAAAGAAGAAAAAGTTGGATGCATGTGTCGCAGCCAATGGCGCATCAGCCCCAGATGTTCCTTCCACTCAACCCAGTCAAGACCTCAAGGGTACATACAAGCCTGCCTGCGGGATAAAGGGCTGAAATAGAGAAATAAAAGTGTGGAGGGAAAGGAGCGACACGAGGGGATTTACACTATGTGACCTCACAACAACAAAAAAATATCTGTATCTGTAAAGAGCCTTCAGATGGGTTAGTATGTTGATGTTTGATAACTGTGAACTTTTTTGGGGGGGGCGGGGGACTTAAAAAACTGGCCATCATGACTCCCTTTTATCTAATCTAATAGAGTCAGATGTGTTATCCATGGAGTATCTTATTCACGAGACACAGATTTCAACGCGCTTTAATTTTGCAGCTGTTAACTGCTAATGATCGAATGAACTGTTAGAAAGGGCAGATTGGTGAGTTTTGTGTGGCTGCCGGTTGTAGCTTCACAACAGCTACAGTGACTCCAGGCATGCTTGCAAAAGTATGGCATGAGTTTGACTATCGTATGGCAAAACTCGAATGTCCATTCATTGAAAATCAGACTTAAGTACACAGTTTGCTGCGATAGATACTATAAGGTAATGAAAGTATGCACACGGGGCAATTACAACCACAGTGGAAGAAGTTTGCTGTGCTTGACGTGCAATCATGTGCAAGTGGGAAAAGTCCTGGAGAGGCTCAGTCCACGTCAAACTAAAACAGACAGGTACGCACAAGATGTGGAGGAAGTAGAGGAGAGTGAGACTTTCTGCCAAGAATGCCACATCAAAGCTGAACTCTTAACATGCATCGGGTCATCGCCAACACCCTTACTTACTTTACTTTATTGATTTATATAGCACTCTTGACAGGATAAAAACCACAAAGTGTTTCACAATAATATATAACAGATAAACATAAAACAGTACAATCAAACATACAGCACAAATCTAATTAAAAGCTAGTCTAAATAAATGAGTCTTAAAAGGATGTTTAAAAGAATAAATACAATCCAGGCAACGTAAAGATGGAGGGAGAGACTTCCACAGCCTGGGGGCCATAGCTCTAAGAGATCTATCACCTCTGGTTTTCAAACGTGTTCGGGGAACTACCAACAGCCTTTGATTAGATGATCTCAGGCTGCGAGAGGGAGTGTGAGGTTCTAAAAGATCAGAAATATAGAGAGAAGCGTCATGATTCAAAGCTTTAAAAGTCAGTACTAAGATTTTAAAATAAATTCTAAAATGTACTGGAAGCCAGTGTAATGAGCATAAAACTGGTCTACTGTGCTCTCTTTTTCGTGTCTTTGTTAAAAGCCTTGCCGCAGCATTCTGGACTGACTGCAGACGGTCAAGATTCTTTTTGCTTTAAAGAGCCACAATAGTGCCACTTGACTTTGGTACTGGGAGCAAAAAAAAAAGAAGATAAAATTATCCTCAAAAAATTAATCCTTAAAAATTAAAGTTGAGATTAAAGTTGGTTGGTGAATGACTGAATTAAGAATGGGTGAGACTGAATGGTACGTCAAGACCGATGATGCTAGGTTTTTAAACGCTCAAGTTTAGTCTTCAGCGCTTCTGTTATAAGATTTATCGATGTCCACTCTAACCTGTGAGACACTGTAAGACATAAGATACTATCTTGCAAAGCCACCCTTACTGCTTAATGTGCTGCTATACCAAGGCTTTAGAGCAGAGTACTGACAGCCACAACCACAACTAGAAAGTAAATCTGTAAGAAACACTGAAGGGCGAAACTAAAACACTGAGAAATACAACACAGATCCAACAGCTGTAAAAGCAATGGTTCAAATTCTGGTTTCATTTATGCTGCTATGCAACATTCAAAGATTTTAGGGTGATGAAAGTCAGGATTCGTGGGAGGATTTTAGTGTGTGGGAGTGGATAGCATCTCTCTGCAACTTTTTAGCAATGAATTGAATTGCATGTGTATTTTATTAGTTTTCATCTGTACACCGAGAATCCAGGCCTTCAAAAACAAGATGGTATCCAGTCTAATCTAAACCCAAGTAGAAAAATGTATTTATTATTAAACTGATAATAGTGAGGTCCTGTTGTGAGGTACATTGGACACACAAGTGGCTTTGGAAAATGAGGAATATCGAGCAGATGAATAAAGAGAAAATAAGGCACAGTGAGAGAGCCACCAGCAACTCCCAGCAGAAGCACTATCCTCGTCTCTTTCCTTTGTTGATACTGAGGATTGGATCTCATCTTTCACTGAGAACATTAAACAGAAAATCAAGCCGATCGATAGCTGAAAGAGACAAAGCGGCAAAGATGCCGCGAGCGGTGAATGCAAGCATCTCTGTTTGGCCGGCGGCGTCTGAGAGACGGCGAGCTGCAAATCAGCCAAACATCACCAGTGGTGTGGCTGAGACGGAAGGGACATTGATAACCTTAAACACTCGCAAAGGGAAGAGAAATACATCGCAGGGGGAATGAAACGGAACAAGTGAGAGTCGTGGGAGAGTTAGATGCTGCAAATCACCACCTGACCGTTCGTTACATCTATCTCTATGCCTGGTGTGTGTGTGTGTGTGTGTGTGTGTGTGTGTGTGTGTGTGTGTGTGTGTGTGTGTGTGTGTGTGTGTGTGTGTGAGAAGAAGGAGATTACATAGACTCCATGCCAGGGGCAGAACTTTGGATGAAACACGGTTAGAGAGGTTGATTAGCTACATTAGCAACAGCGTGGTGAGACATGGCATCACATGCAGTTTGACCAGGCCCCATCTGCTTACTGCTAAGAAGCAATCTAAAGGCCACCATAACAGACATCTGTGCCTGTTGTCTTTGGCTGAAGAAAAATCGTATCATGTTAATGTAATTCCTCAACCTCTAATGAAGCTTGTACAACACACAACGCAAGGCAGCTGCAATCTCAAGACAGAAGGAGCTCTTCACAATGTCTAAACAGTTGGCAGGGAACTACCAGCATTGTATGCAAATCATTCATGGCCTTATGTGGCTAAAGACCTGGTTCATTTTTATTTCAGCAATGTGAGATTTAAAGGAGTGAGGAGTTAAAGACTCCTCACTCCAGCAGTTTTGGTTTGTAGTCTCTCTATGCGCCTCTTTTCTGTTCCCTCTTTCCATTGGAAACGGCGCAGTCCCAGAGCTGCTGCTCAGCTCCATCTTGATAGCAGCCTCCCTGAAAGGCAGGCGTGTTGCACTCACTGTCCAGATTCTTATCTCTGTAATTGCGTTCCAGTCAGGGAGGAGCGCTGGTGGAGCTGGCAACAGCACTGCCCCTGCTCCAAGACAGAGGACATGCTCCAATGGAGGCTCTGGAGTGCTGGGGCCTTTAGTTCAACTACCAAGAGAGACATTGGTGCAGCTTTGTCAGCTTTGACATACATTCAGGGTCCAGATGTCTCTGAAGGGTGCCACTGGTTGTTTTAGGCCAACAGGCCACTGCAAGTTCACTGAGATGAGTAATTATATGTAAGCTTTTTCTTCACTATCTGACAGCCACAGCTGCAATTAGCTACTGATTAATCTGCTAATTCCTTGGTTTGCAAAAATGTAATTAAGCTGTAATTAATGACAAGGTTTTATGCTCAAATTTAGGACCGGGTCATAATATTACATTTTGTTTGTGTGTTTGTTTGTTTTTAATTACATATATTAATGCATAGATATATCTTCATAATGGAGATGGAATGGGACAATATTGTTGATATGGTTATGCTTTGATGTTGTATTACGTCTCCATCTGTACTTCACAGAGCAAGACAGTGCTGCTCTTTCAACAATGGATATAAATTTATATAATAAAGTTTGACAGGACACATTTATGTAATCTTAACCAGGGGCAACAGGTGCAAAGTTTGTTGATTTGCAGAAACTATTGCACACAGACTGTGGCGGCTTTCGCCACAGTCTGCTGAGTTTTTTGGGTTTTTTTTATTATTTCACAGAAAACTGGCGCTGCTCGATATGTTCACTGTTGATTTGACGAGTACATTCAAATACACCACTAAATAACTAATCAAAGCAGCAGCAGACAGCTCAAATCTTTTATGAGGCGAAATTCCTCATTTTGTCAATGGAGTCTGGTGGAGCGTAACAGCTCTGCTTCCTCGTCGTAAAGGCCCGTCTGACAGCAGGTGAAGTAGTGAAAATGTTCTAAATATAGAATCCACTAAAACAGATATCGATTCCTTCTGTTTGGTGGCTAAAATTCATTTTGCTGCCAGCCGTGCCCACAGCAGAGTACGGCTTTATTTTCTGTACAGGTGGGTCGTGTAAATACTGCCATCAGCTACAGGTAACACAGTAACTGCAGATCAGAACCTTATGCAACCCCAAACAGACTGCAGTATTGTTACCCCAAGTAAAAAAACAACAACAAAAAAAACACTGCTGTTATTTTGAACGTGAGAAAGAATATGCACAATGGTTTTAATACACTTACTGAAAACAGCTCCCGAATGAGAAACAATATGACTGCTGGTCTAAGGAGCTTGGAAAGAAAAGCATCTGGACATCTTTCACATCTCATCCAAGAAGCTTCAGAACTGAAGAAGCTTCTCTGATCAGAGGTGAAACGTTGTCAAGAAACTGAAAGATGTCCAGACGATTCAATGCATAACACTAACTTGACAATCTTGATCGACTGAATATCAACTATCAACTAAATCAACTGATGAGCCAAACATTTCGGCTTCACTAACAATTATAACAGCTTCTTTTAAAACGATCCCCGTCTTTTTTTTTTGTTTAAAGCCCAGAGTACTCTGGCTTTTGATTACATCATTTTGAGTCATTTCACTGTACAAACGTTTCTATTAGTGAAAGAGCAGAGAACTCATAGAGGTACAGTCAAAGGCAACCTTCCAAAGATGCTAAAGAAGAGCAGAAAATTGCTTTAGTGCCAGGCAAACAAACCAAGGTAGGTGAAAGGATGTGGCATTAGAATGACTGCAAAATAGGCTTTGAAGATCACAGAAACAGGAAGAGAAAGTGAGGGTTTGGGTTTTTTTTACTGAGCAATTCTGAAAGTCGGACACCGTCTGGGACCGTTACTATATTGATTACTGTTTTTTCATTATCACATTTTCTTTTTTTTAAATTTGCATTTGTTTCAAAATGATGCATCCAAGGTTTACCGCGGCTCACCACAGGCCTGTGCAGGGTGGTTACATATATAGTTATAGAATATAGTTAAAGCAAAAAAAAAAAAGAAAAAAGAAAAAGAAGATAAAATAACAGCTTTTAAACAAAATAAAAACCAATTAATCTGTGTAGTTACTCAGCCATAAGATTTTTTAAGCGACGCTGCCTTTTCTTTTAGATCTGTGTGCAGGTGATCTATGTTCTCTTCCCTGGAGGAAACTTCAACAGCTTCAATTTTCTAATAGAAACTGCCCTGCCCGTATATATGACTAGAACTTAATTTCCTTGGGCAGCTTTGAAAACAATATACATTCATTTCACACACTTTGGTCATGTAATTTACTCGGTGTTGCCTTTCAAATGTTCTACACTGTATCTCTTTGAATTTAATGCTATAAGAGTGAGTGGCCTGTTTATATCCTTGACAGGTATTTTCATCACAAACACTCACACTTTCATTCAACTCTACATAATTTTGTCGTATTCTTACCATCCTTTGTCATGTGAAAAAACAAATTCACAAAGGCCTCATCAGCACTTCCAAAATGATGGCGGCAGCACAACAGTTCTCATCAGAATTACACTAATGCCAGTGTTTCTTTGAACATCTCAATCAGTCTAATCCAATTCTGCACATACTGCTTCGCTGTGCAGCTTCACATTTCTACTGTTTAATGCTGCGCAAACAACTGAGAGCAAGTCCCTCAGAGGGGTCTCAGAAAAACCAACACCTCATTCTCTCAGCTGGGCTGAATTCATCATCTGAAAGCTGGCAGGAAAATCAATGAAAACTAATAAAAGGGTCATGCAGCGTGAACACAGGCCTTATTTGAATCAAGTCCAAGGATGCGGTCTGGACCCATCAAGTGCAGTGGCAATACTGGGAAAGTTTAGCTAGCTGCATGCCGCAGGAAAGATATTGACTAGAGTAGTTTTAAAGAAATTTTCTACAGCCACAATCAGCTTATTCCCATTTCTCAGTACTGTGTATGTATCAAACACTTCTATAAGGATGAGTGCACAGAGACATTTATAGTCTTTCTAAGTGGCACAGGATCAATGACCACTGGAGCCAGGAAGGTTTCTGATTCTAAGATTGTACTGATAACATTTACAAATCCAAATCCAAAATAAATCCTTAAGACTGCCCCCACCTTGGCACAGCATGCACACAAACACTCTATTCCAAAGCAAAAGAAGACTGCAGCACATACCTGCCACGTTTACTTTCTCTGAGTTTGGAGCACTGGGCGTAATAGTGCTGGTGCCGTTGCTCAGGTTGGGCCCTGTGCCATTGTAGATGTTCTCCACCTTGGACTCTAGCTTGCCCAGCCTCATCATGATGTTATCCAGCAGGACTGCGAGAGTCTTCTTCAGGTCTGCAAAATGAGAATGTTAAATGTTATTTCTCTCCAGCAAAAAAAAAGCGGTGTGTCAGGTCCATGAGTTGGAGTACAGTGCTTAAGTTGTCAAAGAGCTTAAGTTGTCAAAATCAACCTTTAATCTAAACAGTGGTGGGAATGGCATCAATGGGGGATTTCTTCTAAAAGCTGAAAGTGTTTAGGGAGCAAACATTTTAGGGAGAGGAATAAAAACCAGGCTAGAAATTTCTGAGAATTTTATAAAACCAAAGTTGGCACTTGTCTTGCCCCTGTTTCCAGAAAACCAGTTACTTTAATGGTACAACTGCACAGTTGAGGTTTCAGCTGTGTAGTGGCAGGCATACTGTTACTACGGGATAGACATAGGCAAGTGTATCTTTGATTTTTTTTTCACTTACTCAATCCATAAAATATGATATTTGCTCAGTGCTCTTGTGGAATGAGAAAGAGAAGCTGTAACTTTGGACTGTAGCTAGCAACACTGCGAGATGGTAGTACTTCTTCTGCTCTGGTGCAAGGTGGTTCACGTGTAGCTTCATGGAGCTCGACGAAGCAGAACAAGGACTACTACCGCCAGCTGCCATCTGAGTGTGAGATAGTCACCAAGTGGCACAAGTTGCTCCTAGAAGGATTTTGACTACAGTCCTAACGCTTTTGTTTGTTTTTTATTTTAAATTTGGGTCTCCAGCTTAAGTGTCATGGTCCTGGGTCATTTTGACCCAGCATTCTTTGTTTCCTTGTGTTTCCATATCATGTTAAGTTCATTTGTTGTTCTTGGAGTTATTCTATCAGTCCTAAGTTGTTCAGTTTAGTTTACTGGGTTTCCTCTCCTTGTGTTTGATTCCATGTCTCTCCAGCTCGTCATGTCTGTGCTCTCCCTCGTGCTCCTCAGTGTTTTTCTCTCCCCCTCTGGTCTGCATCTTTGTGTATTTCCTGTTTTGTTGTGAAGGTCCGTGTCTTATGTCCGTGTATTGAGTTTTGCTTCCCCATGGTCTCGTCATGTCTGATTACTCCCAGCTGTGCTCTCCTTCTGTGTCTCATTCCCTCGTTATCCCTCTGTGTATTTAAGCCTTGTGTTTGCTTCTGTTAGTTGCTGGTTCGTCTGTGTATCGTCACCTGTATGTCTCCTGTGTAGACCCTGTTGGACTTCTCCATGTTCCAGGTTTTTAGTTTTCTAGTCTCAGGTTTTTGTCCCTTTGTATTGTTTTGTAGCTGCTCCCAGTTTAGGCTTTGTTTAGTTTAGTTCCCTAAACTAAACCGGCATGTCTCTCAGCCAGCTGTGACTGCAGTGTCACCACCTGCAGCTTCCACGCCGTCGCCAGCAACGTCATCATCTGTGGCTTCCACGCTGTCGCCAGCAGCTCCTGCCTCGTCTGTTTCTGCGGCTGCCACGCCACTGTCTGGTCCACGTCCTGCACCTCAGCATCACCGCTGGCTGGACATCATTGAGGTCGTGGTCAGCCTCCTGAACTGCGTTGCCGCCTCCTTCCGCGCGGTCGGCCTCTGGATTCCCTTCGCCTGTGTCGCTGCTGCCGCTGCCTTCCGCGCAGTCGGCCTCCTGAACTAAACTGTTTTGGACTTCTGTGCTGCTGGCCTCCTAGTCGGCTCCCCGAACTTCTTATGGACTCTGTTTTCTTGGGCCCTAGCGTTTTTGGTTTTGGACTCGTGTTTTGTTTTGTGATCTTATGGTGCTCCTGTTTTGTTTCTTTGAACAAGAGTCTGTAGAAAATACCATCAGTTTTTGCAGTTAAATTACTTAAAGTGAAATATTAATCTCATTTAAATTTTGACCTGATTAAAACACCGTATAAATACCAGAGCTATCCCAATCTATCCTCAGGAGGAGACAAGTGTGGGGGTAAAATGCTATGGCATTTCATCCAACACCAGCCATAAATGTTACAATTGTTTGGGTGCACTAGAAAACAATTAGAAGTTGACCAAAAAGCTTGAGGCAGCCACAAGTGTCTATATGAGCTTCTAATATAATTCAGCAATAATTTTCTTAGTTTCTTAAAATAATATTATTACCAACAACACATGTCCAGTCCAGGATCTTGGGCTGGGCCCCTGTAAGGTGATTTGACCTCTGAGAGCAACAGCCAATGTTTTACGGCTTAATTACCACAAAACGGAAAGGATAGTAGTTTCAAGCTTACATTCTCTTTCTTTTGCTCTCCACATACTCCAAACACTGTTTATTAGTTTGCAGCAAAAACCAGCTCAAATATGGTTGGTCAATTGTGATATTTCTTTAGAAATCGACACAAACGTGCCATTAAAGCTGCCATCTGTAGTATGAGCAGTGGTATTCAGTCAGGACAAGCAAGGCAAGTAGTGCTTGCCTTTCTGTAAAAGTCCCCACATGGAACTGACTGAGGAAAATTGCTCAGCTATCTCTGACAATAAATAGCTTCAGCTTCAATGACAAGCAATGACAAGCAGTTAAACCAGACTTACCTGAGCAAGCCAGTAGGGTAATTTACCTATTGTGTTTATTACCATTAAGCACGAGTACTGGGACCAGTATTAAATAGGCACACACAGGCACCTAGACAAAAAGGTACAGCTATTGATATTTATGCAATGTTAATATATGCAATACCAACATAGCTGACATTTTAAAATTCCTAAGTGTCACTAGTAATGACACTTAGGGTCGAGGGATTATTCTTCATGTTGCCATGTTTCTCTGTGCTCTACTGTCATGGCTGACAGGGCAAAATGTTCAAAGGTTTGTGCTCACTTTACTGTATTTAATGAAAAATGGAGCTCAATGTGATATTCCGCATGTCAAAGGTTAGATGCTCTGTAAAAACCCTGACACATATACAAATCTGACTTTAAACTAAATTTGAATCAGTGCAGTGTAGTTGGCTGCCTTAGGTCTGATGCTGATGGGATTTGCCAAACTGTTAAAGCAACTGTTTCAACCTCGAGTCAAGATGAGGCTGTTTTGATGAAGTTAGGATACAGTTAACATTCCTTTTTTAAAACGTATTTAAATGATCTTATCCTTTGTTTTTTGGTTTTGTTTTTGTTTTGTTTTTTTCAGAAAACCAACAGCCCCAGCTTACACCAAGCCGTTGGACTATGTAATCAGACTCTCTGTTGCCAAGTTTGTTGTGAAAAGATATCAACCCAAGGCAACTCAATATGCATAAAATTGCCACTTTCCATATATCATTAGATTTGGAAGAGGCAGTAGCTATACCCTCTCTGTTGAGCAACAACACCTGCAGGTAAGAACCATAACAAATTCAGTTTGTTTGGGTTTTTTGGACATTTTCTGGAATGCACTAAAGGTTACAACATCCGATTTCTGAGGAATCTCGATCACAGCACTAGCGAGTTGGATCATAGCATGAGCTGAGAAAGTTAAATTGGAATACTTTGAGAACTTTAGGGGGATTATCCCAGCCCTTGACCCTGGAGGAACATTAATAACAGGGCTCTAGACTAACTTTTTGCCACCGGCACAAAAGTTAGGCGTACTCAAATTTTATAATAATTTATATAATATAATGTGTTTTTCTGGATACACTGTGCTTTTTCAGCATTCAAAGATTGATGACACCGTGTCAGAGCACTGGCTATGAATTTCAGAAGGATCAGGCCTTAACTTAACAGAAAAGTTAGCAATAGTTCTTTTCCTATTACAGCTCCATCCACTTCTGTCGTGCCTAGGCTGCTCACTAGGGCTGGGTATCATCACTGATTTCTATAATCCATTCGATTCCGGTTTTCAAAGTCCCGATTCGATTCAACTTAGCCTCAGACAGTCAGAAATATTATAATTCTGATCATTTATCAGTACTGACTTCATCAGAATTGTGAACATCACAGCAGATGCCTTTGTGTGAAAGTAACTGAGAATAAAACACAAAAAAACATGAAGGAGATTTTCCTGGTCTGGCTTTTTATAGCAGATAACCTTAAAAATATTCTACAATGTTCTGCATATAAAGTTTAAATTTCTTCAGTATTGAACAACAGAAAAAATAGGCTTTCTTGTCCGAGGTCATTTAAGTGAAAAAAAGAAAAAGAAAAGAAAAAGACAGCAGCCGACAGCGCTGTAAACAACGGTAGACTGGTGGGTAATAAGCGACTGAATAATACAGAAAACAGAGATTGGAGATGGGAAACTGTTCTTGAATTACAGAGAGAGAGATAGAGAGAGAGCTAGCTGTGCATGGAGTGTGATTTTAATTGTCGTGGAAGCAAAACAGCAAAATTCATGACGACATTGATCAAATGTGAAGCGTAGTTTGCTGCTTCTTTTGCTGCTGGCTTGGTGAATTTTGGTTGGAGAGAGACAAAACCTGCAGCTCAGAATCAGCGCAAAAAGACGTAATCACAGCGCGGACCGGACGCATCAGAATCGCTAAGCTCCGACAGCGTGTCCGTCTACGGGGCGTCGGGTGAGAAAGCCGAGAAAGACAAAGTTGATTCTGATGCGTCGGTCCGTTCTGTGTTTACGTCTTTGTGTGGAATCCGTGTACCTGCTCTCATTTGCTGTTTGGTTGTTGTTGAAATGGTTTTGTGAGCTTTAATCTGAGAATCTGGCGTTTCTGGCAAAACACAGTTATATTTAAAAGTCGATTCAGGATTTAATGAATAATATCGCTTTATTCAAGCTACTCACCTCCCACTTCCACCTGCACTTTCAACTGGACCACGGCCAATCAGAGAGGTCCCGCCCCTTACTATCTCTGATTGGTTTAGTCCACGATAGGGGCATAATGTGTGTCTGTGTCTGTTGTTGACCACAGGGAAGGTTGCAGATTTTTTTTTTTTTTTTTGCTACCCGAACAGTTGGTCGCACAGGTGCAACCAAATATTTTTTTTTAGTCGCACCACTGAAAAATTTGGTCGCATTTGCGACCAAATTGGTCGCACTCTAGAGCCCTGAATAAACACCAGCACATCTGCTTAGTAGGAAATGAAAAACATCAGTGACTATAACCACCATCATGTCTTTATTTTATAGTAAAATAAGGAGCGTAGCATCGATAGGAGTATTTATCAAGTGAGGAAGTAATATCTGTCACTATAATTACTATAGTTAAACGTGAGGCTTCACTATAATTAAATGTGAGATTGTGATTCAAAAACCTTCATTAGGCTGTGTGTTACTGTGAATAATGCTTTGACCTGTCGTTGTGTGCATTAAATGTGCTGCCAGGTAAGCTGGATGAGTAATGGCACACCTAGGGAAACATTTCTGCCGGCCTCCATCCTTCTTATTACGGTGATGCACTTGCAAAAACAAACCCTGCAGCAATAAACATAGTGAAATTTATTCTGTTATAAACAATAGTGTCAAACTAGGCAATGATGTGATTACACAATCACCTGGGACATTTCATTAGGCTCATGAGCATTAAAAAGAAGTGAAGTGATGACCTGGATGACTGAGAACCTTCACAGACATATTAAAAAGAAGTGATTACACAGAAACATAAGCCCAAAGCATTTATCAGCAACCCCTGTTCTTTCCTATCATCCACAACCAAAAGCTCAATCCAGCCAGGCAGTGGGCTCCATCTGACTGACAGTAAGAAAGAGCAGGGAGGCACACGGTGACCTACCATCCTGGAGAGGACGAAGATGATTAGAAAAGCAACATACCGAGGCTGCCGGGCCAAGCACAGAGCACAAGAGCTTTATATGTTTCCCAACCATGAAAGAAATCCACAATAGCTTGATAGCTACATGGTAACAGCAGATCGTTCCAACCAGTTCCATGGATCAGTTTTGGAAAGGCGGAAGAGTAAAGCTCATATCCAATCATATTCATTTCTAACAGCCTTTTTATTCAGGTTTAAAACTGACGCTGGCTGGTCAAGTGAGATGACATGACTGAAAAACTCTGCTTTCCCTGTCAGCAGCTCAATCCCTCATAACGTTATGTTCACTTGATGGGAAGCTTTCATTGCACTTGCAGTGACCTAACATTTTCTACTAGCATGATCATAAATGGTAAATAAAATGGTAAATGGCCTGTATTTGTATAGCGCTTTACTTAGTCCCTAAGGACCCCAAAGCGCTTTACACGTTCAGTCATCCACACATTCACACACTGGTGATGGCAAGCTACATTGTAGCCACAGCTGCCCTGGGGCGCACTGACAGGGGGGAGGCTGCCGAACACTGGCGCCACCGGGCCCTCTGACCACCACCAGTAGGCAATGGGTGAAGTGTCTTGCCCAAGGACACAACAACCGAGACTGTCCAAGCCAGGGCTCGAACCGGCAACCTTCTGATTACAAGACTAACTGCCAACTCTTGAGCCACGATCGCCTAAATAACAGTAAACAAACAGAAAGGTGCAGTCAGTGATTTTTCTGCTGCCATGTCCTTCCACCATATTTGAATACGGTGGCCTGGAAGCACATCCTCCTTCTGGCTAATCACATTTTACATATGTGGCCAGAGACGGGTCATATATGTAGTACACCAATGGAGAAGAAGAGAGGTTGTAGGCTTTTGCCTGCAGTGGAGTGACATTTAAATTTGTGTCTGCGCCTTACTTTATAGCTATGTGTTATTGCCGGAGTTCAGCATATCCTTAACAACTCACTTGAGTATCAGCGTCATAAATCAGAAGTGAGCTTGTCTAACTTTTCAACTTGTATCAGACTCCTTTCATTAACTTTTAAAGCTTCTTCCAGAGTAAATAAAGCTGGACGATTCTCACTCGGCATTGACACCTGAGGTAAACAGTGGACTGACTCTGGGGCAGATCCAGGCCAAACAGCAGCAGAAACACGCCAGCTGGCGCTATGGAGTATGACATGTTTATAATGTTTTTGATCTCTCTTGGATAACTAAAACATGTTTGTCCTGTAGCAGCCACTGTAGCTAGGGTTATGCACTTGAATTGTGAGATGTAAGATAACCGAAGCCAGTTGACTGCAATCTACTGAAATATAATTGAAACATTTTACACACTGAAAACTAAAACAGAAGACTTAATAAAGCAGGAACACAATGTCCACTTTAAAGTTGCTTGAAGAAATGAGCTTGAAAGAAATTATAGTTAGGAAGCAAAACAGGGAATTCAATATACTTGTACTAAAGGAATTTCAGAACCATATATTTCAAATGTAATTCATAAATCCACTTTCTCATTCACTTATTCAATTTAAGGTTACAGGGTGCTGAGTCTAACACAGCTTTCATACAGTGAAAGGTATTTTACATCCTAAACAAGCTGCCAGTTCAATGCAAGGCCAATCCAGAGACACAGACAATCATTCATGCTTACAGTCACACCTACGGCCAATTTAGAATCACCAATTAATCAAACAAGCATGTTTTTGGACTGTGGGATGAAGCTGGAGTACCCACAGAGAACCCATGCAGTCACACAAAGAACATCTCCACACAGAAAGGCCCCAGCTGGCTGATGATGTGAACCCAGGACTTTCTTGCTATGTGGGAAATAGCATATAGTAGCACAGGATTTTTAAAAATCTAAATATAACCCTGAAGATGTTTTTAAACACCCGCAGAGAGAAACAAATACCTGAAATCTTTCAGCGACTGGCTGTGTACAAAAAGGCTTGGACTCACTGATTAGATGCTTTTCAACATGTGGGTTTCTTAAAATTATCCTGACCATTAAAAGCAACTAACTGGCCCAAATCAGCTTTCAGGAGTTACAGTATTAAAACCACATGCATTAAGATGGCATGGGTCATTTATGGGTGGTAAAGGAGGAAACGCTGTTTCCCAGTAAACTCATTACGAATTGTATCAAGCCAAACACAGGAAGCACAGAGGATCCCAGTGCTCGGCTATCTAATCAAGGACTTGAAATGGACTGTGATGGGATATTGGACGCCGGTCAGCAGACTGCTACAGCAGTGTGAAAATCAATCGATCATATAAGGGAACAAAACAAACTGGACAGGAATCTGTTCCCTGGAACGACAGGTTGATGTATTACAAATAAATCTATGGATGGGGCTCAGACCACTTTACCCCAAACAAATCACAGAGTTTACAGGAGGATAGGTCCCATGCAAATGTACTTCAAGTCTGGGCAATGAAAGCAGCACAAACAAGCAATAATAATGACTTAATATAATAATGCAGATGTTGAAGTTTATTTCCTCCAAGCAGCTCAGATCACACTGCTGAGTTAAATGTTTTAAGCAGAGCCTGATTACTGGCTTTCCTTTGGAAAGGAAGACATTTTGCGTAGGGACCTGAATTTTTTCCACATTCTGCATGCACTTTGAAATAAACAAAAGCAGTTTAATGCGTGTCAGAAAAGGGGGGGGGGGCAGAAATTTGACACCCTATGCTACCAGCGCACTTGTTTCTCTTCTCGCTCTGGCTCACGTTCCTAATCTCCAGGAGCTCTACTGTATCCTGTTGTTTCTCTGGGCATTAGAGAACAATCAATTCCAATCTCAGGTTTCTAATGAAGCCTCCCATTGAGCCATACAGGTCTATTAATGGCATGAATAACTTATTGATGGCTCTTCTGGACCTGTGCTATTACAGTATTATGCTCCAATGCAGCCGTATTGACGTTAAAGCTCCCGAACATTTTTTTTTAAAAATAGAGCCGATGCTGCACCTGTTCAGGAGGCAGACAAGTGGAACTATTCCATCCAATTTAAAGAAGATGTGGAAACAGAGGCCAACAGCCTAAAATAACTGTCTTGAATTTTGCTGTGCTTCACACTTAAACATGTACATGTATCTGGCCTTTTACACTTAAAGTGACACATTTACAGCACTAAAATAACCAACCATACCCAACCTTAAACCTGGAGAGCGATATCAGTAAGATGGGGGGCACTATCAAGAGAACCAGGTCAAATGATTTTCTTCAGCTCTTACATACCACGCACCAGGAAACGATCTGCTTCATATGCATTTGCACTTCTGCAAATACTCTGTGGTCTAAGCAAGGAAGCTGCTTTAATAAGGGTGTGTATGATGCCAAGTACAGGCCCACCACTTGTGAGCACTAAGTGCCCCAGACTACTTGCAAATCACAGCAGTCTCACAGAGATTCATACTCCAGAGGTCAAACACTGATTGATGACATGCACTGTCAGGTATGTCCCAGAAATGTTCAGCTCTGGAAGCATGTGTCAAACTATTTTGTGACTGATTGAGATATGCATCCTGGCCTTGCTGAAGAGCACATTTGGCGACAAAGATTATGTAGTAAAGGTAGAAAGATTGCTCTCATTTGCTAAAAGCAGAGTAGCCATGTTAGCGAGTCGACTACTCACCGTAAGCCGTCATGGTTCCAACATACGGACCATCCATGACACTTTGGTTCTCCTCAGCCAGTGCTTTGATGTAGCGCTTGCTAAGGTCGAGGATCTGCTGACGCAGCACGGCACTGTTCTCGTGGCTGGCTCGCTGCTGGATGGTGAAATGCAGCAGCATCATCCCCCAGATGAAGCCGAAGCTGACCAGGAAGAAGCCCAGCTTCTGAGAGGACAGTTTCCACAGGAAAGGTGTAGCCATGCTGACAAGACAGAGACTTGGAAGAGCTGGACAGACTTTGACTGGACAGGGGGAAAGATAAAGAGTTGGGCAAGAGGAATCAGGAGGGCAGGCGAGGCATATCTGTGTCAGTTGGAGCGACTACGGCGGTTTTTGGAGGGTGGAATGCAGCTCATGATTTCCTTCTTTGATCCATCCTCACCGCTCAGTAACATCTCAGGGGGCAGAGTCCAACCTGCTGCAGAAAACACAAACAGAGAGGAAGGAGAGATCAGGAGTTAGGTAGTTTCTTTGCTAAACTCAGATAACAAGGGAGTTGCTTTCCCTAGCCCAATCCCACATGACCATGATTATTTAAAAACACTGATAACCAAGAGAGGTTTGGCAGTTTGAGATATAACTTACAGTAAACTGAGGTGGGGTCCTATTACAAGCATGCACAACATACACACACTCAGCCACATGCCCATATGTAACTAGCATGGAAATACTTCACTGTAAGTGAAGATGCAAAGTTTACCAAAGTAAACAACAAAACTACTTCAATCACCCTCACCCAGATAAACATGAAGATATTAAAAAAGCCAACAAAGGCAAAGTAGCTAAAGTGGTAGCTAAACGTATCCCGAGCTCAGAGCCAGCAGCCTCAGTATGAGCCTCGGTATTAGCAGCGAAACGATTAAAGCAGTTAATGAGCAAAACTGTGGAGATGAAAACGAGAAAAGGGCCAATGTCCTGTTATTTGTTAAAGTTAAAAACTTAGTGAAAAATTATGCAACAACACAACATTTGTTTTTTGTGCACCGCAACTCATATTCAGTTAAATATTTGTAGTTGATTCAAGTAACAGACCACTTTAGTTGTTTCAGTGAGACAAGACCTTGTAACGTCCTGGAGTTTTGAGGTAACTATGAAGTTTAAGGCATGCAATTTAGTTGAACAAATTCTTGAAAATGAGTAACTGGGTGGAGGTGCTCAATGTTAGTGAGGCGTACTTCTCCTCCACTATTAGTTTGAGAAGATCAACCTGTTTCTAACTGCAGCAGGCCACACACAAAGGAGCCGGAGCACACCCAGCTGAAGGCTGCTGTGCTCAGTGTGTGGAGGCTCATTTACGTGTCGCATGGTAACACGCCAAATTTGACTAGTAAAAAAAAAAAAACAGCAACAGAAAAAAAAGGAAAAAATAAGAAAAAGAAATGACTTTAATGCTTCTGCGACTCTTGAAACAGAAGCAGTCTTGTTTAATCCAGATAGTATCGTGTGTGATTGATGTTGCTGTGTCAATGTTTATGCAAAAGGGTGTATACTGTCCCTGAAATAAAAACATTTGAATAGCTTACAATTTATCTTCCTCACTGACAGGTGAGAACACAAACAGAATTTTAAACCGTTTCACTTTTTGTCATCGCACTCTCATGTTCGCAACACGTTTAGAGAGGGGCTCAGACTTGGTCTGCGTGTGGGGTCGGACAGCGGTACGCGAGTTTGAGGCGTACAGGTAAACACAGTAAGGCGAGACAAGCTGAGCTACAATTAATTCATCAGTTAATACGGGGCCTGGGTTTCACTAGCATTTAAATTATTAATCAACCAGTTGTTTAATAATTGTCTACAACTTCCAACAGTCTGAGACAGTCCTGCCTTTTCAGCAGCTGTTTGTGGTGCTGTACTAAATGAACTACACTTTTTTTTTTAAGCTCAGTTGTTGATATTCGTTAAAAAAAAAAAGAAAGAAAAAAGTCTACTATTCAGAATAAATTCACGCCTGAGTTTGGAGGACACAGACTTTGAATCTTTTCAAGTCACAGGAAAAGAGAGTTTTTAGAACTATTTCTTCTCGTTTTAAGTTTTTAGAGCATGCCCGATGAAGAATATCAAAAGCCCATCACTGAAATCCAGTCAGCAGAAGTTGTACACATGTGGCATCGTACCTTTATGATTAGCTGGAATGCAGGTTTGCACATAGCACATGTAATCTGTCCAGTCAGCAGCCTGTATATGCTTCTTGCATCAAACCGCCCTTCTGCTGTGCTTGTAGTATCGCTCATTTTGTGAGATTTAAATCGCATGGAACCTCCGAGCTAAGCAGGTTACAAGACTGTTATCCTGATATAAGACATTTATCTACCCGACAATGATATATAAAAATTTTTACATTTTCTGTCAAATCTGTGAATCTCGGGCAACTCGACTTGCGTGAAGTGTTTTCAGCTGGGCGTCGTGTACCTGGAGTCTAGTTTTGACCGATGCTTGAAACTATACATTTTAAGATGCAAGTTGTAATGGCCGCCATTTTCTTTGCGATTATTTATTACGCAGCGTGCTGCTGGGAAAAGCCTGTTTTAACGTTTGAGTCTAAGGTTTATTTGGAGCACCTGACGACTCTTCTTTGCTTCTCATCCGTAAACTCTCTCCACGCTCTTTCACGTGATTCTTGTGTATGTGGTAGAACAGGTTTGCTGTGTTTGAGTCTGATATGGGGTCCGGTTTCCTGCATAATTTCCACAGTACAATCTTCTGGTCCGTGTCAGACTTTTCATAACTAAACCATGTCCATGCTACAGAGGGAGCCCCTCATTTAGGAATAAGGTCCTGGATTTGTTTTGACTGGTCTTTCTGTTTGTCATCATCTCAGTTTATTTTAAAAATATCAACAGGATCTTCAGCTTTATTGTGAAAGGTTTATGTGGAAAATAAACAAGCGGATGACAGAGCCACACGCTGGTTTTACCATCGTTGTTGCTAACGACAATGCATAAAAACAGTCACTTGACCGTCCGTAGTGTAGATATTTTAAATATAAGAGAAAGGGAGAACTTTAAGAAATTAATATAGCCACTAAAGTGACCATCAAAACCATGAAAAAATATTGCCGTGAACAGTTTATTTTGCGACACCATGAAACAAACGAAAGCGTAAGATGAAACGATAGACGTTTTCATATGGTCATCCGATATATATCGTTATATTGAATAGGTCTACACCGAAGCCATATGCTGAGTTATATTAAAGACAAGATAACAGAATGGAGCCATAACAAGAATAACAGGTCACCTTTAACCTGCAACTCCTGCGCTAATCTTAGCAGAATATACTTGATGAGAGTACTGAATACCCCGATTATTATTTACAGCAACAGGAAATAACGTTTATCAGAAACACACATCATTAATATTAATCTATGCTGGTGCCTGTGTGCGCTGTAAACAAGCAGCTACCAGATATCTTATTAACCAGCATTTGCGTGCATGCCTGACCACATGAATGAAACCGAAACAAACATCCCTTTTCTGATTATAACGCATTGTTCTGTTCACTGCCGTGCGATCAGCTTCTTGTAGAGAAAACCTCACCAGGCTAATCAGCATAAACATTCAACTCTAATTTGCTGCACTCCCTGGCTTTATAGCTAGCTGAACATAACTGCGCCATTATCAGCAAATTTGGCTTTAACCATCAAGCTTTTGCCCATAATGTAAAATGAGGCTGCCCTGCAGCACTTTTTGGAGCTGTTAAATAGTTCAACAAGTATTAACTGACGACCTCTAGGCAATTTCTGCTAAGCTAAATAAATGCCTCTGGCTTTAGGCATTATGCCGCAGCAACAACAACATAAAAAAAAAACCAACCAAAAAAAACAACAACTTTACAGCACGCAGTCAAGCCAAAAGAAAAAAGATGTATTGTCATCTGCATTCAGCCGCTGCTGCTGTAAACGAGGGTAAGTGTGAGGAGAGGATTTCTGCAGCCTTGCTTCTGAACTGCGTCTTTCTTAGACCCGTTTAAAGCAGCTCTATCCAGGTCAAAACCACAGCCGCTTGCATGAATGCAACACTTTGAAAAACCCCAATACTCACTTGACCGAAACAACTACAACACCACATGCTCCTGCCTGTATCAGAATTACTGAATTTGTTGAACATTTACAGAGGAATATTTGTCCTGGATCTAAAGCACAGCAAAGATGGATATGCCAGCAATTAAGTGCCGAAAGGAAATCATCAGCACCTTCCCAAGAAACACAAAAGGCAGCCACACAAAGGCTCTTTTCACCTTCCATCCATCAGCTTCATAAATAGGTCAGAGACAGCTGCGAGCAGCTTCCAGCAGGGCTGGAATCTCACTGCAGGTTATGACACACCATAAATGTTCAGTCATTTAGGAAGAAGGCCTGTTTTTGCTTTTTGCGTGCACAGAAATGGTTTTATACATTTGTACAAATATGACATTGTCAGAAATTAAGCCAATTCTGTATTCCGTCTTTCGGACATTTACTAGTCCAATTTGCTTTGTGATGTGTGCATAACGGGAACGACAATAAAAAAAAAGGCAAGAAAGAAAAATCTCGGTACTTCACTTTGAATTCATAAGACAAGCCTTTGGCAGCAGCGCTGGCAAATCTGCAGTGCTGATAACATCGGATGTCTCTCGCTGCTCGGGACTCTGTTGGAGGAGGGCACGAAAAAAGGCTGGCAGTACTCTCTAGTTGGGCGCTGACAAGCATGGGAGGCTCTGGGGCTGTTTATCAGAAAGGAACGCTGCTCAGACAACCCCGTGGTACATCGCTGTAAGATGCACGAGCCAAAACCTACACAGAACACTGACTCAACCGCTTCGGTTTCTGAAAACACACATAGTCCCAGTTGGTGCCAGCTCTCTCGTCTGACCTGATTTCCTGCATCTATCCGTCTTATTTAACTCTGAAATCCATAACCCCTTTGTTAGGAGGCTTTCTGATGTCCTGTGATCCCTAGAGAAAGGAGCAATGCAACCATTCAGCCCCCAGTGGTGCATATATTGCCTCTCAGTTGCCTTCTGGTTTCTAATTCAGGATCTTAATTAGTCTGGCAGGGAGCCCCCTGGCTCTCACCAGCAACAGCCCACTGAAACTCTGTGTGATGACAGCCGGCTACGGTAGCAGAAAATATGATCCGTGGCAACTTGAGATGATGACATAACTACCTGCTGAATGGCCATTTCATTGTTGGAAGAAATGGCAGTGCATCAAACTCTGAAGGTTCAAGAGGCGACGGTAAAGATAAAAACAACTGAATCATTCAGTTCTGACAGAAATCAGTATCCTCCCAGAGCAGTGGCAAAGCATTTTATCCTGCTGGGACAAAAGCGGTGAAATTTAAGCTTCAGCTGTTGAGCTTAAAGCAGTGTGGATTAACACTATGTGCTCCAGGTAGACCTGGCAATGATATTAGACTTTCAAATGCAGTTTCTGTGGTGGCATTTCTGCATAGCTGCAACAATAGCAGCGAGTTTCACATCGAAAGAGAGGGTGAACTGTAACAGCTAAGAGTATGATGGTGCCGATGGCAGAAAACAAGCATCCAAGGCAAACTTCTAGTTGTCTAGCTGGAATTAAAACTTTGTGTTAAAAGGATGAGGACTAAAACTCACATTTCCATAAAAATAGGATTTCCCACAATAGAAAGAGGCCTTTTTTGGCCGCTCCCTTGAGGGAGGAGTATTTCCTCCCAGTCTCAAACCCAGGACCTTTTACGCATTAGGCAAACATAAATATAGATTGTGTTTTATAATTTCTGTCCCCTTACTTGATAAGGTTTCTGCTTTCTGTCTGAAGATTAACAGTGTTAACATCAACTGGAACTGCTGTTTGGCATCCTCCCCCAGAAAGTGTTCTTCATCAGAGCCACATTTACATACTTTAAATATGTTTGAAACTAGTCTAGTTATGCATCAAATGCTGCCCAGGTCAGTATTCAGTCTGTGTGTGCAGCGCTTCTTCCCCAATTCCACAGTAGTGCAACTGTTATAAAAACAATTAGATCGTTGTAAATATGCGGGGGATTTTCCAACTACATTTGAAGGCATGCATTGAATTCTGTCCAATAGCCTTAAGGCCACTGCTGAAATTCAAGTCGTGAGGAAAGATTATAATCTAAAAAAAGACAGTGATCAACAACAACAACACTGGCAAACACAGACCATGAGGTTTTTCTTTGAGGGAGATGTCTTAAGGATGTGTTAGCAGTGTGTGTGTGTGTGTGTGTGTGTGTGTGTGTGTGTGTGTGTGTGTGTGTGTGTGTGTGTGTGTGTGTGTGTGTGTGTGTGTGTTTTACTGTCAGAGTAAAAACCGTAAATAAAAGATAGGTGTAGCCACTGTTACCTTACCCAGTGGTTTCAAAACTCCGGATCTTGAAGTTTCAATGTTAGCATTAAGTCAACTGTCATGTTTTTTTGAGGCCATGGCCATATTTAGAGATTATAGTGCTCGGCAGTTCCCAGCTAATGTTAGCAAGCTTAATTAGTAATGTGCATATACAGCAAGTGCTAAGTAACAGAGGAATAGAACCTGGACCGCATGTATCTTGGGCACACTTCAAACCAGAGTTGTTATAGTTTAGCATTTTGTAATTCAATTGTATTTTGGGATTCATTTTCAATATTTGTCTTAATTCAATTTAGTTACAGTTCATTTTCAGAATGTTTTTTTCTTGTTTCAGCTTTTCAGAAAATCTTTTTGTTTTAGTTCACTATAATAACCCTGTTTCAATGGCCCCGAACTTAAACCTTACAAGTATCCAATAGAATGAGAAAATTATTAACTGCAAATAGAAATTAGAAATATTTTATACTAGTCTGTGCACATGTTAAATGATTCACATGGTTAAAATCGGGAACTTTAACATGGAAGTTGAATGGGGATACACGTGGTCCTACAGTTATTAACATCTATGAGATGATTTTTTAGCCCCAGAGGTTGCTGCTTGCATCATTTTAGTTTAAAAACAAAAAATGACAGACAGAATTTAATTTCCCTTTAAAAACTACATTATGAATGTAAAATTTCATGTGCTAGCTACAGTATATAACAGACTCAGCAAACTGAAGACACACTCAGTTACAAAATATGAAACTGTGTCAATTTTGGAGTCACCACTAGTGGCGCTATCCGCGATTAAGTACCTTCATCATGTATAGCCTGTCCAGCTCTTACAAATGTCTGTTCAGATTAACCAAAGCCCTTATGGTTGCTCTAGGTCATAGCAGTATCAAATACAATTGCTTACAATCAGTGCTATCAATCTAGCCTGGTGCAATCATGGCCAGGAGGTTTATTTTCCCTGCATTCTCGGTAAAGTCACAGGGATTAAGAGTAAAAAAAATGATATCTCATCAGTGTCAATCATCTCTGGCTTCACTATCCTTCCACAGGAGTCCCAATCACATAGCCTTTGCCCTCATACGATTATGAACGGGCCATGCTGCAAAGCGAGATACAGGCTCCATCCATTTCCTCCACATCTGAGATTAGAGCTGAAAATAACTTCCTTTAAAGTGCAGTTTAGGGGATGTTTCATAAAGGTGAAGCAGACTCAGGGAGGTCTAGATTAATTCCACTGCATTGCTTCAGGCCTAAAATAAAGAGAATTCAACTGAACTGAAAAAAAGCATACACTAAGAGCTTGTTGCATAAGCACAAAAAGTAGTGAAATATGCTCTAGATGTAGCCTCAGCCATCAATTATTGATCAGCTTTGAAAAAGGATCCATTTTCCCCGTGAATATAAATAGGGTCTTGACTTCTCACATCCAGGTGACCGCAGAGCTCTCAGGTGGTGACAACCAACAGCCTTACTTTGTCTGACTTTTGCGATACACATACTTTTAGGATTAATGCTATCGTCCAAAGACAGAATTAGTGTTCGTGTTTATTATGATTAAGCACCTAAAAACTAACTGAAATTCCAGAAAAACCTGCACACACACAACTTAGCTGAAGCTCTTCTTGTCCCTTTGACTTTCTAGCCTTCCTGCAGACGAGCACTGTCAACAAATATGCCAAATTCAATTGTATAACTAAATGTTGAAAGAAAAAAACATTCAATAGTGAAAATGAAACAAATGAGGGAAAGCAGTACTGATGCAAGCAGTGTGGGGTTGTTGAGTTTCCCTTTGAAGACACTGGGGGTAGATTCAACTTGAGAGAAACGTCCTCAATGACGACTGAAAATGCAAAGCACTTCTACCAGAACACACTACGCAGCTTCATTGTTAGCAACAAACATGTTTGGAATGAAAAAAGAAAACCATTACAAAAGAAATATCGGCTCATGTATCAGAATATCAGCCTTTAAAGGCATGAAATATTGGTATCTGTATCAAGCTTAAAAAGCCTGTATCGGTTGGCCTAGTCAGTCAAATGAATTCTGATGTATTTAATGCACAGTCCCAGTTTACTGGTGGTTCTAGTTCTAGGATATTACAAAACCACAGACCACAACAGGGAACTGCAGCCCTTCTAATGTGTAGGTATATAGATCCTTTAAAACATGTTTATGCTGAACTATAACTACTTATCAAAGTAGTTATTATGATTTTTGGCTCTCTTGTGGATTATAATGCAATATTTGAATGATCTGAACCTGTGTTTTTGTTTTGTTTTTTTGCTGGGGGGGGGGTTGTAGTTATTGCTGACAGCTCTAATGCAGCCAGGAACTGCTGGAACCTAACGTAGCACCAGCTTGAGGGTCACTTTCACCTGCAGTTTCCCTTATTTGGTTTCAGCTGGGTGAAAAACACCACAGACCCAGTCATAGAAAAGTAATGAAATATGAACAGCTGAACAACTTTGACAACAAAATAATGAATCTAAACCAAAGTTTTAACTCACGGATGTTGTGAAACCATCCAGTTGAAATAAAAATCCTCCTTCCAGTCCAATCTCTCTCAGCCTAACACAGTCCTATTTCGACTGTCACCTGGCCAAAGGAGACGTGATCCTGATAATATGATCCTGCTACCATGGAGACCACTGTGACTCTGCATCTTAACTGACTCCTTCACATAAGCTCCACCTCTTAATTATTCATATGGGCCCTCCAGAGAAACAGACCATGCTGCGGCTTTGTCACCTTACTGGTGTGAATCCAGCTTGGAACCAGATATCAGCAGCCAATCCTGGGCTTGGGAGCCGGGCGGGAAGTTTATCTAGGCACCCAGATCAATGTTAACGAGATCTCCATTCAGTCACTTTTTTTTCTTTAGAAGAAAAAACCCACCTTCATAAATAAACAAGGATCAGATTTAATAAGACAAAACTTCAACAGGTTTGAGATGGTGACAGTGAGGCCACCATAGAAGTAGAGAGAAAAGAGAAAGTGATTATTTTTATATATTTGATCGAGCTTCCAGTGGATCTGCTGATAAGATGTGGGGGATGGGGTGATGTACCACTAGAGGAAATACACCTCACATCACAAACACAAATGAATTTGCACGAGGCAGGGAAACAGTGACATCTCAATGTGAACACAACCATCTCCATTGTTTTATTTTCAGTATTGCAAGAAATATTATTTACCCATACCTACATATACAATACGATATTAGTCACATATTTACTAGCTAAGTGCAATGAGTAATTTCAGCAATGTAGGCCTATTCTAATCTGCATATTTACACATGAATGAGTGACTAAACTGTAGAAGTGAATAATAAAAATGCTAATTAGATACATTTCTTTTGCTCGGTTTAAATTAGGCTGTTTATGCTTTTCATTATCTTCTGATATATTATATTTAAATGTAATAAGTTACCGTAGTGAATATTCATATTTACCTTGGAAACAGTTTTAAATAATGAGCTCAGACAGTTTTTTCCTACTCTCTGTAAAGAGTACAATGACAGTGAGAGCAGGTATCCCAACTATGGTCATCTCAAGAACACGTCTTTGGCTGTGTGCACAGAAGCCCCACCTGACCTCCGCCAGGGGTAGCTAGTCATTACGAACGTGGCTTTAGCTTGAGTAGTTCTCTCAAACTGCTGGTCTTCTATAGACACCCCGTTATTTTCAGCCAGATGAAACAACAGTCTGTCAGTAACAACGACCCACACTGTCAGTACTTTATTTTGTTGGTGCTGTAAACAGGTGTAACATTTTTATCAGCTGACATCATGTTGACCAGACAGAACAGACAAGCACTCTCTGTAAGCAGACAGGCAGCCCGTAGCTACCGGCGAACTGCTCGTCTACCAGCACTACCACCGCTGACCCATCATTTCCCATCCACCCATTTTCTTCCACTTATCCAATTCAGGGATTGCAGCGAACACCTACGGCCAATTTACAATACCAACTTTACCTAATCCATGCATGTCTGTGGATTGTCGGAAGAAGCTGGAGTTCTTATGTCAGCATGTACCGCTCTTCACTCTTTTCCATCTTTACAAATGAGACATATTTGGCTTTTTCTGTTAATCAGACAAAACGAGCCATTGGTATCGCCAAAGACGTTGATACCGATAGATACAATTACACAATCTTCTAATATGACACACAATTTGAATTCAATAAAGATACAGACAAAATGCTGAATAACAAGAAAATGTTTGAAAAGAAACACCAGAGTGCCATTAAGCACCATCGGGTTATCTTTACAGGAAGGGATCGAGCTTGGTGACAGCTCCCTCAGCCATATTTATTCAGAGCTTTGAACAGTGTGCCTGACCTTAAACCTTTATCTCCACACTGAGAAATCTAGGTCCAGCACAGAAGTCTAAATCCAATCAACTGTGATCATAGGCAGCATGGACGGCTGGGAGGACCGTCAGCTGAGACTGAGAATCAGACTGGCCTCCCAAAAGGGAACACAGTGGCTCTCACACAGACTTAAGGAAAAGAAGTAGGGGGTAAGCCACAGATGTGCTTAAAAAGAGGAGGAAAAAAGTCAGAGTAATTAAGATCAGCAGGATGGTAGTAATACGGTGGCAAAACCCAGCAGAAACCCAGTTTGGCTGTTTTATTTATTTATTTATTTACTTTATTTAACGAAGAAGTGAAACTCTTGAGATTAAAAATCTCTTCTGTGGCTTGGCTGACCAAGAGGCTGTCTGTATCCCGAATCCAAAGAGGGGCATGAAAGATGAA
Organism: Perissodus microlepis; assembly: GCF_051167445.1. Classification (NCBI taxonomy): domain Eukaryota; kingdom Metazoa; phylum Chordata; class Actinopteri; order Cichliformes; family Cichlidae; genus Perissodus; species Perissodus microlepis. Next base: position 11,549,599 of record NC_140482.1, on the reverse strand, counting down.
GGCTCTGTCTCCCATTCTTCTTCTAAATATCCTAGAAATGACACATTAACCAGCAGTCTGAGAGTGCTCCCAGTGCACTACTGGGGTGATACAGTAGCATGAAGTCTTTAAGATAAGATGGTGCCTGATTATTCAAGACCTTGTATGTGAGGAAACATGGTCAGGAAACACCTGGATTACCTTGTTGTGCGTTTTTGCTGCATCATAAACCATAACAGCACCATCTTAGCTGTTGTTGCGATGTCAAAAATGGAGGCTGACTGGGCTAAATCTGGCAATACTGTGTATGCACACACTTTGTGTGCGTACTCTGTGTCTCTAAATGTATTTTACAGTCATTGTATATGTTCTTTTAGTAATTGTTCTCTGTGTCCAGCCCCACATCACCAACAACAAAAAAAAGGTCATATCTGCGCTTGGTGGAAACGCTGTTGCTGGCCCAAACAAGTCAGCAGCCGACCAATCAACTTGCCCGACAGACTTTTGGCTATAGAGACAGCAGTTACATCAAACCCTAGTATTGTTACCTGAAAAAAAACCCCACTAACACCACAAGTACGTGGTAAACACAGCAGCAGAAAGATGATGCCAGAACCCAAACTCGACCTGTGAATACCCAGAACCTGCAGGGTTGACTTTACAGGAACTGCTCTTTGTGGGCCTGAGCCTTTGCAGCTCAGGCACTACAGACCAGGAACGACAGGTTCAACAGGCCACAACATGACCTGCATGTATGGTAACCGCAGGTGGGGTGCTGAAGCTACACAAAGCTCTTCCTTCTTCCTGTTCATGATGCATACAAGCTTTTTTGTTGTTGTTAATGATAACAAAAACATGGCACACGAAAACATTAAAGTGAGAAAAACATGGAAGCACACACCTTAAATTTTACACATGGGCAAATTATCCTCAGCTGACTCAGCTGTTCTATAAATCAAGTGCAGCATTTAAGGGCAATGTTCCAGCATGACATACATACACTAACACTAACATGCCTGTACCGACTTTCACTGACTACATTAAAGCTCTAAACCGTAACACTTCACTTTCCCCAACATAAAACTAATCCTTTTTCTGCTCTTCACTCTTAATGCACGGCCAAATCCTCTAAAACCCTTTAAAGATGTCACAAGTGGCAAAATGTCCCCCTTCCTCTCATTAAAGCTCCAGCAGTGACATTTATGTTGACAGACAGGTAAAACCAGATTCTCTGGACCATGATGCACTACTTTTATTATTCCAGGTTTGACAAAACAAGGGAGGGTTATGAAACAGCAGAGCTTACACCAGCCCTTTCACCACCTGTAAAGAAGTGATTGCATTGTGGGAAAGAACCAGTTCAGAGAGGAAATAGCAAAAAAGCTGATAATATAATATGAAAATGTCATTTAATACAATTGGAAATTAGGGATCGCAAAATTCTGGGCCAATACTAATACAACGAAACAACATAACAATATGACCAACAGCGCATGCCAATATTCTTTTTCTATTTTCAGTTTTATTATTGCCGCATTTGTTCCGAGGAAAGGAGATAAGAGACTAGAGAAAGTTGATGGGCTCAGTGACTGGTAAATAACAATTAGCAATGCAAAGTGGCCCCGACCTTTGTAGCCAGTGAACTATGCAACAAAGTGCAACAAAGAAATTTATAGACAAGGTTTCTATTATTTACAAATAATAATAATAATAATTGCTATCGCCATCTGGTGGCCTTCAAATACAATTCGGGCTTAAGGCACTTCCATGCTGGCTTTATTTTTCCAACCTGGAAGTTAGGTCCATCTTTCGTACCGTGTTTTTGATTAACTGATGTCAGTCAACCACAGAGCCATCAACCAATATGAATATATGCAGGGTATATTAGTGCAACCTACTACAAATGTATTTGCTTTCAAGTCTTACTGAAATATATGGAAATACTTCAATTTTGTCCACTGACAGCTTAACTGAACATTGACCGATGTCAGTCAAAAGAGCCACAAGCAGCCAAAAACGATCCTTGGCCGATATATTGGTACATCCCTGTTGTAAATCCAATCACTTTCAAAGATCTCTGGCTTTTTGGAAACATTGAAAACCAATGTGACACAACAAATAAATGCTGGCCACTGCCACACATTGTTTGCTTAGATACGGATATCAATTAACAAAGCCAATACTGGCCGATATAACAGTTGCAGCCCCATTGGAAATCTGATAACTTTCAGAAATCGCTGGCTTTTACCATACTGAATTTTTTTAGCTCAGCGATCAGTAGCCAGAAAGCTGGCACACAGCAGAAACACAGGTGTGTTTGTCCTAAGAGAAACAGGAGCCTTTTAATCACAGAAAAGCCAAGTGTTCTATTTTCCCTGTGTGGTTTCCATCATCACCACAGTGCCTCAATCCCTCCATCTTCAGTCCCTCCTTCCTCACCCCTCTGCTGCTTCTGCTGGCTCTCCACCGGAGCCCACCAGAGCACACCCTCCCCTCGCACTTGCACACACGCACTCTCCAATGATTTCTTGCCAGTGAAGCATGCCACTGAAGCAAAGCTCCTTTTCCTCAGGATTTATAATCCCAAAGGCTCCAGCAGCAAAAAAAAAGCAACTCAAAGAGCTCTTTATAAAGCCAGAGGGCAGTCAGTGGCTCACCTCTGGATGGACACTACTCCCAGCATTAGCTCACAGCGTACAGTCGAGGATCATAAGCAGGAAGGAGGTGAGGTTTTGCTGGGTCACGTCTAATAATACAGGATTTCCTCCCATTCTGGGGGGAAATTGCCAAACTTGTACCACCACACATGTTACATCTTTACATCCTTTGTGTAGACAATACAATCACATTTGGAGCCTGCATGATAATAAAGCAGGATGCATTTCATATGATCAAATCAGTGTGTCATAACCTGATTACATGAGGCTACTAATGGGTGCACGCTGAAAATGAGTGGCCTGCTCTGGCGAGCTGAGTGCTTGAGCAATGAGCACACAAAGAATCTCTCATTCTCTGTATGTCCTTGTTACCAGGTATGACCAGCTTTGCCTGCCCTGGTATTTTCTCCAGGCATTTCCTTTCATTTTCAAACACCGGTCCTTTTCCGGGCAGCTGATCAAAAACGCAGGTTCTTCCAGAGAAAAAGCCGGGGGGGGCCACGGGGAAAGAATTAACACGATTAACTTCTACAGCCTGCTATATCAGCCTGTGTCACCAAAACGCAACATCACCTCTGGGAGCAGACGCGTCTCCCTCGCTCGTGTCTAACAAGCTGGAATGCCTGGTTACTGTTTCACCGAGTTAAGAAAGTGCTCTTAAAAAACACGAGGAAGTGCAACACAGTCCGAGAAGAACAAGGTCGTCTGTCAGCCACACACCGCGGAATGTTAACGACTCACCTTCGTCCGGTTAACAGCTCCGTGGAGTGAAACAACACGGAGCTCTCCTGGTGAAGTGCAGACAGCTACTCCGAGGCTGCTTAAATAAACTGTCCTTGACCCGAGACATGTTACAATGACCTGAGAGTTGGGCTTTTTGTTATTCCTGAACAACCTGTTCTCCGTAGTGATGCCATTCGGGCAGAAAGAGCAGCCATCGCCGCCTTCACTGTAACACCGCGTTACTGTAGTTTTAGTTATAAGCTAGCTAAACCGGCAGTGTAATAACAATGGGACCCCCTGCTCGCTGCGGCGATTAACGTCCTGACTCCCCAACTGGCTCGAAAAATCAGCTAGCGTTCACGTTAGCTATTCAGCTCCGTTACCCACCACTGGGCTCGCCTTTTACACATCCAGCTGCCTTTCGTGCCAGCTATCAGGCTATCCTAGCTTTGCTTTGGAATAGGGAGATGCCTAGCTATCTAGCTTCCTAGCTACGACCACCACACATTTCACAACAAAACAGCCGCAATGACAAGTCGCCCACTCCCGAGCACACAAGGCAAAACACTGCGCCTCTTCTTCCAGCGATATAACCCTAACTACGGGGCAGAAAACGAGCCCCGGAGCCGTTGCTGTGGGGAAAGACGGGTCTCACCTTTGCAGTGGTTTCTGTCGGCAGCCCGCCGTGATGCTACGAGATGGTTTTAAGGCTTGAGACCCCACATTGAGCGTGCGGAGACGTCGTTATGTTGAATATACCAGAGAGATTCTGGGCACAGCGCACGAGCCTCTGTGTTCTCTCTGCCCACTTGCAAGGCGAATAAGCGCTCAGGGACCGTCCGCGTGTTACCAGCCCGCGGAAAAACGCACAAAACCATAAAACTGTATCGCTACTATTACTACTGCTGCTAATAATAATACTACTGCTAATATACTAATAATACTTATACTAATACCACCACCACCGCTACTACTACTAATAGTAATAATAATAATTATTATTATTATATTACGTATAATACAGAGAGGGATCTATAGTGAACAAAGTGTCAATACACATCAATGCTGCTTTTTAACTATCTTTTCTGATAGTGATTAGCACAACAGATGATCAGGCTTCAAAGAAACATGATATGATTTTATACCACAATTATCTTTTTTGTTTGTTTTTAATGACATTTATGACAGGTGGCAATTCACTTTAAATGTGACTGTTTAACAGAAAGAAGACACCTATATTAAGACGGTCCCTAACTTCATGCTCCTTGCTTTATATACGCTCTGTTACAGAGCAATAAAACTTTGTGTTTGATGCCATCTGCTGGCTGATAGAAGCCACAGACTGTTCATATCTGGACTGTAAAGCACTCAGTCATCATTACTGTCAATTGCTGCTCCTTCACGGTCCTTTTTGCACATCTGTCCTGCTGTTACATATTCAGTGCATTTTCTCATTCAACCGGGATCATACCTTCAAGCAGATACTGATATCAGAATTCATGAAATTTAAAAAAAAAACAAACTGCAATGCAAATAAATTACACTTTTCACTGACAAAACAGAGAATTTCAATCTAAAGCTTGCGAGAAAGCTGTATTCATCACCTCCAGAGAAAGGCATTTTCAGCCTGAGTGGAAATAAAGTGGGTGGTTGTGCTGTCGTGGAATATGATGAAATGTATTTCCATAAACAAATCAGAGAAAACCTGTTTTGTGTTTTACTGGGAACGTGAGTGCTGTCAATTGTTCACTGGTCTTTTGTATGACTAGACCGCAGCATGTGTGATGAAACAGTTTCCAGTGAAAAACCACGAGCCCCAAGGTCAGCCTCTGAGAAAATAGATTTAATATTCAAATAAGCAACACAGTCTACACAGTGGCTTGCAATCATCAGAGAGAAGATGAATATGGTAGTTGATCATTTACAGACATATGAAGTTTGGGGTTTTTTCCCAGCAGCTCTACAGAGATGACGTGAAAAATTCACATTCCTATCATATTCAAACATGCATAATTTACTGTACAGACATAGAGCCGAAGGCTGAGGTGAGCTTGATTCTCACTAAGGCACCCGTGATTAAATCCTCTACCATCAGTGTGCATAAAAGAACTAGCTAAATTTGGTTTATTTAGGTGGTTACTGTCATGTATGATCTTTTTATTACAGGCTGATTTCCCAGACTGAGAGCATTGTTGTTTATTAATCAGAAAAAGAAAGTTATTGTTGAAAACAAGACTGTAACCTATTAAAAAAGGGCTACAGAGTAAGTATTTGCTGTAAACTACAGTGTGAGGCAATATAACAAGAAAACTATATTAACAAAAGAAAAACAAAGATTTGTAACTTTTTAAGAAAATCTGTCTTGTACTCTGTATATAATTGATCAAATAAATGGTTAATTGCCTTGTTAGAAAAAGGAAGGGCATCACAGCGCTGACGCTGCACCAGTAAAAGACAAACTGCTTTGGCTGAGACACGTTTTTAGCAGTGCTTTCCTCAAACACTCAGGAAAACTGGAAAACACAAAATCATATCAAAATCAACAGGAAAAAAAAAAAGAAACAAACAAACAGAACAGTTAGATTCACCAATACCCAAGACATTTATGACACTAAAAATATGATTTTAATTAGTAAGGAGATAACACTTTAACAGAAATTGGGATAAACACATCTTAACCTCCTAACACTCACTGGCTGTTTGGGGATCTGCTGTCGAGTGCAGATTTTTACAAAAAATTTTCCTACACTTTTGACACCTTGGTTTGAATGACTGTTAACATCAACTTTAGAGCATCGTTAGCTGAAGCAACGTAGGCAATTATGCTAAATGTGTGTGTGTGTGTGTGTGTGTGTGTTGCTTAGGCAGCTATGCTGGCAAATGTTGCATCTATGAGCAGGGGCGCCTCCAGAATTTTTTTTTCATAGGGGTGGCCACTAAAAATATTGGGGTGGCACACCAAAAACCGAACTTACGTTTTGTTATGCTGTTGTCAAATATAGGTTACTTGGAAAATATTGTGCGGGGTGGGGGTCACGACAGGAAATGCGAATGACAAATATTATATATGCCGGAATAAAAAACAAGTTAATGTTTCACCTTATTGTATTATTGTAGGGTCTTCCTTTCTCTTGACACCCCCCCCCCCCCCCCCCAACAGTTTCTTTATTTTTTTTATTATTCTATTATTATTATTTTCTTATTATTTGTTTATTTACCCAAGAAAGGCTAAAAGAATGACCAATATATGCAGAGAATCTGACCCATGTAAACCATAAAAGAATACTGGGACGGTTTTGTGATTTAAAAGGTTTCCCAGCTGTGAAAATATCTGCCTATCGGTAGTTTTTAATATGTTTAATATGAAGTTGTAAAAGTAAAATTGAGTATGCGAGGTGTCAGCTATTGCTACTTATTTAATTATTAGTGTTTATTAACACATAATGTTTCTAGAGGCTAATGATGTAATGTTGCTTGGTACAATACCACCACAAAACTCTCTGTACAAAGCAAAGCAGTCCTTCCTTGCGCTTGACTATGAATAGTAGGGTGTGTTATATTTGCATGACCTGTAAACAAAAAGGGATTTGTTTTTTTTATTTGCGCTAAATTTAACGGAATGTTTTTTGTTTGTTTGTCTTTCTTTTTTAAATTTTTTTTTGCTGGCATTTGATTTTAATGCTACAGTTTTTTCCTACTTGTACATTTTCGCTTTGATCATTGTGTTTGAATGTAGTGTGAACTACACTCCCCAGGCGATTTTACTTAGTTCACCTGCTGTCAGTTCATTAATCACTGATGACTGGACAGTTGTTGCTTAAGGCAGGGATTTACTATACTAAACACTGAGCTGCAAACTTCATACATTTTTCTTCATTGAATCTTTTTTGAAAAATGATTGTAATGTAATCATTATGAAACTATTTTCAGCCTCTTTAGTTTGCAAGCATCGTTTGATGCGTCAGACATCTGCTGCTACACAGTACCATTACAAACACGATTCATGATTTTTAGCACCTTCTCTGAAACATCACAGCAGTGTGCTACAGTTAAACATATTTACTATATTACTATTACAAGTGACACACACTGTGCCAAAAGTGTATGTAATGGTTTTCAAAAAAAGAAGTGATTTATTAGATATTTCTCAATAAAAGATAAAAAGGTTCTTGAGTGCTTGTGATGCATTCATTTCCCCAGCCTCCTGGCGACATCCTTATAGGCTAGCTCGATTTCCACATCAGCTGCACAGGTGTTGATGAACTCGTCCTGTTTGTAAGCATTTCCGAGGTACCGCCACAAACCTCTGAACTCTGACGGGATCTCATAGTTTCTGTATTTCTTTGCAACCACCTGCAAAAGCGCCAGTTATTTTGACACTGCTAAAAGTCAAAGTTAAATGATTAAAGTAGCTGAAGATAAAGAAACCACTCCGGCGGAGGCTACCTTAACGACATGAAGCTTTGGTAGAAGGTTGCAGTCAGCAAGTGTCAGTTCATTTCCGTCCAGGAACTTGCGGGTGGATTCTCCCTCGTCTGCCTCATCAGGGAGAGGACTAATCAGGTACTCGTCCAGCTTAGCCAGGGCCTTGTTTAGATTGGCCTCTAAAGCTAAAACACACAGGAAGCATTACCATAAGATTTTAAACGATGACAAACCCAATTATAGACATATTTCCTGGGTGCTGCATGCTCACCTCGATTTTTATCCGGTTTTGTGTTTTTGACAAAAGCTGAAAATCTGGCAAATATGTCATTTCCTGCTGTGTTGGATTCACGATTCTTTGCTGCAAGTTTGGGGTACCTGACAAAACAGCAGAACATTGTTTCGGGTTGTTACCTGGCCTATTTACCAATCTCTTTTTGTCTGTGTGTGAGACCTACTTTGGTGGAGCCAGCTTTTCCTCCAGGAATTCCTCTATTTTGTTGACATCAGAGTAAACTTCCCCTTCGAAAGTGAGGAAGGGCGGGTGTGTCCCAGGAGCCAGGTTGTGAAGATCAGCTGGTTTCCTGATTAGAGTAGAATCATTTTACACCCTCTTCAATAAATATGTCAAATATGTAATAACACTGATAATGTAGTAATGAGGCTCTTAAAACTTAATTGCGACCCTCAGAGATTTTGTTTATTACCGTCATGTATATCTCAGAGCAGCACTTGGAGCCAGAGCGTAATTAAATAGACCTCTGAAAGCTATTTTTAACTTTTGTCGATAAAAGAAAATGTTAAGTAGGTTTGTGTAATACTGCAACAATATCAAACATTTTTTTTTTTGTTTTTCTTATTTAACAATGTTTGTTTTATGGCTATTTCGATTCACAGAACTAGGAACTATTCTCAAAGACTGCTTAAAGAAATTTCAATAAAGCTTATAAAAGAATGTTAAAAAGATAGTCATACAATATACAATGTAATACATTTCGTAGTATGTTTACATGTTTCAATAAAACGCTACATCTAAGCTGTGTCCAAATTCAGAGGCTGCATCCTCCTTAGGACCCGGTTTTTGCGGTCTACGTGGGTCGGGTCCTCCGTAGGCCGTGTAGGCTGGAAGTGAGCGGCTGTGAAATGGGACGGTCTAGCCTTCAGATTTGCATCACCGCTGTCTCTGTGGAGTTTAATAAACTCAGCCGTCTGCTCCTTGCTATCTAAAATATAACAGGACACTGCCGTAAATTCTCGACCATCTCACACTTCTGTTTAATCAGTTTTTCTGTTTAACGTTTTTTCAGCTGTGTAGAAACTATAACTTTAATCTCAGCCAAACTGATTTACTCACAAACAAATAAAACACTGGAAAAAAGCCAAACAAGAACTGTTTAAGTTATCTAAGTGACTTATATATCATGTTTAACCTGAGTAGCGAAAGACCGCGGGGGGTATGAAAACAATGTGCCTGGAGTCCATTGTTCTCGCTGGCTAGCTATCGAGCTGGGAAACAAATGTCTCCGAAAACGTCAGAGCACTTTTGGAAATATGTGATATCTTGATAAACTGAACAGATATTTGAAGTTTGCGCAGCTACATTCTCGCCTGAAAATATCTTAAAAGTTTATTTTGTGACTCAGAAAGAGTAACAAGAGTAATATTAGAACTAAGTATTGTTGGAAACTGGAATTGGCTGGGCCACGCTATGAATTCTGGGATAGGTTGGGCCACGAAGGATACACCCGACCTCTGCTTCAAATCTGGGAAGAAGGAGGACACATTTGGAAGAGTCTACGAATTTGGACACCCTAGGCCCTACACAGCAAAATCTCCAGTGTTAAATTAACACTAGAGAGTGTCTATATGGGTCCACACCTCTGAGTGTTAAATACAACACTGTTGAGTGTTAAATTAACACTTTTGACAGTGTTATATGTTTAAAAGTAACCTAGTCAGTTTTAAAGATTAACAATGGCTAACACTGAGCAGTGCTGATTTTCTAACACTGGAAAATAACGCAAAATGTTAGAAATATTTCAGTGTTAGAAAATCAGCACTGCTCAGTGTTAGCCATTGTTAATCTTCAAAACTGACTAGGTTACTTTTAAACATATAACACTGTCAAAAGTGTTAATTTAACACTGGAGATTTTGCTGTGTAGGGTGACCATATTTTGATTTCCAAAAAAGAGGACACTTGGCCCAGACATGATTAACTTTAATAATACTGTTGGCTTAAAGAAAATTTTAACATATTTAAACGATGCCTTCTCTGTGCGGTTAATGAATGGTGAAACAAAAATGTCATATAGACTTTTACAAGTCAACAAGGGCAAAAAAATAACTTAAAAACCTCTGGAATTAAATAATGGTATAGAAATAATGCTCATCTGTATAAGAAAAATGACCAGTACCGGGACGGTACGAGGGAAATTTCTTTTGCAGTTCATCTGTAAAGCTGCAGTTGCGCTTTGGCATCTTTTAAACATCACCAGGCGCGCTGCTGCGCGCTGTCTGTCCCGTCTGTGAGCGCAGAACAACAACTCACAAAGCCGCAGCTTGGGGATGACGTTACACATATGGGTCCTCTGTAGGAAAACCCGAACATTTTCATCAGTCTCGACGGTTGGTCACCCTAGGACAGCCTTCGCGGTGTCGCTGTGATGTAATCGGCCTACAAATGCGGCCTCAGCAGGATGCAGCCTATGAATTTGGCCACAGCTCTTATTCCCATTTTCATAGCAAAACATAAGGAAATGAAGGGAGGATGAAGACTTTTGCACAACACTGGATGATAACTGTATCGTGAACTGTATTAAGGCTTAAAAGTAAGCATGATTAAGGCTGTGGCTGTTTTGAATGATAGAGGCACCTACCCATAGACATATTCTATGGCTAGCTTGCTTGCTAGCCAAAATTAGCATCATAGCCCTTAGCTAGCAAGCTAACAATTGAAATGTTAGCTACTAATTCCCACAGACTACCCTCTCGTCCAAATGTGTTTTTAAAAATGGCAACCCGAAGGCTCCAAAAGCTACATCCATCTATTACATGGAATCTATGAGTTAAACGTGGCGAAATTTTGACCGTTTGGTAAAAGAGAATTACTGCATTTGAATAAAACACCAAATCCACACTTTTAAGCTTAGATTTCAAAACTTACATTTTAACTACTGATTGTATCTACTGTTCTGATTTTATCTACTGTTTTTTTAATCAATTTTAAATCATGCTTTTTATTTGTTTTTGTGTTTTAATGTCTCTGTAAAGCACTTTGAATCACCTTGTTGTTGAATTGAGCTATATAAATAAACTTGCCTTGCCTTGCCTTACTGCAACAAAGAGCTAAACAGACAGAATTCCTGTTCCTACAACTGTGCAGCTGAAAATACAGATCTAAATGTAATACTAATATTGTGACAAAGCTTTATTTGCATTACATTGTGTATCTATTAATTTTATTTATTTTTACAAGGAACGGAACCAAGGGAAGAATTTATATAAATTTTGGGGCTCAAATAAAAACAGGCACAAAAAACCCCAACCCAAACAACAAAAAACACCAGTTGAGATATTTTATATACTTTATAATCAAAGGAGCTTGCAAAGAAAAGCGTCTGGACTTCTTTAAGTTGCTTGAAGACGTTTTACCTCTCATCCGAGAAGCTTCTTCAGTTCTAAGGTCAAATGGTGGAGAGTCCCAGATTTAAACCTAGTGGGAGTGTCCCCCCACAGAGGGACAAAAGGACCCCCTGATGATCCTCTAATCACCTGAGCCAAGGTGTGAAACTGGGTGTGGGTCCCAATCAGCCAGGGTTTCGGGTGAGCTCATTGTTTGGGGCCCTGGGTGTGGGTGTGGGGCCAGGTTTCACAATGAGCTCACCCGAAACCCTGGCTGATTGGGACCCGCACCCAGTTTCACACCTTGGCTCAGGTGATTAGAGGATCATCAGGGGGTCCTTTTGTCCCTCTGTGGGGGGACACTCCCACTAGGTTTAAATCTGGGACTCCCCACCATTTGACCTTAGAACTGAAGAAGCTTCTCGGATGAGAGGTGAAACGTCTTCAAGCAACTTAAAGAAGTCCAGACGCTTTTCTTTGCAAGCTCCTTTGACTACGATGACCTGGATGACTGAGAACCTTCACAGATATACTTTATAATATGTAAATGGCTTGATTGTGAACTGTAACTTGACAGCACAACACTGTGTTATCATTTAACACAATAACATTTAGTTATTACCTCTTTAGGTCAACAGTGGTGACGTTGAAGACAACACCTTTCAGCCACAGGATCATGAAGAGGCGCTGGGAGAAAGGACAGTTTCCAATGCTCTCGCCATCACTCCCAGCCTGTAATATAGTTTAGAGCTGAGTACAAAACAGAATGTGCATTTGTAATACATAGAGATGAATGCTGACTTACTCTTCTTTTAATGCATGCAAGAATCCACTGACAGACACATTTACACACATACACTGATTCACACACTTGCACACAATGCATGCAGTCCCGATGAGCTATCAATTAATCAGCTCACTGGCACAGTGAAAGACGAAGAATCAGTGCTTTATAGTGTGAAGCAGGGGTTTTGCAGTTGGGCTTGTGTGTATATTATCGAAATAGAAAGTGTGTATGTTTGTGTACATGTGTTCTTCAGTGTGTGCGTGAATGCAAAGCTGCAACAGGACACTGTAACGAGACACCAGGTCTAACATGAATAATCCACGCTGCTTCCATTACATGCTTCACTGCATGTTTGGACTTCTGGTCCCTACCTACTGCAGCAGCGTGTATCAAATCATACAACAGCGCTCACTGTCGAGCCAAGGAAAAAACATTTTTCAATCTTATTTTAAGAGATGAAAACCTATTTTTGCCAAAAATGTACTGTATAAAGCTTTTAGTGTTTCAAGAATTTTCTCATTGCTGTTGCCATCCATTCAGGTACAATACAGAAGACACTGAAGCACTGAATGTTGCATAATATATACATTTTAATCAGTTGCAATGTGAAGAACCTGACTTATATGCCACTTAAATCATATTTTCATGTGATTTGTGGTAATTGGTAATTAAATGCTCACTGCATCTACTGTATACAGTAAGCTACCATTGTTTCTGATTCACTTCTCCAATCCAACCTCTTCTTCTATCAAAATCAGCAGGAAAGTAACAAAAAGCAGGATTCTCTTCCTGCCCATGTTGATTGCTGCAGCTAGCAAAGGGAAAGTTCACTGACCAGTCTGTAGACTTGCCTAACTGTGACTTTAGTGGTAAATTTCTCAGAGGCTGCAGAGAACACTCACAGCCAGTTAGGGAATACTCTTTTTTTCCTCACGACTGGTGGTTGCCAGATGGGTCTTTTTCAACTGATCCTATAGCAGCCCCACGACTGACAACAAAAATGATTAACGCCAGTTGAAGTTAACGCCAAGTGGTCAATGGTCACAGTTCTGCAAAACCTCAATTAAAAAAATATTGGTATATATATATATATATATATATATATATATATATATATATATATATATATATATATATATATATATTAGCATCAGAATTTTAATCTATAAAATTATTATTTTTTAAATCCACTAACAGTCTCAAAACAAGCTAAAAGTTAAACCAGATAGCTTAAAGTTTACTAGTTAGCCACTCAGTTCATTTTAGCATAAAGACCAGAAATAAGGAAAACAGTTTGTCTGGATCTGTTAGAGACTCAGTTTGGATAGAAACTAATCAAACAAAATGAAGAAACAATGACGCTCGGTTAATTCAAACAAATGAAATGAATATGTTAATTTGTGGGAGATGTGCTAGCTTACATGGCTAGCTAATGTCTCCTTTTTTCTATTATTTTTAACTCAGCATATATGTTCAAGTGTTCACAAAAATGGAATAAAGGAATAAAAAACAGTAAAGTAACATAATGAAAACTACTTGAAAGGTTATACATTAATGTTATGGTCTCATTTCAGAAAGGAAATGAATGTTCTCTTTATGTCAGTAACTTGTAAAGTGGGAGGAATTTGCCTTAGAGTCTTATTCTGAAGAATAGAAAAACAGACTTTTTGGAAAAAAATACTAAAATATTTTTATTTCTGTTAGGTAGAAACAAATTCATGAACAGTTTAATAATTCATAATTTCCTTGACTGCTGATTGTGAGGACTGTAAAATGTAAATATTCTTATTGGTTACTTTTAGAGTTATGGTTAGGGTTTGTAGTCGTCAACAACTTTGACCTCAGTTGGTTAAAGGGTTTCTGGCTGAAAGTGTATTACTTAGTATATGTAGCAAGGATACATGTTATGCATTAGCATATTACGCCACATGCCAACAGATATTGTGGCTTAACCTTCAGCTATTAAAAGCTGCTGCTCTCAATACTGAAAGGACCCCAGTAATAATTCAGTGGGAGAGAGCAAGAGAGAGATTGTTTGTGCACGTGGGTGTCAGGTTAACACACGGAAAATCAGCACGCTACAACAACAACAACATGGCATGCACACGCTTGAAGAAGCTGCTAACCCCCCACCTTACCAAACACAGTTGCTATTTAGGTGATAATAATGTGTGCATACTGAACTTAAATGTTACTTGTCATACAAAAAACGAAAAACATTATCAACAGCATGCAAACATATGCAAATGTGCAGCGACATTAGATTCAGAAGTGAGACAAGAAATTATCGAATATTAGTTTGATGTTAGTTTGTGATGTACACACACCAAAATGCACACATTTAGACCCCCACCTTGACAAACAGCTCAATATCAGGGTCCTTGTCCTCCTCGGCGGCAGTATCCGTCATGGTCAAGAAAGACTGGCTTTGTTTGCGTGTTTTATTTCCACAGTGCAGTTGTATTTGTTTGTGTGTATATGTTAGTTAGCCAGCTCAGTTTTCAGCAGATCCTCCTCCGGGTCCATTCGGTAAAGTCAGCTCAGTCCCACAGCAGCTCTGTCAGAGTGTCAGCTGAGGATGAGTGACGAAGAGAGAGAGAGGGAAAGAAGGTGGAGGGGGTGGTGTGTGTGTTTGTAAGGGGTTCAGTTTTCTACCTGAGTTCTTAGCCGTGGGGGCGTGACATTGCTGAGCAAAAATAACCCCTCTGTGGAGGGGTGGGGGTGTTGGTGAAAGTACTAATACAGTAAGTAGGGAAAGAGCAGAGCAAGGGTGCCCTGGCCCCTCGCACCTCTTACAACTTTGATGGACAACAGCTGGGTGATTCTGAATCACCACGAGTCATCGTGGTGATTCTGAATCACCACGAGTCATCGTTACCATCTCAGACTTGTGGTGACTCAGACATCACCACCCATAGGTCTCATGGTGTCTGTGTCAGCATGGCAGCAAGTTGATGTCAAACATTCAGAGAGCTTCTCACACAGTGCATGGTTTGTTTTGCACCCTATATCAGTGCTGTTCATCCCTGTGACCAAGATGTTTTAAAGGGGATCAGGAACAAGAAACATGATAACTAAATACAGTGTACAAAGTTGATGTAGAAAACATTAGGCATAATTTTATTTTATTTTTTGCCCTGTGATATAGCCCTTTAATACAGATGATATCACATTACAGTGGGACTGCACACAAGTTTAAACTTCTATTCCAGTTCAGTTCATTTATGTAGTGCCAAATGACAACAACAGTTTCATCAGTGCGCTTTATATTGTAAGGTAAAGATGTTACCATAATACAAAGAAAACCACAACAATCAGATGACCCCCCCCCCCCCCAACGAGCAACTTGGCAACAGTGGGAAGGAAAAACTCCATTTTAGCAGGAAGAAACCTAAGTCTTGTGAAGACATGATTTTCAAAGTAGTGAAGCAAGTATTTAGACCAGGGGTGGGCAACTCCAGGCCTCGAGGGCCGGTGTCCTGCAGGTTTTATCTGAGCAATCTGAGCAATGGGACTAGAAGGGCCTTGGTAAGGGAGGTGACCGAGAACCTGGTAATCATTTTGACAAAGCTCCAGGGTTTCTGGGTGGAGATAGGAGAAACTTTCTAGGAGGACAGCCATATCTGCTGGACTAATCAGGCCTGATGGCAGATGGTGAGACTTCTTGGTAAAAGGCACATGATAGCCCGCCTAGAGTTTGCCAAAAGGCACCTGAAGGACTGTCATAGAAAAGACTGAACTCTTTGGACTAAATGCCAAAAGTCATGTCTGGAGGAAACTAGGCACTGCTCATAACCTGGCCATTACCATCCGTAAAGTGAAGTATGGTGGTGCTATGGGGATATTTTTAGGCAGCAGTGTAAAACGAAAAACATACAAAAAAATTATTTCTCATTTGATATATCTATAGAACTAAGAAGTGCAACCTGAATAACACCAGATGTATATTTTATCCAATTTAATAGTTTTTGGCATATTTCAGATTTTGTTTTCAAACTAAATTATTTTTATATTCAGAACTTTTGTCACACCAGTGTATCTTGCTTTGAACATTTTGCATAAGTGGCAACCTTGTAAGGAGTTGGTACTTATGCACTTTACTACAAATAATAAAGTGTATACAATCATAATATACAGCTGACAAAAGAAAGACAAATATAAGTGTATTTCTACACTAAGCATTACGTTCTTTACTATATGACTGGTCTCTCACAGAAAGTTTGTACATCATACAGGCTAATAAATCATTAAGGAAACACCCTCACACTATTCTGCCAAATGAGCGTTTGTAATTAGTATGTAGAGTTTTCCAAACGACCTGTGGACATGTTCCAGGAGGTAAAAGATAAAGAGAACTTTATCTCGTTGTACTTCCACTGCTCTGTCAAAGCAATGATGTAGCCTTTAATATAGCTAATTACAGATGAGCATCTATATTATTATTATTATTGTTATTATTATCATTATTATTATTTCACAAGGCAGTTTCAAACATGTGGAGTCACTCACTGTGGTGACCCTTTGTGAATAAGGAAGCAACTGAAAATAGTTTCTTCTATTATTATTATTTTTATTATTAGTAGTATTAGTATGCTAAAGTCTGTAACACAATAATTTCCAAAATAAAAAAGGAATAAATCATTTATCATGTTATTTTTATAAAGGTGCTCTTTAGAAATGAGTACCAAAAGTTTAGCTTACTAGCTGTCAAATCATAGCAACTGATGCTAGCTAGTCAGGTTTAAGTGAATGTAGAGTATAGCAGTGTACACAGTAACCAGAGTTAGCTAGCTGTGTCTGTATATTAAATGTGTATAGCTATCTAGTGACTAAAGTTTGGTTCCTAAGATAACGCAAGGCTAATGTAAGTGCAAGGTAATTTAGACAGCACCTTATCAGACCTTAGAAGTTATTCAAACTGCTTTGCAGGCAAAAGATAAAAGAAATAAAAGATTATAAAACTGAATCTAACCAGAGGTATGTGTTTCAGATGTTTTAATTTAGAGGTTTTAGAATGAGTCTAAGAGAAAGTGGCATCAAACGGATTAGTTTAAATGAATCAGGATATTCACAATGAAAGAGTTCGGAGAACCTGGGATTAGTTTGCGGGCTCTTTGTTGTTGCCTGCGGCAGACTTCGGCCTCTCTAATTCTGCTGCAGTGGCCTCTGGGTTATATTGCTATGTGCTGCTTTAGTGTCAATGTGTAACATTTATGATCCCTGTGTACTTGAGTGATAGTGGACTTTAGTGTGGAATGTGCTGATTGTGTAATAGCACGTGTGGATTTAGAATGCTTATCGCTAATATAAGCTCGATAGACGAATGAAACGGACACACTCTCACTGTATACGTAACACACATGCACATACCACTCTTCACATGGTCATTTGACAGGGACCGTCCCCAACTATCCCGACACTGACTCCGAACATTCCCGTCAGTTCAACTGAGCTTATATTTAGAATCAGAGTATCTCCCTGCAGCACACATCAACACATGTGTAGAGAAATGACTAAATAATATGGCCTATTAATAGAAGGATGTTTGTACTGAAGAGGCATAAGGTTCAAATGTGGCTTTATCACATTCCACATAAATTCACACACTATAGATAGTCACTGACCTTGTACACCACGATGATATGAACCTAATCATGACTGAAATTTATGGACGCTATAAGTTAGTTCAAAGAAAGAGAAGACGGCGTGTATGTATGTGTGTGCGTGTCCTGTAGAGCCACAATATATTTTACATTCACCTGATCTGAGCCTTTCTCTTTCCTACCTTAACAAAGAGCACGACCTTTGGTCCATCTTTGTCAGGCACTGGCTTCTCCTTAGCTGTTTCCTTCTCAGAGGCTGATGAAGATGATGATGAGGATGAGGATCTGCGTGATTTGTCCACCTCCATCTCCCAGTTTAACTCATTCAACGGCTCTACCTGTGAGTTCTCCTCTTCTTCCTCTTTTTCTTCCTCTACCTTCTCCTCCCCACTGGAACTCCCCAGCTCCACTTTCTCCTCTTCTTTCTCATGAGAAGAAGATGAAGACGATGAGGAGGATGAGGAAGAGGACGTGCTCCCTCGCCTCTCCTCTGCGGGAGGCTCAGGCGCCGGGATCGAAGGAGGAGCTGGTATTCTTCTTGAGGCCACTTCGGCGTTTTCATACTCAGGAGTCAGATGCGAAAGATCTTCGTATGGGGCCTCGTAGGGCAATTCATATTCACCTGACGACTGGTTCCGGTAGGTCGGCTCTGGGTTCTCGTACACATTCCCCTCAGAAAGATCCATCCTGGTTGGAGAAATCAAACAGAGATGGTGGAGCGTGCCAAGGTGTAAAGCAGAGTGAGGGCAATCGCAACAGGGCCTATCTTATCAGAAGATACCCCAATCAGGACTTTGGACAGGGATGGCCGAAAGGCTGGGCCAAGGGGAACTGCAGTAAGTCAGTATACTGCATGTTATTACTGTCTTAGTGTCTATAAACACAATATAAGCATGTTTAAAAAATATATATGAGGGTCCATTCATTCCAAAATTATGTTCACACTGTCTATGTCAGCTGAACACATATCTAAACTGTACTTCAGATGCGGCAGAACTCTTTTGACAGATTGTAATTGTCCACGGTAATGTTGAGGTTATTATATTTTTTATGATTTGGAGAAAGCTAGGTAGGGAACGCAACAAGACAAATAAAGTAAAATTGCACAGAGAAATGTTTTGTCAGTTGGGTTATCAGCATGGACAATTTGTCATAATAGCTTTGTCACAACTGAAGCACAAGTCAAGGTTTAAAAGAACACATGGAAATCCAGCATATAAGAGAAAGAGCTTGTAGAATTCTAGAGAGCTTAGAAGTTAATATTTTGTATGACTGCCTGCCATAAATCAAAGTTGGCTAAAAAAGTTTCACACTCTAAAGCACAACCCAACAAGTGACAAAGTGCTGTTCAAAAACTGTATTAACACAAGGCTCTCTTAGTAAGGAGCAAAGACTTGATGCCGTGGTCAAACGCCATGGTTTTTTCAGGACTCGGTTCAAGCAGCAGTTCTGTCAGGAAAGGAGAGAAAGGTCAGTGGAAGCTGGAGCTATTATGAGGATGGAGTGTCTTAACTGGATTAGGTTCTTCCTTGATGTTTCTAGGGAGGCAATGGTGGGACAGGAATGGACTGACCAGGGATCCACGGAGAGACCAGAGATGTGAAGGTTGACATGCAGCTGACTATGGCATATTGATTTCCTCAGTTCCTTTCTCAGAGGATGCAGACCAGCTTGGAAAGCCCAGGGAATGCTTTCCCAATATTTAAGACTCAACTTTGAAAACAGAGAAGGCAAGATATAAGCACAGGTTAAATTGTTGAGCACACTGTGAGTTTACATGATCTTGATTACCATGTCGATCTGACAGACAGTTGTGTCTTGAGCTAGTCCTTGGTGAGGAGCGGCAACTGAGATGGCTCAAACATTGGGCAGACAATCCACTCATGGCCACCTGAAGGGAAAAACACTAGAAAGGCAACGAAGGAACCCTAAACCACCTCAAAACCATGGGACCAACTGTATTTTCGCAACACAATCTGACCTCTGTTAGCTTTTATGTAATTTCCTTAAGTAGTCTTTAGGAATAACTCTAAATGCTTCTTGGAGGACATTCCAAGGCTCTTTTAAGGATGTTGGCTGCTTTTTCTTCTGTTCTCTGTCATGATGATCTCACACTGCTTAGGTAATGTTGAGTTCTGTGCTCCGGGGAGACCAATCCATGACCGATAGTGTCCCATTGTATGTTTTCTATCCTGATATGCTTTTACTATATTGGCAGTTTGCTCTGGATCATTGTCATGCCGAAAAGTCGGTATCACATGATCCAACACTGTTGATCCTTTTCTGTATTCATAATTCCATCGATAGATCCTCAACAGTGCCGGTTAAAAAGGAGCCTGTAACCATAACAGAGCCTCCACTCTGTTTTATGATGTGGATCACCATGATGCCAAAAATGGCTTCTTGACAGCCACCCTTCTACTGAAGACATTTCTCATGTGGCTTCAGTGAAGAGTAACTACAGGGCCAGATGCATTTGTTAGGTCTTAAGGATATGACTGTCAGATACTCATCATTTGCTGTAGATACATTTATAGATCCGCCACTTCTTCTTTTCTCATTCACTTAGTTTCCTTAAATTTCTTAAGGACACATTGCGCACCGGGCTGACATAGGCCAAATTTTCAGCTTATGGATAACATTGGTGATGATAAAAAAAAAGAATTTTATTTCTTTTAAAATACTTTTTACCCAGCTGCCTAAAGCAAAAGTGTGTTTTAGATTTAATATCAAATAATATTTTAGGTGAAACCTGCAGGACAAAAAAGTAAACTGGATCCTATTTCATAATTTCACCTGTTAAATGACAGATTACACTTTTTTTTGGTTTAACTTTTAAACTCTCGTCTCACTAAAACTGGTGTACAACCTACTTTTTTCCACTCTGATATGCACAAATTTGTGCATACAAATCTACACGGCTTTCTTTGTGGGTTTAATGGTCCAAAAAGGGAATTTCCATCATAAGAAATGTCAAGGGAAATTCCAACGCACGGCTAAAATGTTACCTTGAGGGGCATCATATTGGAAAATATTATCTCCGTTTTTTTTTTTTTTAACAGATTTACTAAAAACTGCATACAACTTGGGCCACTCTTCTTTTTGATCTGCAGGAAATTCTCTATTGTGACAACACCATGAACTTGTTTTACCATGTTACCTAATTATTCTGAAAAAAATAAAGATCACAGTAATTTAGTGGTCAATAAAATGTGTTCAGATTCATCTCATAGGTCATGACACACCACTCTTTCCTACATAAGCTGCCTTTATTTTTATTTTATTTATTTATTTTTCTTGCCTGTCCCGTTCAGTACTTTAGCAATCAGAACTGTTGTCGGAAGGGCAGGAAAGATGCCCAACAGATTTATTTTTTAAGTGGAGAAATTCAGTCCACTTGATTGATCTATATTATTATAAGCTGCCTTTATAAGTTAAAAATATTGGTATCTGTGTTAGTATCTGCAATATTTGATAGTGAATCGATACCAAAAATTGCAGCATTGCGCGCAACTAAGCAGATGTTCCTATTTAGCGACCCCTATAGGTAGTAGCCGAAAGAAGAGAAGATGTGTAATTTTTCCCTGGTCATGGCATCAATCGACCGGTACGTCAAGTTTGCTACAACAAAAGCAAATAGCGAAAGGTTTATTTCAAAATTAAAGCACTACATTTTAACGCTCTATGAATAAACCAATTTGTGCAAATATAGCATTTATTAATTATAAAAAACGATTAAGTTGGCATTAAAATAGCAAACGAAAATACCAGACGCCAAAGAATTGCATTATTTTGTATCGCCATTAGAGGCGCGATTTATTTTGGAATTTCTCACCGGAACTGAGTGAGAATGATATTAGCCAACTAGACAGCGTCTCAGCAGCATTTGTTTGTGTGTTTTGTGAAAGTCCACCGGTGATGTTGCTGCGAAGATAGGGGGGAAAGGTGTTCAGAGGCGCTGTTTGGAGCACAATTATCCGTCAGCTCTGCTAGGACAGGTAACGTGTTTAAACGGACTGTTGTTGGGGGAACGCTGTGACATTAGCAAGCTAACTTGGTATACGAACTGCTAACAGGCGCCCCTGCTGAAAGTGAAAATAAAAATTTTCTTGGTCGGGTGACCCAACACTTTTTGTATTTCCAATCTGCCACTAGAAAACACGAGTTTTTGCATGGTTTTCAGTGTTTATTTGCTGTGTTATAAGTAGAGCTGTGTCGATATTTTCCCTTTAAGAACGGCGACTTCCTTGTTGTGTTTATTTCTCAGACTGTGAAAGCCAAGGCTTTTCGCTGGAAGTCCTTGGTGTCACTTCAGTACTTCCTCCAACACGCGCATGAAATGTAACTAGGTAGTTATGAATAAAACAAAATGTCTTTAAAATAAATAGTTAAATTAATGAATAAGATATAATTTTATTTTTATAAACTTATTAATTGTGTTTTCTTTGCCGCACTACTCCATGCACTGATAAAATAAAATCGAACGTAAATGGCAAAGTTGTGAATAGGAAGAAAGCGCTGGAGAAACTGGTCCCAGTGAGGGGACTCATGAGTAACCGTTCAAAATAATCCTTGTTTGTGTGATTCTGAGCTTGTTTCAGACAGTTTATCTTCTGTCTGAAACGAGCTGTTCTTTAAGCCGATGTTCTGATGGTTACCTGTGCCTAAACAGATGAAGCAGGTGGGTGGTGTGAAAGATGGCCTTATTTGTGGTATCTGCTCTTATTGATGTCATACAGACCAAAATTGGGTTACAACCCCCCCCCCCAAAACAAACTGTCTAAAGTGAAGAGCTTATGGCAGGCTACAACCTGAGCTTCTGACTCTCAGTGATCACTTCTACTCGTCATTCATTAAAAATTTGGCCTTGTCCATTATGAGCATCCACCAATGTAACTGTATACATGCAGAAATAATCCTCACCCCTCACTTGGCTCACTCTGAGCCTCTGTTCAAGCCAGTTCTTCCACCACTGTGACATACTCTTATGTCACTTGAGCCACTTATTGACTTTGTTTGCACAAAACACATCCTGTTTATCCACGTGCAAACCTGCAGGAAGAACAAACCTTCCAGCTTAAACCTGGTTTAGACCGTGGTCACAGCGTGTTAAAAGATTCTTACGGTTTCTGGCGACTGGTATTTTTAGCTGGTTGGAGTTTTCCGGCTTTCTTTGACTGCAAAGCCAACAACTATAAGTTTCACTTCCTATAAAGTAAAAGTGAAGGGCCAAAGAATGATTCTGGTATTTTGAGAATATTCATTTCCTTTATCTATGTGAGATATACACCTAGGGAAATCACACCCGGTGTAAGCCGATCTCATTTATTTAGCCTTTTTTGTATATTTATCCTGAAAGCAGATTAATTTCCTGCAGGTGGGGTTTTCAGTCTGGCACACTGTAACCTTTAGCTTAGCAATGTGAAATTAAAACCCCTCTCAGCTTGGTTCGAGTATTTCAGGTTTCTGTTTTTTGTCTGACACATTTTCAGGATGTTGTTTCAATTGGTGCTGGCTTTCCTTTGTGGTGTTGGCGTTTGGGCCACAGAAAATACCACCACCCAGCAGGAACCGCCGCCGCTGCTGCTGGTGTCATTTGATGGGTTTCGAGCTGACTACCTGAAGAGGTTCCCCATGCCGAACCTGAAGCTCCTGTACAGCCAGGGGGTCCTGGTGGAGCAGCTCACTAATGTCTTCATCACCAAGACGTTTCCAAACCATTACAGCCTGGTAAGCCTGCTTTTTTTTTGTGTGCGTGTGTGTGTTTGAAAGATGATCTGTCTGATAGCTGTGTCTAATTCTGGTCTGAAAACATTTCCTTCCTTTGAATTTGATGCAAGAAATAAGCAGGTTCTTCTCTGAAAAACACGTTGCCTCAAAACCCACAGCCTTTCTTTCGCTACCGTTTAACCCAGAGGCGACAACACTCAGGATTTCCAAGAAAAAAACCAAAAGCCTCACTGCTTTCATCTTTCATCAGATTCACTAGTCGTTTCCTCCTGTTTATTTAGTCTGTAAGCATGCATTAAAAAGAAAGAACAGAGCTTTTGTTGAGCTGGAGTATCTCTAGAGTGAAAAGTTACACCAAAAAATTGACTTGGTCAGAACCATAGACTGTATATAAAAGATGGACATAGTGACTTGAGTTGGGAGATGCTGAACACCTGTGATTGACAAGTCATTAGCTGATGAGTAAACTCCTTTTAATCTGCCTTTCTGATTGCAAATAAAGAACACAATTAAGAGGGCTATTATTCTACCATATGGGTTGCCCCCAGGTGGCCAACAGCAAGAATGCAGGTTTAAAAGTTGGCTCTTGTTTTAATAATTATTCTAATTATTAATTAATGTCATTAGCTGCAAAATGTTTCACTGGGTCTTCTATATATTTATTTTTTTAAATCACGCAAGATTTTCAATTTTCCCGTAAAAGCCTTGTAAATGTGATATTGTCATTGAAGTTTGTTACTGTCGTCAGATTTAAAAGGAAATATAAAAAAAAATCAATTTCAAAGTGTGATATTAGTGCTACACGATTGTTTTTGATCAGTACTGTGATGATGGCTATTTGTCATGATCATTCATTTATTTTTATGGACAAAAATGTTTTTATTGCACTGTGAAGTAAGCATAACACTGCTATCAGATCCACGTACGGAGCTGTATAAAAACCTAGTGCTAAATTAAACTGGGGACTGTATTTTCAGTGCAGTTTTGTTGCTTGGCTGCGCATCATTCTTTGCATATGATTTGTTCTTGGTTTATACTGCTTGGCCTGTTGCTAAAGACTTCCAAGCAATGCATCAAGATCCACTTCTAGGAACAAGCTCTTTGCATTCTGCTGGGGCAGACATTCAAATCAAATCAATATTCAGTTAACTGGGTTCCCAAAATTTTCATCATTGCATTCACCTTTTAACATTTTGGAAGCTGCTTTTCATGCTTGAGTAATCAAGTCTCTTAAAGATAGATAATAGAACAAAATCACATAGACAGTATAATATTATTGTTTTTATTATTGTTACCTCTGCAGGTTACAGGGCTTTATGCAGAGTCTCATGGTATCCTGGCCAGTAGAATGTATGATCCCATCAGCAAGAAGCACTTCAGCCTTAGCAACGACACCGACCCGATGTGGTGGAATGGGGCGGAGCCCCTCTGGATCACCGCGCTGGACTCCGGCTACAGCACTGCAGCCATGATGTGGCCCGGCTCCGACGTGACCATCAGGAACCGCACACCTACACACTTCTTTCCCTACAACCCCAACGTAACATTCCAGGAACGACTGGGGAATGTGACAAACTGGCTGTTAGGAAATGAAAAGGTTGAAATATCATGTCTCTACGTTCCTATTTGTGGCGCTTTGTGGAGATGGTCTAATTTGGAAAAGCTGGAAGGTTTGACATTGTTTCTGATTTTTATAATCCCACCAGGAACAACGAGTGAAGTTTGCAGCTCTCTACTGGGAGGAGCCGGACAAATCAGGTCACACGTTCGGCCCTGACAACACCACCGCCATGGGCAAAGCGCTGAAGGAGGTACAGTCATTTGGTTATATTCAAATGCTCAAACAAGCTTACTAGGTTGTCATACTGCTACAGCAAACCTGCATGTACAGTGGAGGAAATAATTACTGGGTCCTCTGTTGAATTTGTAAGTTTGCTCACTTAAAAACAAATGAGTCTGTAATTTTTGTGGTCGTTTCATTTTAATGCAGAAAGACAAAATATCAGCCAAAAATCCTGAAACCTAATACATAAAAGTTATAAACTGATTTGCATGTCATGAGTGAACTAATTGGCTACCAAGCAGAAAAATTAGATATTATTGGAGGAGAAACCCTTGTTAGCAAGCACAGCTGTAAGACGTTTCTTGTAGTTGGTCACCATGTTTGGACACACATTAGGAGGGATTTTGACCCACTCCTCTTTCCAGAAACTCTCTAAATCCTTTAGGTTTCTTGGCTGCCACTTATAAACTTAAAGCTTTAGTTTTAAGTTTATAAGTGGCAGCACGACTGAGGTCTGGAGACCAGCTAGGCCACTTCATGACCCTAATGTGGTTCTTTAGCCACTCCTTTGTGGCCTTGGTGTAATGTTTTGGGTCATTGTCATGCTGGAAGACCCATCCATGACCCATCCTTAGTGTTCTGGCTGAGGGAAGGAGGTACTCATGCACTTTTTATGGCCCCATTCATTGGCCCCTACATGCAGTGAAGTCATCCTACACTCCCAGCAGAAAAACAGACCCAATCCATAATGTTTCCATTTCCGCGCTTTACTGTAGGGCTGGTATTCATTGGGTCACATTTCTCTTACTCTAAACACGGCGGATTGAGTCTATGCCAAAGAGCTTGATTTTGGTTTTGTCTAACCACAGCTTTCTCCCAGTCCTTCTCTAAATCAGTGAGATGTTCACTGGTAAACTTCAGACGGAGCTGTACATGTGGCTTCTCTGAGCAGAGGCACAACAAGATTTCAATCAAATGCAGGCTGGTGCGTTATCATTAACAAGCTCCTCCCATGTAGTTTTGGACTGATCCGAGACCTTTCTCTTGATCATCCTCACCACATC
This sequence comes from Perissodus microlepis, assembly GCF_051167445.1. Lineage (NCBI taxonomy): Eukaryota > Metazoa > Chordata > Actinopteri > Cichliformes > Cichlidae > Perissodus > Perissodus microlepis. Next base: position 11,523,225 of record NC_140482.1, on the reverse strand, counting down.
TTGCCTGGAGCTCCAGACCAATCTTCTGATATACTGTCTCTCCACTAAAATGAAAGACTAGTTCCAGTGGTGCAAGTCTTTTTTTTTTTTACTTGATGCAGACATTTGTGTCTGCTTGTGTGCGATTAGGTTGACGACAACATCGGCCTGCTGATGTCTGAGCTAAATCGGACCGGCCTCTGGGGTCGCATCAACGTGGTGATAACGAGCGACCACGGGATGGCCCAGTGCTCAGCCGATCGCCTCATACAGCTGGACGAGTGCCTCCCTGAAGACAACTACACACTGGTGGACCTCACACCTGTGGCGGCGCTCTTCCCAAATCAAAGTAACTGTGCTGAGCTCATCTCATATTACATAATGAAACTTGTGTCTCTGTTATTCTGTGCGCTCCCAGTTGCAATTTTCCATGTGTCTGCTGCCCAGGTGATCAAGCTGATGCTGTCTTCAATGCGCTGAGTAAGTGCCACCCCCACATGACGGCATACTTGAAGAAGTCCATTCCTGATAGGCTGCACTACCAGAACAATGTGCGCATCCAGCCAATCATACTGATTGCTGACGAAGGCTGGACCATAGTGAAGAAGGGGAACAAGTTGCCGAGATGTACGTGCTTTTTTTAAAAATTTATTTATTTTTAATAATGTTGAGTTTTTGATATGTTAAGAGTAAAAGACAAAAGCCAAAGCACAATGAATTAACTGCCTACAATATTAATGCCTGGTAATCCTCCTGTTACTCCTGTTTCCTTTTAGTGGGCGATCATGGCTATGACAATGCTCTTCCCAGCATGCACCCTTTCCTGGCAGCGACTGGGCCTGGCTTCCGTCAGGGTTATCAGCTGAACAGCTTAGAAACTGTGGATGTTTATGCACTCATGTGCCGCCTGCTGTCAGTGCCCGCGCAGCCCAACAATGGCACCCTGACCCAGGCTCGGTGCCTGTTGGCCGCTGAGGCCTGCGTAGATCTTCCCCTGGTTATCGGCCTGGTGGTGGGTGTCCTCCTGGTACTCACTACAATCACTGGTGAGTAAGAATAACGTGTCTTCTTGCTGTATTGTGTTGATGTGGGGGAAAAAAAGGGGACCCAGATTGGAACCCTGTGGAACCCCCCCAACATTTTCTCAGCCTTTCCATTAGATGAACAAGCTATGATTTTTTTTTTCTTTTTTCTCCTCCTCAGTTTTGTTCAGGTCTCTGAGCACTCGCCGCCAATCAGGGCCTCGGCCTTTCCGGAGGCTGCAGGTCGACTATGATGATGATGACGACGACCCCTTGTTGGAGTAAACCAACTGTGTCGCAAACAGGTTTAGAACCACGCATTTATCAAGAGCAGACCACAATGCAACCCAAAACAAGAATGTAAAAATGTAATCCAGGCTAAAAGCAAAAAAACAAAACAAAAAGAAGCTGCTTCAACTAAAGCCTGGAAGGAAATGCAATCTGTATAATTTAGTAGGCCTATCACTTACTTCCCCATTATTATGCAAAGAGAGTACAATTGTGCAGTTTATTACGTGATTGTGTTATGAGACATAAATATGTCATGCTACCCTTTCAGCTGCTCCCCAGGCTTTGCTCTTGGGAGCACATAAAGGTTAAAGACAGAAACATATGAGGGAGTTCAGAGTTCAGCGAACAGACTCAGAACCTTACCAGAGATCTTTTTTTTTCTCCTTTAAAGATTATAATGTCAAGCATGTTCACACAGCTTCCAGCCTGGCTACTTTCAGATCACGCTGTAAGAGTCCCTTTCTGACGATGTCAACAAACCATTTGAATTTGGAAGATCATTGCTGGTGGTGAGAACGGAGTCGCTGCCAACGGTCTCAATCCAGGGGTCACATTTTCCAGGGACGGTGCAGACTAGAAAGGAAAGCTGGGAGACAGAGTGGTAGTGACATGCAGGAAATGGCCAAGAGTGGACTTTTTATACCATAACTAAACATGGCACTTTTCTTATTACACACACTCCCTACTGCATTAACAGTTTAGCCTGTATTATGTTTAACCTTTCTTTAATTGTCTGGTATTATGATTGTAAAATATGCTGCTCTGCTTCCTGTCCACGTTGGTGATCGGTCCGCTCACAGCTAGACTGGGAATCCGTGGATAACAACGTTTGTGTGACTGCTAAGCCTGATTACAGAGGTCGGGTTTAGTGAACCCAGATAATGAAAAGACATCCCGGGTGTGGAAAACTAGTTTAATAATACAGGCCTCAGGTCTGCAGATCCCCTATGTTGAGTCGTGCACTGGTATAAATACAGCTGTGGGTAATGCTATATTCTGTTGTTGTTACTGAGTCTCCATAATGTTACTGCTGTTAAAAATCCTTGGACTTGAACATGTGACAAGAAGCCAGTGATTAGCTGTGAAATTTTGGGGAAATATTGGCGAAGTCTTTGGTGGGAAGATGGTAACAATGAGACTGATATTATTATTATTATTATTATTATTATTATTATTAATATTCTCAAAGAAGAGACAAAAGCTACTGACTACTTTCATTTATCTTACTTTTCTTTCCATTTTTCTTTGGTAATGTTGTTTGAAGTTGTGTGCTGTTACATTTTTAACAGCAGAGGGAGCCACTAGCTCATTTAACTCAGCTGTGACAAAGATTTGATTGTGATTAACCTTCAGTTTTCTTTATGTGGTGTTCTGTTTTTTTTGTTGCACTGTTGCCCAAGTCTGCCAAAACCTGAATTTTAAATCTGAATTGGTACAATAATATGAATTTGTAGAATTACAGGTAATTCCTCACAGTAGCTTTTTATGCCAATTGTTCACTTTACATGAGGGTGTGTCAGGGGTCCATCTGTGCTTCCTGTATATGAGTGATACCAAAGACTGTTAGATGCACAAAGAAATAATCAGCACTTACGTTTTTTTTTTTTCTTACACAGGGATTTGTATTACAAAATTAAAACGGTAATTGTTATTTTTAGCATCGGATAGGTTAGCTGCACACTTTTTTCTTTTCTTTTTTTTTAAGAAACAGTACAAACGCAAATTCAGGTAGTAGTTTGAAACTTGAACAGTAATTTCAAAGGCTGTTTTATTTAATCTGATGCTCACAGAGGGAGCAACCACAGGTCTGCTGTCCTGATCAAGGAATTTAGATAGAGCACACGCCTGTTAGCAGGGATCAGAAACTGTCACCGCTCAAGGTCACAGCATGAGCCTGTTGATATTTAACACTCCTATTACTGGCAAATTCAACAACATGACTCGAACCAATGAGGGATGGATCCATATGACACATGTTTTGTGGGAATGTTGCTCTTGTGCTTGTAACCTTTCCTGTTTCCCCCCCAAAATTTTAAAGAACATCAGTGACACACTGCTCCTCCTCACCAGAGCACTAGATGAATATTTAATAACATAAAAAAAACTTGGGTGAAATATTTTCTGTACTTTTCAAGGGATTTATTGAGTATAACCACATTACAGAATAAAAACATACAACTTGCACTCAGTGCAGAGCTGCTTGCATACTTTAACCATTTAGAATGTGAAACCCTAACTTTTGTAAAGTTTGCCATGTGATGTTCCCTCTTCTGCATATTGCACATATAGTTATTTCTGATGGCTTTATGTAATGTGCACATATGTGGGCAGCTGTGGCTCAGGAAGTAGAGCAAGTTGTGCACTGAGTTAAATTCAGGCCACTGGTATGACAGTTTTTTGTTTTGTTTTTTTTTTAAATGCAGATGTCATATCCAGGTGTTTAAATGCTACATGTATGCTCTCTGTATTGCACTCGCATCAAGGATTGATGTTTAAAGTTACTGTTTTTAGAAGTGTAAAAGAAATCTGTACTATGCAAATTGTGTCTAACATGTCAAAATATTTGTGTAGTTACGAGATTTTGACAAAATAAAAAATGTTGGGAAGCTTGATTCGTCTCTTTGTGTAGTGATTCTGAGGAGGATTAAAACTCCTTATGTCAGCTGGCATTGGGAAAAACAACCGAGACACCTTTGGGAAAAATTAATTTATATTCCTTTATATTTTTTTTTCTCCATCGCAGTCACATTACAATGTAATAAAATGATAAACATATAAAATCAAACTCAATACTGACGCATATACATTTGTTCTGTGTTCAAAACCAAACGAACTGTACATGTTTTCATTTATATTTCTTTCACATCATTTAAAATCTGTCATAATTTCTATGTAGTCATCTGTCTTATTGTAAATCTTTGTCTCTTCACAGATAAATAGACTTTATTTTCAGGAGGTATTGTAACAAAAATAACACATTTCCTAATGGTGGCTGCCTAGAATCACCGAAAATATCATTCAACTCTTAACCGTAATGCTTAGGTACTATCGTAGACACGCAATACACAGACAAACTGAAGGTACATGATGGGTCTTCTCGTTTCCCTCCCATTTGTATTTGTTGTGAATTAGGGAAACCCCCTGAATGGTATCTCTCATGAGCTGACGTGGGAGCGATTTGAATTTCTGTAGTGAAGTTAGGAGATGTTAGCCAGACAGCCCGACTCGCATATGAAATGTAATACACGCCCATGTTTTTTGTGATTGCACTGCACTCAGCTAGTTGATTATATGTGGAGTTTAAAATGTCCTCCTTATCAAATATATACATTTTTATCACAATCACCTGGACTGCAGGAAAAGGGAAATGGATAGTTAGCTTTTTTTGTTTTTGTACGAGATACTGTATTTTTAGTCAGAACCAAACTAGCGAGCTAATATTTGGAATTGGGGTGAATTGAGAAATTGAACATTTTTCTAATGACTGACTTGGAAAATATGGACAATTATAAAAAGATGGTGCTGTCATGTCTAATGATATGTATGCTAAATATACGACTAAAAGATAAATCAGAAATGTGACTAGAAGTCACAAACTCTCTAGATAAGGTTTGTACAGAGACTAGATGTGGGAGAAGTTTTCTTTTATAATAAATGAATACTTTCGATTTAACATTTTATATCTTTTATGTTATTTATTCCAAACAAAACCAATTGTGCGAAAAAAATTTTTCGTTTGCGTTAGCTTTTTGGCCAGAACTAGCTAGCTAGCTAATTAGCCATTTCCTTGTACGTTAAACTGAAGCAAAATAATTACCCAGTGGATTTTTTAATTTGACATTTTTGTAGTAATATGTAAGCAAAGACAACCTGAATTGATGAAGTGATAAATGTGCAAGATTGAACTCAGAAATCAAGATTAAGGTTAAAAAAAAAATATAATTATTTGTCAGAATGTTATGTTAACTTTCATTTTTACATTTACCATTATTTTGTCTTGTTAATTTTTCCCCATAAACATGAAAGTCTTCTCTCTGAATTTTCTGTGAGTAAAATCATAATGTATAACAAATTATTTTGTTATATATTATGATAAACATTTCTTGTGAAGGTTTCTTTTGAAAGAAATTATTGCTCAATAATTATTTTATTTTAAAGTAAAAAAAAGGAGCACAGTTGTCTGGCAAATCACCTCCAAAAACTTCATCCCACCCACAGAGCTAATATCAGTGTGCTTATACTCAAGACAACACAATGGCACAGATTCCTATGAAAACACAGCTTCCAGTCAGGCTGAATTTTTCTTCTCTCGTTTTACATTCTGGATATTTAGAAAGAACATTTACTATCGGTACATTTCAAAGAGCCATCTAAGCAAACCCATGGAACATAGATCCAACTGAGAAGGATTACCAGAAAAAGGTATTTACAATCAAAATGCCACCCACAAGAAAATAAAAGTTACTTTTGCACATCGAAGTCGCTAGAGCTACTCCCCCCCAAGCTGAAGAACATGGTAGAAAAGCATGACCCTAACAAAATAAAAGCTCATGGTACGTCTAACAGGTACTTCCAAGTTAAGGTTTAGTTTGACCCTGCCCTGTGCTTATAGTATCCAAACCTGAGTCAAACCACTGAAATCCTTTTTGTTCATTTTCTGTGCCAAAACTACCAAACCTCTTCGGTTCCTCAAGGAAAGGATTTGAATTGTCATAGGACTCAGATCTGGTAAAAACTGGTCTGAGATCAGAAACAACTTAACATCTGGCCTCAATAAAACCATACTTTCACAGCTCTAGACCAAGCACGCAAAAGAATATATGAAGCATTCATGACACGGTATGGTAGCTTGTTCTCAGACACACACACACACACACACACACACACACACACACACACACACACACACACACACACACACACACACACACACACACACACACACACACACACACAGCCTTACCACAGGCCTCATATGCTTTGTAGACCCTGATAGTGGAACATTTATGTATTTTATCCAAAGGAAAAACAACTCCTTGGTTTTCATTTCATTTTCACAGCAAGATACACATTCCTCAGTCGGGAGGTGGCATTCATCCCAGTTATTCCCAAGGTACAGTTTTCCCCTCCCGACCAATTTTAAACCATCAGAAGTCAATCCTGATAGAGAACAATGTAAAGTCCATAAAAATAATCACCAAATTATTTAAGAAAAATGCAAAAAGCTTAAAATCTGTAAACAAATGGTACATCGCATATTTGCAATTCTGCACATCAACACTTTATGGTTTATTCCTTCCTCCTAAGAGAAAAAAAAGCCTAAAACATATATATAAAAACAAGCAACGCGTGAGAACAGTGATGTGGTATTTCTGTAAAGGTTATCTAAGGCCAGAACCTTCTTGCTTGTAACCTTGCATAGCTGTGGATGTGAAGCCATACAACAGTGACATAACACCGACTGGATTTAAATTCTCTTACAGTGTGGGCATGAATAAGGCTCTGGTTTTCTCGATGAAGGAAGAAACTTATCACTCAGAGCGCGCAGGCTCAGTCATAGGCCCAGTGTGGATGATTTTTGACTGCTGGGTGACACAACCGAGACTGATGTATGATACCTGGACTTTGATCATGAGGCTATTGCTGAGTCTGAACGCTCCTTATGAGTAGTTCCATATAAAGAGAGAGAATTGTATTATTTGGTTGCTTCTAACCTGATTTGGCTATAATAAACCTGATTTCTCATTGGCTGGAGCTCTGGGTGCAAAGAGCTGTGGATTGGATCAAAAAAAAAAAATCAGCGGTCAATGCTGTGGGAAAAAAACAAGCGGGGCAGCTGCTCTTTGTTCAGAAACATATAAGCTGTGACTCTTGGCCATTTATATTTACTCTCAAATCCAGATCGCTCATGCAAGATTATTTGTTTTTCTGTGAAACGAGCAGGAGATGCCTGACTGCGCTCTCTAAATGGCACATGACGCTGTTTTCCTTTGATTTCTGCGTGTTGACGCTATTCTTCATGTACAGTGCATGTCCAGATCAGAGTGTACCAGAAAAGTAGCACCACCCTCCTATGACTCATATCTTAAAAAAAAAAACCACACACACACAGAAAAAAAGAAAGAAAAAAAGAAACCACGTCCACTTCAGTCGAGCAGATAAGGCATTGTTGCTTTGATGTGTTTCACAGAGACGGAAAGTGTTGCTGTTTTTACAAACGCTGTCAACATGAAGGAATTAGACTGTTTCATCGATCTGAATGTTTGATACACATATTTGGCTAATTCTTCACCGTAACCACAACTATACAAAAACCCATCTAGCTTTACTCAATAGCACCATATGAATATTGTTCCCAAATTCTAAAGGGGTAAGGGAATACTGGACATTGGTGTGTGAGTGTGTTTGTGTGTGTTCAAGCGGTGAGGTAGGGATACATCCCATGTTATTACACTGCTTTTCATTGTGTGTCTCTCCCTGCTTCAGAGGAAAACCGTGTGTGTTTGTGTGTGTGTGTGTGTGTGTGTGTGTGTGTACACTAAGCACATCTCCCCCATGTTGGAGACTTGCATAGCTTCTGCAGGACAGGAAGAGCAGTTGTCCGTTTGGACGGAGCCTTTGGCACAGCCTTGGCTGATAACTGAAGGCAGTACTCAAGTTGCACCATAGAATTCAAAGAGACAATCTGCCCTTATTGCACCATAAGTACATGTGTGTTTTGTATTTGCACCATATGAAGTGGGATTAGCAGCCAGTTGACTCTGAAGCTCGAGAGTGTTGCACCATATGAACACTGATGCTGCTGCTTCTGTTACGCGTTCACAACTAATGTTTCTACTCGCCGGATCGCAGCAAATGGACTGATTTGTCTGTTTTGTTAGTCGGCTAGCACCACAGAAAAATAATGTGAGCCCACCTATCGTTCACACTTAAAGGGACGCTGTATTTCTGCTTTTAGTCTCCTTATTTAAATAAAAAAAAAATTCCACACTGGGGTAATTATTACAGTTTTATCTACTGATTAACTTTATCAGTCATTAATGGTGTTCTTAACATCCGCCAGTTCATCGGTGAACCACTTTGGTGGTAGGGTTGCTGTTAGGGTTGCATTTCACCAAACAGGTGAAAGCTCTAAATGGTAGATGTGACCCTAACCCTTAAACAAGCCTTAGGGTTAAAGCTGGCAATGTTTCCCAAGGTAAGGATCAGGACTATCATTATCGCTAACTTTTGGTTTTTTGTTGCTCCAACTTTGTCATTTTTCTCTGAACTTTCATACACAGAATTTGTAGGAACAGCCAAGGACAGAGGATATTGGGTCTTGGCATTGTGTCTTGGTTGTTTGAGTACGATAGCTGACTTTTTTGCTTTCCAGACACTAAGTGGTTCACAGCTAATAAGCAGCGGGGTTGATAGTTAGCACCTGTAAGTCTGAAGCGATGTTTCTGAGCCAGAAGAAGGTGGATTGCCCACTTTGCTATGGGGACAGGCTGTTTTCTCAAATAGAGGAGTTAAGAAGTGTCTTGGGGTCTTGCTCATGAATGGGGGAAAATGGATTGGGAGGCTGACCAGAGATTGGTACAATGTTTGTAGTGATCCGTAACTATTTGGCCACAAACTGTGAGTAGTGACTGAAGGAATAAAACGGTGGATACAACTACCATAAAGAAGACTCAAAAGACTGTCTGGACTCATCCTTAGAGATAAGGTAAGGACTCAGAGTAGAGATGTTTCTTCTCAGCATATAAAGACACCAAGTGAGGTGTTTCGGGCATCTGACTAATATGCATCCTGCAAGTTTCTTAGGTGAGACTACTGAGGAGAGACCTTGGGTAGACCCAGGACAAACTAAAGATATTGTCTCTTGGCTGTTTTGGGAATGCCTTGGTATCTTCAGAGTCAGTGGCCATGGAAAGGGAGCTCTGGTCATATCCGACAAGCTTTTCTACAACCAAATTTTAATGTGATACCTTAAAATTGCAGGTTTTACCAATAATTCAAAAGATTCTCATACTTCTGGGTCACTGGTTGAAATCAATCACAGAATTATAATTTGAGGACTAATAAATTAATAAATTACGTATATTTACAAGTCGCCCTCAGAAAGACTTTGACTTTTACCAAAATTACAAAATTTGTTGACGTACCTCAATTTTAACTCTCTCTATACCCAGCCCTCATAGCAAAGGCGGTTGTAGAAAGCAGGAGAAACTGGGCTCATGGAACGGGATCGGAGGAAACACCCCCCCAACGGCGTGAGATTTCAGGAGTTGCACCGTTCCCGTTGACATGCTGATGACTAATATCTCAGCTCATGTGTTTTTGCCTGCCAATGTAACAGCTTGGATTACAGGGGTAAACAAACCAAAAGAAATAAATAATGAGCCATACACCACAGCTCAGCCGTGGGTGGCTTTGGAGGAGTTGATATTGGACACGAAACAGGAGAAGACAAGTCACTGGGAGGGTTGTGATGACTGAAGTCCAAAACTGTTTTATGTCAGCTTCAGTGGCAGCACCCTGTTAGTGTGGGACCAACATGATTAAGCTATCACACACAAAAAAATGTAGTAGACCTCGATCACAAACAATTACTCTTGAATCTACCCTTATTTTTATGATATAAAAAGACCTCCCACAACTGCTTGGAGCATAAAAGGAAATGATGGAGAACTTCCCCTAAGATGGCATTCAAATTCCACACTTTATTTCCCTCCCAGATGAGCAATATGGTTATGACCAACATCGTCTAGGACTTTACTTATGCTATTTTATAGTATATCTATGTAGAGTCTATGACATAGCCTAGGCAAGCAGACATTGCCAGGCTTTTGTAACAGTTGTTGGGAGCTGCACTGACGCCACATGTAGTTACATACTGAGGGAGGTGCATGCACGAATATAGCGTAGGGCTTCAAATGAGTTTGCAGTCATGATGTACCTATGGCACAGATTTAAGGCAGAAACATTTCTTATGAATCTTGTTCCACTAACATGGAAGTCAAGTCTTTAAGAGTCTTCCGTTTGTTTCAGAATTTTCAAATAGTTGGGAGCTTTAATGCATGGCTTATATATTCATGAAATCTGAAACTGCGTTTTAGCTAACATCTAATGAAAGCTAGCTAGTCCTGTGTAGGTGTTGTAGTTTGGTTTAAAACGGTTAAAGACACTGAAATCACCATAATTTTTTTTACATTTTTACTTTTCCAAATGTTCAGCAAGAAATTATTTTAGTGCTTTTGTAATATGCTTTAAGAAGCGACTGTTTTTCATTTTTCCACGTTACAGCTAACATGTTGCTAACTGCCCTCAACATACTTTTTTCAAGTCTATCTTAAGGATATAGTTGGGCTTGCTTTGTTCTATGCTCAATTGGCCTTTGAGTTACATGAGGAAAGTTGTACTAGTTCTTTATCTCTCCATTAAATATGAATTCCTGCAAGCAGACTGCCTAGGTTAGCATAACAACCAAAAACAGGTAGAAACCTTTAGCTTTCAAGATCTCGAGTCAGCAAGTCCTGCCACAAAATCTGAGTTGTTGACATCGTGTAGGCAGAAACGAGCATAGAAAAGTAACTATTTTGTTGATAGAAATAACATTTGCTACAAATTCATATACATGCTTTTATTTATTTAGATAAGTATGAATTTATAACATAGAATCTACCATTGCGCTACACAAAGTAACCCAGATTAGCTGGAAAACTTACTCCCCTGATTACCCTGATAGGTCAGGTATCAACTAACACATTTCTTTTAAAAGCCCTGATCAATAAGAATTATAATTTTTATAGTATGAATTTGTTTCCATATTTTGAATCACAAGCACATGAACTCCAAAATTCGAAGAGTTACTCTTTTACTGTCTTAGGAGCAAGTAAATGTGCAATTATTCTTAATGGTAGATGGTTTGGCTACTTTCTGAACCCACAAAAAAACTATTTTTTACATTCATCTTTTTGTATAATTTAAATAAGACAAGATGCTAGCTACTAGATACTTTAGGAGAAGACATCCAGGCTAGCTGTTTTTACCTGTTTTCAGTTTTTTTAAGCTAAGCTAAGCTAATCAACTCTCTAGTGCTAATGTTTTACTTGTTGCCTTTGACAAGACAACAAGTAAATCTACTAAACTAAAACTGTCCTTTTGAGAAACTGTAGCTAAAATTTTAGATTCTTTAAAATTGAGGCTGCAAATGTAAAAATTGTTGTTTGAGTGTGCATTGGATGCCATTACTGCCACTTTGTCTCCATCTTTTCCATCATGCTCGGCCACTCTCCCCGTTAACCTTGTCAGTGATGTCGAGAAACTGATGTGTCCAACAACAACATAACAACAGATTAAAAAACATCCTCTCTGTACATAGTAAATATATACACTATCTTTTGACCAGACTAATAACGACATGTTACAACTCATTTTATTAAAAGTGACCGTCATTGTGTCACATCCTTTTATTCTTCTTAAACCTGTGAACGCGTGCAACATAAATGGCTTGCGGTGGTCAAGGACTCCATCGTAAAACTACGCTTATTTTTCATATTTTTACTTTTTTTTTTCTTTGCAGCGGAGCGCGCACATGTGAAATTAAAGAAATGAGACCAAGTGAGGGACGATTAAAGTTAAATAGAGTGACAAAAGGTTTAAGAGAGGAGGAGACGGACTCGCGCCGAAGCAGCTTGTTGAGTCATGGCCATGGGACTCACAGGTCGCAGGTGCCCGCAAGGAATGTAAGTGTGATCGCGTGTGCGCGCACACATATAAGTGTGACAGATTGCTTCTGTGTGTGTATGTGCTTATATCAAGTGTGACTTTCTGTGCATGAACGTGTTTCTAAATCTTCTCTAAATCTGAACATCCACATATACATACATGTTTTTTTATGGTGCACATGTGCTTTTGTGTACTTGTCTGTATATGTGTGTGTGTGTGTGCTGATTTGTGTGTTTGTCAGAGTGAGGACTCATACTGCAACAGTTCATACAGGAGGGGTCCATCACGATAGCGGATGCCCACAGCGGCTGGCGTTATGTACTGCAGGATGTTTATAGTCCTCCGCAGGCGCCTGTCTACATAGTGGGCATCCCATGCTGGGTAACGCTTCCTGGGCATGTCGATCTTTATAAGCGGGCCCTCGGGCTTGGAAGTGGGTGGCGCAGACCTCACCTGGAAGACGGGAAGACACGTCTCGGCCACATCCTCTTCCGTCTGTGACTTGGCCATGTGGGCTGGTGTGGGAGGGGCTGTGGGTGGGGCTGACGGGGGGAGAGGGAGACCCCAGAGCAGCTGGGCACAGCAGGATGAGGCGGGACTTGGCTGGAGGTGGGCAGTGGCAGGATGGAGGAAACCGTAGTACAGCAGCATGACCAGGACGCCCCCTGCGAATGTCAGGTAGACGCTGCACAGTGCCGGGACGGCATAGGAGTCGGTCAGCACTGGATCTCTGTAGGCATACCTACAGGATGACAGGTGACAGTACAGGGGTTAAATTAATAGATGTACATCTACACGTGTTTATAGCAGTAAACCATCTTTCCCACTGGTCCCCCAAAGCTGATTATAATTGTTTTATCTACTGATGGGTAGCCCAGTGTGTATTTTAAAACATGGTTTATTAGTGGAGTTGTACTTAATATTAATAATCTAAATCGGCAAAATAATTTCTAATCATCGTTTTAAAATAAATGTAGAGTCGTACACTCAGTAACCCTTCTTTTAGACAAGCCCCTGCATGCTGCAGGTGGCACTGCTAGAGGGAGAGGAGGAGGGCACCAAACTTTAAAGCGATCTGCCAAATTAAGCTAGCAGTTTGTTTGCATACACGCAGCTTTTTGCTTTAGCATATTAAAACGACTGCACAAACATGTAAAGCATGCTGGGGGTGGATGAGAGCACATGAAAAGATGGATGAATTTCAATAAAGCCATGACTGTGATGACTCTGGCTGCCAGAAACACTGTCATCAACTGGCAAAACAATTTTTCGGTGTACTACTTACTGGCCCTGGGCCATGTGGCCATCAGTTATGTTGCAAGTAGTATGGCAGTAAACTCATCAAGAAAGCATTTACTAGCCTTTTATTACATGAATATTGTGATATAGGCTTACCTTGCTAGTGTTGTAAATAGGCTAAGCCTTGGTAAGCACTTATGGTATACTTTAAATGTGTCTGTTTACTTCTTCATTTCAGAATAAATTTGAAGTCTGAGCAGGATACAATACAGATTAAATACTCAGCAGAACGAGAACAAGTAACCTTCAAAATAAAACAGGAAGTAAAGAATGAAGGGAAAGACCAAGAGAACACAGGCAGCATAGAAAAGATAAAAAACTCCAAAATTACAAAGGAAGGGAAAAAAAAAGAATTTATAAGAGAATTAGAAAGAGATCATTACACAGATCATTGCCATTTAGCTTTGTGAAGCTGGATGAACCTTGTAGGTGCGAAACTGAGAAGCTGCAGGACGCTGCGTGCCTTTATGGTAGCTCCTTGTGAAGTAAGAGGTACGCCTACCTTTTATAGTTTTTGGATATTCTTGCATACATTCTGTGATATTTATGTGAAAAAACATATTTTACGATTTTACGCTTGTTGCATCAGGGATGTCAGAGAATGCAAACGACGCTAAACTCACCACAGGCCGGTCAGGATGCTGTTCTCGGCCAGCACCACGGTGTAGTACGCCACCATCCTGTATCGCGTCCGACCCTCTTTCACGTTGAACCAGCAGAAGATGTAGACAATGCCAACCACCATGTTGAAGAGCACCTCCTCCCACTTGGACATGCAGAAATCAGTGCCTCCGTGCACCACCCAGAAGGCCATGGCGCACCAGTGGAGCACCACGAAGATGCCGAAATAGATGTGGAAGAGGGAGGCAAAGAGGGCGAGCGAGAGGACGCGGGAGAAGATGGTGAAGAGGCGCCAGAAGAGGTGCAGCAGCGCCCCGCGGTAACTCATGCTGCGCTGGTCGTCACGAGAGTCTCGGAGCAGTTTGTGGTAGGAGGCCAGAACCCAGGCGAGAGACAGGAGGGAGGCTAGGGAGGAGATGCCTGCAGGGAGACACAGAGGTGGATGATTTCCATGCTTCTCCTGTTTTGTATAAACACGACATTATAATGACTCACTAGGGAGGGAGAGGGGGGAGGGTTGTTTTGTGTAATGGTGTGAGCATACAATAAGTAAGAGGTAGTGTGTGTCACGACCGAGACATTTGGTAATGACGAGTCTCAAATGCAAAGTTATTTTTAATGTCCCAGCTGCTGTGTGTATCCGCCCCCTTGTGTACTCGTCACATCTTTCCATTAAGGTAAACTGTGTCCCAAAACTCCAGAGTGAGCGCGATGAATAACACCAGTGGGTGGCCGCCCAAGATGATGCATGCAACACGGAAGAGGAGGATGATGGAGTCTGACTCGCACATCGCTTTCTATCTTTGACAACCTGAACAACAGTAAAAACCTGCGAAATCCAGCAGCCATCTGCAGCTACACATAATCAAGCACAATAGGTGCAAATTGATAATTAGCACTTGAGCAGCTGCTCATTTGCATGCTGTTTGCCGGCTACGCGAAAACATGCTATTACGCCGGTACAGCGCAGTCTGTAAATCCATCCAACCACCTACACTGTAGCGTCTCGGCTCGGTTCTCCTGGATCATGATGCAGAGCTGCAGGACCAACTGAGGCGCTGACTCCAGAAACGTTTCCAGCAAACGCAACATGTTGACGTCGGCGTACTCGAACATCATGGCCCAGTACCAGCGCCGCTGGTGCTCCTTCTGCCGACGCGACATGACGCCTAGGTACAGTGTCCTGATGTACCTGTAGGGGTTCAGAGGGGCAAACACGCATATGTCAGGCTTTTCTACACACTTTCAATCAGGGAAGTCAAACTCATTTCACGTCGTGGGCCATGTACGGCCTGCTTTGATCTTAAGTGTGCCAGACTCACTTAAGATCAAAGTGTAAAGCAGTTTATCTGCACATTAAATCTCTGTGATATCACAATGTAATAAAGAAGAAGTGTAAATTCAACAGTACATGTTAGTTTTTCTACATGATAAAGAAATTACTCTTTGGGCTTAAAATGTAAGAAATAAATGTGTAAAAATTACAGTAAAAGTTCTGGATTGTCCTGTACGTTTGAAGCAGAATGTTTTTGTTAAATCACAGAAAATATCTTTTTTAATTAATTAATTATATTTTACTGAGGACAAACTGAAAAAAACTTAAATTTCTATAGTAGATCATGAAAAAATCTATTACTTCATTACTTTGATGTAGTATGGATGGCGAACAAGATGTCAACTTTATTAAAATATAGATAAATTCAAAATTTACGCCCTCCTTCAGACTCCTCCAAAGATGTCCACTGGGTCGGGTTGGAGCCTGTGCTGGGCCACTTCTGGCCCTCAGGCCTTATTTTTAACACACCTCCTTTAGATGCAAAAAATATAAATAAAAAATCTGTATGCTGTCACTGATAACAGATCTCCCTAATATGGTCATCTAAGGCACACGAGCAGCTTCCCGCCTGCTGGAGGGCCGGCCAATTAGAAAAAGCTGGTTTAAAGGGAGCCAAAAGAACTGGTCTCAGACGGCAGTCAAACTCGTGGACTTCATCAAGGTCCCGTATCAGACAGATATGGATTATTTTGAACTCTACCAGAGTCCAGGAATAAGAATAAGGAGCTGGAAATGAGCCTAATAGGTCACATCTTCCCTTGCGTTCTTTCGCCTAATCGGGCAACTAAATCAAAACCAACACTCTGACTTATTCCTGTTTCACCTGATTGGTGGCTGTAAATATTTCTAGCCTTCATTACTTCATTACGCTGAATTTAACCTTTCTATAAACAGCCTTGAAGAGATGCTGATCTATACGTGCTGGATGTGGGAAACTACAGCACATGTGGGCGGGATGTAGGCAGTGATCTCAATTAAACTGCCTCACTGCCACACTAAGCGTGTGTGTGTGTGTGTGTGTGTGTGTGAGGAGTATGCACACAAATGTAAATGTGCTGTAAAAATAAAATCCTTCAGCTTCCCCATGCATGGCTGCAGTGCATGCATGGGTGTCCTCCATGCAGACGTGCACTTCTACATTATGTACAGTACGCCTATTAGAGCTGGAGGTTAATTCACGCCCCATAAATAATGCAGCGTCCCTGGAAGAAAACGCCCACATGTGCATCGATTTACAGCACGCCGGCCCTCCCAAACGAACCATTTCGAGATGTTTTGGTTTTAAAATAAGGCCAGAAGGATGTGTGTCCTTGACTCAAGAGCAGTGAAGGATAAATAATCAGTATCATTTGTTTGGCTTCTGTAAACAGGAGCTCTGGTCTGCAGTGGTCACGGTTAGTGTTGAGTGTAGCAGGCGAGCTCCTTAATGCCCTGACATGGAAGGAGGTGGTCTCAACCAAGTACAGCTGATCTTCCATCCAGCCCACCCTGCCCCCACCACTCTCACTTCTCCTTCCTCTCCCCTCCCCCTTCTTTTTCACTCCACTTGTGCATGTCCTCACCCCCCATCTCTCCCTCTCCACAGCCTCTCCATCTCTCAATTTCAATCAGGCCGTGCAATTTCCCCAGCTATAACCACCCTTTCTCGCCCTCTTCTCCCCCACCCTCTCTCTATGCTCCTTCCCATCCGGCCCGGGGTGAGTCCATTCTGCGGGCCAAGGGGGGGGACAAATACTGGGAAGTGTGTATGGGTGTGAGAGAGGTTGATTTAACCCTACAACCAAAGCATAGAAGCTGTGTAGCACATCAGCATAGTAGGACGTAAACACACACACACACACACACACTACTCTACTCTCCCTGCTGCCCACCCAGGGGCAAGTGGACACCATTAAGAAGTCTTCTCAGAGAGAAGAGAGAGGAGGGAGGGAAGAGAGCAAACGTTGTCCTTACATAGACTGGGAGGCTGGAAAAGAAAAAAAAACAAAACAGCGCACTCGTGTTACTTCTATAACTACAGTGTGTGTGTTTGTGTGTGTAGACCAAGCTGCATGCTTATATGAGGCAAGAAGCCCACAATGAAAAGAAGTGTGTGTATTTCAGTTTTTTCCCCCAACAGTGCTTTTAGCACCACAATTAACACCTAACATTGTCCAACTGTGGGAATATATGTGTGTGTCTGTGTGTGTGTGTGTGTGTGTGTGTGTGTGTGTGTGTGTGTGTGTGTGTGTGTGTGTGTGTGTGTGTGTGTGAGAGAGAGAGAGAGAGAGAGAGAGAGAGAGAGCGAGCGAGCGAGCGAGCGAGAGAGAGATGTGCTGCCAGAAGCGCAGATGCTTTTCCTCTTTGTACTCTCCATGCATGCTGACACTCATGGGAAGAGCCTTGACACCGTTTTTCCACTGTTCACACACACGTGCTGACATGTGTCAGCGCACACACAGATACACGCAAAGGCATGCTGACATTTCAGAAGGGAAGAGCCTTGACCAAAAGCTGGAAATGCTGGGAATCTGTTCAGCACCATGGAGAGCGCTTCGGTCAGCCCTTAAAACACACACTCTGAAGGATGTGGCTCACTTTGTTTCTTTACACTGTGTGAAGGCTTGACTGTAGCTACTCTGCAACTGCAGATGCTTTACTCAGGTTCTGTTCTGGCTGTGAATTCTACTCTTTCTTACTGCAGGGCGGTCAGCAAGTTGCTGAATTAGCTTTTCATAGGATGAGTCAGAAATGAAAAGTTTCAACAGATCAGAGTTTGTGTGTGAAATCAGGCTCTCTGTTCTCCTGACTGTCTCTCTTAATATCTTCCTGTCATTCCCAGACAGCAACTGAAGCACAGAGGGAGTCGCAGAGAGCCTTTCCATGTCTTCCTCTCGCTTTTCTCTCCTGCCTGTCACTGTGAAGCGAGCTGTCTTTTCTAGTAGCCACATCAAGTGGACACCCTGCTCTGCTCATTAGGAGCATTAAGTTTTTGTGAGCCTGTTAGAGAGAAAGAGAGAGAGAGAGAGAGAGAGAGAGGGAAGGATCAGGCGTGTTTGTGTTGCCCCCCTCCCCCTCTTACCTCCACACTTGTCCCAGCTGGAGGATGTGTATGGTGGCCTGCCACAGCCAGATAGTGGCCAGCTGCAGGCGGTCCCTTCCAGGATACAGGCACCCCAGAACCACCGTGCCCCGCTTGGTCAGCCCCTCGACCTCCCCGAGGCCCCCGCCGGTGTAGTCCTGCACAAACCATCGGAAACTCAGAATCTGGACCAGTACCGAGGGCACCAGTACGAAGAAAAGAGTGAGGCCGAACCAGAGGTAGTCCTGCCTCTGGTAGTAGTCCATCGCCAGGCACAGGTCCGTGCCGACGTCCCAGAAGAAGACAAGGAGGGCAAGGATGATCCAGAGGCAGTCCAGCCACAGCTGCTCCCGGGGCGGGCAGTGAGTCTCCCGGATGCCGACCCCTCCGGCAGGCGGACTCCCGCCGAGCAGAGAGCCGAGGCAAGCTGAGCGGCAGCCCCAGTAGCAAGCGGAAGAGCGGCAGCACTGACAGATGTGGATCGCCGCGGAGTCCAGAGGCTCCTCGGCGTCAACATCATAGAGCTGGGCGAAACCCCCGCCGCCGCCGCACCCGACCCCGGCTTTGCCGCCGTCGGACTGTGCGGCCATGTTCGCCTTCCCGCTCCTGCCCTCCTGCGAGACGCACGACAAACGCACCGTTTTGCTTTCTTGTGGGGCGCGGACACCACGTCACTTCCCAGATACCTGCTGTCCCCTACCCTCTCGCTCCGCGGCGACTGCTGTGACTCTTTCCCGCCCTGGGCGCGAGGAGCCATCAGAGCCGGCGGCCGCGCGACGGCGGCTCCTCTTCTTTCTCTACCGGCCGACACACACCCGCCGGGGGCTCGCGGTCAGCAGCAGCAGCGGAATCTGTTACCGTTCTAGTCCGGCAGCCCCGCATCCTCCCCGTCCTGCGCGCGCGGTCATCTAGGGCAATGAGAGGCTATGACGTAATGCATCTCCCGCTGTTCTTAAGATGTGTGAGTGAGTGACTGTGTGTGTGTGTGTGTGTGTGTGTGTGGGCGCTAAACGGACAGCAGGCTATTCTCTTTAACTGCGGCTCTGCTAAAGTAAACCTTCCTGTTCAGTCAACTGGAGGCCCTCCTGCTCCTCCTGCCCCCCGCACTCAGGCTGCAGGTGCCCGGCGTCCGCTGCCACCCATGTCCGCTCCGTTCCTTTCCGCAGCTCTAGCCCTCTGCAGCTCCTGCTTCCCCTCTCCTCACGTTCTCTTACACTTTCACTCCGCCCTCTACCGGATAACAACTTCAAACCCCCCGATCCACATCCGCACACACGCTCGAGCGAGCGCGCGCACACGGACTATGGTCGTGCACTGTATGGGAACATATGAACTGTTTTTCCAAGTAGTTTTTCATTGGAAAGAAAAAAATCCCAGCAACTGACGCTCAATCAATCAATACACCCCCCCCCTCCCCCCAACACACACAGCTCTCCATGACTCCCTCACACTCTCCACGAATCTCTCCACCATCTCCTCCAGTGGGCTGAGCGCCCAGTGGCTGTGCCAGCCTAATCAGCCCTAACATATGTGCGTTTGAGAGATCCCTGCTAGGCAAACATGGTGCCAGAGAGGGAAGGATTTAGGAACACGAGGAAATGGATGGACATTGTATATGTATGTGCGGAGATGGAGGGGGGTAGAAATGAGAGCATGGATGAAAGGAGGTGTGCAGAGAGAGAGAGAGAGAGACAAAGATGGAAAAGAAGGTTTAGCTGAAGCAGTTTGAGAGGATGAAAAGGCTGACGGGATGAATGCAAGAGAGAGAGGATGAGTGTGGAAGATTAAGGAATTGTTGTTGACGGGATGAAGAGGTTGTGTCAGAGGTAGAAGAGGGGGAAAAGGCCAGAAAATGTATGGTGAAACGGAGTGGAACAAAACAACGAAATGACATTAAAAATGAGCACATTTAGGAGATTTAAATGGAAAGAAGTTAGGATGGGGAAGTAGATATAGATGATGAAGGTCAGGAGAAGGGAAAATGGGAGGAGAGAATTTTTTTTAAAAGGAAGAAGGGAAGAGTTGATTTAGGAATTCTCAGTGGGATGGAGAACATGTGTGTTTTTTTCCAATCATATTTCATTATTACTTTTTAAAAAAAGCTCACACAATCTCTCTCTCTCTCTCACACACACACACACACACACACACACACACACACACACAGACGTAAGCAAGCGTGCACTGCATCTCTTCATCACACTCGCACGCCTTTTCCGTGTCCCCAGAAGCACGTTTCTGTGCGAGCTCATGCACTTTCTTTCTCTCTCTCTGTCCACTGGAGATTAGCCGCTCTGTTGTCATGACAACCGTGGCTGGCTGAAGGACAGGGAGATGGTTGTAAAGCCATTTGCATGTGAGCAATAGGAGTGAATGAGTGACAGCAACACTCAAGGTATTTAGTCATACAGGTCGTAACACCTGGACTCGAGGGTAATTCCACCCGGTCTTTTGGAAAAGGGCAGAGAATCAGCTGAGGTCGCAGCTGCAGCCTCCCAGCCTCCCAGCCTCCTATACAATATTTATCCCAATGAATTTGCAAAGATGGCAGAAGACTTGAGATCAAACGCGTGCCGATGATTTGCTCGAGACAAAGGAAAGGAAGCGGTAGTTACATCAGCAGTGAACTTCAGAAGATCAAAACAGTGGCCTTGTTCTGAGCTGATGGGAATCATGAGGGCACAAATAGGAAGTTTAATGTGGCTGTGACTGTGGAGGGAGCTAGATGAGATATAGATGTAATTAGACAATTCAGCTCATTCCATTCAGCGTACAGGACAGTGATTTGTGCAGCTTAGAGGAAAAGCTGAGTCGGAAAATGAAGTTGATTACAAATCTAACAGCAAGAGACGTGCGCTTGATTGCAGTGGTGAGCACTGAGAGTTTCCACCGGTCTGTGCACTGTAAGCACAGACCGGTGGAAAAAAAAAATGCATCCAAAGTGGGTTGTCATTTGGCTCTAGATAGAGATCACACTGCTGAAGATGTAAGCACAGTAGGGAGAATTACCGGGGAGGATGCTAACAACTTTCAGCCTCTAAATAGAATCCTACAGTGGTGGTAAACTGTTCAGATCCAGTGGCAATCCTGCTCTGTAGCTATGCATATCGACTCAATTTACATAAATGTTCTGCATTCAAGATATCACTTTACCTCTTAACATCTACAGAGTTATTTTCAGGTTTACATCCCATTACGTATTTTTTGTCCAAGTGGAAATATTATAAAAGAAGAACCATAAGATGAAATTGATTTGAAAGACAGCATCTTTAGTTAACTGGGACAAAAAGAGAAAGCATATTTCTCGCACATTAGCTTCTCTTCATTGATTCCCTGTTGAGTCAATGAAAAGACTGAACTGAAATTCCTTCTCTTTACAGACAAGGTCTTGAATAATCAGACCCCATCTTGTCTTAAGGACCTCATAGCACCATATCATCCAACTTTGCTCTCAGACTGAGAGGTTTACTTGTAGTTCCCAGGATATTTAAAAGTCGAATGGGAGGCAGAGTCTTCAGTTCACAGGCCCCTCTTCTGCTGAACCAGGTCCCAGTACCCAGTGCCCACATAAAAATGCTTTTTTGTTAAACAACAAACAAAGTTTAAAGATTTGTGGTTCCAACAGGAGCACATGCCATTGCACCATAATTTTGTAGCTCGATCTCACTGCTGAGCCTGAGCAGAAGTCATCAGCCAAACAAATTTGTGTCTTGTTTCTGTTTTATGACAAGGTTATTATTACAGATAAATTCACGGGTAAGCATCTCTTTATCCCTCCTATCTATCCTGAACATTCATTTCGCAGAATCTGTAATGTTTTTGGTTCTTGGAATTCAGAGTCTTGCTCAAAAACCTGACATGTGTACAGAAGCAAATAAAGTCTCTGATTAAGGCGAAACCAACAATAACTCAAGGTGTCAGTGTGTAAATTCAATTCAGTTTTATTTATATAGCACCAAATCACAACAGCAGTCACCTTAAGGTGTTTTATATTGTAAGGACCGTACAATAATAATAAAAAAAGTTTAAAAAGCATCATAATTGTCTTTGTACTATAGTGAAGAATAAAGTAAAGGTTTATTTTGTGTAGGATTTTTTTTTTTTTTTTTTTTTTTTTTTTTTAAATATACCACTATTTCAGGATGACTGTAAAATGTAAACCTCTTAAATACCAAGAGAGAGATGTCTGGAGGAAAAAAAAAAAAAAAAAGCACATCTAATACCTAAGACACCTTTTGTGGATGTAAATCTACAGCCATAGCTGATCACTTCATATTTGTTCTGTTTGCCTTACAGAAGCAGTTTGAAACTGATTTGTTTATTACAAAACTGCATCTTTCTTTCATTCCATTGGCTCCTAATTGAACTTGGAGAAAAAAAAAAAAAAAAAGGCAAAGTTAGAGAGGAGACATCCATAAAAAGTATTTTAAATAAAGAACGTTGCATTATAATTCAGGGAGGTTCTACAGTACCCGACACTGGTTTGTGTTTGACTTGGTGACAATGTCACACAAGAAATTACAGCAGAGCTCCAAGAAACAACATGTTTTCCCCTCCACACGAACAATTTTCTCTTCCAGGGTTTTATGGTTGATAATATGAAGAGCCACTTACGTGTTGATGGCTTTCTTGCTCCTCCGTGGTGGATGATTTGTCAAGAATTAAGAACCATACTGGGAATAAGTATGATGAGAAGGAGATCCTGCAGCTTCTTCAAAATCGAAGGGCCTTTTATGGTTTGCTGCCAAGGTCAGTGGGCAGTGAATCGCTGCCTACTGCAGTCAGACAGTGCACACTGACCTTGAGCTAACCCCTCTGTTTTGAATGCAGGGGTTAGCTCAGGTGAATTTACTATTTACGAGGTGCTTCTGTGAACAGGTTCGAAAACATGTCAGTTTTGAAAGCCAGAGTAAACATCCTGTAGTTGCTGAGAGACAATATGAGCAGACATAGAAGGAAATTGACTGTACTCAGCAGCTGAGGCAAGAAGAGAACAAGACACGTTGTGCTTGATTTCCTCAGACTGTAGGATGTACAAATTCAGACACTGTTATCAGCTGGTCAACAAGTCTGCTGCTGATTCATTCAGTGGGGACGCTGTGTTCAGTTTGTGAAAGATGCAGCACAGTTTCTTCTCTACTCGGCCACCACAGACACAAATGCAGACATTTACAGTTTAAGTGGCATGTTAGATTTGTGCCAATTCAAGACAGTAAAGAGAGACCTGGATAGACTAGAAGGCTGTTTTTGTCCTGCAAGAATAAGAAATGTAATAGTGTTCTGTGCATTTCTGCCTCCTTCACCATCTGTTTCCAGCTCTGTGGGGAAAGATCATTATCAGTTAGGTTAATTAAAGAGTCAGCTCTGACTGACCACTGATCCTTGGGTTCCTACACATTAAAATTGAGTTAGTTTTAGTTTAAGTGTGTGAAATAAAGCCTCTGACACTTCCCTGTTCCTTTAAGACTGTTTATCTGAGAAGTAAATTATCTATCTGGCAACCAAATTGAACTTCTACTATTCACAGAAATATGCAGCAGAACAAATCTATATTTTTTAACTTGATAGGGTGGCCCAAGGGAAAAATGAACTGGTGGCTCCTCATTAACTTCCTGTTCTCCCAACCCTGTTTGTAATGTGACCTCTGCCACATCCCACAGGTTTGCTGTGGTTATTTAATTTAATATTAATAGGAATATCCAAGAGTAAAAGCAAAAATGGTAAATGGACTGGCGCTTATACAGCGCTTTTCTACTCTTCTGAGCACTCAAAGTGCTTTATACAACTTGTGCATTCACCCAAGCACATTTGTGTAAGTGCTTTTTTTTTTTTTAAGCTAACATTCACACACATTCATACTCCGATGCGTCGGAGAGCATCTTGCCCAAGGATATTTGGCATGCAGACTAGGGGAAGCCAGGAATCAAACCACCAACCTTCCGATCAGTAGATGACCTGCTCTACCGCCTGAGCTACAGCCACCCTACAAAAGGATGCGAGTCTTGAACAAGGACTGAAGCAGGACATATTTTTTTAGCATATTTATAATGCTACACTGTCTGATGCTTCAATGGCTCTGTGGTGTAGTTGTTTACACTACGCCATTCACACGAAAGAAATCCAGTTTTAGTCTGGGAAACATAACCCTAGCATTATTGGTCACAACCTGGTATACTCCCGATGGTGGTCCCAAGCCTGGGAAAATGGGAGGACAGCACCATTAAGTCTGTGCAAAATCAAACATGTGGATTCCTCTGCTGTGGTGACCTCTTGGGAAATAACAGAACAGCCAAAAGTACCTCACACTGTTAGATGTCCAAACAAAAATATGGCCAAAGTTTAAAATGGTAAATGTTTGTAGTTTAGACTGCTCTACATTATGTTTTTGTTTTTTTTGTGACGAGCTCATGGCTTCCTTCTTAAAATCATCTGCTAGGCACAGCACACCAGGAAGTACAGCTAGTAAGTGATCACACAATGAGTTGCAATGGCTGCTCTTTGGCACGCATCTGGAAGTTGGACAGTGAAAATAAATAGGGTTTAAGAGAGGGAAATCCTAAAGACACAGGAATTAAAATGAGTCTAGTCAAGACTTCTAAGAATTGCCAAATCCAAATTATCCGTACCATTCTTAATCCACAGGGTTTAATATGATGTCGCTCCCCCTTTGCAGTTATAACAGCTTCAAGCCTTCTGAGAAGGCTTTCCACAAGGCTTAAGTCAGTGTTTATGGAAACCATTGACCATTCGTTCAGAAGTACATTTAAGAGGTCAGGAAGGCCTGACTCTGGTGCCAGTTTAGCTCAGTTGGTGAGCAGGCAACCACATACCAGCCTGCGTTCAAGTCTGACACCACTTCAGGACACCTACACCAGGATTTGCCGGACTAGAGCAGCACAGATACTGAAGGACCCGTCCCATCCTGGCAACAAACTGTTCCAACTTCTGCAATCCGGTAGAAGGTTCCGCATCATCCGGGCAAGAACAGAGAGACCCAAGAGGAGCTTCTATCCCCAAGCCATCCGGGCCCTAAACCAACTCCCCCCCATGTTTTTTGTTGGGTTGAGGTCAGGACTCTGTGCAGGCTAGCCAAGTCCTTCCACACCAAACTCATCCATGTCTTTCTGGACCTTGCTTTGTGTGCTGGTGTGCTTGAACAGGAAGGGGGTCAAACTTTTCCGACAAAATTGGGATTATGAAATTGTCCAAAATGTCTTGGTATGCTGAAGCATTAAGAGTTCATTTCACTGGAACTAAGGAGCTGAGCCCAACTCCTGAAAACAAAACAGTCCATCACCATTATATCCCCTCCATTAAACTTTACACTTGGCGCACTGCAGTCAGACAGATACCGTTCTGACAACTGTCAAACCCAGATTATTCTTCTCTCCAGAGAATACGTCTTCACTCCTAGCTAAATGCAAAACTAGTTAATTTCTTAAGAGACTTTTACATTCATTAATCATCAGAGATCAGAACCTCAGAAAGCATGTACTATAAAACTTGCATGTTTTGACCTTACCACAATGCTCACAGTTCATTGTATATTTAATTTCTTTATGATAGCAATGAATAAAAACTCCTAAAGTTCTAAATATCTTGCTTAAAAATGTTAAAGGAACCCTTTTTAGTCAGAGTATAGCATCAAGCTAGTTAAACTTCTGGGATATTGAACTGGTTATTTAGGGAGCAGTGGGGGTTGTTAATCAGTTTCAGTTGCTTTGATGTTAATGAAATGAACCACAGGGGCACTAGAGGGATAACAATGAGACGACCTCTAAAACAGGAATGGTTTTGAAGCTGGAGACGACTGACATTTTCTCTCTCTCTCTCATTTTTTTTTTTTTCACTAGTTTTGCATTTTGATAGGGTCAGTGTCCCTACTGGTAGCATGAGGCGATACCTGGATCCTACAGAAGTTGCACACGCAGTCCAATTCCTCCAGGATTGCACATCAATACATGCCATTGCCAGAAGGGTTGCTGTTTCTCCCAGCACAGTCTCGAGAGCATGTTGGAGATTCAAGGAGACAGTTCCTCCAGGAGAGCTGGACAGGACCAGAGAAGGTACTTAACCCAACAGCAGGACCGATATTTGCTCCTTTGTGAAGGAGGGACAGGATGAGCACTGTTAGAGCTACAAAATGACCTCCAGCAGGTCACTGGTGTAAATGTCTCTGACCAAACAATCATAAACAGACTTCATGAAGGTGGCCTAACGGCCCAATGTCCTCTAGTGGACCCTGGTCGCTGCCCAGCACCATGGAGGATGACTGACATTTGCCACAGAATACCAGAATTAGCAGATTGCCCCAAACAGTCCCGGCAGGTTGGATTTACTTTACCCGGTAAAGTAAATCAGTTGGGTATCTTTGTTGGCCTTCAGGAAACATGACCTGGAGGCTCTGAACACTAGAATGACAGGAGACAAGTTTTAGTGACTGAGTCTGTAAATCCTGGTGAGTATGAACCATAAAGAAACATTCTTACTTTGGCAGGTGGAGGAATGGCAAGGAAGGGGTGAGTGGTCCGAGTGAGCAGTTTTGGTCTCCAGGAGATGGTGGTCCGATTGAGTACTGTGACAGGAGGGCAGGCAGGTGGGTGAATCCGAGAGGTGTTGTGACGCAAAGAGCTGCCAAGCACAAACCAGCTTCGGGGTGAAAGCGTGTATTGCCAGGAGATGGAGGTGGCAGACAACAGGATAGCTGATGGAAGAAAAAGTACAGGTTGGATATAATCCTCTTACAAACAAAATCTCTTTCAGTGACCCACTATGGTGACCAGCACTACCTGTGGTTAGCTGAAGACTTGATGAAGAGGAGTGATGAGCACTGGTCTTAAGTACTGGCAGCTCAATTGCCAGCAGGTGTGGAGACATGCAGGAAATCAGCGACTCCTCCCAGGGGTGGAACTGTGACTCAGTGGAAAAACCCCAGCACTCACCCAGACCACGACAATTGTAGGGTCTACCTTATAATATAAAACGCCTTGAGGCAACTGTTGTTGTGATTTGGTGCTGTATAAATAAACTGAATTGAAATTGGTGCCCTGTGCTTTTCACACATGAGTTAAAGTTCATCCTGAGCACTTGTGACTGATGTGACACGGTCTGGAGAAGCTGTTGAGATGCTGCTTGTAACATTGTTCAGCATGACCGGTTTGGTGGTAGGTCAGTAATGGTCTGGGGAGGCATATCCATGGAGAGACACACAGACCTTTACAAGCTAAGCTACGACACCCTGAGAGCCATTAGGTATAATAGGTATAAAAATGCTTGGACCAATTGTCAAACCCTACACTGGTGAGGGGGTCCTGAGTTCCTCCTGATGTTCAGCAAAGCCTGCTCTCATGTGGCACGAATATGCAGGCAGTTTATGGAGAATGAAGGAAATGATACCATTGACTGACCTAAATCCAACAGAACACCTCTGAGACACATGTTTTGGTACATCTGACACAGCCAGGTTTCACCAAAGACTGTCCAAGACTGACCCAGATCTGCGAGGAGATCCCTCAGGACATAATGTTATTAGGAGAATGCCCCAGTGTTGTCAGGCAGGCATACAAGCATGTGGAGGCCATACAAACTACTGATTAACATTTTAAGTTGCTGCAATGAAATTCCTAAAAATGGACTAACCTGCTGCATCATTTTTTCAATTTGATTTTTTTAGTATCTTTGAATGCCCTGTAGTTTGATACTTTTCATCAAACAATGTGGCATCTTTCATTCTATTACACAGTTCACAGCGGTATAGATATCCAGCATGATTTTTTCCCATTTAGAGCTAATGTATTTTCAAAGTGTAAGTTTTTGAGCAGTGTAGAAAGTTAGAGTTAAGAGAATTGCATCACTATTTTTACACCGTTTGCTGAGAACATTTTGAGTTTTTATTTCACGTTTCCTTTGCAATCCAGTCTGAATCCAGCCCTCTGCTGGGATCAGAATACTCCTAATATTTTGGATCAAAGTAATCCTTATCCGATTTAAATTATTTAAACAACAGAAACTGGAGGATTGATCGAGATAAAAAAAAAACTAGATTAAATTACCTGATTGTATCAAATCACGTAATCCTGTTTTTCCTTTGAACAGCTGAGCTCTGCTGTTTGTAGTTGTGGTTTTACCCCTCAATATCCTGAGTTGGTGCAGCCAACAAACTATGGTGGAGACATGTCCTGGTTGTGACTTCCCACAGAGTCCCACGCACAGCTCTGGTGTTGGACTGAGTCATATTTGATTGAGTCAAACTGTGCTTCAGATGTCTGGTATCTTTAATAAACAGTGTGAGCCATTAATGAGAAGTACAAATGCATCACTACAAAGTCACAGGCCTTGCCCTGAAAATTCAAATTCATTCCATGTGGGAGAGAGAGAGAAAAGAGGCGACACGATTTATGAAGTGCGAGGAGAAATAACATTAGTCTTTTCTTTGTTGATGGAACATGATGTGAAAAATGTCCTCTCTGCAGTGTCGCTGACAGCAATTAGCCGGCAGCCACGAGAGACTGGTGGGAGTTTGGAGGAGTGATGAAATATATTAGACTCCACAATCTGCTGTGGTGTAAATATTTTCACACTGCTGAGAATCAGTTGGGTCTTTTGGTACGTTGTAGGGTTGAAAAGCATGTTGGATAATGATGGAAGAAGAGGTTCTTATTTAAACTGCGCCAGCACTCTCGGAGCTGAGATCAAAGACTTTCTAATGCTGAGCTTTCAGTTTGATCTCCATGTTAACTGCTACTGTGGCAGCATGATTTAAAACCAGGGATCGGAAATGTTTGATCGTTGGTTCCGTTAAAGAGAGACAGCTACACTTTATTTTCAGGAATGACATTTGCCAGACAAACACACAGGTGCTCATAGTGGTGATTGTGTGTGTGTGTGTGTTTCCCTTTTCCCGGTCTCAAAGGTCAAGTAGGTGAACTTTGCTACTACAGACAGAGCGGTGCCCTTTGTGGTTTTTATTCTGAGATGCTGTAAACAAACAGACAGGCTGGAGCGTTTGTTAGGACTGTAGCTGCCTCCACGCACGAAACGATTCGTTACTCACGCATCGTTTTGAAGCTGACGGCGGACTTTCCAAGCTGCTGTTGCCTGGGTGACCCTCTATTATATTTACTACCAGGTCATGTGTCAATCAACGGCATTTTTCATTCTCATTCGTTGTCACTTTTCAGTTGCCGGCCTGGAAGTTGAGCAAAGTTCAATCGGGTCCCGCCCACTTCCCCCTTTCGCTCGCAGTTTCTGTTTTCTCTGCAAATCGTTACCAGTGACCATTTTTGCCAGATAAAGTGGACAATGGCAGGATTAGACTGGACTTATGGTGTTTCCACTTTACGTCAATGGGAAGTAAGTTTATAGAAATCGGCGGACTATTTAGGGAAGTGATTTCTTTTCCTGCAAAGAGTTAGATGAGAAGGTTAACACCGCTTTTGACAGTAAATATAGTGGTAAATATTTTGTATAGCTACAGACAGGATTTGGTTTGATACATTATTGTGCAAAAGTCTTGATTAGGGTTGCTAACTTTTAAACTATCAAATAATGGCGACTCTGGCGTGCACAGCCAGCTGGGCATAGTGTAAATATGCACTGTGTGTTCATATTCTTACAGTAAAAATACAGTAAAACTTTGGCATTCGGTTTAATCAATACCTCATCTAAATCAATAAAGAAAAATGCAGTAAATGATGACAGAAATCACAAACAAGCAAAAAAGAAAAAAAATATTCAAATCAAATACTGCAAATACCGGCATCAATTAGCCAGGTTTCTATGCTACGGAGACCAAACGGAGTCGTAATTTTACGAATCACGCATTACTCCTCATATATGTTGTTCGTCAGGGACCGTCGCTAACTGGGCACAAACACTATAAAACACTCGTCTGATACAATTGCAGTCAAATCAGATTTGATATTCGTAAGAGTGCCATCTGTTGGTCAGGAAATGACATTGCAGGTAAAGGTCAATATATGGGACATTAGAATGAGGATACGAACCAATTTTGCTCATTACGGGATGTTCCGGCTAAAACGGGACAGTTGGCAACTATAATCTTGATCCACATCTCATTTCTTTATGCAGTGCTGTAAAAAAAAATATTTTTTGTCCATATTTGTTACACTTAGTTCAGATCATCAAACAAATTTTAATATCAGACAACAGGGTTGTGGCCAAGCATCTCACAGTTGTTCTACA
This sequence comes from Perissodus microlepis, assembly GCF_051167445.1. NCBI lineage: Eukaryota > Metazoa > Chordata > Actinopteri > Cichliformes > Cichlidae > Perissodus > Perissodus microlepis. The sequence goes on along the minus strand of NC_140482.1, from coordinate 11,492,699 downwards.
TGAACATAACATTCTTGATAAATTTCAATCTGCCTTTCGTAAGGCTCACTCTACTGAAACTGCACTTCTTAGAGTGTCTAATGATATTTTGATGAATTATGATGCTGGAGAGTGCACTGTTTTGATGTTGCTGGATCTGACCTCTGCTTTTGACACTGTTGATCATCTTATTTTGTTAGATAGATTAAACCACTGGGTGGGTGTATCGGGTACCGCATTGGAATGGTTTAAATCCTATTTGTCAAATCGATCTTTCTCTGTGGCTACCTCTAAGTTCAGATCCTCCGTCAGGTCTCTTGCCTATGGGGTGCCCCAGGGCTCTGTCTTGGGACCATTGTTGTTTTTGTTGTATTTACTCCCTCTTCTGCAACTTCTTAGCTCTTTCTCTGATATTTCATATCATTGTTATGCAGATGATATTCAGCTATATATCTCTTTTAGGCTACCTGATGTTTCTAAGCTCCAAATCTTGCAGTCCTGCTTAGATTCCGTTAGAGAGTGGATGGCTGGTAATTACCTTCAACTAAATGCTGATAAAACGGAAGTCATTGTCTTTGCTCCTGAGAAATTTGTTCCCCTCGTGGTTAAAAATCTAGGCCCTCTTGCTTCTTATATTAAATCCTCCATTAGGAACCTTGGTGTTACATTTGATCCAGCTCTGACGCTGGACACACACGTTAAATCTTTGGTTCGCTCTTGTTTTTACCATTTAAGAAATATCGCTAAGCTGAGTCCCATTGTGTCACGTTCCGAATTGGAAATGATTATTCATGTTTTTGTTTCATCTCGCTTAGACTATTGTAATTCCTTGTTTACTTGCTTAAGCAATGCCTCCCTGGAACGACTGCAGGGTGTTCAAAATGCTGCTGCTAGGCTTCTGATAAAGCATCACAAATACTCCCATACCACTCCCCTGCTGATTCAGCTGCATTGGCTCCCTGTCAAGTTCAGGGTCCATTTTAAGATCATAATCATGACTTATAGGGCCCTGCACGGTGTAGCTCCGACTTACATAAGTGATCTTCTTCTTCCTTATCACCCCAGCAGGTCCCTGAGGTCTTGTGACCAGGGGTTGCTGGTTGTCCAGCATACAAGGTTAAAAACAAAAGGTGACAGAGCGTTTGTATCAGTGGCTCCCAGACTCTGGAACTCGCTCCCTTTGAGTTTGAGATCTGTGGACTCAGTCATGTCTTTTAAAAAGCAGTTAAAAACGTATCTGTTTAAACTTGCTTTTGGTTGATTTTGTTTTGTTTGAGATTTTAATGTTTGTTTTCTGCCTTTGTAAAGCACTTTCGGATTTTATCTTGAAAGGTGCTATATAAATAAAATTTTACTTTACTTTTACTTTACTTTACAACGTAAGTAATATACAAAAGGCAGTTTTTAAATGATGATTTCATTTATTTAAGGGAGAAAACATATCAAAATCTACTTGGTCATGTGTGAAAAAAGAAAACTAATTACCTCCCCATCCCTTGTCAAATCATGAATTTACTGTGATTAACCACATTGTTTGGAAAGCTGAGTTCAGTTTCACTAGCAACACCCAGGCCTGATTACTGACAGACCTGATGAATCAAGAAATCACTTAAACAGACAAACTGAAGAAGCCACAATCTAAATAAAAAGCTTAGAAACAAAGTTACTGATCTCTATCCGTGTAGAAAAGATTACCAAGCCGTTTTTAAAGCTTTGGGACTTTTGCAAACCACAGTGAAAGCCCTTATCCACAAACACTTTGAACAGTAGTGAACCTTCCCAGGAGTGACCAGTTGACCAAAACTACTCCATGGGTGCGTTGATGACTCATCCAGGAGATCATAAAAACCCAGACCAACATTTAAAGAACTGCAGGCCTAACTCGTCTCAGTTAAGGTCAGAGGTCATTATTCAACAATAAGGAGAACGGTCAAAAATTAAGACTTCCAAACCAATAAAAACCACTGCTGATCAAAAAGAGCACAAATGCTCGCCTCATATTTACCAAAAAAACAGAATGTTGATGATTTTTTTGGAATAATATTCTGTGGACTGACGAGACAAATGCTGAACTTTTTGGAAGGTTTGAGTCCTCTTACATCTCTTGTAAAACTAACACAGCATTTCAAAAAGAGAACATCATACTGAGATGTTTTTGGTGGTGGTAGTGTGATGGTGCGGGATTGTTTTGCTGCTTCAGGACCTGGATGACTTGCTGTAATTGATGGAACCATGAATTCTGCTCTCTACCAGAAAATCCTGAAAGACAATGTCCAACCATCAGTTCATGCCCTGATGCTCATCCACGCCTGGATCATGCAGCAAGACAATGATTTGAAGCCAAAGTATGGACTATTGAGATACTTTGGCATAACCTTAAAGAGACCCTTGATGTTTAAAAAACCTCCGATGTGGCTGGATTAAAAAAATTCCGCAAAATGATGGAAAAGACTCATTGCCAGTTATCACAAACGCTTGATTGCAGTTCTTGCTGCCAAGGGTGATGCAACCAGTTACTAAATTTGGAGGGCGCATTTATTTACACAGGGTCAGGTAGCTTTGGATGGCTTTATTACATTAATTAATGAAATCATCATTTAAAAACTACAGTTTGCATTTAGTTGAGTGGTCTAATATTAAAATTTGTTTGATGACTTGAAACAAGTAAATGTGACAAATGTGGAAAATATAAGAAATCAAGGAAGGAGCAAATACTTTTTCACAGCACTGTAGGACAGAGTCAGATGAATAATTTAGCCATTTTACAGTATTTATTCTAGCTAAGGTAACCAACCTTAAGTTTTCCCCATTTGGCTCATCCTTGCTTCATGTTAGCTACTTTATGCTAGCTAAAGTAGTTGAGTGCTGGATCTTACTTGCTTCATTCATTTTATGCTAGCTCAGGTAAACGTAGTTTGCTTCATGCCATCTATTTATTCTAGGTACGCAATAAACCGTATAAAAGATGGACTTAACTACTTGGCCACCTTTTTTAAAGTTATAACAGTTACAAAAGTCCTGTTTTGAAGCTTAGTGCTGAGAACTTTTACCACCGCCATCTTGCTGTTTGAATACTGGATGTGACCAGCATGAGGCAGAAGTGATTGTGAAACTGCTAACAACTTATTAATCACAGGTTTTTAGTCAATGAGGATACCGTGACACTGACTGACCGGCATGTATAAAATGAACATGTTTTATACACCATGAGCTGAAATGATTGATTTGAACTCATAAACTCATCAGGAAGGTCAAGGCAGAGGGCCATTTTTCTCATCGCTATATAAGCCTGAGGTCAGTCACAGCGATCGGGCTTTGGTGGTCCTTCAAAATGATGCAGTTTTTTAATGTTGGATTCACTTTTCAAAGATAGAAGTCAGTTAGTCGTCAGTCTAATTTGTTGTTTCTTAGTCCGCAGATTATGAGCCTTCACTTCCTGTTTCAGAGAAGTCTAATCCCCTGACACGTGACATCGACCGAGTTTCGGCCTATAGCATTGTGAAGATGTTACAAGTTTGTGATTCCCAGATGTTCCAGGAAGAGGCAGGAACGACTTACCAGGTATATCAGTACTAGCCTTCATGATGGGAAAATGTATTCTCAAAATTTCCTTTTGAGAATTTCTTTCTTTAAATCTCATTTTCAGAGGCTTTTGAGTGACCAAGTGGTGAAAACCTTAATGGAGGTTGCTAAAAGGGTGGAGGTCATAATTAAGGTGCCTTTTTTTTCTCCTCCCTCAATATTTGGATCTGTATTTACGTCGGTCAGTCGGGCATAGGCTATTGTGCCTTCTGTGTCTTTAACAGGATCCTCAGGAGAGCTGTGTTGTGATGAGCGGTTGTGGCACTTCTGGTCGGCTGGCTTTCCTGATCTCGGTAAAAGTTGTCCCGAAATACTCTCTGCGCTGTTCAGGCTTCTGGAAAGCGTATCAGTTACTTGAATGTTCATAATGGAAAATCAAGTGCACAGTGAGCCAGAGCAGAACGAAACAGACCCTGCCAGTAATATAAGGAAAATGGCTCTTAATTAAATTATGTGATCAGATCTCTCTTGCTCATGGAAAAAAAATGCTTCCTGTATTGTGTGTTTATTGTCTGTTTGTGTTGTTAGTCAGGCTTCAACAAAGCACTGAGTCAGTTGAACCAAAGTGAAGTGTATTCATACATCATTGCAGGAGGAGACAGGTGAGTTGGGGTTGTGTAAACAGAATATAACCAGACAGTCTCACAAAACAGCAATTTTTTTGCTTGATTAAAATCCTGTAATTAACCTGACATATGCACATATACATGTTCTGGTATCATGTCCTCAGAGCTCTGCTTTCCTCCCAAGAGGCTCCTGAAGACGACCCCAGACTGGGCGTGCTCAGTCTGAAGAAGGTCTGGGACATCCTGGAGTGTGTGTCTTGTGTTTTGTGAGAGCATTTTGACCACAGCATGTTGTTCTCTGCAGGTGTGTGAGGGAAAGAAGCGAGTGTTGTTCATTGGCATTTCCTGTGGACTGTCTGTAAGTCAGCCTCAGCTCTGAGGTCAGAGTTTGAATAGTGTATAGCAAATAAGGTTTACCTTGCTCATACCTGAGAAACAATTCAATCTGCAGGTAACTCGAGATCAACCTTTGAGTTTTGGCGTTCACAACTCTTTAACTTCTCATGTGTGTGATTTCTGCCCCCATAGGCTCCATTTGTGGCAGGGCAGCTGGATTTCTGCTTGCAGCACCCTGAAGTCTACACACCTGTGCTGGTTGGCTTCAACCCTGCACATCAGGCCAGGTACAGGACTTTAAATATTTGCAATGAATGTATGATATGTGATAAGTTGTGAATAAATATCCATTTTGTCTTTGAAACAAACTGTCTTTATGTATGTAGAGATGAGCCCATACAAGACTGCACCTTCACGTTTCACAGTGTGGTACAAAGGATGCAAGAACTTGCAAAAAGCCAGAAGGCCTTCCTCATTAACCCAGCAGTTGGGGTACTTGTACCTTTTGAACTTGATGCCCTACACATTACGGTCGATGTGCATTTATATTCAAAAAAGTAAGTGAGCGGTGTGTTTATGATTGGCTGGTGACTGTGTGTGTCTGTTCAGCCCGAAGCCATCAGTGGGTCCTCCAGGATGAAGGGAGGCAGTGCAACTAAGATTCTCCTGGAAGTTGCCTTCTCTGCTGCTCATGCCGCCACTTCCTCCAACACACCTATCACACATAGGTAAGCTGGAAGACATATGTCATGTGTCATATGCCATGTAATGTTATGAACATGCTAACTCTTGGCATGTTGCTGTTGCAAGTGTGCCACAAGATTAGCTAAAGGGACAGAAAACTTACAAACATACAGTACAGCACTTCAGAGTCACACTGCTAGCGACCAATGATTTATGTAAATTTGACAAGCTGAACGCATTCTGTACTGTACTGGAGACACGGCACGGAGGAGATTGATTGACAATGGTCTACAGCCAATCAGGACGCAGAACACAATGTGCTGTCAAAAAACCCCAAAAAACAGCATGCAAAATTGCCCCCCAAAAATCTGCGAAACAGCGAGGCTGCAAAAAGTGAACCGCATTAAAGCGAGGGACCACTGTATACCTACTTCAAAGTGGCCTACAAGTGAGGATTTAGATGATGGTGCCACTGGTTCATATATTACCAGTTATATATTAAAGCCTTCCTTAGGCCTCGGGGCGTGGGGATGAACTGCCGTGTTTCTCATCTGCTCATTCTACTAAATGAAACAATAGATTTCGATCAAATACACAGACCACATAAAAAACATACAGCGTGTAAGCTTTAAGTGAGCATACATTTTGGACTACGTGTAAGCATTGGGTTTCAATATGTTTAGGCCTAGTCCATCTAGTGCAGCGTTTCAGAACCGTACCACCAAACAAAAATGTCACAAAAAGCATATTGATAATTTTTCCCCTCACACCAGGCATAGCGGAATTGGCTCAGTTTGTCCCCAGTATACCTTTTTTGCTTTCTTCTGATCAGCACTCATGCTAGGGCCTTCATCTGGGTCGGAGTTTTCTCCAGGACCCAGATCAGACTGGTTACTTTTTCTTTTCAGATATCTATCTATTGCTATTATGCGCTGCATCGTCTCACTATTATGTAATTTCTTCTTCATCTTCTTCTGTTTTACTGGCAGTTGGCAACCCATTCAATTAGAGCAGGTAGTTGTACTGCCCTCTAGTGGAGGAGAATGTAATTGTCCTGCCCATTATTCACGCCAGTCGCTTAGCGTAGCGGTCCCCAACCCCCGGGCAGAGACTGGTCCGTGAGTCGTTTGGTACCGGGCCGTCTGATACCAGGCTGTGAGAGTCGAGACTCGGGTGTGAAATTTATGGTTTTTATGGTTTTTATAGGTTTTTATCGTTATTTTGTTTTCGTTTTTATCGCTAACTTGTTCCCTGAGTCTTTTCCTGTGTGTTATGAATAAATCTTCTTTTTTTTGTCAGCGCTACCGCAACACGCCGGTCCGTGAAAATATTGTTGGACCGGTTGGGGACCACTGGCTTAGAGCACTAATCAGGTGGAACCAGATAATCTTCCACACCTATGTGCCGCGGCACAGTGGTTGGGAAACACTTCTCTAGTGGATAGACATGAACACACACCTAGGTATAAATAAACACTAGTCTGTCTAGTGGACTAAGCCAGTAGGTAGATTAGGCTTAGACCCATGCCTAGTTGACTTGCTTAAATAAAAGGATAGCTTTTGCTGTAAATTCAACCTTTGGTGTCTCTTCAGGCTCACCATCGTCTGAGTCTGAAAATGTAGCCAAAATACCTTAAACGTATACATTTCAAATACCCACTAGGGGGCGATCCGTGGATCCAAAAGACTTCATTTGTTAGTTTAAGTGTTAGAGGATACAATTATACTCTATGATCCCTATTAGGGTCACGTCTTGTAAATGGAAAATACACTTAAAGAAATATAGAAGAGCTTTTGATATATAGATTTGTTTAATTACATATAAGAGCTTTGTCACAATTTAGTAAATCAGATCATTTTTGATTGATTGATACTGATTGGAAGACTATATAAGAACAGCTAAACCAAAATAGTTTCATGTGTATTTAATAAAATAATAAAAAGACAGAATGTACAGTTACTGGGTCTCCATCATAACCCAACTTTACTCACAATAACTCACATTGTGTGCTTGTCAGTTGCATGTATCAATTTAGTATCTGCTCATGTTCCATAACCCACAGAAAATTTACTGAAATGTCCTTGAAGCTGACATCACCAGCAAGTTGAGAATAAGCAGAAAAGCTGTTATGTGTATTGGAGGACACCACAGCGTATTTTATTGGGTTTTGCTGACCTCTAGAGGTCATTAGAGAAAAGAGAATCTGTTTGGCATGATGATAGACACAAAAATCTGCGCTCTGTGCTTTGTTTTTGTGTCTGTTCAATAGTGGTGTTCTGCAGCACTTGAAGGCATATGAGAGAACTCTGGCTGTCACGTACTCTCAGACTGATGGCATCACTACTCTGGTGGAGGCAGCGGGACAAAGGTAGAACATCTCATCCGACACCTTTAACTGACGCCTCGAAACTTACTGACAAAGAAAACGAAGTATGTTGATTTATAGCAGCACACTGGTTCTAGCTGTTAGTGCAGGTGACAACTGAATTAGTTGATGAATCAGCACAAAAAGCATAGAAGCAAAAATGACTACAGATACTTAACATGTTGCCATACTCACAGCTTCCTTTGGAAATCTGTTTGCTGTGAGTAGAGAAAGCTTCTGAACTCCCCCCCGTGACATTTTTCATGTCGGGTCAGCAGTTTCAGTCTGATGTGCTTCTGGCTGTGTTTCAGTTTGCGGTGCAGCAGGCACGTGTATTACCTGGGCTGGGGTTTGCTGGCTTTGCTGGGCCTCATTGATGCCAGTGAGTGTAGCCCCACATTTGGTGCAGGTAAGCGCAGTGCGATGTCCTCATTAGGAGCCAAACTACACTGCCATAAAGAAAATGTCTTTTCTTTTTGTTTCGTATCGCAACTAGTGATGGAAACTGTGTGTGTGTGTGTGTGTGTGTGTGTGGCACAGACTATGAAGACGTTCGAGGCTTCATCAGAGGAGGATACAGAGAGCTGAATAACAATGACGGTCCCTTAACTTCACTGGTGTGTGAAAGAAAACAATGTAATAACATCTATTTAGACAAAAGATAAACGATTAAGTAATTACTGCATCAAATCTTTCATTTCACACAATGCTCAATCAATTCACAGTGAAGTGCACAGATTCTTCTTCTACAGAAATCCTGCCACTACCAGCTGACTGCAAGCATGGAGATTTCTATTCTAACATGTCTGTGGGTTTGAAACAAGGCCACACAAAGTAATAACATGTCTGAAATCCTGTAAAATCCAATTAACATTAACATCCAGGTCTTGTTGTGTACCTTGCAATGACACATCTGTCTCTGCAGAGCAGAGACTAGAGCAGGATTAGAGTAAAATACACACTGCTGTATCTGCTCAATGTTCCTTAATCTTTTTTTTTAATTATACCGCTTGTTGGTGTTAATTAGATTTTCATATCAGTGTCGGTAGGACTTACAGGGTACTCTATCAGTCATTTAGACATAAAATTACATGTTTGCTCCAGCATTCACCTGTTTCAGGGTAGGGATTATATGAATGGGCTAATATGAATGTTGAACAGAGAACCATATCTAGGTCCCCAGTTAGGAAACATAAATAAAGAATTCATTCTACATAGATTAGCTGACTAAAATACAACCACTTCTTTGTGTCCTCCTCGGAGTAGGACAAAAATAATGGAAAAAAAATGAGCAAGATTAATGTAGAAAACAGAGAAAAATAACATATTTATTAAAGCATTACAGCTAGCAAGTGCATGCTGAGGTGCCTGTTGCCACAAATTTAGCTAGCAGGTAGTACAAGGGGTTATTGTCTCTGACTAGTTCTGACTTACTCTTGATTTCCTAGCATCCCAGCCTCAGCGAATCCCCAGGATCTTACAAGACCGAACTTGTGGCTCCAGATGTTTTTCTACTGACATTTATGACCAGGTCACCACCAAGTCATAAATGTGTATTAGCAAAATAATCTGAATGCAAGGAACAGAGCCAAACTTAGCCTGCATCATCTGACATCCTTCTACACATTCAACTGGAAAATGTGATACAGCATACTGCTACAGTTTTGCAAACTGAGTGAATCATTAAGTCTTTTTAAAGGACCCAAAATCCAAGATACAGGAGGCAAGGAGGCAGTCCAAGAGAACAAAAGTTGAATTCAATTTATTTTATTTCAGTTTAAAGGGCCAAATCACAAAAACAGTCACCTCAAGGCGGTTTATATTGTAAGGTAAAGACGCTACACTAATAGCACTAATGTATGTCTGATCTTATTGTAAAGCACTTTGTGATTTTTATCTGTGAAATGTGCTATATAAATAAATTTTACTTACTTACTTACTAATACACAGAAAAACCCGACAATCTGATGTCCCTCTTTGCACAAGCACTTGGCGACAGTGGGAAGGAAAAAGTCCCTTTTAAGAGGAAGAAACTTCCAGAAGAATCACAAGAATATCACAATGGAAAAAAAGGGGAAACATACTATTAGTAGACACCCCGTCAAAGAGAGGCGTGTACTATTTCACTAATTAGGGCAACAGGACACAGGGTGGAAACTATCAGGGAAGAGTGAAAGTCAGAAATGAGGGAAAAGGGAGGAAGTCAAAATGACTTAAATAGATAAAGATTAACCTTGAACAAATAAATACTAAGACATGACAGTGACAGACATGGATAACACAGAGAGAACAAAAAACTAGAATACATACTAAAATCATAAAAAAAGATTCAAAGTCTCTACAAACAAACCCCCCCAAAGTTCTCTGAAGTGTAAAAACAGTAAAACTGAAACTGAAACTCAAATATTAACTAAGAATACAAACCCCCCCAAAACAGTTGAACCATGGCACGCCTCGGTGAACAGCTTTCCACAGCTGTTATTGCTGCACGCCACCTTCCAACCCACCTCCAGCTCAGCTCCACATCTTCTGTCATCGTTGCCGTTCTGTTCTGTGCTGAGGCCACGCTGCCCTTTGCTTTCATTATAAACATGTGACAGGGCAGAGAGATGCTAATACCAGTCTTCTTCTTCTTCAGTGGTCCTGGCTATACCATAGTTTTCTCTGAAACTATGTCTTTCCTGTAGGGCCCCAAGTTCTCCATAGCACATGAGGACTTCCTACATCTGATCCTGCCGTGTCTTACTGATAAGGACACTGTGCTGCTAATCTACACGCACTCCGGTGAGACGGTGCTTTGTTTGTAACTTGGATTTTTTCCAGAGCAGCAAGTGTTTTGACAGCCTCTCTCCACAGATGATGCCACTGAAGTGGGTAACATGGCCCGCAGAGTGAGAGAAAAGACGCCCAACCTCCATGCTGTTTATCACCAGGCTGATGGAGACACAGCAGCTTCTTTACAACAAGTAGATGTCTGAAGTTTTGGAACTGCAATATTATGGTTTGATCTTTATGGAGTCACAATTAGAGACAGAAAGGATCTAGCTAAACTAATAACACACAAACTGCACTGTTATTCACATGTCCAGCCCAAACTAAGTGTCATTTTAAAAAATAAGCTCTATTTTTTATTTTGGCAGTGACTTGACAATCACTCAGCCTACAGTGAGGTCTGTGTTCACACGTTAATCTTGAATCTTGTTTCACACACAGTGCTGACTGATGGATTTTACAAACATGCACACTGCTGTGCGCACTACATGTATGAACACCTGTTCAAGGTTTAACTGCATTGCTTTGACATTAGCATGAGCCAAGATGTTGTAAGACCTTCTTTAGCATAACAACCTCCATCAGCTACAAAACTATTTCAGTTCATCAGTATTTTGGCATTTAAAAATATGAATTTCATTTCATTAGCCATTTTGTTTCAGGTTATGTACTGCTGCACTCAAAGCCCTCTTTAAAATATTTTATAGACTGTTAAATCAGTTGTTCCCTCAGTAATTACAGGTTTTCCATGCCCTGAGGTATCACAACAAATTCTTTCTCATCTGTCAACGGAACAACATCCCGAAGTGCTCGGTTGCAAACTTGGGATGTGCCAGTGACAGCTGTTGCTAGAGGCATTATGTGTTCAGGTTCTCTTTTCTTTCCATTTCCAATTCGGGAACATCTGAGGAACACCTGGATGAAATTTCAGTACATCTTTGATCTCAAACCTGTACTTTAACCTTGAATGTCTCAGGAGTTCCTTGAGGGAATGTTTTGGATGGACTACAACTGGTAGTTTCTCTTTCCCAGTGTAAAAAAGATTAGTTTAAAGTCAGGTCTGTGGTAGTAAATCTACCAATTTAAATGAACTCTATGAATTCTGCCAGGAAGACGGATCAAATATTAAGCCAGAAGCTGATGGTTACCAAAAGGGCCTGGTCGTGGTTCAGCTTACTGTGGGACATTAGTGGGTTTGTATTGTATACAAACGTCTGACTAAGTTCTTCCAGCCTGAACCATGAGTGATCATGAATGTGTCTGGGTATAGTGTAGTCAGATGGTGTCTGGCTACAATTGTGTCTTATATGAAAATCAGATAACATATTAGCATTAATTGATACAAAAATCAAGGTTCACAACCTTTTATAACAACTGTACTTGGGTATTAATGTGGGTATCTTTTCTTTGCAGGACGACATCAAAAAACTGTGTTTATCTACACTAAAGATAACTTGGCCTCAAGAAGCACTTGTTTCAGGGACCTTGCAGCATATGGTACAGTATACACACACACTTTGACACACATTAGCCCAACAACTCACTGAAGCATGAGAAATAATATAATATTAAATGCTCTGCCATTATATTTCTGCCACCTTCTTTCCTTAGAGACGTTTGCACCCATATAAAGAGATAAATACAGTGGAAGGAGGGAGTGTCAAAAAAAGTCATCTTTATTGATTCTCAATTTTTCTTGCTTCTGTAGATCTTATTTTGGATGGCAGGTTATTTTCTTTAATGTTTCCTCTCAGTGTGGTTTTTATAAATGCAGGGGAAGGAAAATCAATAACTTTTCTGTGTGAGCAGCGGGAGCTGTCCACCAAGCTGGTGCTGAACGCTGTGAGCACTGGAGCTCATGTCTTAAAGGGGAAGATATACCAGAACCACATGATTGACCTGCAGGTCACCAACACTAAACTGTACCGCAGGGCCACGCGTTTAATCCAGGTACTGTGATGTGAAATGCTAACAAAGCTTAAACACTGCATTACAGGGTGTACTGTTTGTGGTCCGTCCTTTTCATGATTACTGACTACAATTTTCACACTATGCCCTTTTTTTTAGTCTTATACCATAACTAGTAACCAATAAACAACATGATGGGAACCCACAGGGCAAAGTGTTTTTGTTTTTTTAAATAAGTCCATATTCTTACTTTTCTTTCTGTTTACGTGCAGCACATTCAGCAAAGAAGACTATAACTTACTAGAACTTAGAGGTAAATTAAGGCTTAATCATTCTATTTTCAGAAGCTTTCTGCATGTCCAGAGGAAAAATGTGAGGAAGCTCTTTTAAAGGCAATCTACCGAGTAGACATGCTGACACTGGAGATGACATCCTCTGACATCACCACACACACGTGCTTTGCCAGAAACAGCACCAAGGTAAAGAGGTGGTGTGCATGTTGCTGACAGATCCGTACCAGAAACCCGATTTAAAAAAGGTTTCTTCTTCTCATTACCTCTTTCAGTTATAAGTAAGTGCTTTAAAAAGCTTTAAAAACATATGTTGAAACACATTTTAGAATTTAAAAACAACCGTTTTTTAAAATAATATTATTTTGACACATTAGCCTATAGCTGTGAAAACTACTATATTGCTGTTCATTGGTTCTGTGTAATAGGTTGGAGGTTTTTATCAAAGTTCTTATAATCAAGAGGGTCTCAGGATGAGCGGAGGCATTCGTCACAATTTGTTCAGGCTGTGATAGTTTTCTCTTGGGATTACATCACATTCACTTTTACTCATTTTACTCCATTTCAGAGGGGAAGTGCCAACTGCTGTGGCACTCCTCATCTCTTTGCTTGATTTTGCTCGTCGTCAGATTGTCCATTGATCCAAAGATGCTTGTGACATAGAAAGAATCATGTTTAGAAGTTAACTTTGGTCTTCTTCCCCTCACCCCCAACCAGTCACAGCTGATTGCCGCACTTTCCTGTGTCTGGTTCTGCTGGAAGTTTCTTCCTGTTAAAAGGGAGTTTTTCCTTCCCACTGTCGCTGAGTGCTTGCTAGTAGGGGTTTGTCTCACTGTTGTTGTTTTGTTGTGATTTTGCAGTATATAAATAAAAGTGAATTAAATTGAATAAATTACTTTATGTAGAATGACCCACATGGTAGAAGAAAAATCTGGTTTCTGGTACGGATTGGGTCATCACATAAAGAGCTGAATAACTGAAGAGAGAGGAACTAAACGGCTGTATCATGTTGTCTCCCTCTTTTTAGGTGGTCCCTCTGGCTTTGGTCATTTTACTTACCGGTTGGTCACTCGTGGAGGCGGAGTCACATTTGAAGCAGCAGCCAATTGTTAGGGAAGCCGTGGCTCAGCGGATGTGGTAACTGAGGCCGTTAAGTTAAAATCTTACATACAAAACACACAGATTTGAGCACTTTTATCTCACTCTTAAATGAACATACTTCTGTTTTCATTTAATGTGATTGAAATAAAATAAGTAAATTAAAAAAAAGTGTGTTGTTTTCTAAGATAATGAAAGTTTTAGCCTTTTTGACTCAAATTCACTAAAATATGTTAGAAAGCCTGACACTCTATGTTCTGTAAGTGTTTTCTGGAGTTTAAAGGCTCAGCAGGATCTGTCCGTGTGATGTAAGTCAATCTCAATCCCTCTTTTGCTCAACTTACTCACAGGTAGGGGATTAGCGTGGTTTATGTGTGAGTATCTTGAGAAAGAGGTTGAACAGCTTTGGAACTCCACTGGAGGAGAGCCAAACACAGCGGCGAAGCCCAGAGAGAAGGAGGTCCCAAGAAGATGAAGTGCACATCAGGTCTGGATCAGAAAGCGTTAGGACACAATTCTCAGCATTTCTGTTTGCCACCTATAAAATCACAGTGATTTTACTTCATAAACCATTTATTACTTACACTGCTGGCTGTTTGATTTTGTAGCATGATGTTAACAAGTGCAGGAAAAAATGGAAGTAAAGGGCCTGAGATCATTGCACTCTGTTATGTGTAAGACTAAAGCCGGGAAGTGATTAGCGTAGCTTAATAACCTGAAAGTAGAAGGACACATCTTGCTCTCTCTCTTTTCTTGGGTTTTAATCTATACACAGAAACAAATCTGTTACACACTCAAAGTGTCTAATTGTCTCTAAACCGCTACTAGTGGAAGTTCCTTTCACCTGTAGCTTTTGAGTTTATAGGCGTTTAGCCATGCTAGCTGTTTCTTTCTGGTTAGATGCCATGCTAACCTAAGCTAATCACCATGTAACTAGACTTATTAATGTAAGTTTGCGTTTCAGTACTCTAAAGCTGGGCATTTTAACATGGTGGTCTGTGGGTATAACTCACTTTTGGAGCAACCTCAAGTGGCCATTAGAGGAACTGACATTTTTAGACATTTCACTGCATTTAACAATCATTTACAGATGAGGACAGAATTATTAAACATATCAGGCCCTTGTGCTGGCCAGTCAGTCACATTCACTTAGGTCTTCTGGGGCAGTTTTTCACACACACCGCAAGATCTGATATCTCCGTGTTGGCGTCGTCCCAACATCATAATAACGATAGTCCCAGATCAACATCGCAACTAACCAATATGTCTGAGCATTAAGGCTGCCACGATTAGTCGACTAGTCACGATTACGTCGACACGTCGTTTGAAGCTTTGTAAGATCCCAAAAGACGCAGGAATAAGTAGTAGGATTTAAGAGTGTAATAACGGACTGAAACAGAAGATGGCAGCACTGCATGTACAAGGATGCCAGCTGCCGTTAAACCCCGAAGAAGAAGTAGCTCTGTCCCAGAATTCATAGCGCAGCCCAGCTCAGTTTCCAACAATGGCGGCAACTGGTTAGTTTTAATATTGCTCTTATTATTCTTTCTGGGTCACAAAATAAACGTTTAATATATTTTCAGGCGAGAATGTAGCTGTGTAAACCTCAAATATCTGCTCAGTTTATCAAGACACCACATATTTTCAAAAGCGCTCCGACGTTTTCGGAGACGTCTGTTACCCTCTAGCTCGATAGCTAGCCGGAGGCAAGGCTCACTAGAGCCGTGAGAACACCGGACTCCCGGCAAATCGTTTTCAAACCCACCGCCATCTTTCGCTACTCAGGTTAAACATATATGAGTCACTTAGATAACTTCAAAATGTTATTGTTTGGCTTTTTTTTAGTATTTTATTTGTTCCTGAGTAAATTGGTTTGGCTGAGATTAAAGTTATAGTTTTTACACAGATGAATAAACGTCAAGCAGACAGCTGATTATCAGAAGTGTGAGATGCTGGAGAATTTACTCCGGTGTCCCGTTATATTTTAGATAGCAAGGAGTTTATTAAACTTCACCGAAACAATCTGCAGATTTCATTAAAATTTAATAAACTATCATCTTGCCTTTATTTTTAGTTAGCACAAACCTTAAACACTTACAGCTGTAAGCTAATGATAGTTATATAAGAGCAGATGCTGCTGGTGCAATAAGCTGTACGTTTTACGTACAATGGATGATGATCTGATTAGTCGACTAATCGCAAAAATAATCGGTGACTAGTCGACTATCAAAATAATCGTTTGTGGCAGCCCTACTGAGCATTCAATTATCTTTAGTCAAGAAGTTAACTAATGCTATTAAAAAGTATCATTAGCAAACCAACTTTAGTAACCTAAATTTGGCTAAGAGGAAACCAAACTTGATAATATATTCATTATATCAATAAAATTAATAAAGAAAACACTTCAAATTCTTACCATTTGTCTGACAAGAAAGTTTTATATAAAGAAGGGTATTTTTCTTCTTTTTTTATCCACATTGCAAAGCTATGACAACACGATTGCTTAGTTGCAATGTGATCCTGGAACGAGGTTAACACACCAAAACAGGCATGTTAGATACGCTGTTCTTCACCAGAAGCAACATATGTTTTGGGTTATGGTCATGTTGGAAAATAAAGTGATGACCCAAACATAGTTTTGCTGCTGACTGCTTGAGGTTTTCTTTAAAAATCTTCACATATCCTTTCTCCTTCATGATTCCTTCCACCTTGACAAGATTCCCAGTTCCAGACACACTGAAGGATCCCAACATCATAATACTCTCACCACCGTGTTTCACTGTGGGGATTGCGGTGTTATTGGGTTATACAGCACGAAACTACTAAGTGCCTGCTGGACACGTGGTGATTGGTTGATCAAATGAACGCTGGTATTTTCTAGAGAGAAGAGCGGAAACTTGTCAATGTGGACATCGCACTCCTAGGCTCCACTCAACAAGAACTTACGAGAGGCAGCGAAGACCGGATTATGAATAAGCGCCAAGAAGACAGGTACTTCGTGTGGGTTATGCTTACATTTGAGTACCAGTCATGATCAGACAGCAACAAGTTGACGAAGTTGAGAATTTCTGCTACCTAGGCAGCATTATCTCAAACGACGGTGTCTCTGATCGAGATGTCTGCTCCAGGATTGGCATGGTGTCTGGAGTTACAGCACATCTGGAACTCAACTTTACTGAACACGCCGATCAAGATTCATCTGTTCAACTCCATTGTTATCCCAATCACCCCTCTACGTTAGCGAGACATGGCAATCAACAAATGCAACAATCCGTCAGCTGAACGTGCTCCAACAACGTGGCCTCCGGCGAATTCTGGGACCGGATAATGAACAAAGAGGTGCTACAAAGAGCAGGCATGCTTCCCCTAGCCGATATTGTTGCTCAACGTTGATTTCGGTTTGCAGCAAAATTCCTTTGCCTACTCCTTCACCGGCCAGCCAAAGTCGCCATGACATGGTTTCCACATAGAGGGAAACGCAAAAGAGGAGGTCCTAAGACCACCTGGTGCCGGACCATAATAGATGATCTGGAGCGTGCCAGCGTTAACTTGGATGAAGCCGACTTGGACATCAATAGCTGGCCGATGCGCTGCATGGTGTAGGAGAAACTAAAGACTAAAGAAAAGACCACTCTCCAATCTTTCTTTAAACATAATCAATGTTTCTATGACCAAAGAGCTCTAGTTTCATTTCATCTGACTAATAGACGTACTTCCACGATACATGCTTGCATAACTGACTTGGAGTTTCAGCTCCATCAAACACTGCCGAGTTACAGAAATGTGTCCAGATTATTATAGAACATTTTGAGAATTACCATTCAGTGCATTTATTTTATTTCTGTCAGTATCATTACATTCATATAATCATTTGCTCTAAGTACATGATGTTCACTTTGTGATGCTTAAGATTAGTGGACAGACAGACAGACCAGTAACAGCATAGGCACACACACCTTCTTGGTACCACAAAATAGGAGGCTTTTGTCAAACTAAGCAGTAAGAGATAAGCGCCTCATTCTCACTGTCCTGAGCACATACTGACCGTGTGCAGTGTCCCTGCTCTAATATACAGTTGAAGAGTAAGCCTGAAGCCTTTAACAGCAGCTTTGACTCATTCCAGCTTGTTTAACAGGCTTTGTGAGTCTAATGGAGAGCCACTAACTTAAGTGTGATCTCCTCCTCTGTTTGTGTCGATCATCCTCTATGTAACCATGGATACAATAAGGCATCAGTAACACGCTTCACGCTGTTGTTCCACATGGCTGGTGTGCAAACTCCGCCAGTATCTACAGCATGTAACACACACCTAAGGAGACTCCTTTACCAAAGCAGCAGAGAAAGGTTTACATCAACCTTAAAGTCAGGCTGTCGTCTCCTAAAATTTCCTGCAGCTACACGCTGCACACTGTTTCTCCTGGGACAAAAAGCATTTACGGTATGATCACAGTAATAGGATTACATAAATACAGTGAGGTACAGCACAGTTAAAACACATTCTTACTGTCAAGAATTCAAAGATAATACATTGTTATTAAAGTACAGTATGTATTATTTGAAGGTACCTGAAAATAGAATACTTTGACATTTTGAAAAATACAGCTGTTTACTTTCTTGCTAAGAATTGACTAAGAAAACATTTATATATGCAAGCTAAATGCTAAATGAATACAAAGTTGGGAGTTAATGAGCTTTGTTTAACTTAACACTGGAAGAAAAAGGAAACTGTGAGCTAGCTTTGTTTAGAGGACAATAAAAATGACATTAGTTTATTAGACACTCTAAAGGTCAGTAATTAGCTATGCTAAGCTAATTCTAGCTTTTAAGTGTGTACGCTTGATAGTGCTGATAAGTCTTCACACTAGCTCAGCAAGAAAGCAAACAAGCCTATTTTTCAAAAAAAAGATTCTAATGTAATCACATTACAGACTTGTATAGGTTTAAACAATTGATTTAACAGGTTAAAGATTTAAACAAGTAGTTAGATAATAGGTAAGCTAGGAAATTACCTTTTTTTAAATCTCCATGACGATGACATTTTATGACTTCCTTTGTACACTTAATGACAAGTTTTGACAACTAAATATATATATAATGAAGACATGGTTTGAAGAGCAGTAGAGTAGAATAGTTTGGGGTTTTTCCGTAGCTGCAGCGGCAGAGACCACCCTCACTAACTTCTGATGCACACCTCACTTTGTTTTATAAGCAGGGTGAAATATGACAAAAAACCCACAGTTCATAAAAGACCTTCAAGGGTTACTTCTAGTATGTTTTTCGGGGTAAAAAAAATCAAAGCAAGCTGGGTGACCAAAACCCTGAGAATCCAGCACTGACCCAATGATACAGCTCCAAGAAATAGTCGCAGAACTGAACCGATAACCCAAGTAAATACAACTGCCATGGCTGAGCTAACGTGTAGTAAATATAAAAAGCTATTCCATTCAATACAGCAATAAATCTGTCCACTGAGCACAAAACTGAGTTCTGATAATTCACCCATAGATACCAAGTGTTAGTTTTTCAAAAATATATTCTCATATGCCTTCTTACATACAGTTAACTTCAAAAATATGCACAGATCCATTATAAACACAATAAATGTACGATAGACTGGTTTCAAGTTTCATTTTGCTTTTGTAACATAAATCAGTTTTGTTCCTCCTAAACAAGATCTGGATTAATAAAGTGCTTCAAGTTTTTAAGTGAGTCTTTAAACCTATAAAAATGCCTATGTTGATCCAGTGTAGTCCCAGAAAGAGCAAATTATGTTTTTAAAACTATGTCACTAAGTTGGGGATTCACCTGGCGAATAGTCTTTGAAAGTGTCCTGAGGTGCATCCAAAAACTGTCCAGTTTGTCTTAACCCTCTTTCGGTTTGAGTTGCTTGACCTTGGCTGGTGACCGGCTCCTTCTCTGGCCATTGCTACCACCTGTGGATATGCTGTCAGCCGTTTTGGACACTTCAGTGGAGTCCACAGGATTTTGTGGGGACTCAGCGTCGATGTCCTCCAATGAGCCAGGCTGGGACTCCACTGAGGTTCTGGTGAACTGATGCAGAAGAGCACCATCCTCTCTTTTGCTTCCATTTGCCTTATCCTCTTCCTCTTCCTCTGGCTTGAACTCTTTAACAGCATCTTCCTCCTCATCTTTGTCTTCTCCACTCTCTTCCTTCTCCGACGATCCCGATTTGTCAGCAGTGGTGTCGCTTGAACGTTTGCTTTCTATGTCCGAGTCTTCCGCGTCTGCCTCCTCTCCCTCGGTCATGCAGGCAGCTGGAATCGCGTCTTGCCCCTGTAGGGTTAAATGAGATAACAATAAATGATTTCTGAGCAGTTTTAATTAGATGAATTGGGCATTAGAGTGCTGTAATTACATCTACAAGATGCTTACATAGTACCACCAAATTAATGTGTGAGATTAAAATGAGTTAATCAGTGCAGGGAGGTGCCAGTAAATAATATCACCAAACTGATCCTTAACCGGTTTCAGCTTCCGATGGAGGCAAAAATACACAGTTTAAAAGTATTTTTAACATGTTGAAGCTTTTTCTGTAACTGGCAAAAGCAGCATACGTCCATCAGCGGAAGCTTCATGTTGGTGCCAAACAAAACAGATTTGTTCAGGCTCTCTAATTGGATGGCGAGATTATCTTTTCCCACAGGCTTAGAATTAGTGGTGAGGATGCAGTAGGTCAGATTCCTCTTTAAGGAACAGCGCAGTTTGTTGTTCAGGGACTCAGTGGTGTTTTAAAATAGAGTGCAAGACAGAAACTGTTATTAATTGGGTTTAAATTTTAAAGAACATTTAATGTGGGGGTGTAATAATTTTATTAGCATCACCTATAGCATAAATATACTCCTAACTTGTGAAAATGTACATTGGATAGATGCAATTAAAAAGTGTGCTGTGATATATGTCATATATATATATATGAATAAATACTAAAACCTGAGTGTTTGCCTCACTACATCATGTAAGGCAAGCAGAGGTGGGCGGATCCATCTAATTACTGATATCTAAGCTTCGATGCCAATGCTGGTATTGGCATTAGATTGACACTAGCACAATATGATCGATACTTCCAAGTTCAGTATGTAGCCCTGAAACAGGCACATTTACATTCCAAGTCTCTAAAAAAAACCTAGTTTCAAAATACATGAGAGGTGTGTTTTCTTTAAAAGGTTAAAATTATCAGTACTGGGAACACTGACCCTGTATTCACTTGTATTGGATTGATACAATAATTTGCGGTACTGCACGGCACTAAAGGGGAGTCAAAATTAAGCTGGAGAGTCAGTCTGATCATGTTTGTTGGCCTATCTGACATCTTTAATCAATGCGGTTAAACTTCCATGAGTGCAGTGCTGTTTTACTAACATGAAAGTGACTGTCCTTTAAAAGAAAAAAAAGAAAACAATGCTATCCTTTGTGTTATACATAATAATTACAGAATAAACTTCAGTAAAAACATGGTTCACATTTACCTGTGGCGAGGTTCTTTCCTCTTCAGATGCCTCCCCTTCCTGTTCCTCACTCGATTCACCCTCTCCTGTGCCGTCTTCCTCGTCATCTTCACCCTCTGCTGACGCACTGTCCCTCTCTACAACCTCCTTTGACAACGTCGACTTTTCATTTTCTGTCGTTTCTGCGGCACTATCCTCCCCCTCTTCCACACTTTCACCCTCGGTGGGTTTTTCTTTATCGTCTACTCTCTCATCACTCTCTTCATTTTCTGGGGTTTCTCCTTTGCCCACTGACGCCTCTTTTACTGTGTCTTGGTCGCTTGTCTCCTCTTCTTCGCCAGTTCCTGTGTCTCCCTCATTTTCCTCTGTTTCATCTTCTCCCATCTCTTCTTCATCCTCTCCTGTTTGCTCCTCTCCCTCCTCCTCTTGGTCACTCTCCTCCTCGTTTCTGGTACACTTACACTGACGTTCTTCATCCTCCTCTCCAGTTTCTGATGTCTCATCTTCTCTCACTTCTTCACCACTTGTTCCTTCTTCTTCCTCCTCCTCCTCTTTGCTTGCACCACTTTCCTCATTTTCCTCCTGTTCATCTTCTGTCTCCTCTTCTTCCCTTACTTTACCGTCATCGTTTTCTTTTTCAGCCTCTTCATCTTCCTCTGCAATCGTCTCCTCTAAAACAACAACAGCTCTGATGTCCTCTTTGGTTTCCTCGTCTTCCTCTTCCTCCTGGACTACGTCTAAATTCCTCCCATCGTCGTCTACAGCCGCCTGGCTTTCGTCTTCCACTGCCGCAGGCTGCGGCACGGTTGCAGGGGCTGGGCTTTTCTTCAGCTGAAGTATCTTAAGTAGGTCAAAGTCCTTCATCACCGGTGCTTCAGCTGCTAGCGGGTTGATTTTGAAAGGCCGTGCAGCCATTTTCTTGCGAACACAAGCTTCGCATGGACAGTATTCGTCGTCACTTCGCTGGTCGCTGAACTCCCCCGTCATCTCTCCGTCGCTGAGGGAATCGCCGGTCTTCACCGACTGTTTCTTCATAATCTAAAAAGACAAACAAACAAACAAAAATTAAATCCAACAATTTATGTCATTCAAGCAGTATCCTCTGCTATGAAGACAGTTTGTGGTAGATTTACCTTCAACATCTGACGTCTCTTCTCTGTTGTAGTGGACTCTCTGGAGAGATGTGTTCCTTGTGGCGGCCGAGGTGACCTACCACCTCTCCCCGCTCGACCCTGAAGCTTCCTCATTTCACGTTCAATACTGCCCTGGATGCGTCGGCTCACCTCATCCCTCAGCTCGCAGATCATGGTGTCCAGGATGTGACTGTCATCCAGATCCCATCGAACTTTGAACTCTGCCATTGCATTAATGTAGTGGACCATAAACTGTTTTTCAAGCTTCTTCAGAAGGTGAAGTACCCACACTGGGTCAGGGTCTTGGGATGGTCTTTTGGCCAAAGATGCTCGAAGAACAGTTGGGGGTGTGCCTGTACTAGAGTCTTCCAATGTCTCGTGCTCATTATCGGTGGGAGATTTGGAACTGTCTTTGGCAGAGGTCTTGTCTGATGACTCTGAGGGTTTGGAGCTTTCGCTTTTTTGAGGAGCTTCTTCACTTTGCACTGGTTCCTCTGCTGTGTCTGCCTTAGCTTGGTCTGTGAATGTTTCCTTGTGTTCTGTCTCAATTTCTGTATCTCCTGCCATTGCATTTCCCTCTTCCGCCTCTTCTACAATGTTCTCTGCTACCTCGTGTGCTTGTAGAGATTCTCTCTCTTTTGGAGGTGTCTCATCTCCTCCTTGATTGCCATTTTCCTTCCCTGAACCTGCAGAGCCACTGCTCATATCCACCCCAGATGAGGACCTTGGTGGTGTCACCTGCTCTGGGCTACTGTTCTTGTTCTCCTTTGTCTCCTTGGCTTGGATGTTCCCAGGCTCAGTGAGCCAGAGGGAATGAAGGATAGCCATTATGTCCTCATACTGCTGGCTGCGACCCTTCTGTACATCACAGCCAGGGCCCAATGAAGGCTCAATGAGCTGGAGCTGGGCCAAACAGTCCAAAAGACCCCTGGCTGATGTGCTTAGTCGGCGTCCATAAACCGGAGACACCTAAGATCAAAAAGAAAACATTCAGAGAATGTAGAATATGTTCAATGCAGGAATTATAGTCAAATTCAAATAATTACAACTGGTTAAAAAGGAATTTCAAAATCCTGAAATTAACTGAGCAGAGTTTTAGGATTTCTAGATTTAAGATCTAAGATCTGCAGGGACACAGGTTGCCTGTTTAGGATTGAAGGTAGTTTATGTTAACATCCACCTCTTTTCATGTCATTTTCACATATTTGGCATATCTAACCCAAAACGTATAACTTCTAAATTTGAAAATTTGCATGTTAATTATGTAGGGTCAAATGGATCATGAACATGGTACATTTCCTAGCAAGTCAAGTACTTTTGGTTGCTCACTTGCTCACAAGTGATTGCCACAAACTTGGCAGTTTTATTCCAGATGCCTCTGGTGATGCAACTTTTTATCTATAGCTCTGTATAGCAGAATAATTTTCTGTCACAAAAAAGTAACTGGCTTACCTCGGGCATACTCCTACATCGACCCAGAGAAGAACTTAGAAGAACTTTCATCACAGCTGCAGAAGACTGCCAGCTTCTAGGCAGAGCCTCACTTTGTAATAGTAGAGCACTAGGGCGACCAGAAGTCCCCTCTGCATCTCCTGAAGTTGGATCTGAGCCCTTCTCCTCCTGTGCTATCTCACATTTAGCTTCATCTTCTTTCTCTTCATCCTCTTCAGGGTCACCTTTTTCCTCCAATTCTAACTTCTCACCTTCAGGACTCTCCTGTGCTAACTCTCCTCCAGGCATCTCTTTCATTTCCTTTGGCGTCAGCTCTTCCTCATTAAACTCATCGTCAAGTGCCAGCATGCTGCTGTTAGCAGGAATACTTCTCAGCCAGTCACTAACAACCTCACTGGGGGACGTGTTGGGCAAACAGGCAGGTGTCAGTTCCTCTCTTTTATCCATCTGATTGCTGCTTCTTTGACACATTCCACTTTTCTTGCTCTTGGACTTGTCACTGGACTTACTGGCTTTAGATTGTCGGCTGCTTGGGCGTGCTGCAGCCATTGTTTCCTTTAGCAAGTCAGCAGCAGACAGAGATTGAGACAAAGTGCTTTCACTGCATGTCTCTACTTTGCTGTGTAAGGGACAGGGGCTTGAGGACTTGATAGGGGTTCCTTTCTTCAGAGAGCTGGCCATTTTGACACTACCACAATCGCTCCCTGTGCTAAATCTGGACTTACATTCGACCTGATCTTTTTCTTTACTCTGATCTGAAGCTAAATCTGCCGACTCAGCCCTGAGGCAACAGGGACTTTGGGAGGAGATTACTTTACTGTATGCAGTGTCTTCTTCCTGTTTGGCCTCACTAGCTGCTCTAGGGTTTTTTTGATTTTCCGTGCCATTATTTTCTGAGTTTCCAGGAACTGTTTTTGCTGTTGTGTTTGCAGAGGATTTTATCTGGACTTTCGCACCTGCTAATGACATTGCAGATGAGTTCCTGCTGTTGCTACCATTTGTCACTGGAGCAGACTTCATATTTTCTGCTTCACTGCCATTTCCAACTTTGGTCGAGCTAGCATTAGCATGTTTTTCTTTAGACTCACAGTTGCAAGAAGACTTGTTAGACCTGCTGCTTCTGACTGAAATTGTACTTGCTGCTTTTTCTGTCTTTTGCAATCCATTTTCTTCACCTGATGGAGTTTCAATAGTTGGGATATCCACTGCTGAACCACTCTTCCTGCCAGTACTGTTGGATTTTTGAGAAATGGTGGACCCCGTTATCTCCACATCCTCCTTCATGGTGGAAACCTCTGGGCTTTTTGGGAGACCGGGAGTTGAGGTCTTTGCCTGGCCCTCGTCATTGCTCTCAGCACTTCTGTGAACACAGACGCTAGACTTCCCACTGTCTGAGGCAGATGTTTCTTCAGGTAACCCAAGAGAGACCGATTCTGTTGAGTTCTGACTCAAAGGATGGTCTGTGCCTCCTGATGACACGGCGCTGCCTGCTCGCTCAGAAACATTCTCACTTTTCACCTCGAGCTTCACCTCTTTATCCTTGTTCTCCTTTTCTGTCTTTGCCTCATCAAATTCTGAAGCGGCTCCACAGCAGCATCTGGATTTGCCAGATTTAGCAGAGCTCACGGAGTGAACTGACAAGACACTGGGCCCTCTTGTGTCTTCAGCATCAGAGCCATTCAACAACTGCTGCACAGGAGACTTACAACTTTTGGTGGATGCGGCTGAAGCGTCGGGAGAACGCATCCGCGGCGAACGTGTTCGCTTAGGTGAGAGGGTTTGGACATTAGATTTAATTTTTGGTGCACTCTCATTTATTATCTTTTTGTTTCCATCCGCTGTTTCAATAATAGAAATATCAGTTTTTCCATTACAATTTGACTTTTGAGATACTGTAGATGAAACATTTGATCTTCCTGATGCAGCACTTGGTGCTCTCTCATTCGTCACATTTTCCTCGTCATCAACTGTAGGCGTTTTAATGGTGACAACATTTGCACTTGAATTTGATTTATGAGAAATGTTGGACCTTACTGAAGATTTTGACTTGGCAGACATGACACTTTCCACTCTCTCCTGATTTTCTTTAGCTTCACTTGGAACTGGAGATGCAGTTGTGTGATTTGACTTCTGGGACTTGGAGGACTTGGCACTAGGGGCTCTGTCCACCGGGTCATCTCCCTCTATCTTTGTACTGTGAGACTTTGCAGAGGAAGCTGATTTATGGGATAAAATACTAGCAGTTCGCTTCTCAGCTTTTTCTGTTTTGTGTACTATTTCAGAGTCTGATTCTGTGTTTTGATTACTGTCAGATTCATGAGATTTGGAGGACTCTGCACTGGGTGCCCTCTCGTTATTTACCAGTTTAAGATTGTTCTTTTTTTCTTCAGCTTCATCTGCTGTCTTTGAGCTTGAACATGTCACCATTTCATTGCCATCACATTTAGACCTGAACGACTTTGTAGACTTAGCAGACTTGTCCGATTTAACTGACGTGCCAGACATTTGACTTGGTGCCCTTTCTTCTCCCTCTCCCCCAGGCTCTGAGGCTTTAGTGGACTTATGGGATTTAATAGACTTTGCAGACAGGTTGGACTTTGATGACATTGCACTTGTTGGTCTTTCCTCTACCTCTGTTTCTGTTCCTTTCCCAGTTACCTTTATGGTAGCTTCAACTCCTGTCGCTTTTGCACAGTTACTGCAAGTCGACCTCTGAGATATGCTGGACTTTACAGAAATATTTGAGTTTTTTGATCTAGCACTATCAGGTCTTTCAGCCTTTTCAGCCTTTGCAGAAACATTCGACTTCACAGAGAGGCTACTGGGAGCTCTGTTGTTTGTGTCATGCTCTTCTACAGCTGGATTGTCACTTTGGGATGTGCCTTTAGCTCCTGACTGACAGGTGGAGTTACGAGACTTGACTGATGCATCAGTCTGAGCTGAAACACAAGATTTGGCTGACAAGGAGCTGACTGCTCTTTCTACAGTGTTCTCGCCCACTGCTGTCTCCCTTGAACTGATGTCAGGAGCTTCACTTGTGTGTTCAGACTTGCTGGACTTTGCAGACTGATTTGACACTACGCTGAAGCTTCTCTCGTCCTCTTTTTTTGCATGAATATCAGTGCTGCCCTTACAGCCAGAGTTGTGTGATCTATTGGACCTGTAGCTTGTAGCTGAAGTAGCACTGGGAGCCCTTTCTTTCTCTTTTTGTGTTGCCTGAGGACTGGATGTTCTAGACATGGCACTGGATACTTTGCCCTCCAAGATATTTGGTGTGGCAGAGAGGCGTCCATTATTGGTGAGGTTGGTTTTGTTGGATTGGGTAGAAACATCTGAGGCAGCATCATCACTGCTGGGGAGGGGAGAGGCTTGGTTGGAACGATTGGTTCTCTGTGATTCCCTGCCACCGGAAACAGAATCGACCTTGCGTTTGCAGCCCCCGCAATTCGGGCACACGCTGGATGTCGCTGACTTTTGAGAGCTTGCTGAGAGTCCTGTGTGACCTGACAAGTCACTTACAGCCCTCTTTATCCCTTCATCATCATCACAGGCCCCTCCTTCCTCTGATTCTGACATCCTGGTTACGCTTATTTTAGATGTGTTGCAAGGGACTTGATCTACCTCATCTGGGCCAGCTGAGCAAGCGGCAGCTCCTCCACAGAGACAGGAAGAGGCTGCCGACACTGCCCTGCTTCCTAGCTCTTCCTGCTCCTTGTGTTTGGTAGAGTGGAAAGAATTGGCTGAGACGTCATTTGTTGGCTTTTTGTGCAGTTGAGTTTCAGGGGTTGGGGACGGTTCATTGCTATGGCAACACCGTGAGATGCTTGGTGGCAGATCATCGTCCTCATCATCTTCATCCTCTTTCAACGACTGAAGGATATGTGAGGAGCTGCTGACTGCTGATGGCGGGCGATCTTCTTCGTCTTCAGCTGACTTTCTGCTGAGTGGTTGAAGGTTACTGTCCGCGACAACCACTTCACTTCGACTGCAACACCGGCTCACCTTGTGTACCTCAATGTGGGTGTCCCCATCCTGCTCTACCTCTAATCTGTGCTCAACCTGCTCGGTTACACACATTTCCTCCTGGACCACTTTGCTCTGCTCTGAACCTGAGCCACCCCCGCAGCTGGAGAGCCGTGCTCTGCAGCGCACCACCCTTCTTGAATTGCACGATGAGGAAGAGCTAGAAGAGTGCGTATGTCTCATCATACTGTGGGTGTGGCTGGGTGCATGTGTGGGTGGAACAGGAGCTGATTTATGGCAGTGTGCAGGGTTTTCCCATAAGTCGTAATGCTGTTCATGCCTCTGATGGCAACACGGGCAGCGGTTCCCTTCCAACTTGCACTGCAGCGGCTGGCTGGAATAGTCCACACCGTACTGATCAAAGGATGTTGAATCAGGGTCAGAACAACTTTCTGACTGGCCCTGCTGGAGATAATGAGGCTGAGCCTGACTTAGAGGGCAACATTCATTGCTCAGAGATGGAGATTTTTTAATTTGAGTGGACCACTGGAGGGTCTCGTCATTCTGGAGGTGAAAACGCACCCTCATCTCCACCGAGAGGCTGCCATCTTTATTTACCAGAACACGCTTTTCAATGTCATCATTCATAATGGCTGGCTTTCCCTGGGGGCATGCGGTGACACCATTGCCATATGACTTTTCAGAGGATAAAGAGAAACGTGCCGAGCGGTTTGAGGAATCAGAACGAGGGTGAATGATGCTCTTTTTGGTTTCCAGACCAAAGTTAACTGAAGGAAAAGAGAAAAGTGCAATATTTAACAAAATGTATTGCCTCTTTTCTTGTACCTTTTAAAACTTGTCTGTTGTTAACTTGCCCAGTTGTCTAAAAAACTCACCATTTTTCTTGCTTTCATGTCCTTCGCTGTACTCGCTGGCTCTGGATTGAGCTCCATGAGGTGGGGACCTTATTCCTTGAGTAGCAGGGGATCGTGCCCCATTTCCAGGAGTCCGGGGACCCAGACCAGGGAGTTTCTCTTCTGAACTTTTCCTAATAAAGTTTATCAGCAAGGGGCTGAAGGCTTCCCGGCCAACACACACCAGAACACCTGGACAAGTCATCAGGCTTTGAACGCTGTCAATCTGGAAACAATTCACCAGAGTCAACAGTTTTCACTAAAATGAGCAACCTTTGCAAAGTTTTACTATGCAAATTCAAATAGATATAACTTTTTACCCTGCGTCCCTCTACAGTGTAGATCTTGCGGACATGAAACTGCATCACTTCGGACACCTCATCTAAAAAAGCTCTCAGGCTCCTGGCTGTCCTTCTGCTCAGGACCACGCTCCTCCTCATCCCCGGTTCGCTGTTCTTCACCAGCAAGATCCGTCGCTGTCTGTAAGGCATATGCAAATGGCCAGGTGGTGTTGCGGATGACGTTTCAGGCCTCTGGGGCCTCCGGTTGTGATGGTACCAGATGCCTGAGTGTTTGTTGACCAGCTCCATGTTTACTGGCTTCGCCTGGCGTCGGTCAGAGCAGAGGTAGCAGCCACCATCCTGGAGCTGCTCCAGGTGTTTGATGGTGTGAGTGCCACGAGGGGTGGTCACAGTCCGCACACCAAATGGCAGCGGCACCTGTGGACAAATTGTACATAAATATCAAATGTGACTGTTAATCTGTCTCTATCTCGTATCCATGTATTGCTCTCCCTACATTGTATAAAGCACTGCTGATCAGGACAAGCGCCGTTTTAGCCACTTAACATCCACCCTAGATGACCCATCTAGGGTTCGTTAAATATCCACCCCATTTTGTAGGATTTTCAATTGTTTCGAACATGTAATGACAAAATACTTGGGATTTAATTTGAAATAAACAGTTCCTGAAAAATTGCTTATTTATCATGTGGCTAAAGCAAAACCCAACCATAACCTTTGATTAGCGTGGATGTTAAGAGGTGAAAAGACCTGCATCAGTAAAGTCAAAGCCACATACTGTCATGAAACGCTGTGCGGCAGGCAGGAGTTGGACCCAAAATGCAGGACTCACAGACTCAGGGGATGAACTCAAAATCACAGCTTTATTTGCTGGCAGGAGAAAGTCATACAAAGCAAACTAAACTGGAAACTCACAAACTAAACTCACAGAGAGACACAGGGAGATCCACACAGCATGAGGGACGACGCGACACTGACTCCGAGAAACACAGGGTTTAACTACACTGGGAAATAACGAGGGGAATGAGACACAGAAGGAGGGCACAGCTGGGAGAAATCAGGACCGATGAGACAAGCAAAGCAGGACACATTCCCATAAGACACGGACCTTCAAAGTAAAACAGGAAGGATCACACACAAGTACAATAATACAAAAATCACAAAGAACTAAAAACGCTGGGTCAGGAGACCCAGGACCGTGACACATACAGCATGCCGCACCTTATGTCTTAGTGGGCCAGATGAGTGAAACTATTTGATAAATGTATAAAATGAAAGAAAATGTTGTGGTAGTTCATTGCTCAGACTGTCCTGTAATTATAAAGCATAACATTTTTGTTAATTGACAGAAAATGTCTGTTCTTGTGTTTTTGTTTTGTTTTTTACACTGTGATATTACTTTTGTGTCATATGGATGGCCATGAGAGAGGTCTTTATCAGTAGGAAATGCTTAAATACAGTTAAAAGTCTAAAATTTATACATTTATATCCTACTTCACATTGTGCAAAGCTGTCCAAGGGTCATATTGGAGTCTTTTACTCTTCAGTTCTGGTCCCCAGGCCTAATGTTTGACACCCCTGACCTATATGCATGCATCTAAGCATTCAGCTTCAAAAGAAGTCTCTACTATAGTTCATCTAACCTTTTGAGAAAGGTCGTCCAGCAGGGCGTCAAAGCATTTGAAGCTGCGCTTGTGGATGGCCATCCTGACGCCCCCAAACTGGCTGTCACCACTTTTGTAGAATGTGATCCGTTTGGCTGGGGTGGTTGAGCTCACGTGAGCGGGGCGCAAGTTGGAAGGGGGCGGGGCAGGGATGGGGAAGACATGTTTAAATGGGGGCCGGGGGTTCCACAGCCCTGTCTGGACTGAATGCATGCTGTGGTCTCACATACACCTGGGAAACACACAAAGATAAGAACATGTTTATTTTTTCTGCAGGTTTCTGTTTATTTTTCTGGTCCCGTGCATGCTAATCACACTCACAAGAAGAACAAGTCTTAATCAGGATGATTAATGGAGGATTTAGGACAGGACATCCGCTGAAAGGACTAGCTGACATTGGTGGGAAAAACCTTCTGTATCGTTTACAACTAAATTCCAATAATAAGCTGTCACTTTTCCACCTGCTGAGGTGAATGTGTTGTTTCTGTAATGATTTTCTAGAAAAAGACATTTACCTGGATTCCCTCAAAATATTCTGTGCAGTCCCCCCCCCCCCTTGATCATTGATGATCATTGATCAGTTTCAATTTGTTTTTTGAATAAGAACTGCAAATCCTACAAAAGTTCAACAAAAACAAGCCACATACTTTAATGTGAATTAACAAGATAAACTGTAGACAAATGCTATATTTACATGGATGTTAAAGGCGGAGCTTTGCACAGGGAGCTATTTTTATTAGTGTGGCCTAGGACACGTATAGAAATCCTGTTTGGAACAGACGTAAAAAGTTTCTGCCCTGCTCCTGGAAAGGCAGCATCAATCAGCTTACATAACATATGCTGAGTATTAGTGTTACAACACATGGATGACCATAGATGAACACAACAAATAACTACTTGTTAGTTTTGAGTTTTGATGGGTTTCAGGTCTGTATCGACACACACCAGAGTGTATATAATTGTTATAAAAACCACAAGCTAATATCACGTGTATGTTGAGAGATCTGCTGTGGTGACCCTTAAATTCTTCAGCATCAAGACAAATATCACTTTTTCTACTCGGTACATGTGGTCACAATGTGCCTCTTGATTGTTTCCTGTTATGTCTTCTGATAGGCTTAGCAGGCTTTTAAGTCTCACGAGGCCAAATCAGTGTTGACACTGCTTCTTAATGCCTCTTTAGCTCAGTCTTTCCTAATAACATTACATCAAACATATCATTTAAAATTCTATGAAAGGCACAGTTAACCCAACATTTAGGCACATGTTAAACAGGTTTTCAGTGTAGAACAACACAAATAAAACTGACTGTAACGTTTATTTTACACTTGAAACTGACTCAGTCAATCTCATATAACTTATTCTGGCTTTTTTCTGAAATGGACAACAAAGTTGCTTTTGATGTGCAACATTAAAAGCAACCACTGAAGCTGTGGGAAAGTGATTATGCTGTGGGACTAAAGGAAGGTCTTAGGCTTACAGCTATGCTGACGTCCATGTGCACTAAGCAAGTTTTTCCAGCAAAGAGGCAAGTTAATCCAAGCAAATGTTAGCTTAGAGCTTTCAGACACTTAAACACATTCAGTTAGTGTTTCATTATCACCCTCTGCTTCTTTCTCACTGCCATTCAAGATTTAATGGAATCAATATATCAGATTTTAGAAGTGGAATAAAGGAATATTTTCACTTTCTGTTAATCTCATCTAGTTTCTTCAGTGCTATTTTTAGACATAATGAATTACAAATACTTCTTAAAAACTATTTTTTAGAAGCACACCAACAGTCCCAGTTTATATATGACAAACAAAGCTTAAAGTTCTCACATTTAAGCAGAATAAATGACTCATCTGTTAAATGAAAAGCTGTGGACGGACTGCTCGATGGACTGATCATTTCATATCTAACACACAGATTTTTCTTTCCAATACAAAACTCTGACTCACATATATTAGCCTTTAACACATTACACTGAAGCAAACCATTAACAGATAACAGCATTGTAGGTTTAACCCTTTTCAACATGAAGCTCTATTATTTTCCCATGAAAGCATTATTACAACAGATTTTATGTTTTTGCTTGTTTAGAATCTTTTTCAAATGATTTGAAGATGCTTACCGTTGTCGTAAAAGAACAGGAGAATGACTGCTGCCACTAATTAACAACCACTTTTTCCATGCCATATGTATTAGTTGCACTACTCACATATTCAGGAAGCATGGTCCAAAGAGGTATGGAAAAACTGAAGAGAAATTTGTGGATATCTAGTCAGACCAGGAGACTGGTTTGCAGTATTTGTGCAAGTGTGTATGGTGACGATCCCCGAGTCATACGTGTACATATACAGCAGAGTCCCTGATTCCACTCTCCAGCTCTCAGGGTAAAATGGCAGATGGACAAGAGGAGGGAGGGAGGGAGTGGGGGTGGAGAGAGGAGAACGGAGGAGATAGGAGAAGACAGGAGGGGTGAGGCTAAGGATAGAATGAAAAGCCTGCTTAAGAACCTCTGTGTGTGTGTGGGAGAAGGAGGGGTTGCTATGGTGAGCCCAAGACGTTAATAAGGCAAGTGATGCTCTTATGCATGCCGCACCTGAGCAGCCGAAGACGCATATGCTATTTTGTAGTTGTGAGGTTAAATTATTGAGATTGAATAGAAATATTAATAGGCAAGTGGCAAATACATCAAAGATGTTTAGATTGTTAGTGAAATTATAATTTGAATCATGTCAACATGAAAGTTACAGGACGCCGAAGGACAAAGTTAGGTAGATAAAGTCTTAAAAAAAAGTCTCAAGTCTGACTTAGATAAAGTCAGATAAAGGCAGTCGGTTATCACATTCTGATTGCAGAGTTGGTGCAGAGGCCACAGGTTTTAGCACATATAACGCCCTCTATCTGTGTCTTCCTCACACACAAGGATCTAGTTGGAGGATTGTAATTACACACAGCCTGTCTAACAGCAGGGTTCCTCCTGTCTAGAAACCCCTGAAACCACCAACTGCTGCCCTGGAAAAAAAAACCCTCTAATACTACAGACAGAGTAGCAGTAAATCTGTAATGAGCCAATCACGACCAGCTGATTGTCTCAGTCTGGCAAAGCACCATTTCACAAAGCCAGAAGGGGAAAGAGCAGCAGCAAGACCCAGCACAAAACCAGCACCAGAGACAACAGTTGTGGCACTGATTAGGCTGGACACAGCATGAAAGGAGGAGCTGAAGGTCAAGGTGGGTTGCACAGCAGCTTGCAGAAAGAAAGAAAAAAGTATTTGTCTAGTAGGTATTCTAAATGATAAATATGAATGTTGTGTATTGCTTTCCCAGTGTGGGTAAGGGGATGGCATATTATTTATATCCACAGTTCTTATTCCATTATCTTTTCTTTTAGTGGGATTAACGGTCTATATCTGTACCTAAAGAACACGTCCAAACTTAACAAGCTCTTTAGCTGCTATATTGGCTCCGATAATTTCAACAGACTGTTGCCAGCTTTTTCATATTTTAATTTTCTTTTAAGTTTTTTATTATCTGGAAAAGAACTGCCCACTGTGGTCGGGAGATGGTACTGACACGAACGATGAGGGTGAACAAAACAGTGAGCGAAAAGAGGCTCACACAAACATGCATATAAAGCGTGTTCGAGACAGAGTGTTAATTATTTGCGGATTCATAAGTGACGCTGGTCACATTACACATGGTCATTTTAGCTGCCGTTAGCATAGGAATATGATTGGAGCAAATTCAAATATCGCACTGGTGGAAAAGACTTTCACCAAAGAGACTTGATGTTCCAGGTTATGGTTGCCTAGGTAATCCTCTAATGTATTTACTATTAGATCACCAAGCTTAATCACCCCCATAGAACCTTATAGCATTGGTGTATGTATAAATGTACACACATATTGTTTTCTTCTTGTCATAGGTGGGTATTTGGGTGTTAAACACTATATGTATACTTATGATTCCAGCATATAGCAGGACAAGGATTATAGTTATTACTTAAAGTATTGTTATAAATACTATTAGCATTTATTTTATCCCATCCTTTAGTTGATCAGTGAGGCAACATGGTTAAGCGTCCTCACACAGTGGGTCTTTGCACCAACATGTTCTCATCCCAAAGTGTAACAGCTGGAATGTGCGTTACTGCCGGGAGTCTATTGGATTGCATCCACAATCCGGCGCGTATCACAGGAAAGTTACCTTTCGTGTTCCTATGGGACGCCTTGGGACGTGACAAATCGGCGGTATGTTGCACATTGGGAATGAGAATGGTCTCCTTTGCACACTGTCCCTACTAAACTCCTGTTCCGATGATTGTTTTTCTGTTAGTGTTGCTGTTGTAAGTCTGCGATTTCCTTGTTCTGGATATGTCCTATTTAGCTGCTGACCTGATTTGTTTATAATAATAATTTTAAGAAAATATGCATGTGGTCAAGCTAACGTCATCAACAACAACCTCAATCTCTTATTCTTTTCAAAACACGCTTCCCCAGCTGACAGTGTGGAGCGTAAGATGTGTATACATGAGCCAACAGGTGCCATGTAAACCCCACGATACCCTTTGAATGGCAGCCACATCACCTTTATACACAAGCAGAAAAGAAATGAAGCAAGAGACAACCCCCCCCCCCCCAAACAAACAAACAAACAAACAAACAAACGGGAAATACAAAGGGAATAAATACATGTAAAAATAAATTAAATGGAAAACTAAATAAATTAAGGAAATAATAAAAAAAAATACATCTGAAAACATCAATTTAAATTTCTGTATACATTTTTAAAAATATATATTTTATGTTAGGTGCCATTAACGGTAAATAACTGTTTAAAATTAATCATCATTTATATATTTTGGCTGTTCTGGGCCTCCATAGTTTTGAAAAATTCACCAGTATTGCTGTTTTTTGCTGAGGCTTAGCTGCAGATCTTGTAAATACATTACAAGCAGAAAAAGCTTTTATTTTATTTTTTTCTATTTTATTTCATTTTTTAAGTTGACAAATTAAATTATTACTCAACAGGTTGGTTTGTTACAGATGTTTAATCAGAGCAGTGTTTGGTACCGCTGTTCAGGGGCATGCTGTGTTGTGGAGTTAAAAATAATAATAAAATAATAAGTAAGAGCAGAAGAAGAAAAAAAGAATCAAACACGTCTTTTTACACTTTTAAAAACACCAGGGACGTTTATTATTTCCATCTACAGGCTCAAAATGTCCTTGAAATATGTCTTGGTTTTATAGAAGTGTCTTATTGCATAAGTAAAACTTATGTAACTCCTCATTTCATCAATCTGTATCTGCTTCACAGCCTTAATGAGAGACAGAGGAGAGGTAGGCGGCCCTCAGGGGGATTCTGGGTAGACAGGAAGTCAAGGATGAGTAGTTCCAGTGCTGACAGGAACCTGAGGCATCACAGTGAGGCGTCAGGATGCTGCTCTCTAAGAAAGTTTTGGTACTAATGTGTATTCCTAGAGGATAAATCAAGCAGTTCATCACCTGTGCGCTTTGCCTGATGATGTTACACATGGGTATAGGCTTCAGTCCTGCAGGAGTACTTTCCTTTGTGATATGTACACAGTGAATCACTGAATTCGAACATGTTCACCTTAAAACTGACTGAAAACGGAGAGAAGTTCTGCTCTTGCTCTTGTGTGATCACTTCAGTCAGCAGAAAAAATGAAAATGAAAACAGAGCAGAGATTATTCCGCATGCGGTGGCCTACTTTTGGAAGTGCGCTCACTCCTTTGCTCAATCCCTTTTGTCTCTTATCCTATAAGCAGGTGTGTGATGACCTTATTCCCACAACTGGACCACATACACAAACACAAGCCTTCTGGATATATGAGCACTTGCTCATTGGGGTTTGCATTCTCACTAAAATAAATTAAATTAAATTGAAAACACCCAAACACAGAACCTTACCACAGATGTTCAGCTTTGTCTAAGTTCAGAGAAGCAGGTGTTTGTAAAGCAACAGGTGAGAAAGAGAGGTTCTTCTTACCTGTGAGGAAACATGCTGGAAGGAACCAGTGAAGGTCAGTGTCCGAGTGTAGATCCCGATAAAGAAGCAGTTTGATAACAGAGTGATAATAAAGTCAGGTGTGGTCAGCGGCAGACAGCGCCGCGAGCTCGCTATCTGAGATTTGAGAAGTGAGCACAGGTTGCGGGCGCGCGCGTTCAGGCACGCTGCAAGTCCGCGGCATGAAAACCGGAAGTACAGCGATTAAGACTTTCAAAGTAATGACTTGAAAGCCTTTCAGTAAAAACGGCAGGATTGAACGTAAACACACAAACTGCACAGCTCGGAAAATCAAGTCCAATCAGTTTATTTATTGTGAAAGCAAAAAAGTAGCAAGACTCATTTAGATTGGCTTTTAACTAAATTTGTGTTGAATATTTGATTGTGCTATTTTATGTATATCAGTTTTATATTATTGTGAAGCACTTTGTGGTTCTTATCCTGTGAAGAGTGCTCTATAAATAAAGTAAAGTAAGGACAATACAGGAAAAAAACATAAACTAAACTAAACAAAAGAAAAACACAAGGGAGGTACGATCTGTCTTCGAGTGAGTTTCAAAGATGTTGAGTACTGGTGAGGTCCTACTTTGAAGAGGAAGACTGTTCCAAATTTTAGGTGCAACTAAAGAAAAAGGCCTGATTTAAACAACCAGAACAACTAGAAGAATCTAGTCAGTTAACCTTAATGATCTAGGAGTGTGCATAGAGTTAAAAGTTCAAAAATGTAAGAGAGTGCTGATCTATTTTTTGCCTTAATAATAAACAAAAGGATCCTAAAATCAATTCTGGAAGGCACTGGCATTACTTTCTCAAAATCAGCAGATGAGAGAATTGTCTTAATCTTTGCAAGGGCCCTCAGCTGGAAGAAACTGGCTTTAATAGCAGAATGTATTTGTTTGTTAAAAGTGGAGCTGCTAGGGTAACAGTTTAGCTTAGTAGATGAGCAGGCGTAGCTCTTTCTTGCACACAGGCACGTGACAGACTACAGACCTATTCTCCACTCTTGTAATTGGCATATGTAATGCACAGTGATGAGTCTACACAATGTTGCCTTGGGTTTAATAACTGAAGGGTCCACCCTAAAACTATTGTATTATATTGAAATCTGTGAATACTGATTATGAATGGCTCGTAATCCTAATTAGGATGCTTATTTTGTATGTAGGTCTTTGCATTACAATATAAAGCACCTTGAGGTGACTGATAAAACTGAATTGAATTAAAGGCAAAATTGTAATGTGTACGCAACTGAACTGAGATTTGAAAATGTGAAAAGGGGTAACTACATTCGCATCAAACCCTAAAGGTTTGATGGTAAAAATCGCACCTGAAATAAAGCTTTTATTTTTAAAGGCACAACCGGAAATTGGACACTATCGACTATTTTCAACAGCCGTTACCTTGACATTATTTGATGGAGAACAGGAGGAGGAGGAGGAGAGGAAAGGCAGAAGAAGAGAGACGGAGAAAAGAAGGGAGAGGGCTGGGGTTGGTGCTAAAGAGGATTAGAGCTTTCTGCCATCTGTGGCCACAGACTGATAATAAGCCCAGTTACATTACCAGCCTGCTCTTTTCTTAGCCCTGAAACAGCCCCATAAATGAAGACTGTGTGGTTTAATATCAGACAGTCGCTATTAAACCTACGAACAAACAAGCACTGAGTAATTACGTGTGATATTTACAGGTAACACTGAATTCTCTTCACACGTTCAATCAGCAGCTTTACGTCCCTACGTCATCGCGTCAGTCTCCAATGGCAACCGAGCTCCGCTTTGTGTTTATCAGGATGGATTCCCTAACAGAGAGTGAAATAGCTCAGATAGCGAGGCTACAGGTAGGCGGCCACTGAATTAACACCCAGACGTTTAATTTAAGCGATATAAAGACGAAGTTGTGTCCCAGCATTTTTTTTTAAAATGGCGCTAAAATCTATAATTTGACCTAAATCTTAAAGTAAGCGACTGGTTGGAGAGTTAGCTTGAAGTCATGCACGCACATTATTTTATTATTGGTCATTGGTTTAATTTTCTGAGCCTGAAGTTATTAGTTTACGTACAGCAAACTAGGGTAGAGTGGACTTTACAGCCAGCTAGCCCTACATGCGCTTTTTTAAAAATTTCATGTTGACTTTTTAAAAATGGTTTTATTATTATTAAATTGTTTAAAAATGTTTAGTATCTAGTTTAGTTTTAGTTAATGTAATAACCTTGGAGCAGAACTGCAAAAATAAAGACATAACCACACCATTTATGAATAAATAACTAAAATAAGTTGTAAAAATGGTTCTACGTGTTGCTCAACATTTCTCACTTTTGTGTCTCTGTGATTGTGTTTGTCAGAGAGATGCTGGTGTGCAGAGGCTCAGCCGTTACTTCTCGTGGCCCGAGTTCAGTGACGAGCGACGATGCTTCTATCAAGAGTTTGTGTATGACGTGGTCGTGTTCGCTGCAGACTGCGGCTTCTCCTGGCCGAACGTTATCCGGGCAGCTGTGATCGCCAGAGACATCTTTCCACGGCTGGACGGTCAGAGTCAAACAGCAGTGTACTATAAAGTGGCCTGTTAGAGGACACACTGCTTAACCGAGAGGTCGTGGCCCTTTACATGGCCAGCAGAGAATTACTATCAGATGTAAAGCTCTCATTGCTCATAAACCAATACAGACACCCTAGCATACCACACTGAGTGATTCATTGACTCGGAGTCATTCCCTGTGTGCCCTATTAAAACATTACTCATGCAGTGTTAGTAATGCAGGCCCACCCGTTCACAGTGTGCAGGATCATGTGCTGCTGGGGTTTGGTTCAGTAAACCTCGTTTAAAACTTCTGGACTGTTTTCTATCCATCAGATCCTGATGTACTCAACTTGCTGTCACTACTGAGAGAGGTGCTGTGTGAGGGATTACCGAACCTCACCCCCGTCCATCGACATGACTTCACCAGGTATCTCACAGACACCTGCATCACACGGCGGAAGCTTTTCCAGGCGGTGGTCGATGGAGCTGCTAACGTGTCTGTCACTCAGCTACACTTGGAGGTGCAACTGCCACCCACACCCCCTCCCTTAGCACAGGTAAGGAGGCCTCTTTAAGTGGCGGCTAGCGAACCTGCACTGCATAATCATCATGCAGATTCAGGGCTGCTATCTGATGGTACTGGAATCCATTTAATATGTCCCAATTTGTTTCAAACTTAGAAAATAACTCCTTTTTACTGCAGGGCGTCGATCTGCAAGAGTGGGAAAGTCAGCAGCATGAAGCAAGTCTCACTTCAACCTTGGAGCAGAAGGAAAATGAGCTGAGGTCTTTGAGACAGGGGTCACGGGTCACTCTGGAGGACATCACTCTTCCAGAGGATAAGCATCTGGATAAACAGGTTCATGTTCCCTAACCCTAATATCTAATCATGCAGTGTGCTACGAGAATATGTGGTTTTTGTGTTTTAAATGTTTTTCTCCTAGACAAAAAATATTTTTTTCTAAACCAGCCCTTCTTTTAAAACTCTCCAAAACATTATTATGGTTACGCCAGCTGAGGTACTTCCCCTAGTGAAATTATTTGGACTGACTGACTGTCACTGTTTTTGGCTCCCCAAGTAGGGCATTGTGGAGTTGGTTCGTGCAGCAGTGAGGGCTACCGAGAGCCAGATAGTGGCAAGCCTAGTCCAAGAGGTCGATCTGCTCAGTGAGATCCTGCAGCTGAAACTGCAGCAGGAGGCTCTGGCCACTGGGAGGCACAACAATACTTCTACCAATACAGAGACAAATGCAAAGGTACAAACTGCCAAAACTAAAACAGGAGGGACGGCGTCTGGAAAAGCAGAGGGCAGGAAGTCAGTGAATAAACCTGTTCAGAAGTAAGAATGTTGAACCATTTGGTCACAGTTTCGGCTAACTGTGTTACTTTTGGATGCTCAAGCTTGTATTATCATTATTATTATTTTATTGCACATCTTATATTTATGATTTGAAGATTTCTGTATTTGAAATGTATCCCTTAACACTTGTTATGTCATATTTGATACATGAGTTTTTGTGAGTTTTTAAACTTCTACATGATCGGTGTAATCCCACTCTCCTCAATTCAATTCAATTCAATTTTATTTATATAGCGCCAAATCACAACAAAAGTCGCCTCAAGGCGCTTCATACATCCTCGAAAAAACTGAATAAATTGCACATTTTTTAGCAACAAATTGCAAAAAAGAAACCTGGATGTAATGAATACACATTAAACAAATTAAAACTCATATGTGCAAATATATGAGCCCATATATATG
This sequence comes from Perissodus microlepis, assembly GCF_051167445.1. Taxonomy (NCBI): domain Eukaryota; kingdom Metazoa; phylum Chordata; class Actinopteri; order Cichliformes; family Cichlidae; genus Perissodus; species Perissodus microlepis. The sequence goes on along the minus strand of NC_140482.1, from coordinate 11,451,929 downwards.
TGGAGTTTTTTTGTTCTGTGGCTTCCCATGTACTGTGGCTTCCTCCCACAGTCTAGAGATGTGCAATTAGTGGGGTTATTTGGTGATTTTAATTTGCCAATAGGTGGAAATGTGAGTGTGAATAATTGTCTGTCTCTAAGCAGAAGAGAATGGATGGATATGCAAATTAATATTTCATTGTAGAAATGACCAGAAGGTTCAATAAAGACCTTCTGGTTATAAAATTTCAAAGAAATTACAATTTTCTACTAATTATCTTATGATTTAGGCTTTAAAGGGTAAAAAGCAAGTTTCACAGCCACAGCAACATGGTTACCATGAACTGTATATAAAAAATGGACATAGCCAATGTGACGCCACTGGTTGGTTTCTAGACTCCACATTTTGAAGCCAGGGATAGCTTTTTGGCTGCTGCAAGGTTGCTTTTCTCCAGACAGACATGACCATAACCTGGGTGGAATGCTAAGATGTCAGCTAGCATTAGCAAGCTTAGTTAGCAACACAGACACCTAATGCTAACACCTAAAAAGACTTTTAACTTGGTAACTTTTACTCTCAATTTCTAGTTGTTGTGTTAAGAGTTACATTTGGTTATTTTTCCTTTTATGTTGTGATGCTCATTTTTTCTGAATGTGATTTTTTTTTATAATTTAAAATCTGCTGAACTTAGCTTACCTTCAGTGAATGGTATTAGTGGAGGTGAGGCCTAGAACAAAGCTTTCAAGAAAGCTAAAATTCACCCTCTGTAGCTGTAATGGCTCATCAGCATTGGGTCAGTTTTCAGTACTGCGTAGTTACAAAGAAAATTCAGAAAAACTTGTTGTTTTTTTAAAAGGATTTATTAAAAAACAGCAATAATTCTGAAATAATAGCTTTATAAAAAACAAACATTAACAGAACATCCAGTCCTTTCTTTTTACACCTCCACACAGAAGAGCCCTGCTTATCTAATGCTGACGTGTTAATCCATTCAGTCCACCTCAAAACATATAAATAAATAAAATGCCCAAAACACACCAGTGCAAAGATCAAGCAGCATCTATAAGCTAATTTCCTTTGCTGCACATAATTTAAGGCCTCAAGCACTGCTAGGTTTCCTTTTCTGTTTACCCATCTTGTGCAGTCCCTGCAGCAGTACTGTGTAGGGTCACTATTTCCACAGTTATCTGCACCACTGTTTCAGGACACAGTTCACACTAGTAAACAGTGGGAGTGAAGCTCTTACTAAAAGCCAGGTTGTTTTCAAGTGTGGCAGACGTGCCCCTTAAGGCACACCGCAACAGACTGGTAGCACACTTAGAGACCGCACATACATACTGTGTACACTCAGAAAGAGACCATAACTCTTAAAAGTTCAGCATCTTGCTTCGGCGAAAACATCCAGCGCTCTCTAGCAGCAAACTAATCACAAATGCTGGACGGATTCACAGAGAGGAAAAGAAAGGCATCAGGTTGATGGTTCAGCAGGAAAGCCTTTTGTTTTGCTTCTTAACAAACATATTGTGGAAATCTCAATTTCAGTCATCCTTTTTAGACTTTCTGCCTATCATCTTCAAAGTCTTTGTTGGGTCTGTGGCCTGTTCTCCGTACACTGCTAGAAAGATCCAAGGTCATCTGGGAGGGGAGTTTGAAAAAAGAAATCATCCTCACAAGAGTTTCTGCAGGGAAGAGTCACAAGTACCCATGACATGTTGAACTTCTCTTTTGAGATAACATGACATTCAAAATGGATGAGGCGCTAGTAAAACGTGCACCTGTGAATCCTCCTGTGAGGGGATATCAGATCATTTGTTGATTTCATTCATAATTCTTTACAGCCAATTGCAGGAAATCCCACATAATATTACTTATTACCGGTGCTAACAATGCGCTCCCTTCTAACTGAAGCAATGATCAGGGCACCCATCCTGTCGAGGGTTGAATTTGTGGCCATCGGTAACTTATCAAGGGCTAAAAGATGTGGGAGCATGCTAAAGTGCCAGGGATTTCTCCCAACTAAAACATCAACCCACATACGAAGAGCCGGCCCTAAAAGGAATTTTTTTTTTTAAGATTTTGCTACTTAAGACTGTCACGTTCAGTTTTTAAATAAAGCTACAAAAATGCTGCAAATGTTTCAGAAGGCGCTCGCTAGCTTGTTTCCCAGAGTAATGTGAGTCAGCATGGTCTGCACCAGCTCCGGCAGGTTGTACTCGTGCTTCCAGCCCCAGTCCTGTCTCGCTGCGCTGTCCTCCAGTGCTTTTGGCCAGCCGTCGGCTGAAAAGATGTAGCAGAGAGGAAGATTATAGTAGCCAGTGAACACTCTGAAAGGATAAAACTATGACACTGGTATCCCAGCAGTCTCACCGATCGCCTGCCTGACAGGATCCACATTATAGGTAACCTTGAAGTCAGACAGGACTTTCTGGATCTCTCGGGTGAGGTCCTGTGGCGTGAAGCTCATGGCGTTGATGTTGTAGGTGCGGCTGACGAGCGCGTCTTCTGGAGCCTCCAGGAATTCCATAGTGGCCTTGATACAGTCATCTGGGTAGGAGAGGTGGACGGAAGAAGAGATGAGCGAAACGGGAGTGCTTCAGTGCCGCCAAAACAAAACGCATCAAAGTTTGCTTTACCGATGTACATCATAGGCAGCCGTGTGTCGCTGCGCAGGTTGCACTCAAACTGACCGCTCTTCACAGCTGCATGAAAGATCTGGACAGCGTAGTCTAGAAAACAGTGAAAAGAGACCATCAGAATCAGACTGCATCAAAGACATGGAGCAAAAAAACCCAACATTTCCAAATGGTGCGCCATCTTCCTTACATTGTCAGTTAGCCTGCACCTTTAGTATTTCCAGAGACATTATACAAGATAAGTGGTGGAGGTGATGATGGTGATATTATAAATGCATCTGTTATGTGTCAGTTGCCATCAAAATTATTGTTGAGCCTCTATACCCGTTCATTTAAAAAGGAAGTGAACCAAAACTTTAACCATATTGCAAATGTGATTGTTGAGGGCCAACACTTATTCCTGAAAGGTCTTTGGGTATTTGTATCTCAGGTCTACTCACCTGTGGTTCCTCCTCCAGGCTGGGAGTCAGCCGAGATGATGCCTGGATACCTGAGACAGCGGAAATCCAGCCCATACCTTTGGTGGTAGTACTGATAATGGGAGGAAAAGACTCAAAAACACCAGAAATAAGATGAATAGAGGTCAGAATGAGGACTGGAGCTACAACAGCTGTAAGTGCGGAGAAGAAATACGGGTATGCGTTTTCAAAGTCTCTACAGAGTGTGTCTCACCTCACCCATCAGCTCCGCATGGACCTTGGATACACCGTAAATAGTGCGTGGCCTCTGCACACACAGATCAGGAGTGGGGTCTTTAGGGGAGGATGGACCGAAGGCACCGATTGTGCTGGGGACAAACACACGCAGACCATGTTCGGTGGCTATATCTAATATGTTATGGAAACCTAGAGAGAAAGAGAGGCTGTGCATAAGTCTGCTATGTTAATGCTATGGTAAACGCGTTACAGAGGTGTCTACCTGTGATGTTGACCTCTTTAGCCAGGGCCACGTTGTGCTCCCCCACAGCGGACAGCACAGCTGAGTAGTGAACCAGCCAGCTGATGTTATTGTTGACCACAATCTCCCTGAGGTTCTTATAGTCCAGAATGTCAGAGAAGATGAATGGACCTGTGCAGGACACACAATAGACTGTGTGTCGACCCACTCATCTTTGGAAAGTGGAATGCAGTTTTATGGACATGTGGTTTGCATTTGCACTGAGCAAGAATGGAGCTCCTAAACAGAAAGACCGCATGGCCTTTGTAGGGTTTTTACTAACTTGTAGAATATGTGGAGAAGGTAAAAACAATGCACACACCGTTTTTGTAGACATGGTTGGGGGGTTTCCGGATGTCAGACAGGATCACATTGAATTTTCCAAATCTCCTCCTGAAAAAGAAACATTAGAGCGGCCAGTTTTGGTAACTCTACTAAAAAAGCTGGTCTGCGGTACAAGTGACATGATCGCATGACGTCTTTAAGCTTTCTTTCATTATATATCATTTTAACAGTTGTTTCAACAGCTCACACATTACACCCCATATAGGTTTGGCTCACAGGTATCACCTTTTGGAAGTTTTTCTAATTTTTCTTTTAAATAAAATTGCTGGATTTAGGACTGGTATCACCACAGTTCACCACAGCAGTTTAAAAGAGGTCTGCAACGATTCATTGAGTAATTTGAATAACTCGACTATAAAAAAAAAACTATTTCCTTGCTTTGATGCTTTGTCTAATGCGTGACCCTGTAGTGCTCACCCACATTTGTGATCAAAAATAAACCTGCAATAGGAGAGCGCGTGTGAATTAAAAGTATGACAACATTAAGCTCACACAGCCTCCAGTGTTTCAAGAAAAAGACTGATAACACAACAGCAGCAGTAAAGATGATGGTTTAATGTCATAGTTTAATGTTGAGCTGGGGTCTGTCTAAACGCGGAGTCATTACTGAGACGGGGGCTCAGGTGGAGTGAAAGAAAAAGGTTTTTTAGCATCCAAAACAGCTCCTCTGTTCCCGTAAATCACCATTATAACCTTTACTGGGAAAAAGCTAGCGGGAGTCCTTCGTCATACAACCTGATGCATCCATCGCTGTTTGTTTTACACATCAAAAAAATCTACAGTATAGCTACAGAAGTTAGGTGACCCCTTACAAGCAAGCACTTGGCAAAAGTAGGAAGGAAAAACTTTTAACAGGAAGAATCCTCGAGCAGAACCAGGCTCAGGGAGGGGAAGCCATCTGCCACGACCAAGCTTCAACCACCTGGTATACCCAGGCGGTCTCCCAGACAAATACTAACCAAGCACAACCCTGTTTAGTTTCTGGGATCAGATTGGAGCAGGAATGTACAAAATGGTGTGGCCACAACTAATACAGTGACTGGTATGTGTATATTGACAGATTTTTTTACTGGTATCAGTCTGAAAACCCAGTATCAGTATCATGTATACGCAAAGAAAACTACTCTACATATGGAAATAGCTAAACAACGGAAATCAGAGGTCATTTAAGCTTCTTACCTTAATGACTTAGCAAGCCCCACCCCCAGCTGTCCAAGTCCTCCTACAAGGATAAATTAGAGAAAAAGAAGCAAATTACCAAGCAGTTTAAGTACTTTTAAGAACTGTCGTGGAATTTTTGTAAATAAAGTCTGCAACACAGAAAGAGCTGTGGTCACAATATTTATTACTACGCGCAGGAGAATGGATACATACATCAAAACATCACAGGTTCATAGTAATGAGCTTATGACATCGTCAAACTCTGTGTATCTTTCAGTTACAACAGTCTTTTGTCCACCCTGGGCTGTTGCTGAACAGAGAAGACTCCCACTATCTTTTCCCAGGCCAGCACCTGGCGCTGGCCCTGACCTTCATCCTTCTGAGCCAAACACTTAGCAGATAACATAGTGAAACATTGTAAGGCCTAGCTAAGCAGTTTTTTTTATTTCACGAGGTCATACTGACATATACACATACTTCATCTAAGCATGCAAAGGTTACACAAAAATCATACAGTGAAGTTCTAACCACCTATATCTAAATGTGAGGGTTAACTAGAATTTTCCCATTACAGAGCTTAAGTAACACAAGAGGTATGAGACAAAAACTAACCAGTAATGAGGACTTTGGGTTTGTCACCATCAGTGCAGGATGAAGCATGTGTTCTGACGCCATGTACTGCAGAGGTCGTCTGCATAACACAGCGTGGGGGCCTGTTCCCAGCATGCTTCAATGCAGCTCTCAGCAACTGAACCACCGGCATCATAACACCTCCTATTAACAAAAGCACACATTAACATAAAACACTGAGTGCATCCACAGCCTTAGTATATCCAAGTGGGGTTACATTATTATTACTGTGGACACACATATTATCAGGCTTAACACCATCATCCTGTGATAATGTTAGCTTAGTTAAACTGACCTTAAATCAGCTCATCTGAAAAACCATCCAACACTTAGCTCGACAAAGCTACTTCCTCAGAGCAAGCTAATGGCTGAGTCACATGAGTAAAAATAGGACAGTAGGCTCCTTAAATAAAAAAAAAAAAAAGTAAAAATTGGTGATGCCTCGTAATTATAATGAATTTTTTCACATCTGTTTTGAACTTGTAGTCACTAAATGGTTGGCCAGAATTTGAGGGTGTTTCCCACTTGACCATTTTTGATGGCAAGCTTGCACAGGTTAGCTGACAGGAGGTGACTTTCCTGCAAATAGTTAAACTACAGGAATGTCTCAAAGACATAAATACCTGAATGACCTCTAGTTTCCTGCTTCTAAATCCAGATAAATCTGAGGTTATTGTACTCGGCCATAAAAATCTTAGAAACGTGGTATCTATCTAGATGCTTACTCTGGGTGGCATTACCTTGGTCTCCCATAGCACTGTGAGGAGTCTTGGAGTCATTTTTGCCCAGGATATGTCCTTCAATGTGCACATTAAACAAATACGTAGGACTGCTTTCTCGAATATCCGCCTAATCTCTAAGATTAGAAACATCCTGTATCAGAGTGATGCTGAAAAAGTAGACCATGCATTCATACCTTACTGCTTCTTCTACTTCTAGGCTGGACAACTGTAATTCAATATTATCAGGACGTCCTAAAAACTCCTTGAAAAGCCTTCAGCTGATCCAAAATGCAAGAGTACTGACAGGGAAATTTAAAATCCTTCTCCTCACATTCAACGTCTTGACTAATAAGGTCCTATTTTATCCTGAAGACCTCATAGTACCATATCACCCCAATAGAGAACTTCACTCTCAGGCTGCTGGATTACTTGTGGTTCCTAAAGTTTCTAAAAGTAAAATGGGAGGCAGTGCCTTTAGCTTCCAGGGCCCTCTTTTGTGGAACTAGCTCCCAGTTTGGATTTGGGAGAAAGACATCCTCTCTACTTATAAGATTAGACCTAAAACTCCTTTTTATAATGTATATAGTTAGGGTGACCCCGAATCCTTCCTTATTTAGACTGCAATAGGAATAGGGCTGCTAAGGGTGGGTTTCCCATGATGCACTGATTGTTTCCTCTTCACTCACCTCTTTTCACTCTCTGCATGTTTATAACAACACTCTGCATTCAATCATTAGTTATTATTTAACATCGGCTCTCTTCCACAGCGAGTATTTTGCCACGTCTCCCTCCGATCACCCCCAAACGCTTGCAGCAAATGGCTAAACCGCCATCCTGGAGGTTTCTTTTCTTTCTGTTTAAAGACAGTTTTTCTTTCCCACTGTCGCTGAGTACTTGCTTATACAGGTTCATATGATTGTTGGTGTCTTCTCTATTATTGTAGGGTCTTTACCTTACAATATAAAGCACCTTGAGGTGAGTGCTGTTTTGATTTTGCACTTTATAATTAAAACTGAACTGAATTGAGCACAGTTGCAGTCTGACTTGAACTGACTGCAACCACTGAAAAGTGGCAAATTACTGCTGTCTAATTTCTAAATGCAGACATTTTGTGGCATGTTATGCTTTTCTACCTGCTCTACTTTAAGAAAGATGAGTTTATAGGAGCATTTTGTGCATATATCAACTTGAAACTGTCAAAATAAACCTAACATGTGAAAGCCTTGCCCGACCCCCAACACCCATCTCAGATTAGCTTCTTAACAGCCTCCTGCTGACTTGGTCTAAATATAGACCTCTTTATCTATATTCCAGACCACCATTAAGCCTATTGGGGAGCACAGGTTAATGTGGACAAACACTTTCAGAGCAATGGAGTCTAGCAGCCTTGCAGTAAATACTTTGTGTGTTAAACTAGTTAAATAAACATATTTATTTATTCGAGGTAAAAGAACTAGTAACGGCACTGAATCAGTGCTTTTCAGAAAAACGAGAAAAACAAGTTTAAAGACTTTTTTTTTCTTTTGTTAGTACCACTGGACACAATAAAAGTGCATAAAGGGAAATTTCGTATCAATTCCCAAAGCTGCCCAATTATTTCGGTCTTATCTGGGGTATAAGTTATATACTTTGTTTAACGGATGTGTTTCTTTAAATCAAGATAGTGTCCCCTCAAGCAGGATCCTAACCACTGAGGATAACTAGCTTTACCTAGATACTGGTTACATATGTTGAGATTCAAGGGTCCGTTCTTCGTACCTCGCTAAGTAAGTTAACTGGATTTGATTGTTGACGATTTCGCGTGATCTTGGATCGTTCGGTTCTCCGAAGCTCATCTGGGACTTGCTGTCATAGCAACAGATCCGTAAGCGTAAACCTGCTTGGGAGCAGGCTTACTTTATGTAAACAGGATTAGATCGCGGCCACTCAGGTATGTCCGCTTCATTTATACGAAAGCAACAGCGATATTTTTCCACTGTTTTTCCATAAATAAATATTATCAATGTAACTAAAGATAATGCAGTATTTGATTCTTTTATTGATTTCATACAGATACATACAGGTCATTTCCTAAAAAAAGGGAAATGTACTATTAATCATTCTATTTCATGTATTTGATTATTTCAGATGTAATTCATATTTTAGAGTAGTAATAGTAAATTACTTCGTGTAATCAAGATGAGAGACCACGGCTATAAAAGCGAAGGTGGATTTGGGAAGTCTGTCGCAGCCATGTCCTGTCCGTTTGTACGCGAGCAACCCATCGCGGAAGGTGCAAGATTGATAAGGAGAGTTTTCAGAATTCAGCGTATATTGCGGGATAGACAGGATCCTTTAGCTCAGCGCGACAGTGTGCTCATAGAGAGATATCGATTTTCCCGTGAGGGTATTTACTTAACCAACTTGTTGATGAGGGGGTGCAGGACCACCACCTGTCTTTTTTTTGCTCTGCCCTTTTCTTGGTTGCTGTTATAAACAAACAAACAGATTATTTCAGGGTCTCTTTTCAAGAGACTAAAAGCAATATAAGTGATAAATATTACCATTCTGTAGAATATTCTTATATTTCACTTTTACTTGTTCCCATGTTCTAGTGGGTCCTGTTGTGGCTCTAATGTGAAAGAGGATATAATGTAATATAATATAATATGATATAATATAATATGATATAATGTAATATAATATAATAAATTTACCCTACCGCCTACTGGTGTTGGCCAGAGGGGCCGATGGCGCGATATGGCAGCCTCGCTTCTGTCAGTCTGCCCCAGGGCAGCTGTGGCTACAACCGTAGCTTGCCTCCACCAGTGTGTGAATGTGAGAGTGAATGAATAGTGGCATTGTAAAGCGCTTTGGGTGCCTTGAAAAGCGCTATATAAATCCAATCCATTATTATTATTATTATTATTATTATTATTATTATTATTATTATTATTAAATTACTTACGAGTTTAATTTGTCAGCAACTTTCTGCCAGCCCTCTCTCCTTGCTTTTGCAGCCTTTGCAGTGTTCCCTTGCGTTTTAATTAAACTCTGAAACTCCTGAAATCCCTCAATCAAGAGTTCTTGCTCTGCTGCCGAAAAATACTGAGCGCGCTCCTTCGACATTTTCGCCGACCAATCAAAGGGTTGCCGATCAATGTTTCTACTATCGATGCGTAGCCCCTTTTAAGCCACCCAGTGATCTCACATTACTTCATCCAGCTGTACTAATCGTCAACAACAGGTGTGTTCGGAGAACCGGAATAGCGAGCTCAAAGTTGGCGCGATGATTTGATCTTGGATGTAGTAAGCGAGGTACGAAGAACGGACCCCAGACCATCGTATTCAGTTAACTTAAAAAAGTGAAACGTGCAGTAAAAATAACGTAATGTAATGCGAGCTTTTACAGATGACATGAAATGTAGCCAACTGAAGCTCCTGTGCAGGGAGCATAGAAAACAAGCTAAACTCATGTTCTCCTTACTTTAATGCGACCTGGAGACGCAGGTTCAGAAAACACCTCCGAAGCCCTCCGCTGTTTGCGATCAAAACATGGAAATAGTCGCGCGTATATACTGCAAAGCTTATTCTGCTCTGTGATTGGCTTACAGTACGGGAGGCTCGCGACAAAACCAGTCTTAGGAAAATCTAAACTTCCGGCTGTAACTTTCAAAATAAAATCTCATAAGCCTGCTGGCGATAATAATAATAACAATAACAATAACAACAACAACAACAACAATAATAATAATAATAATAATAATAATAATAATAATAATACATATCTCTCATATCTAATACGTACATCTCGTGGTTGGCCTGGGAACGGGCGTTCCCCCTGGCGAGCTGGAGGGGGTGGCCGGGGAGAGAGAGGTTGGCTGCTGCCCCGCGACCCGGCTAAGCGGAAGAAGATGGATTGATGAACAACAACAACAACAACAATAACGATACCTCAAGAACACCCTAACATTATATAAAATGTCTGAAACTAATATGGAAAGCAACAGCAAATAAACTAAAATAAAAACATTTAGAAAACTAAGCAGAAAACAGCAAGACACGCTTATGTTGGAATTACCAGAAAGTTTTTGTGCTAATATTATTAAACTGACAAATTTGAATAATACATTTCATTTATTGATTTAATCAATTTCATATACAATACTGTGCAAAAAACTTGAGCCACTACTTATTATATTGCTTCCAAAGATTCAGACTTACTAGTATTTTTTTAAGTGGTCTTGAGGAACAGTTCTCCAGGTTCTCTGAAGGTCAAAGCCAGTGTCTAAGGTTTTCTTTGGACACCTTTTTTTTTTGTTTGTTAAGCCGCCTAACACTGATCTATCATCAGGTATAGAAAAGGTGCCTAACTCAAGGGATTAACGAGTGTGGTGTCTACATACCAACACACTGGCAAAGAACCAATTTTACAGCACTTTGTTACTAGTGGCCGGTCACATTGTTCCCATTTCCCAGACATAAAATAGTATTTTTCTACTTTGGGTAATTCCCATAGAGCTATTAGCCAAAAACCTGGCAGCATGGCGTGCAGTTTCTTATCAGAAATAGTCTCAGTGGAAGAGTGACTGCCAAGAAGCCAGACTGACTGAACTACACTGAAAATAAGTGGAAACTGGTCTTTTTGGACTAATGAATCCACATTTGAAGTTTTTGGTTCAAACCATCATCAATACATGGAGGAAGTCAAGAGAGTGGCACAACAGTCATCTGTAAAACAAAGTGAAATACAGCTCTGTAACGATTTGGTTCTGCAGTTCGGTCAGTGGTGAAAGGCTCTGATTGGCAACAGCTTTACAAATATTTACTGCCAAGCTTGTTAGAATTGCCTTAGATGTTTTTGCTGGCTTTTTTGTATATCTGTGTGTGTGTGTGTGTGTGTGTGTGTGTGTGTGTGTGTGTTTGTTTTGCTTTTAGGGTACTCTGTATCATATTTAGCATTACAAATGAACAGTCCCACAAATATGAATTTTCTTTGTTATAAATTTTGGTGACTCATCAGATCAGTGGCCAACATTGCACTTGCCTACTAGCATATGTAACTCCACATGAATTTTATACAAACTAAAACATGATTATTAGTAAAAGCTCCCATAAGAATAAATTATCAAGCTGTGGTGAGAACAGTGGCAGGTGTGATTAAGTTGAGACGTGTTCATGCAACCACTTCTGTAATTAAGATGAAACCTAGTGTCAGTTATAACCTTGCCCCTGCTAATTATGTGCAATTGATTTATCCTCTGTTGCATGCAAAGAGATTAATCTGTGTCTTCCACCGCTAACAAACGGTGGACACATGCGCACACATACACTCCTAGATGTACGTGAACATGAATCTACATTCCTTAGAGCTTTTTGTCATAATATCAGTCTTTTTTGATCAAGTTGAAGTTTCTGTAAGGGGACAGTACATTTTTCTCCTGGCCTGTACGTCTGTTTGTATTTTTTGGGGTAGGCGGCCCAGTTTGTGGTGAATAGACTGTATATAAAAGATGGATATGGCATTAAGCTTTAAAAGAAGAAGTCAAACTGTATTAAGCCGGCATTCTTTTAATGGTGACTCGGGTGGTTATAAAAATTGCCAGTGTCGTTCTTGCTCTGTGGCCTCAGCAAATCCTTGTCGTGCTGAGTTTATGGTTTCTGATTTCAAGTCATAATCAATGCAACAGAACATGATATGGAATGAAAGCACTACAATACAATACTGTCCAAGATAGGGATAGATTTGCATTTGTCACAGATCTGGACAATATCCTGAACAATGTGATCTGGAGCTTTGATTTGTTTTTGAGATTTTTACAAATTGGTGAGATCTTTTGGACATGACTGGATACCCATCTGTCGAATATATGTGTAATAGAGCGATATTTATTCTGCTAAAGATCTCGTCTCTGATCTCTTTGCAAATTAACCTCATCTTTTATGTAGCTGGTTTTCAGATATTGTAGATACAATGCGTGGGTGTTTGATGGACATGTGTTTGCGATATCTTAGTAAACGCGAAAGATTGGACCCTGAAAAATCCCAAATCCAGACACACATCTGTAAAATATACATGTAACATGCTCATATTTAATCTTTATGCACACACAAGATATTTAGGTAACATACTGCCATAATTGATTAGAAATCTGAGATTTGTTTCCCCCCGTTTTTAAAGTGTCTTGAGGCAACTGTTGTTGTGATTTGGTACTCTATAAATAAAACTGAATAGAAATGAACTTTTGCCACATACTATTCTAAAGTATCCACAAATCATCTGTAATTCAGATTTGCATGTATCTCTTATTTTGTCAACAAGGACCAGCAAAATCCCCTTTATATTGGCTAAATATCAAGATTGAATGTACTGCAATCTTTCATTTTAACATTTTGGTAGCCCCTACTTACGAAACCATGAATACAAAATAACACATGGCACAATAACACATGAAACGAATTCATTCTTAAAAATTAAGAAAGTAAATAAGCAAGTTTAGTATTTTGGTTTGCAGCGGAAAAAGAAAAGTAAAAATTAAGCAGAAAGTTTGGTAGTTTTTGGACAGTTAAAATGTAAAATTCGTTTTACATTTTCAAAAGAATGCTAATTTTACCCTTTGAGCTTTTCACTGTTTCCTAGAGGGAGACCAATATTTATAGAGCTGGTTTGGCTCACACTGTAATTGACCTCACTGACGCCTAATATAAATAAATAAAGTATTTTTTGTTTGTTTGTCTAGAAATACTATATTTAATGTAGCATTTAATATCAAAACTGTAGAATTTTCCCGTATTGCACACGCTTTAATCATGCCTGTCGGCTTGTAGCCACCAGGTGGCGGTAGATACCCAGAAATGAGAAAAATAAAGAGGCCTTAATCTGTGCTTTCCACTCTGCACGGAAAAAGAAGAATCAGTTGTATACTTCTCTTTTCATAATTACCTGCTGAAAATATAATAAACTACGTGTGTATTTCCATTTTTATATTAGGTTGTATTTTATTTTTAATTTAAAATTTTTTAATATTTCTATTTTACAATCTAATCTTCATCTTTGCTACTTAGACAACATAATAACAAACAAAAATATGCACAAAAAAGCTTTACTGTGACTGTTGAATTGAACTTGACAGGATTTATCCATCAGGAGTGCTTCAGTGCCCCGTCTACTTCCACACTCCATACGTTTGGAAATGAACCAATTCTTCATGTGGATTCAGTTCCAACCCTGCAGAGCGGGCCACAATAGATGATTCATGTCTTATTGTTCTTTTGCTTAAAAAGGCTCTGTTGTTTTTGCCACTTTTGGAGGCCTGCCAAATGTAATACGTTCACATACTCCTAGCTTGTTTTGCTCATTGTTGCTTTGTGTGAATGCTCAAAATGATGGAGTGTAAAAAACACAAAGCTTTGTAAAAAGATTTTTTATTGCTGTGGTCGCCGTGGGTCTCCACATGAAGAAGAAGATATTCTTTGTTTAATGCGGAGTGGAAATAATTATTGCTCACACAGGCAAACATGAATGCGATTACTCATAAACAAAGGATTTTAGCCATAATACACAATGAAGTGATGTCCTGTAGTATAGTCATGTACACCATTAAGACAATACAATTTGCTGTAAATGATTAACATTACTATATGTTGGAAAACAGCTTTTTATTGTATTCAAACTTCATTAAATAAAATCTTTATAAACATCTACAGGATTCTTTTAAATTATTGCTCACATTTTTAGCATTACATGCTCAAAATTAATTAGTAAAAATGCTGTACATAACACACGTATTCTACAATAATAATATTACTGGTGCATTTGAGTGTAAGCAGCATTTTTTGTTAAATTCAAGTTTTAATGACTACATATGATGCTGGATATTTTAAGGATACACCGATGTGTTGACAGAACATTGACAGATATCGGCCGATATCAGTGAGTCGATACAAACAGAAAAAATTTGTTTCTTAAAAAAATGAAAATCTGTTTTGGCAGAAAAATCTAGAATGAATGGCAACAAATCAAACTAAGTGAAAGCATTTTTAGTGGGACTCTCGGCCAAATGCAAGTCATTTATACAGTGACATTTGTACTCACTCACAGCTTCAATATTGGTGCATTCCTATTTAATCCAGGACAAAACATCATATTTCTAAAGGTGATGAAACGATACTGGTAATGAAACAGACAAAATGCACAATGTTGTAAAATAAAAATAATCATCTACAATTGTATTTGAGTATAGTAAAAGCCTATCAGCTAAAAACATCCATGTTACTTAATATCTGAGCTTTTGTCAACATCAGAAACCACTAAGTTATTAAGTTAGCCTGTGTCAACCACAGTCCCCGCTGGCTTCAGAATAAAAGCAGTCCTGTCTGATATAACACAGCTCTATTAATTTGGAGCTGTATTTTCATTTTGCCTCTGCCTCATTTAACCACCCACAACTGACTTCAGCCCAACCTGAACTACTTGTCATAAACACTGCTCTGTCAACACGTATTATTTCCACAGATACTGTATACACAAACGCAATTAACTCAGAATAAGCTGTATTTAAATGGGAGTGTTTTAACAAAAGGGCGCCACGGTGGAAAAGAAATGTGTTTCGAATACATAGATATTTCAATAAATGAACAATAAAAAGGACAATTCGTGTAAATGAGCTTTTGCGGAAAATAAAGGGACACGGTGTCAGCTCAAGTAACGACGCTCATATTCAATTTCAGCCCAGCGTTTAGTCAGTGTCCCCCCTAATTCACCATCATGACTCAGTCGGCTAATGGGATTGTAGTCAGGCCTATTTATTGCCATTAGGGAATTGAGGCAACATACAGTGGGTGAGGGGTTAATTACAAACAACTGAAGGGGTCAGAGGTGTCCGTGTGCGTGCTTGTGTGTGTAGCTCATGTGATCATGAGAGGGCCGGACCTTTGGTAATAGGGGGCGGATTTAAACAAGGATCCTTGGGAGAAGATTTATCCGCAGGCTGTGACATGGCAACAAATAGTGCTGCTAGGTGAAGGCCTCTCGATGTAGAGTCCAGTCTGGATGACAAATGGCTTGCATGTGTGTGTGTGTGTGTGTGTGTGTGTGTGTGTAAAATAGGAAGCCAGCCATATTCACTTATCACTGAGTCAGGTCCTCCATCGGATCCACTCCTGACATCCACAGGGACCCATTTGCTTCTCCCACTCGCTTCTCTTGTTTTGTCCCTGCCTCTCTCTTTCCTATCTCTCTCTCTCTCTCTTTAATACTCACTTTCACCCACCACCCCACCTCCCCTCACCTCCTCTCCTCCAGCGCTCTCAGCAGTATCTCCCAAGCCTCTCAGCTTCCCATATTACACTTCCAGATAAGAGAGGAGAAGGGCCCGACTGACAGGAACCCCAAATTAATTTACAAGCAATGATGCCGTTCGTGGGCTGATAGAACAGTCTTTATACAATATGAAGGGACGGGGAGTGACGCCTCGGAGCCTCCACTGGGGAGAGTGGAGACCGTGCTATCTTTGTAATTATACGGAGAGACCTTGATCCTTCTCTCACTTTCTGTCTCCCTCGGTCTCTCTCTCTCTCGCTCCTGTTTTTTTTTTTCTTTTTTTATCCTCGATAAATGTTGCAGAAGGAACCCAGGAGACAAATCCGAGCTTACCGCTCTGGATGTAAGCGATGAAGAAATCAGTTTGGTTTCTTTCTTTCTGCGGCTTATATTAAGCACGATTCGATCAAATGTTTCATACGGTATTCTTCGGGGTGTTTCTTTAAGGAGACTATTGTGCCACAGTTGTTCCTTCCTCCTCAGCCTCCCACTGCTGTTACTTTCAACACTTATTGCATGATTCTCCACAGCTCTGTGGCCTAATAGGCTTACCACACCATAGAATCTAAAGAAACGTAAGTGGATTAAGGAAATCAGTTTTCCAGTTTATATACCATTCATTAGCCACTGCCAACAGTTGATGTTGGACGAAAGCTTCCACTATGAGAGCTATTCCACCCTGAGTTTCTGGCATAAATGCTTCAAGGTCCCCTGACAAACCCTGCAAAATGAGGAAATAATGTCTGGTGCTCATGGTTTGCTCTCACACAGTCGAGGGATGGTCCTTCAGTCTTTGACTGGCTCGCTGAATGGCCGGGCAACATTTCCTGCTGATGAACAGGAGCTGTGTCAGATCAGGTGACAGTTAATTTCTTTTGCAAGGTCTAGAGCCTCACTGAGATAGGATTCATAAGCTTAATGCCAATATTTAGTGATTTAAAAATGTAATGTTCCTATATATTGACTCGTTAATTTTTTAGACACATTATTAGGGAAATTACAGATTTCCTAACATTTGTTATGCTCAGCTATTTATTTTCTCATTAAACTCTGTCTGACTCTGCCCAGATCAGATGGTTATTGTATTTGTGGAGTTTTGAGTGTGTGTTGCTGAAAGGAAAGTAGCAGAGTGCCCTCTAGTGGACAAACTATGCAATGTCAGCACTGATAACACGGTTGAAGGGTGTCTCTACCGTCTCTTCTTTAGTTTTTAATATTGGCTGTTTTAAATGGTGAGATCAATACATCATCAAATGCCTAGAATCAGCTGATAATATTGACCTGATAATAGGTCAAGCAATACATAAATCTGTACAATTAATTTCTCTTACTGACAGCAAGAAACCTCTGACAACTACTTGCCAGCTGGTTGGGACAAAATTGTCTCTAACGACCAGTGGTTACTGGTAAGTGACCAGTTCCTAGGCCTTAAAATAAAGACAACCCAGTGCTAATCTTATTGATCAGCATCATCTACTATAGGGATGCACTGATATATCAACCAAACATTGGCTTGGTATTGACTTTGTTGACTGATGTCAGCTAATGGGCAATTCAAAGCACAATAACTGATGAGGATTGCCAATACTTGCATATACTCTGTTGTATCATATCAATTTTGGCTTAAAGATTGAGACTTTAGAATGAATGCAAAATGGTTGGATTAAATGGCAACAGAAACAGAACAAAGACAAAAAAATGATCTTAGCACAGAAATTAAATTATTGTAAATGGCAATGGTGGGATTTGTGGGTGGAGCCAATCTGATGGCAGGAGGAAGCTATTCTGTAGTGATGTGTCTTAATCAAATCTTGAGGGGTACTGAATTTATTTCCATTTTTTTAATGTAGTGGAACAATGCACTACCTGTAGGTAAAGGAAAGGACACGAAATCCAGGGGTACAAAATGTGGGGGTTGTGCATTTCTTCACTAATGTTTCCTAAAGCTCAAGCTAACAAACTCTCTATTCTTTTCAACACCCATAGCATTTAGGCTCAGTAGTGATGATGACCATGGGATAGCCACGAACAAAAAAATAATTATATTGTCATTGTGGCTGATTAAAATCAGTTATTTCATTTTCAATCCTTTGTTTTCTGAGATGCTAGCACTGACACCTGGATGTGCATTTTTCAGCTACTGATATGGGGTCAATCAGGTAGATGTGATAACGCGATATTTATTAACATGGCATTTACAGTCTTGGCGTGCCCACTACATCACGATCACTGATCAAAAATATTGGGTGGCTTTCCTTCTAAAAGCACGGGAATGGATTAGTTCACATAGTTTGAAGGCTAAATGCTTTGTGAGCTGTGAAATAGATAATTTGTTAAGGCCGGTATTCAGGGGCAGCTGCTGGCAGTTATGCAGTCCTGCCCTGATGGCAGTCCAGCAATCCGACACAGACCAAACTGGTTTAGGTCCACTTAACACGTTAATGTTGAATTCCCACATCATCGGCTCCGGCTCACAGCGCTTTGTTCATTTTTGATGGCTTTTTGGACACTTCAGAACCTCCGACCTTCATCCTTCTTTTTATTGTCAGGCACTCTAGTTTGACCTCAAAGTGACTTGTTCTTTATATTAGCATGACGTGTATCGAGTGAAGCCAGTGTTGCTAAGCTAGCATTAATGAACACTGACAGTAAATGTGCTAACACGCTGGACTGAGAATTGTAAAGAGGCTTTGATGACACTTTCCTGTGCACGTGATATATGAAGTAAGTGCGTGCATATGCTTAAATGTCTTTTTATTCAGTAAATTTTTATGGCTGCAGGAAGGTTGAAGTGGGGTTGATGATGAAGCAAACTTGGATGCGGGACGAGATCAGTGAGCTAACATAGCTTCCAGGGAGCCGTGAAGCAGCCGGGCTGTGCTCCTCGCACAGAGATGGAGAAGTGTAAATCCAGGGCTGAAAACTCCATTAGGCAGAGTCAGTCATGCATCCGTGTGCTCCAGTGCCAGACAGCTCTGTAAATCAGCTTCCTTTTTTCTAGCTCCACTGAAGAAAACAATATGGGTAGTGTCTGGGTACTGAGCATCGGGTCCTTGGGTTTTACACATGCACACACACACACACACACACACACCCTAGAGGCCTGGCTGCGACAGAGTGAGACCAAATGCTCTGATCCAGGTTGAACTAACCACTGACATGTGCACCTGTCAGACATGGCCTGCTGAAGGTGTGTGCGCATTTATATGTACATACTGTATACTGTGTGTGTGTGTGTGTGTGTGTGTGTGTGTGAAGTCTTGTCTGGGTGAGGCTTTAATACTGAAATGCCAAAATCTACAGTATAATTCACCTCACATTTTAATTTTGCAGAATGATTTCTTTCTTGAAATCCCCCCCCCCCAACCCCTCACCCCACACACACACACACACACGCAAATACACAGACTGTAAAGTAAATGGATTTGGAGTGTGTCCGCCCGTCCTAATCTGTTGGCCAGTAAAGGCTGACTGAGGCCTAGCAGGTGCTAGACACTTGTCTGTGGAATGTGGAGGGCCAGACCTCAGACCTCCCACCAGGACTGAGCTTCCTCTGTGCTGCATATGTATGTGTGTATGTGTGTCTGTCGGGTGGAGGGTGTGTGGGTGGCAGTCACCACCTGCTCTAAACCTAATTTCAGTTTTTCTCAGGACCAAAACATTGCAACGCACCCAGCATGGTGTTAAAACCGAAATATGATGGATTAAAGAGCAAAATTGAAATAAACAAATTCATATTGAGTCTTAGTATTGTAAATGTTGAGTGGGTGCATGCCCATGTACAGTATTGTGCGGTTTGTTTGTGGTGTTATGATATCACATTGAGAAAAGTTACAAATAATAGAGTTGGTGTATGTTGTTTATAGAAATAAATAGAAGATAAAAATTGAACTAAAAAATATAAAAACTATATAATAATATAATGTAAAAATATATCTCTCTCTCTATATATATATATATATATATATATATAACAGTAGATTTTGTGGGTATAAATTTGTTGTTGTGAAATTTAAATGATGGAATGTTTTTATTAGGTATTACAGGTGCATAAATGCTAAAAATAGATCATTTTAGCCCAGTGGAACGTGGCTGCAAGGCAATATGGTGACAGCACAACATCTGATATAGATGAGAACCTTCAGGAGCCTCAAATGTACCCGTGTAGAAAGTTTTGTTGCTCATCTCCTGATCACATAGGAGGAGTTTAGGGATAAACATACAGACAGACAGATGGACAGACAGAGATTTGATGTATTATAGTAAGAAGCCAAGAATTTTGTGACTTGCAAAGTTTTCTAATTATCAGATATTTATATTTTACTATGTAAACAAGTATAAAGTCAGACAGTTCAGGGATAAATAATATTTATTGCAACGTTAGCTAACTTCAGCCAAAGTTTCCTCCAACTTTGGGCCACAGGTGGGCTGTAACCCTTTCTAAAGTCAAACTAATGGCTGCTGAAGGGTCTAATGAATCAAAGAAGAAGCAGAGGAATGAATTAAAACAGAAAAGTTGCATGCCAGAAGAAAATCAAATACCAGGTTGAAAGATACTGAGATGTTGGGATGAGCTGAAGGTGATCAAATGCAAAATGACAGATTAACATCCACCCACCTTCCGTCAGGCTGGAGTCAGTCCCAGCTACCATAGGGCGAGAGGTGGAGTAGTCCCTGGACAAGTTGGCAGTCTGTTGCAGGGCTAATACAGAGAAATAGACCACCATTCACAATCACACATATGGACAATTTAGAATTCCCAATTAGCACAAAGTATATTTAATCTCATATAGGTTTATAGGATTATGGGCAGTATGTGTGTATCTATTAGAATAGTTAGCCTTTAGAAGGACAAAAACTAGTATTGTAACAGTGTGTTATTCATCCATCATGCAATGCAAACATGCAAGAATGGTACCTATTTATACAATAAATCAAACATAATAAATTCAGGTGCAGTATTTTCTTTTCTTTTAGGTTGTTCACTCCTGTTGTGCAGTGGTCATCAGAATATCTGTTGGTGTTGTCTGAGACGGAGACCACAGTGCGCTAACTGCAGAACTCAGTAGCTCAGCATTAAAAATGCTATTAATTGAAGCTTATCGGCGGAACAATACGCAGCCTTAAGTAAGTGTGAATCGGCAGAAAAGTGCTGTGTGCGCTGTCTCTAATGTCTTTAATGTAGATTAATGCTACCTGCCTGCGTTTTGGCAGCCTCTGCAGACGGCAATTAAGAGCAATAATCACCTTTTCATGGTCTGCTCTCTTAGTAGGTCACTATCCTCATAACAGCCCCCACCCTCCACACAGTCACACCACTTTTTCAAATGCAGGGTAATGAGGAAGGTCTTAAAGGGTGTCGGTGTTATTGTGTGTTGCATTTTAATGGGCGTTGATTTGTTTTCCTAAACGCTAGCATGAGTCAACACTTTAGGAAATATGCAGAATATTCAGATGTATTTGTTTGCTTTTTCCTGAACCTTTAGCATCCAGGAACGACAGACGGCTCCTCCTTCCTGCGCCTGGTTCTGTTGGAGGGCTCTTCCTTTAAAAAGGGAGTTCTTCCTCTCCGCCGTTGCCATTAATGCTTTCTAAGACAATTTTTGTTCATTAAGTTTCTCTCTCTAATACTGTAGGACTTCAATCCTAAAATGTGAATTCGTCTTTTGTGGTAAATGTAATATTCCCCGCCCCGGCCACACACTAACACAGGGGTCTCGAACTCCAGGCCTCGAGGGCCGGTGTCCTGCAGGTTTTAGATGTGTCCTTGATCCAACACAGCTGATTTAAATGGCTAAATTACCTCCTCATCATGTCTTGAAGTTCTCCAGAGGCCTGGTAATGAACTAATCATTTGAATCAGGTGTGTTGACCCAGGATGAGATTTAAAATCTGCAGGACACCAGCCCTCGAGGCCTGGAGTTCGAGACCCCTGCACTAACACATATGTGGACCGAGAGCATGCTATCATCTCAGCTAGCAGCTGCAGTCTGTGGTACCACGAGCGCACAGGCAGTATGATAACCATAAAAGAGAAGGGCATTCGTAAAAGTTTTTCATGCGTAAAAGTGTTTTGGCTATTGTGCCAGCCTTAATAATCGATGATTCAAAAAACCCCACAAATACTACATGTACTACATGTTTGCGTGATGTGTTTGAACATGAGCAGGAACATGAAATCGTGAAAGAACAAGGGTTCACTTTCATGGCCAAGGCTCAAATGTGTAAAAGACGAAATGTTACAATTGAGTTCACAATACAATATTTTGCACTACATCTGCATATATGCACACATCTATCATAAGCACAGAACGGCAACCTCGCCAAACTGTCCCAAACAGAAATCTCATGTAGGCACCAGGTTGCATTATTTGTGGGAATGCATGAAAATTCAAATCTTCTGGGTAGCAGTATAGTGCAGCAGTAGATCATGAGGTTTTGGCAAATCCACTTCTACGTCTGCTTGCAGAGGTTCCCGCCTCTCTTAAGGGAAAGGAGGATGTGACCCAGTCTGTCTTTGTGATGTTAGTAAGGAAAGACATATGGTGTAGTGGGTCAGAGATCCTGCTTGTATTTCCATTCGATCTGATCTCAATGCAGGGACTCATCTTTTTCAGCAGAAATGGGGGAAACCACTGGGATTTCTGGGGGTTGATTATAATCTGGATTTAAAAAGATGACATGGATCGTTGTCATATTGCTAGACTGAAGGGCATGGATTAGATTCACATGTTTGATGTATGTTTATTAATGTATGTTTCACCATATAAGTGCAGGGTATCACTCTCATCTCACTGCATCATCGTCACAACCTCTCCACATCTATATATAATATCCCAGTAAATTAATCCAGAATTGAAATCTCACTTTGTGCCCAGTTTTTCTTTCCCTTTAGATAATACAACATTTCCTTCATAAACTGGTGTGATAAAAATTCACCAGAATTCAGGAAATTAGGTAGAGGAGAAACACCGAGGGCACTTTATGTACCCACTGCTCAAATCACATCTACATAATTTTATATCTGTATAAAACAAGGATATAGAAAAGTGAATTAAATAGAAGCAAGATTATTCAGCTTGTGCTTTCGTATGTGCGATTTAACATGGGAGACACTGCTGGACTAGACTAGAATGAAGGTAAAGGGGTGAGCCACATATTTATTTCTCTCCCCCTTTTCCACCTTTCCTCATTTTTCCCGGTGTCAGTATGACTTATGGTGGCCAGCAGAAACGGGTGTCCAGCATTATACCTCCGACAAATAGTTGCGGCCAGCTCGGCTGGGCCTTGGACCAGACAGAAATCAATATTTCACCATTTAAAATCTATCAAAGGAGGATTTTTGAGAGTGCTACAGCTGCCTGCGTTCCCTTCCACCCGCTGCCAACCACCTTTCTCAAACTCCCACCCCTCCCTCTGTACGCAATGCCACGAGCACTGAATCAGACACTTTGTAGTTACAACTAGTAATCAATAAGCCAGCAGTCGCCTCGGAGTGGTGATGGATGGCGAGGAAGGCCGCGATTCATTTTGTCAGGCCATTACGCCGGCGAATTCTGTCCACTTCATCCCGCAGACAATCA
This sequence comes from Perissodus microlepis, assembly GCF_051167445.1. NCBI lineage: Eukaryota > Metazoa > Chordata > Actinopteri > Cichliformes > Cichlidae > Perissodus > Perissodus microlepis. The sequence continues at coordinate 11,428,639 of NC_140482.1, read as the reverse complement.
TTTTTCACACTTCATAAGAAGCAGAAATGGGCTGAGATAGAAGAGAGAGAGAGGGGAGGCAGATTACGAGAAGGAGGAAGGGAATAGGTCAGGAATAAAGAACAAGGGGAAAGATTGAGAGGGAAATACAGTCAACAAAGGAGGGAGGAGAGAAGAGGCTAAAAGAAGGCACGAGAAGAAAGGCGAAGGCAGAGTTATAAACCATACTGAGTAGACCCTGCGGAGAAGAGGACATAAAATCATTAAAACCTCAGCTCTGCTTTGATTTTTATGTTTAAACTCGGACTGAAAGATTACAGTGACCTACGGTGATTTATGAGAAGCTCTCTTATGAAATAAGCCAAAACAACAACGAGAGAAAAAAGTACGTTTGTTAAGCTTTAAAACAAGACAACAAGTTGTAGGGAGAGTGTGCCCGAGCCGTGTGTAACCAAATCATTCAGGGGGGAAATTGATTTTTTTTTTCCCCTTCCTCTCCGCTCTCGCTGAAAGAATTTTATCGCTGTAAAGTACACAAGGGCAAAGTAACCATGAACAAGTCCCGCTACTCAAACGTATTATGTTTACAAAACAGCAGAGTGGTAAATTAGTTGAGCTCTGACACTCTTGGCTTCAGCACAGAAAAATATTGTGCTATTGCTTCGCTCCACGTTCGGTTATAATAGCCGTGGAGTACTTAACCCTGTGTCATTTATCGGCTTAGGGAATGTAAGAGTGGCAGGAAGCGAGTGGACTTTAATGGGAGGGAGAAGCAGATAAACTCTACTTGGAATCCTTCCCGCCTTTCTTCCTTCCCTTCACCTTCTGTCATTTGCATCAATATGCCTCCCCCCCTTCCTCCCCCCGATCTTGGCCCAGCTCCCAAAGACCCACCATGTTCTTGTTGGATCGGTCTTGCCTCGGAAAACAAGCGACAGCTGCTGTGTGTGTTCGCGTGCGCACGGTGCGGGTGTGTATTTGTGCACGAGTTCGTGCTGCCCCTTCGTCGTAGTCTCGCCCCATATGTTGGTCCTCACCTGCTGGCGGGCGGGGATTATGAGATACAAGGCCTTATTAAAACTGGATTTGTTTACCCTCCCGCTTGCACGTGGCGACAACAAAAACAATACGACCCGACCGTTGCTGGGCCGCCGCCCAGGACCGTGAGAAAAGCCGCGGTGAACTCAGCAAGCCAGGCGTGAAGGTTATTTGGGAAAAGATGGACATTGGACAACAGAAAATTTACTGGACAATTTTGATCTTAGAAATCCTGGAATGAACTAATAATGAAAACCAGTTTTTAAGCTGAATAACCAGACTGTTTCTTTTATCTTGCCGAAAAATAATGAAAGGGTAACTCACCTCAAGAATCTCAAACAGATGAACCTCTTGAACCTTCATTTCATTAACCGACATATTTGTCACATGTGACCTTTTTTTTCTGCTGAAAACAAAATGCATGAAGACACTTTTGTCAGCTAATACAAATGAGGTGAAAACATTCTGGAGAGGCGAGATCCAATCAGATCTAATTAAGTTGTGCAGAAAGGCGGGACAATTTTGGAGGTGATCCAATCAGGACTCTCCTCGTGCAATAAGGTTAGATGTGCACCTCTCATCTGTCCCCGGGCATTGGAGCTAGTTGCACCTTTTTTCAGGAAAAGGTGCAACTAGCTCCCATGCTCCCTGTTTCTCATGAAAAAATGACAAAACGTGAACCCTCAGGAGAAAAAGAAATGGACACATTTTGCATTTTATGTGAAGGAAAATAAGACATTTTGTAAATCGTGTAGATTAAATCTCACTAGTTAAAAACACGACAAACCAACAAATTTTATCCAGTAAGAGTGGAAAGTATTAGCAGAGGTCAGGGCTCAAGTCTGTTTTCCCATAGACGTCTATTGAATTCCTTTTGTAACCACTGTCATCCCTCCCTGGTGACCATTAGAAAGAACGGTGGTATAGTACTCTGTGTACATGGAGTTGTAATAAAAATGACAAATACACATGAATTTTCTTTATTAATATTTTTAATGTAGATTTTATTTCTTGTTCTGTAAGAACGGACCTGAGCACACCGTAGCTGTACACAGAAAAATACTCAGCATCTCCCAGTGCAGATTCAGTCCCAGCGTCACTCCTGTTATTTTAAATCTCCTTTTTTGTGTTTTTGGTTGTTGTTGCAGGGAAACTGTGTAATCCCCATGAAAGACCTTTAGCTCTTTATCACAGAATGTTTGTACAATTAGTGTAGTCAGACCAAATTAAACGTGACACAAGTGATCAACACCAGCTATCCACACTGGTAAATGTCACCTTTTTTACTGGTATTTCTGTGGGTATTTAAGTCGGTGGCATGGGAGACCATCGTTTATTCCCTGCAGGTTTACATGTAGGTTTTTTTCAAGACAAGACACAACCCTTATTAACGCTTAGTTAATGTGTCTTATTTGCCCTGTGTTCCTGTTTTGTGCATAAAACAGCTTCATGAAATAATAAAAGAATGAAGCTAATGTAACAACTTCTTTTACTACAGCTGAACTTTTTAGGAGAGCTCAGCGGCACTAAATGAAATCTACTTAGAGCTTAACTTGTATCAGTTGCTCTCTCTGCTACTCGACCAAACAAAGAAAGTCTTCTTAATTTCACTTCAACAGATCTAATTTGAACAAAAGATCCAAGTAAGTCCCCCACTACTACAGTCTTTCCCAAAAATACGAGAAAAGTTAGTCTTAGTCGTCTTAGATGAACAGTGCATTAAACGGTTTAATGATTATTTTTCTGACAGACATTTGTAGGTATTCCACAGGGATCCAATTTTGGACTTCTTTTATTCACCTTGTACATAAAACAATATTGTCTCTGCCACCCAAGATTGTACACTTTTATGCTGATGACACTATTTTAAAAACCACTGGCCCCTCGTAATTCTTGATCAGGCCAATTAAAATCTGCAAATCCCTTTTTTATAAATCCTAGAAATCTTGTATCACACACATTTTTGAAAAGTTCAGTTAAAACTAAGTGCATGATATTTACAAGGTCAAACCCTTCATGGTCATAAAGCTGAAACTGTTTATTGTTACAAATACTCTGGACTCTGCCTAGATGCTACTCTCACATCTTTCAAGAAAACTGAAAACTAAAGCTGGATTTTTATATAGAAACAAATCTTGTTTCTTCATATTTTTGTCTGCACTTGATTATGGTGATATTGTTTATATGCCTGCATCTTCGTCCGCCTTGACGCCTCAGTGTGTTGGGATTTATCACAGACGATAAATCCCAACACACTGAGCCTTACTCACTATCACATCTTATATTAAAAACTGGGATGGTCCTCCATAACTGAAGAAAGGAGCGCTGTATATTGTTTATTTACAAGGCTCTACTGAAAAGATTGAATGCTTCTTGCTGTTTGAATTTAAACACAATGTCAGGTTTCAGAACACTTTAACATTATTGTACCGCAGATTCACACTGCCTGTAAGTCCAACGAGCTGCAAAAACCCCACGACGTTTGAAAAAGTATATATTTTTTATCTGCAACAACTTTTGCATTTTTCCTAATTTGTGATCATTTATAATGTTGCGTCACTATATGCATGTCTCAATTTTTGCATATGTTTGCTGCACACAGCTATTGCTTGTAAAAACGATCTTGATCTTAGTGAGACGACCTGTTAGCACTTGTTAGCACCTTGATGTGACTGTTGTTGTGATTTGGTGCTGTACAAATAAAATTAAACTGAATTGAAATAAATTAAATAAATCATTTTAATAATAACAATGATACGCCTACTAATTAGTTTGGCTTAGATCAGTCATTACTGTATGTGACTAGGTTAAATGTGATTCTGGGCTTTCCTGATGCTCTACATATACACATTACTCTCCCTTCATGCTTGAAGTGCCTGCTGTCTCGCTCATCTCTCTCTGTGTACAGAGATACACTGCATATATCAGACCTGCTATTCGTCTAATTAGCAATTAGCTAAAGTCTTTTTTCCCCAGGCATTTTTAGCATTTAATGGATAGAACAGTGGGAGAGGGCAGAGAGAAATACTAGGCAGAAAAGGGTCTGGGACAGAGTCAGACTCACGTCCCTGTAGCTTTTCAGTATTTGCATACCTGGACAACCAAGTAAGCTATAGCTGCCCACACTGAATGCTTCCATAGAGACTTATGGAAAGCATTGATTCCATACCCATGCAAGCATAAAACTGACATATTGCATGAAAGGACCAAAAAACAGCTACAGGAACAAATCGAAAATCATATTTCAAGATCTTTCACAATAGTGTCATTACATCTACAAAGAGTTAAAAATAGACATATATTTGTGCTGTCTTTTTCTGGTAAATTTAAAATAGAAGCAGCACAGTCAGTTGCAGTTTTATATGTGACACAATATTGACACATCATTTTCAGATATCACTGCTATCATCAGTATGCGTTTACAATGACACTCAGCGCTGTGTCCAGCTGAAATGAGAAGCTGCTCTGTAACAGCAACCTTTGCATCACTCTGTAAGTCAATAACAGCACGTCCAGCACTCCAAACCTCGCATAGATTTATTTAGAGGGGGATGATATGGATAACATCCATCATCTAATATCACGCATAACATTTATGGCAAATATTTTGAGAAATTGTTAATGCACCAAATGAAATGCCTGAATAATGAATGCAGTTTTTAAAACAGCACAGGAGCACTTCCTGGCTTATTACACCCAGAAACATCTCATGCTTTACGTCATATTAAATGATTTATTACGTACCTAAAGCACCTTCTGTAATATATTTTTAGTAGTGCTCTCGGGCTTCAGAATGAGTTTAGTTGCAGACATAAGTGATCTCTTCGAGCACTGACACAAACACTTTCCTGCTCTTTAAAATTTTCCTTCTCTTATCTACAACCCGTTTCTAGCTTCCACTCTTTCTTCCTTTGTTCTAATCACTCGCTCTTATCCTCCACCTGGCCCCCTCTTTTTGAAATCTTCCTTTACACGCGTCTTCCTTCTTTTTTCTCCTCGCCTTCTTTATTCCTTTTGCTTCATCATTTTCTAGTTTCTTCTTTCTGTCAATAATCTTCTTGCTATCTGCTGTGTCTTCTCCTTTGCTCCCAATTTCTATTTCCCTCTTCTTTCGTCTCCCAATCTCTCTTCTCTTTTCCATGATAAGAAATCAGCATTCCCTTCCCTTAATTGGAAGCCATCAGTTGCTTAAACATATCGGGCTATGATCTTCTTGCTCTCTCCCCACAGTTAAAAATCTACATTAATTGTGACGTGTTCGCACTCATCTCAGAACCGGCCCTGCAAAGTCGGCATCTCTTTTGTGGAAACGAAGGCTTGAAAATGGTGTTGAAATAAAAAGAATGAGATAATGACAGGAGAGCCGAGAAAGGCGAGAACAGGTGGAGCACTTAGAGGGAAAGGTGGAGAGTCTGAAAGGAAGGTGAAGATAGCAGGAGAAAGGATGGAAGATGCAGATAAAGGCAAAGAGGCAGAGATAAATGGAGGAGAAGGAGGCAGAAATGGGGAATATGGGCAGAGAGAGACGGGGAGTGAGGGAAAGAAAGGTGGAGAGGCAAAGTCAGCATCTGTCTTGGAAATTAATAAGGAATGTGACAAGTTATGGAGTCGCAAAGGAGAGGGAGGGAGCGAAGGAGCGGATGGAGACCCCGCTGCCTTGTTAGTTTCCCGAGTACAGAGAAGTGACAGGGGAAACGGCTGATTTGCTTCTGATTATGTTGCTCTGCCTGAGCTTCGTTTCGACTCTATCACCGCTGGCCTTCTGTTAAACAGTCCTATTTGATGCTGAAGGGTTGAAGTTGGGTCATTTAGGAAGGGGTGACTTGTTTATGTGTTCAGTTTAACAAAAGACTCATGAATCTGTTCTGTGGTCCATCCCAAATTTGGCTCATTAAACCGAAAGGTTTTTTTATTTTATTTTTTAAAGCTGCTTTGAACGCTGACATCATCAGCAATGTGAGACCAGTTGGGTTTTATATACTCCTTAATATTGTTTTCATACTCTTTCGGACATCTAATAAAGGAGATAATACCAGGGCGTTTTTGACCATGTGGCAGCAGGAGAGATGATATTACCACAGCCTCTCATTTTTGTTTATCACAACTATATCAGCTGGTCACCTATTGCCAGGATTGCCAGAAGGGGGCACAAAACTACTGGCTTAGAGTCATTACAGGCCAAACAGAGAGGCCTCCACCTCTGGCCACCTCACTCGCTCGGCTGTGTGGGTTTGATTTTTAGCGTTTGGGTTTTTAAATTTCAGAGCTGGAAAAATGAAAAAAATCAATTTTTTATCGTCTTAAAAAAAGAAAACAATTTAAACTCTGTTTGAAAAGATATTCTTTTAAGGTTGTTGGACTAGTTAAATGGAAAGAAAAGAAAAGAATCATTTAAAAACACCTTTTCAATGACTGCAGGGGGGCTGTTTGGTGGAAATAAATATAATTAAGTTAAAAAAAACGGAAAATAAAATGCTAAAGGAAAATAAAGTGTTTGGTTAAATTAGTTAAAAATTATGATTTTCTTTTAAAATGACTCAAATGGTTTATTTTAATAATTGCTGTGAATTCCACACACAAAATAAAAACTAAAGTAAAATCAAATCAAATCAAATAAAGATCTTGTTGCAGACAGCCTATTAAAACCTACACTCAGGACAATTAACCAAAGACGTACTAGTTGTGTTTTTTAGTTAGTACAGTTCAAGTTTTAATAAATGAGAAAACAGGCATCAGGTTAAGGAGCTCGGAGGCGAGGACAAAAGCCAATTTCCTTTCTGCTTGTCGCCTTTTGTGCCAAAGAACATTGGAGGATTCGAGCTGTCAGTCAAGACTCGCAGCAGCATGTTGCCCCTGCAGCAGGACAATGAAAAAAAAAATTCCTTTATGGGAGCCTTTGAAGGGCCTTCAGTGAAACAAAAACGAAGCCCTTTCCACAGAGGATGCATCATGTTGTACAGCGATATGGAAGATTTTATTCCAGTAAAGCCTTTTGAAATTGAATTCATAACTTTGTCTGCATTTGCTAACAACGATTAAGCTAAAAAAAGCATAAATTTTATATAATTTATGAATTAAAATACTGAGAAAAAATCCAGAGATCTCTAAGAACAGAACTTTGATTGAAGAGGGAAAAAAATCACACCTATATGTGTGTTAACTCAGCAGAGGCTAATTTTGGAGCACAGCCTGACATTAAAGACACTTCCAACATATCTTAATGTAGAAAACGAATAAAAAGCAACGAATCTGTAAAACGAAGCATCTAATCCTGTCTGCTGTGCATTTATTATAAAATATACTGTCCTTTTTTTCGGTTGTAAAATTCTACAAAGCCACCTGATATATTATTAAAGCTAATATAAATATGCATTCATCTGATGTTTTGTAGTTTCTGGGTTTCTCGGCAGCAAAGACTTAAAAGGGAACTGGGTACTGAAAAACTTCCCTCGGCCGGCCAAGCATCACAGACATCAAAGTGAAGACATTGTTTGGGAGGAACAATGGCTGCCGTCACAGTCCAGGAGTTTGTGTGTTGTTGCGTATTTGCGCTCCCAGAATCCCCCTCTGACGGCGGAATCACTGGATTATCAAACCAGCAGATGCAAACCGCAGAGAACAATATCATCCGCAGCCCTCAGAGGGGAATCCTCAAAGGCCCCGTCTGTAAGAGACACACAGATAACATCAGACAATGAAAGTAGGGAGTCCTGCACAAACTCTTATTCACTTGGTCGTTTTTCAGCATAATTTAATTACCTATTTCCAACCACGAAACAACGAATTCAGAACAAGTTTTCCTGTTAAATAAATTCCAACTTTTTTCTCTGTCATTCTTTACTTTTACTCAACAAATTTATAGCTGAAAAATCAACGTTGAAAAAGATTTTACTGTAAATTTACAGTAAATTACAGCTTACAAGTTGAACTCATCTTCAAACTGCTTCAAAATGCCATTGTTTAACAGTGTAAGTCTGCGCTTTAACTGTAGCAGACAAAACAGACAAAAAAGAAAAGGGACAATTTTTAAAGTTTGAAAGATGAAATGCATATTGTATAATTATATTTATGGTTAATTATACATGTGCAGAAAAAATATAGATAAAAATTTCTAGATTCTATGAATCTTCCCAGTGAAAGCTGAGCAAACCCTGCTGGTAATGATGCAATAATAATACCTGTAGGTGTCCCTTAATTCCTATTTTTCACACTTTCTTACATTTCCTTTCAGTGCGACTGCTGATTCTGTGCACCAAACACTAAACATCTGGCTGTCTTTAATGGTTAAAACAAATTCAAAGAATTATTACGGAACAGCCGATGTGGAGTGGACTGTCCCAGTCAGCTGGAAGCATATGGGAATGCCATCAAACTGTGATTTCCTTAAAACCTCTGGGATGCTTCAGCCATGGAGGTCCATGCCTTCACTGACACTTCAAAACCACAGAGACTGGTGGGGATAATGCAAAACATGGAGACACAGAGAGAGAGAGAGAGAGGGAGAGAGGGAGAGACAGACAAAAAAGAGGCGCTGGACAAGAAGAAAAATGTTTCTCTGTCACTGGTGCACTTTACACTATTTTAGGTTAAGCTTGATAGCGGCTGCTGGGACTCATTCTGTAATTGTCTCTTTAAGTGACAGAAATCATTTGAGAAAGTCCGCTCAGGCATTTCTGGACCATACAGAAAATCAGTAATGGTCAGAGTTCACACACACAGAGGTGAGGTGTATAAAACTAATACAAATCAGACCTTATTAGCAGAGGCTCAAGTAATCGCAAACAGAATTGATTTCTGGGTCCATTAATGGGGCTCATTAGCGTTTTAATTAAGCCAAGTTCGGCAGAACCAAGATAGAGGGCGAGGAAAAGGTAGATGGAAGGAAAAGAGAGGGAAGGAAAAGAGAGGGGGTAGCAAGGAGAAAGTGAGAAATCTGGAAAGTAAGAAAAACAATGTGAAGAAATAATAAAATGACAGATGACTGGATTGAACATCAGTGTTTTAAAGTAGCAACAAAATCCCTCCAAAAGACAGAATCTATATCCCATCATTTACCTGTTAAATATTGTTTTGCTGTGCAGTCAAATTCAGATGTTCTGCATGCATGTAGCTTGTTAGCTCAAGTAAACTTGTTGCTGAGAGACGTAGCTGATGAGCCGGCGTGGCAACAGGCCAGGTTTATGAAAAACCTTTTTTTTTGGTAAAGAACCGTCAAGCGGTGTCCCTCATCTCGATTTAGGACCAACGAGAAACAGGATTACTATCTTTAAATAGTATGAAAATAAGTTCCATGCACCGATATGGCTTTAATAAGCATGCAGAAACCTTCAAGTTGGCTCCTCTGCGCTTCCACGTCATCGGCCATGTTGACTGATATCAGAACATCTGCAAATAAAATGACATTTGTCAATAACATTTGCTGTTGCTTATTTGTTCTATCGCACCAATTTTACAGTGGCGGGAAAACTTTCCAGGTAACTTAGGAAGAAAAAGCTTAAATCATAGTTACCAGTGCAGCAATTAGTTTGGACTGGACATGTTTTAAACTTCTCTGTAACACGATGTTCGAAATAAATGTGTAACACCTGAAAAAGCTGGACAGTATCTATATATGGTATTGATAGTATTGTATTGAATTGATACTAACACAATAGGACTGATAATTTGCTTCTGTCCTCTGATTTTGATATGTAGTCCATTGAATTCTGCTAAATTAATCATTTGAATAAATTTTATAGAAATGAAAAATAATGCCTATGGCACATTTAAACAAGAGAAGTGGACCCAAAGTGCTTTAGTGACAGATTTACATCCCAGGCAAAATACATGAAAAGCTGGAAGGTATCTTAACTAATTATAGTGTAAAATTAAAATCACAGTGATTTACGGATTTTTAAAATATGTTTACAATATATCGGCCCCGTGTTTACTTGGTATCTGATCGATACCAAAATTTGCAGTATGGCACAACAATAGTGTGGAATCCATGTGTAAGATTGTTCAGATTTTTACACTTAATTCATACATGCTTCTCTGCAGCAGTTTCCCCTCGCAGAATGGAAAAATTCAGATTAATCACAGAGTAAAAAAATCAGTGAAATACGAGCTGACTTGGAGAAATGCTGACATGCATTTGTGGATTTAGAAAATAAAGCAAAAAAAAAAAAGTAAATAAAATAAAATCCCTTCTGAACGGATGATGGGGCAGGGGGAGTCGGGGAAAGAAAACCGAGCCGATGAGCTGTGGGGCCGAGGTAGCAGAATTTATTCTGTCTGGAGTTTTTCTCCGCGCTGTTACCGGGGGAAGAAGATACAGGAGGAGGTCTGTGAGAGGGGGTTACTGTGATTGCTTCAGTGTGCCAGCAACAAAGAAAAATGATGTGCATAATAGTTTCCTGTCTCCTGCAGTAGCTGATGGGGTGTTTTGTGCCTAAAGAGTGCCTTTGAAAACAAACTTGGAGGGTTTTCTTCTCTTTGGACAGTGAAACCATTGAGCTGTGGAATGCTGGGCGACCAGAGTTTAATGATAACCTGTTAGCGGGTCATTAGAAATTCCTACTCACTAAACTGATGTCTTCCTGTATTTTTTAAATGTTTTATTTTCTTTTTTTGACCAAACAATGTAAAAGAAAAGTTGTTAATATCTTGCATTTATGGAAAACCATTAATTGTATGTGCTGCCATTTTTTAAAGGATACTTTATTCTAATATTTTTTTAATTTTAAAAAATGTGGCATAAAATTTACTTAGGAACTGCACTTTTTCTTGTGCTGAAGTTTTGAAGTATAGCAACAAGTCCTCCAAATTAAACTACAGCATACATTTCCTCCAAACCTTCTGCCTCGATTTCACTGAAATTTTGAAAACCATGACAAATCAGAGACCTTCAAATGTCCAAGCAACTCTAAATCCTAACCCCGTGCGATCTAATTATGCACTTTGTCACATGAATAGTATAAATAACATACATACATGCAAAAATAACTAAAGTCATGGAACAGCTGCTGTAGAGAAAAAACAGTAGACATTTTCTCACATATGTTGCATTTTGGGTGGAACATTTACTGAAACTAAACACAGCAATGCTGCTTTAAAGGGAAAAAATCTATTTGACCGCTTTGCTTCTTTTCATTATCACATTTATTAGAAAACCTATTTTTGCTAATGTGATCTGTTGGATAAGCAGAATTATGATTTTGATTATTATTAGTATTAGTATCATTATGTATCATTATGCACGTCTTCTGTGCTATCTCCCTCAATGCAACCCCCAAACGGTAGCAGCCGTTTGGGGGTTGCATTGTAAGAAGAAACCTCCGTGCACCTGGAGGTTTCTTCCTGTTAAAAGGGAGTTCTTCCTTCCCACTGTTGCCAAAGGGGTTTCTCTGATTGTTGGGGTTTCTCTGTGTTACTGCAGGGGCTTTACCTTAAAATATGAAGCACAGGGAAGTGGCTTTTGCTGTGAATTGGTGCTATATAAGTAAATACAATTGAATTGCATTATTATTATTATTATTATTATTATTATTATTATTATTATTATTATTATTATTATTATTATTATATGTATGAGAAGTGAAAAAAGTGTTGGGTACTATTACAAGGTGTTTTACTGACACTGTTTATAGGTTTTTTTTTTGTTGGGGTCACGTCTCTGATCCTCGGCTGCTCCCGTATCCACAATGTAGCAGTGAAGAATTCAGGTGTTTGACTTCTACACTGGGTCTCCTCCTGAACCTTTGCATATAAGGCGAATGTGCTAACCACTGCAGTATGGAACCACCTTGTTGCGACTTCCATGCATAAATAAAATCGCAGCGGGCTGAGTTGGTTGTGTTGCTGTGACGCGTCTCCAATGATCCATACAGAGTCGTATTCGTATTTTGAGTATTTATTTTAAGAACGAAACAAGATACTTTTGCGCTTTTAATCAAAACAAATAGCGTACGCATTAACTGACGTGCTAAAATGACGGTCAACAGAAAGGTTTGCCCACAAACCACTCACCCCAACGCCCCTGTTGCGAACACTGGCGTCAGTTAAATAACATGCGACCACACCCCCATGCAATCACCTGAGATGCAGCAAAATCTAAACACCTGTGCCACCATAACAAATAAACAAAACATAAACATCGACGTTGGCTCTTACACACCTCCTGACTCTGAAATCCAGAGTGGGAGTTCTCAAATACTTTTTTCTGGATACATCCATGGATAATCAGCACAAAAAGTAAGCCTTGAGCAGGAGTATATGAGTGTCTTGCATATTTAGAATTAAAAAAAAATAATAAAAAGACTTTTCTTCTGTGCTGTACGGCACCAAACTGCAAAAACCGAGGCTCCAAACTGAAGCAGCATAAATGCAGACAAACGATACATTTGATTTCCACAGCTTCAGTTTTAATGCATACACATTATTTTTACTGAGAGGGTTCAATCGTCAAGTATGCTTTCATTCTGTTTTCCATTTTTTTTCTTATTTTCTTCACTCTCTCACCCTTGGTTTTGACCTTTTCCACATCCAATGCAATATTTTCTGGAGCTGAATGTCAGCGACCATCAAAAATGACTCCCCAGCTAAAACACCATCAATTTCAGCCTTGTTAGGTTTCCACGAGCTTGTGTGCGCACGCAAACACACACGCGGCGGCGGGCCAGCAGCACACAATGTAAACCAATCCTCCATTGCTGTCAGCGAACAAGTGGCTACCTGCTGGGTGCAAAAAGGGCACAGTGAAGAGTACTCTCAATCACTTTCAATTATTCCCCCCTCCTCTGGGCTTGAAGAGACTTTAAAAGGACAGTTTTTCCATGGGGTGTGTGTTTTAAGGGGGCACTTAGGCCACCTCCTGACTGTGATGGCACTTTGATATTGATTTATTATCCTCTTTAACAAACTCTATGGCTGGCAGACCTCGCACCAGACCTGCTGGCATCAGGGAGTCATTAGCTTGGAGTATTGGAAAAGACTGAAGTCTGCTTAAAAGCAGCCGGGGTGTGGGGTGTGTGGGTGGGGTGCACGCATTTCAAATGTGTACAAATATTTGGATCATTTTCAGCCACAGTTTCCTCAATAATCTCTTTTCTATATCAAATTCGCCCCGTTGTGATCTCCAGACAGTTCTTATATCATGCTAATAGTGTGGATAATGATAATAAAAGAGAGCGTATGGGTGTATGTGTGGCGGCGTGCAAGATCAGGAGCGTCCCTGCTTGAAATGATTAGAAGGTTGGGGCCCATTATGAGCTCCTCTCTGCCTTTTGTATCTGCTGTAATGAATATTGAGGGGGGTATTTGGAGCACTTTGAGGAACTAACAGCCTTTTTAATCCTTTAATCCTGAGGAAAACCAATTTCACCCCTACACACACACACACACACACACACACACACACACACACACACACACACACACACACACACATGATTTGAAAGGGGTTTCACTGAACCTACTGTGTGTGTTTAACCTGCTCTCGTTAATTTCCCGGCTCAGAGACCTGGTGATCCTGGAGATTAGGTTCATTAAAATCACATATTGTACGCACAGTGGCATGGTGTCTGTGTGTGTGTGTGTGTGTGTGTGTGTGTGTGTAGCATGTGTGTGTGGATCAAGGGAGCAGAAAGGTAAGGGCCACCGTTATTGGAGTTATCACTCCCTTGTAGGTCTACCACACACATTAACACAAATGCGCACATTCATGTGACCCCTCTGCCCCACCCTACCTCCACCCCACTCACCCTCTGTGCCTCATTTCAACCCCAAGAGACTGCAGTAAGCAGTATCTGTTACAGTGTGCCCCAGACATGCAAACAACCTGCTGAGATGAGTGCTGAAGAAACATTAAGGAAGTTTTGTCCTGCCTCAGGTACACAGACCCTCTAGCAGAGATTTAACAACACCTGCTGTAAACCAGTTGTGTGAAACATAAAAGAAGGTGTTACTGCAGCTGTGTTTCTTTATTATGGCTCTGATCACTGTTTCTACAAATTATAGTGTTGAAAAAATTGCCACCTTAACATGGAAGACGGGTTTTTGTGGCCTTGTGATATTGGAAGCTGTGTGGTCTGATGCATTAGCCCCTGCTATGGTCTCCGAAGGCAAAATGGTACTAGATGAATCAGATGGATATGAGTTTAGTACCTTGCTAAGGACAGGAGCCGAATCTGCCAGGGCACTTCACCAGGGAGCGTCTGGTGGGTGACCTGCAGTTCTGGGGCTCTTCCAGGCACAACCTAAACTGTGCTTTGGATACACTGCCAGGGTGAAGCATTGGAATTGGGTGCAGTCTCACGGAGTGTGTCTTTGCCTCCTTCTTTCTAAATCCCTTAGTATTGTTGCCATCAGGCAGTCAGTTTTTCTTTGCTCCAAACTGTAAAACTATAGATTTCCTTCCAATATCAAGTCTCTTGGCTGTCTGGAATCTAGGTGACGTTGTCTGTAAACTTCACAGTACAGTTCAATCTATGTCTGGAGAAGCCGTGAGTGTACAGCAGAAACTGAAAGGAATTAGACTAGACTAGAGTGTACTTCATGAAAAAAAAGGACATATGCTGCTCACTTCCAACACATGAAGGTCTAAAGGTTTAGATGAAGTCAGCTACAAGTTTCTACACATTTACCTTTAGAGTATCCTTAACTTCCTGAATTGAACAAATTAAGTCGGCTCAGAAGTGCAGTTCCTCTAATGGCCACTTGAGGTTGGCTGCAAAATCAAATCATAAATCAAGTATAATTTATCCATGTGGATTTTGCAGAGGCTCAGAATTATTAGAATGGCTACTTTAATTGGCAAGTGAAATAAAAAAAAGGGTAGCTTTTGCCAATCAGTGTCTACTAGGTCTAAAATATGCTGACTGGAGCTTTCCGTTGTGCTTGTGCTGTTGGTGTCTTTTGGAATTTTTCTAATGGAATTATCCAACCAATATTTAGGCCTGCTGTGAGGTACATACTGTCCGAGTTTGCTTTTCAAATTGCTGAGGGAAATTATAGTATTTTATCATCCATCCACCCATTCGTCCATCCATCCATCCATCCATCCATCCATCCCCAGTTCTTCTTGATGTTTGTAAGCCGAAGTCTTTTCCATATTACCAGGCTTCTTCATCTCTAGGAAAGCGCCCAGACACCCTACAGAGGAAATTAATTTCTGCCCCTTAATACTGTACACTTGAGTGCTTGAAAAGAAGACAGCTGGACTTGTTCCTGGATTGCAAAGACTTTTCTCTAACAGTTTTCTCCAGTTAGCTACTGAGAACCTACATCGACATTTAACTGTAGTCTCATTTTTTGTCACTACTCAAAGCTCATTGCCATAGATGAAGTTAGGACCACCAAATATGCTTTTAGTGTTAGCTTGCTAGCATTAGCTGATCATGTAACATCTCATCTAATCCAATCAAGAGTCCCAACACCAGCATGGTGACATCATCATGAATACAGCCTTCTTTCATACAGTCTGTAGTTCACAGTTAAAGACATCATTCATTCATAACTATTATTTATTTGATTTGATTTTTTACCTACAATTCCTTAAAAACATGATATTGTAGACTGGATTTTTTTTATTTTCTGCAAAACGAAAGCATCAAAAATAACTGCAGTGTGTGGCCTGTTGTTATTGGTGTGAATAAGAATGAATAAAAAACATGCAGACAACCAGTACAGTCGTTACCAATCCTATTTTCTGATACATCACAGGCCGGCAGTATCATTATAAATATTCTATCAATGACTGCTGCATTCTCACACATTTGTGTGGGAGATGAGCACATGCAGCTCACGCACTGCACACTGAAAAAGCTCGATAAGGAAGCAGTGAGGAGTGAAAACTGCTTTATGTGCTTTTGTGTATACTGTTTGAATGTGCATGCCCTGATCCTTGCATGTGCATGACGATGGCAGTGAGTGTGTGTGTGTATGTTTTTGTTACTCCCAGCATCACCTCATATCATTGCTCCATAATGGAGAAGTGTCTGGGGAATTTTATCATCGAGCCTGGCTGTTCGGGGGACTTAGAGGCCGGGGCCCCCGCTCAAAGGGCCCCGGTGATGCTGAAAAGGTGATGGAATTGAAAAGAGGATAGGGAAAAGCTGCTCATCTCTATAGGTGGGTGAGAGAGGGTGTGCAAAAGTCAAGGGGGCAGGACACAGGAGAGCACCAGACAAGAATCGTCTTCCCAGCGTGCCACAGGGCTGCTTTTACTCCCTCCATAGGTGAAGAGCAACATAATTAGACAGATAAAAACCAGCACTGAATGTGGAAGCCCAGATAAGCTCTAATGAGAAGGAGATGGGACAGAGAAAGAGAAGGATACATCCAAAGAGGGGGATAGAGAGGGGAAGGGAAAAGAAGGTGGCGAAGCGATAGACATGAGGAAAAAAGCAGACGAGAGAAGAAAAAAGGAGGAAGATTCAGATCAGAGGAGAATTATTAGTGCGAGATGACACACACGAGGAGTCCTGGACAGGGAGTCGGATCTCCCTGCTTTCTCTTCTTCCATGTGCATGGCTGCTTGCTGCAAAAAGTGTCCCTGTCATTTAATAATAAGTACTGAACACAATAAACAAGAAACAAGAAAGTGTGAAATAACTGTTTTAGATTCTTTAAAATAGCCGCCCTTTGCTTTCATTACTGCTTTGCACACTCTTGGCATTCTCTCGATGAGCTTCTTGAGATCGTTACCTGAAATGATTTTCCAACAGTTTTGAAGGAATTCCCAGAGATGCAGCACTTGTTGGCCCTTTTGCCTTCACTCTGCGGTCCATCTCATCCCAAACCATTTCAATTAGGTTTAGGTCAGGTGACTGTGGAGGTCAGGCGATCTGGTGTAGCACTCCTTCACTCTCCTTCTTGCTCAAATAGCCCTTACTCAGCCTGGAGGTGTGTTTGGGGTCAGTGTCCTGTTGAAAAATAAAAGGTCCAAATAAACCCAAACCGGATGGGATGGCATGTCGCTGCAGGATGCTGTGGTAGTGTCCCCAACAATGTCACCAGCAAAGCACCCCCACACCAGGCCCAAACACTCTTCTGCTTGTTGCTTTTCCTTAGTCGTGGTTTCTTAGCAGCTATTTGACCATAACGGCCTGATTCACCCTCCTCTGAACAGTTGATGTAGAGATGTGGCTGTTACTGGAACTCTGTCTGGTATGTATCTGGGCTCTAATCTGAGGTGCTGTTAACTTGTGATTTGTGAGGCTGGTGACTCAGATGAATTTATCCTCAACAGCAGAGGTGACTCTTGGTCTTCTTTTCCTGGGTCGGTCCTCATGTGATCCAGTTTTGTCGTAACGCTTGATTGTTTTTGCGACTACATTTGGGGAGAAATTCAAAGTTTTTGCAATTTTCAGAATTGACTGACCTTCAGCTCTTAAAGTAATGATGGACTGTTGTTTCTCTTTACTTAGCTGATTGGTCCTTGCCATAATATGAATTCCAACAGTTGTCAAATAGGGCTGTCAGCTGTGTACCAACCTGACTTCAACCCCACTAAGAAGGCAAGAAACTCCACAAATAAACCCTGACAAGACACACCTGTGAAGTGAAAACCATTTCAGGTGACTGCATCATGAAACTCAATGAGAGGGTTTGCAGTGCTGTCAATCCTGAAAGCAGTAAAGGGTGGCTACTTTCAGGAATCTAGAATATAAGACATATTCAGAGTTATTTATTTTTTCTTTGCTACATAATTCCATATATCTTGCTTTATATATTTGATGTCTTCAGTATGTCTCTACAATGTAGAAAGTAGTCAAAAAAAAAAAACATGAAATAAATGATGAAATACATTTTTTTTCAAAAATGTTCCACTAAACATAGATTTATTTATTTTTTTACAAACCTGAAATATTCACCTCGTAAAAATAAAACCATGAGATATTTTTTGCAGTGTTCCCCCTCTTTGTGTCTCTCTCTGACTATCTGATCTCTCCTGCTGCCACCAACCGCTCTGTGGCCATCTGGGTACAACATCCGCTCTCTGGGAGGCATCTCTGTTTATCTATATCATCCTGCAGCAGATTAGCTAACACCTCTCACCCCTCCTGCTATGACCTGCCCTGCTGTCTAACCCCCAACACACATTCTTCTACATTTCAATAGCTCCATTCGTGAATGCTCTGAAAGCTCAGTTTTGTTATTTTGCTTTATCATCTGAAAATAAACAGCGAGAGAAAAGAGGTTATTCATTTAGTCTACAGTGCAGTGACTTGTCTGTTATTTTTCTGGGTTTTATTTATTCATTACAGATCATTTGGCTGTGACCAAGTTGGCAGGAAAGACACAAACAGAAAGAAGGGCGTATCTTTGCAACACACAATCCAATCATGATCGGAATTGTTCAGTGGGCGATATGTCATCACTACCTGCTGTGTAATCTGATTGCTGCACCTTTGCTTGGCTTCTTTGTAAATTGCCAGATCTAGATAGGTTGCCCTTTCTGTTAGGATGGTGATTGGAAAATAATACAGGGTCCCTCAGCCTATAATGACAACAAGGTAGGGGCAGGCTTAGGGTAGCATTTTAGAAACATGCCAAATAATCATGTTTTCAGAAACTAGAAGATGCTGTCTTTCAGACTAGGTCTCTTATATGCATTTCTCCTCATAAGATTACTATTTTTGTATACCGTACATATTAAAATCTCATATAAAGGGGTAAATATGAATCTTACTAACCCTTCCAATAAACGTCCACAAGCCACAGATGGATTACATTACAGGTATTTAAAAATCGAAATCCTTTAGGGTTTTCTCTTTGCTTGGCAACTCAAAGATTCAGCTCCCTCAACAGATTTTCTATATGACTGATGTCTGGAGACGGTCCAGGCCACTCCATGATCTTTATTGTGCTTCTTTTATAGCCACTTCTTTGTTGCAGTTTTGGGCCACTGTCATGCTGGAAGACCCATCCACGACCCATCTTCTGTTGTCTGACTGGGGTAAGAAGGTTCTCGTTCGAGGTTTTTTGGTTCGTGTCTCCATCCATTGACCCTTCAATGCGGTAAAGTTACGATGCTTCCACCTCCATGCTTGACTGATGATCCGCCTTCAGATCATTAACTAGCGCCTCCTGTGTAGTTTGGGGCTGATCCTCACCTCACCCTCATGGGGTAAGGATGAGCTTGCATGGAGCTCCAGACTGAGGTTGACTTATTTTGTATTTCCTTTATTTCCAAATAATTTTAACAGCAGTTGTTAGTTTCTCACCAAACTTCTCACTGATGGTCTTGTAGCCAATTCCAGCCTTGTGCACGTCTGTCCCTGCATGTCCTTGGACAACTCTTTGGTCTTTCCCATAATGGTGGAGAGGTTGGAATAGAAGAGACTGATTCTGTGGACAGGTGTGCTTTATATAAACAATGAATTAGCATCAGGAATATCTGTATCAAATAATATTGTATCGCAGTATCAAATATAAAATACCAAATACCTGTTTCCTCAGTGATTTGAAGCAGAAGTATTTTTCCTTGCTGATCTACTCTATCAGAGTTCAAGAATGAAAATGTAGATAATATTGACTCTCTATAACTGTCTGATATGGGAATTCTTCAACTTATGGCATAAGCTGTTGAATATACTTATTCTAACTGGAACCAATTCAGCTGCCAGTGCTTGATGTAAAATAGTCTCTGATGGTCTGAGATGTGTATTACCTAGTTTACAACATTCCCACATCTAGATTTCTTTGACTCTATTTTGTTTATATGCCACTGTTTAATCCAAAAGAGGTAATGGTATTGATTAACACAAACCAAACTGGTTGAATACTCAGGAATAAGGTGATCAATCATATCTTTAGGAGTCCTGGGCCACATATTTTACCCCCTGCATTAATCCAATCCCCATTATCAGGCCTAAGGAGGAGGTCGTAATGGATTTGTGCACTCTAACAGAAAATGGCTTTTTGAACCAACACACAATTATCACAAAGAGTTTTGGCTAACCATACCCATATTATCAACATAATGGGAAATAAGCCTGCAGCTTTTTAAATGAGTTAGAAAACGGGGGGTTAATAATGTGTACAGAAAGTTTTCAACTTTAATTTATCATTTTAGGAGAGACCATTAATCAAAGCAACCACAAAGTGATGTTTTTTCCTATTGATTTCAATCTATTATTTAATCCCTTTAGTTAATTTCCACACAGACTACTGTGCTTTTAGTTTGCTGCTGGTAATAAATAGACCTGCTGCATTTCAAATGTGAAAAACAAATGGAATATGCTTGTATGCCAGTGGCTGGAGTCGGCTGATTACATTTTTAAACTTTTGAAGCAACAAGCAGGGGTGAAAAATATAGAAATATCGAGTGAAACACTGATGTGATGCACATGTACATCCTTCATCACAAGTCGTCTTAACATGGCAGAAGGAAATGTTATGGCAAATATAAGTCATTTAACAGTAAAAATGGCGTTGACTAAAGGTCTGCTTACTGGTCTGGAGAAAGCTGGTGAAGGTCAAAAATGACTTTGGTTAAAGGATATGGTATTTCTCATTTTAAGGTGGAAAACATGATCTGACATCTTTAGCAGCTGTATCTGTGAAAGGGTCTTTAAAAAGTATTACATTTATCCAACTACAGGTTTCCAACCCGTCCCAATTCAACCCATGTAAATCCATTTTTTTGCATACATGACAACGTTATGGTCTAAGCCAGCGGTCCCCAACCCCCGGGCCGTGGACCCGTACTGGTCCGTGAGCCGTTTGGCACCGGGCCGTGAGAGTTGAGGCTCCAGTGTGAAATTTATGGTTTTCAGGGATTTTATCGTTAACTCTGCTTCCCTGGCTCTTTTCCCGTGTTGTAGTTGTGTGTCTTATTTTGAAAGAAATATTTACACGTTACCATAGCGATCAGAGAGCATTAAGGGGCAGAGAGGAGGATGTTACTCTTAATCTTGTTGGCACATTTCAGGAGGACGCTGCTAATAAAGTTACACAATTATACAGTGAATTCACATTTATTATCATATTTACAAAATCCCACAGTTTTTGTCTCGGTCGTATCATTTTATTCTGTTATATATCCGTGAAAATATTGTCTGTCATTAAACCGGTCTGTGGTGCAAAAAAGGCTGGGGACCACTGCTCTAAGTGACATAAATTTCATCATCAGGCGGTCAGTGCCAGCGGCAACCTCCAGGTTAAAAATTAAACACATGTATTAGCACAAATAGTTCTTCGAATGGTCTCTCAGGTTTATAGCCTGGTACAAAAACCAGTTTAGCTGACTTCCCTTTTCATAACCATTGTGCTGTTGAAAGGTCAGTGCAGGCCTCACCTCTGATAATTGGAGTCACTTGACACTTTTGCTAAATCTTCTATCAGGGGTATATTTTTGACTCGGCTTTTACTCTTTACTCAGTTTTCCAAGTTGAGCTCCATTGTGTCGTGCTCTGAATTAGAATTTGTCATCACACTCTTATTTCATTGGATTATTGAAATTTCTTAATCTCTTTTTATAACAAAGCTTCCTTGGAACGACTCAAATGTCACATGATGCCTTCTGGTTTTGACGTTTGGAGCATAGATAAGCACTAGTTTACATCGGTGAACTATTAAAGCCATATATGTTTTGTTTTCTTTTGTTCATTATTTTATATTCATATCTACGCTTTATGTGTGTATGCATGTGTATGCATTACAATAGATGATATATATAAGAGATGGACATAGCTTCCTGCTCTGAAATGTAACATCAGTGTAGAATTTAGTGGTGTACTGAGTGACTTCCCTGTTTCATAAAGATGTGCGGTTGTGTTGTGGCTGTGTATGAATGTGTATGCGTCCCCTGTATCGGCAGCAGTGAGCATGTCCTTTAAGAGAGCGTAATCCCGGCCTAGTTTGACTGGAGAACAAACAAAAATACACACATTTTCAAACTTTGGATAGAAATAACTGTTGGTGTTGTATTTTATGAACCCATCATGGCAGTCTGTTATTCTAATAGAAGATTTAACTCATGAAAAGGTTTGCAGTACTGAAGTACAACAGTAGTACTTCTTTATATTTGTTTTTATCTTACCGTGTGGATGACTACATGTCTTTTGAAATGAGGATCAGAAACATGAAAAAATTAGGGTTCAAGGTTACTGAAGTAGACCAAGAAAGCAAAAGTCCCATAAAAGTATAAGAGTAGAGGAAAACGCAGGCTAGTAGGGATTTTATGAATCATGATGACTTGTCTGTCGGGTAAACAAAGCTTCCTCGCCTGGTCGCCTAATACTCTGAAAAAGTGCCAAATCAGCCGGTGAGCATTCCGTTGTGTGTGGGGATTAAAGCTAAAACCCGCGAGTCCGTGGCACCCCTGTATGCAAACACAGTCCGCTACATTAACCCAGTTTGATATCACAATGCATAATCTCTGCTTTTTAGAAAACACACACACACAAACACACACAGGCGTAATCTCTTCTTCCCGCAACTGTTGGGGTGTGACCTCCATGGCCTGATGCCTGCTGAGTGACGGGCCGCTCATCTCTGCACAGCACGCTGTGTTAGGCACATGAACAACGCGTACACACACTATTGTACAGCCATAAATAACATCTAGTTATTTTGCGCGGTGGTGAATTCCAACCTACAACAAAACCAGACAACACTTTACTTTTTTTTCCGTTTTTTACCTCAAATATTAGATTACTCTTTTTCTGATGTTTTTTTTTTAAAAGTTAGTGACCTAAAGTGACCCCTCCCACTCTACCACTACCAATCTGCAGCCTCTGCAGGCAGAAAATGTGTTTCGAATACATTTAGAAACATCACACAGAGGCTTTCTGTCTATATTCCAAGGGAAGTGGGTATCTTTTATGACACGCTTGACTTAAAATCACTTGAATTTGTCACGTTATGGGATTTAAATCAGTAAAGACACCAAATCAAAGATTTTGAGTGCTGACTCCACCAATTTCTGAACCCAATCCTGATGTTGGGACAGTCTGTAAATGTCAATACAACACAATGCAAAGATGCGCAAATAAAAAAAACCTATATTTTATTCACGATAGAACAGAAAATAACATATCAAAAGGTTTAAACTGAGAAAATACATCATTTTAATAAAGATCATTTTGAATTTGATGGTGGCAACATGTCTCAGAAAGTTGGTTTTACCACTGTGTAGCATCAATCTCTTCTTTTAACAGCAGTCTGAAAACATCTGGGGACAATATGTTCTATTGTGTATAAAATATGAGTTTATGAGATCTCCAGTGTTGCATTCTGGTTTTATTTACACTTTACTAAGAGTCCCAACATTTGCGGCATTGGGTAAATAGATTATTTAGACGTAAACAGGCACAGTTGGGACAAAGAACAAAGTTGGAGTTAACTAATAATTTAAATAAAAATGATGTAGTACAGAACAGTGGTATACAGTGTTTTTGTACCTTGTTTACATTTTTCAGTAAGTTACATTTCCCCGTTGTTCCTATCCAGATTCTCCAATCATTTGTGGACATGACCCTGCCCCCCGTCCATGGCTTTTTCTGCCTCTGAATGGGACTTTTGGAGGTTATTTTCTGTGTAAGCATAATTAGTCCACATATATAAAAATTATACATTTGTTTTACATTATTTAAGAGAATCTTTTCTGCCATTTCATGAATGCAACGGTTTTGGCTAAAACCTTTTTCTGGGGTACAAACAAATTTTTAAGCGGGAAAAACCCGACACGTGCACATGAGTGCTAGTCAAGCTGAGAAGGTTGTGCTAATGTACTTCAAGCTGTTTTGTTCGGTCTGAAAATGTCAAAACAAGCACAAGTGTTCATCTATTAAAGTGTTTTAATATTCAAATGATTAGAACTAAAAAAGAAATATTAAAAATTAAAATTTAGTGTGGACTTTTTTGGTGGTGAAGAACTGTCTCTTTTAAAACTGAATGTTTCATTGTAGCGATCAAATGAGCCAGAATGAATGGGGATTAGCTTTATTAGCTGAATGCTAGCATTTTATGAGCAATTTTACTTTGGTGTATTCATATTTTCTTAATCCAATACCGATGACTGAAAAATATATATATATTTTTGTCTAGAAGCAGATGCAAATAATTATTTTAGCACTTTGAGCTTTATTCACTCGTATAGATTGATTAGTTCACATGTGAACTTCAGATGCGAGTTTACTTACAAAAATGAATCCTCACATTGATGCTGGATGACATGGCTTAAAAACTTCAGCAGCGTCATGAATTGTATGCTAACTGCAGAAAATGTCTCCTTTATCCTTCTCCATTACTGTGAGAAGACGACCTCGACAGCTCTCTCACTAAATAAACAAATCCTTATATTCCCACTGCTGAATGTGTCACTTGTCTCTGCAGTGCTTTGTGGTTTCTTAGATTATGGCTGCATTTTCAGTCTTTTAACAGCGTTAAAGAACAATACGAGGCAGGAGCGGATGGATGTAAGCTTGGACGCTTGTCAAATCCTTCCCATTTCCAGCAGTTCACCTTCACTCTAACCTGCAACCTTGACGTTCGCAACGCAACGGTTCAGCAACTTCCCCTTCATATCTGCACCTGGCACGTATCAGACCTGTGAAGTGACGGCAAACACCCGTTAGTTAATATTTACACAGCATTTACAAAGCCACTTTTCCAGTCAGTTATAGGTGCTCTGCAGATGTTTATCACTGTGGGCATTGATCCATGTCATTCCATGCAAAGGTTGGCCTCTGGAAAGGTTAATTGGAAAACAAGGCAGCAGAACAGTTGAAAGTTTGCAGATTTAGTGTGTTTTCTGGCGCTCTAGTGGACAATGAAGGTGAATAAGTTAGTACGTTCTATAAAATAAAAAGGTGGGTGTTTCACTGCATACTTAATCTCGACATGCACACGTTAAAACATTAACAGTAAAATATTTAATTTTAGGGAAAGTGGTAAAAAAATTTGAATTTCTCACATCAGAACTGTCTATACACCTACCAGTCAAAGCTGCCACTCCCCCTGATTTTAAGCCCTAACAAACAGAGTCTGACTGATAAACGGTTTTTAAAACCTATAATCGGATATATTGATTTTTTTTCTTACAGACACTTTTCACTTATCTGTCACTATAAATACTGATACTGGTATATATTATTAAAAAGTCTTATTTATACCTTAAAATTGGGCATTTTAACATAAGCATCTATGCAGACTGACTTGCTTATGGAGTAAGCCTCAAGTGGCCATTAGAGGAACTGCAACTTCTTGACAACATGTAGGAGAAGTTCTTGGTTTGGATTAAAATAGACCTCATGTGGCCGACCTTAACCACATCCTAAAAAATCTAAATTTCTAAGTATGACATTTCCCACCCCAAGAACACGCCTCATAGACTTTTACAGCTTTTATCATTAAATACAAGGTTTGCTGAAAGACTCTGACATGAAAAATGAATCCACTTTTTTTATTTATTATCACTCCACTGTGATGATGATTGTATTTTTCTTGATTATGATAAGCAGAGGACTTTGTGTGATATAGAAATGACACCTGATGTTCGTGTGACACATTCACACCTGATAAGTGAAGTCTCTGTTTTACTCAGATTTATTTACATCTATGGTCAACAGCTGTAAAGTCAGGGTTGATATTAATAGGCTGCCACGTTGTAACTGCTAAGCCTGTTTAAAAACAGCAAATACCAACACGTCCATGCATGTTCAGCACACTTTGAGATTTTTTTTTTACTGCAGATGAACCTGAAGTTGTCCTTTCTATGAATAGATCTCCATGCTGTGTAGCAGTGCAAGCCCTCCTGAATGCTTTCCTAAAATTCTGCTGTAATTATCAAAGCAGAATCCATAAGTCTTGCACAGTGAAATGGCAGACAGGGCGAATAGGCCTCTTTGTTTGGCCATGACAGATTTGCACAGGATTGGCTTCACACACTACCAGTTATTCAAACTTGCTAGTAATAATTCCACATGAAGTGAGTGAAATATTTATTAGTAACAGATAAGAACGTCACAAACAGTTAGTTTGGGGATCTCTTGGATCACCGTTTCAAACTGATATCCATTGACGTCAACATAACTTTCATGTGGTTGTCAGCTTTGGCACGGGACAGCTCGCTAGTGACCTCTGCATTTCCAAAATAGGCAAAACTTCAGAAACTAGAAAGTGTAACCTTTCAAATTTATTTCAAATTTTGAAATAAAATCTTTCTTTTTTTTAAAACAGCTTTTCCATTTCTAATTGGTGAAAAATGTAGAGGTGGATTTTAACCTAACCCTAACCCTATGGGTCACCATCTAGGGTTAGATTTGTTGGTGAGAGGTTGACAACAACATGAATGAAAAGTATTTAAAGTGACCTAAGAACAACTAATTAACTTTCATTTTGGTGCCATACTTGGCCTTGTCCTGCCATGGACAGCCAGCACTGGGCAATGCTGGCTGATTTCTATGGCTGACCGCTTGGCTGTCACAGCATGAAAAGTACTGCCACCCCTTTCTAAGTCAAGAACTGTCCCCAAACACTGCCGTTTCCATGTTTGTGTTTAATACTATACTGTGAGAAGCTGGTACTAAAGCCAAGCCCAGGATGTGCAAGGCCCTCGAGCTGAAGGGGAGACACTTTAAAAGCAATTCATCACCTCGCTGTGGCCTGTCTCTCCTCTTTCCCCTTATGTCTCTCTCCCATTTCCCTCTCTTTCCACTGCTCCTGCTCATTTAAAAAAAAGAAACTCTCTCTCTCTCTTGTTGTTCCGCTCGCCTATGTCCTTAAAAAAAATCTCCTGCTCTCCCCTCGCCTCCAAACCCCTTCGCCCCCACCCACCCCTCCACTGTCGTCTCTCGGTCTCTGTCTAATCCCGGAGGTGAAAGCTTGGGTTCTGTTTTTGGCGTATGGGTATCTGACCTCAGCATCGCCTCTAATCCGGCTTAGTTCACTTAATGATGCCACTTGTGGTGCTGCGAACGCCACCGAGAAGTCTATAAAAGCCTTCCATTAAAATGCAAATCCGACCTGGCGGAGAGAAGCTAAGCGACACAAAAGTGGGAGAATTTGACCGCAGACCCCTTCTTTTTCGTCTCTCAGCTATGCAGCCGATGCAGCGTGCGCTCCCTCCAATAATAACTGATCCTGTGATTAGGACCTCTGCTGCATGTTGCTGATGAAATAGACTCCTGTGCTCCCGCAGAACAAAACAAGAATGAGAGGGAAAACTCAACCTATTCCATTTCAGAGAAGAGTCGTGTAATTTTTTTTTTTTTTGCGCTGTTGTTGTCAGGAAATGAACAAATGGTTATCAATGTTCGGAGGGGAAATCTCCCATCTCTTGGCCAGGTTTTCCCAGCTGATACTATTTTCTCCGTACAAGGCAGGAAATGAAATTTCTCTGTGCGCTGTATCACCTCTCGTCCCCCCTCCTCCTCCTCATCTGCTCTACCTTTTTATCAGGAGCGAGAGGAAGGAGCCTCCTCTCCGTCTCCAAACAGAGAAGTTGTCTTCAGCAATAACATGCCGTACACATCAGAGCCGATACACGCAGCAATAGAGTAGTTTCAATTTACAGAATTATTTGGTGACGGATTTCCGACCTTTTTTTTTTCTTTTTTTTTCTAAGGAGGGATTATAGCATATATCATGTCCGCCATACTCCTGTGTGGTTGCAGTTTTCTCATAGTAATTAGTAAAACTACATTTATTCTTTATTGCTATATTTTTTATGAAAGACAATTGCCCTGATTTTGAAATATAAAGTCTCAAAAAAACATTTTTTTTAGGTGACTACTAAGCACATTTACTACTCTATGAAAGCTAGATCTGTAATTAGCCGTTATGCTTAAATGCAAAACGTAGATCTTGATTTTATAGAATTTCTTTCCTTCAAATGCCTGAAAGTCCAAATGACATGATGAGAAATATGTCAAAGTATTATTGTAGTAATTTTTAATTTTTAAGAAACTACGTGGATATAGAGGTCTTCTTTTATACTGAATTGGTACAAATTGTAGTTCTAAATAACACACACATAAAAACAACCTCAAATATTGCAGCATGAGCTTGTTTTAAGATCATTTATGTGACCATTGGGATTATTGCGCTCATATATTGCACATTTCAACAGCAGAGGCTATACATAAGACATAAGTAAGGATTACGAGCGCATCTAAAAATGCGCAGGCTAATATAAAAACACTTTAATAAGAGGATAAAAGGATTAAAAGATTAAAATTAAATAGAAGATGAAAATGTACAGCAAGAGCATGATACAAGATATACAAAGTTGTTTTTTTAGAATACATTCAACGTGCTCTTCACTATATAAATCTTTCATTTTTTTCACACTATAGCACACACCTATCACTCAAAATAATAAATAAAAAAACACAGCAAAGGCAGACTGAGAGATTAAACCAGTACAATCAGGTATTAATAGTATTAATGGCACAAATACAACAATGTTGCGCTCTCAGTTTATGAATAATGGGTAATCTTAGTCCTCAGCTGCCAAACTGCTAACATTTTTATCAGGTCGGGTTATGTTTCTCATTCCAGGCAACACCTCGGAATGGAAATTCTTAAGACAAACATTGTTTTTGGCAGAGCGGGCTGATGAGCCAGAGCTGTTGGCTCCATGGTGAAAACAAGCCTACTGAGAGTGAGGAGAGTGAATTTTGGGTCGCTTCACTGCCCCGTCACTTGCCAGTGACTGGCCTCATTCCTGCCTCAGAAATGTGGTTTTTACACACACACACACACACACACACACACACACACACACACACACACACACACACACACACACACACACAGTGAATGGATCTTCTTATCTTTGATATAAAATTATGCCTAACACAGTAGTGCAGTTGATGGATATGAAAAACACTTCCTTTTTGTAGCTGTTCTTACAATATACTGTTGTATAAACAATGTTTATAAATTTTGTGCAAACACAATGTGTGTGTGTTTATTTGACAAATAAGCCCAAGAAATGAATCACTGATAGTTGTGGTTGTCTTTAAATTACCAAAAGGCTTTCTCTCATATATATATATATATATATAAATTAAATATCAAAACTAGTTAATGGAAAATAGCTCACAGATCAAGTTCACTATACACTATTTTTTAAAAAAAGATTATTTATACAACATAATAAATTACCGATTGGCAACAATATATAATAGTGAATAATAATAATAATTAGTAATGGATGATAAAGGCTATACTACTGTTTAAACTGTAAATAGTTTGGAAAACAGTTGCTACTATACAATAACCAATCTGGATGCTCATGAATGATGGTCAATGTACTTTATTTAAAGCCCTCATGAGGCTTAGGCAGATTGCGCGGCAGTGTCCCGTACGTCTTTTCTCTCTCATTGATTTTATTTGTTTGATTTTACTTCGTTTATGGAAAATGTGATCTGGGTTAAAATACGACAGCTTCTCTTCAGACCCGATATATGCGCAGGACTGATGCCAAAAAACCAAACAAAGTCCAGTTTCAAATAATATTTTATTACATGATCTATGTGATGATATTTAGATATATTAAAATATCACTATTTATTTTATTTATTCAGTTGTAATAGTAACTATATATTACAACAGCTGTTATGAAGTATACATGTTATCTATGTTATATATGAGTTTTGGTTCATAATATCCTGTTACTGCTGTCAAATAAAAACCTAAATTAAATTCTGTGTTCAAAAACATGAACTAACAGTCTGTCGTCTAATTAAAAATTTTGAAATTCTTCAAAAGTTCAGACTTTTCCACAATTTTCCACTTTAAGACCCAGAGAATAAAAAAGCAGTTGTTTACTACAGATGAGTGTTTAGAGGATGTATTCCAGACAGAAGCTCCTGCAGTGACCATGAAGAGACTTGTTTTTGTTATTTTTATGGCATGCAAATCGAAAATTCACTGCTACTTGGTTTAAAGTTGCACTTGTATACCATCACAATTAGTATGGTTTCAGCAACTTTCTCCACTCAAGCTTACAAGAAGAGTCAATGTGATATGTAGACTGTGAAACAACAAATCTGAATCCAAATCACTCAAATGAACTGTTCCAAAGGACTGAAAATGTCCCATCTGTGCTCATTTAGCCTTCAAGTGCCCAGGGGGAATTAGGGGAAATTAACAAATGGCATTTACTCAAAATGGCACTGCAACAACAACAACAGCAACAACAAAAAACACTTATCATAAGCACACACACACACACACACACACACACACACACACACACACACACACACACACACACACATATATATATAACAATACATTAAAAAACAGTTTAAATGTAAAATAAATATTTGGTAAAAATGTAGCTCCCAGCTTTATACTATTGTACTGTAAAATCATTGTAACTGAACTTTTACCTCATAAGTCTGTAAGTCCACTTTAAATTGTAATCATCTACACAGCAGTGTTTAGGTAAATGAGCTGTGTGTCCCTTTGAAACAGCAGTGTTTAGGTAGTTGTGGGAAATAGAGGGTGTAAACTGGGAAGGGTACGACTAGAGAGAGAGAGAAAGATGTGGGGAGCATCTGCCTGCGGTCATGCTTCATTCACTTTCGCTATGGCCTCTCAGCTCTTTGAAAATGCAAGACGGTGAAAGAAAAAGGGAAGGGCTGTGGGGTTAAGGGAAGGGGGGGCTGTTTAGTAGAGAGCTGGCAAGGCACATAATTTCCCCCTGATTTTTATCTGCTACATTCACCCTGTAATTCTGACCATCACTCCAACCTGTTTCTAAACCACTTTTTTTGTTGTTGCCAGAACCCAGGGTCTCAGCGGAAAGAAGTAAAAGCTGCTCAAAACTCAGGAACAATGACCGCTTGATCAGTTCGCCTTCACAACCCAGTGAAGTGTTTTCTCTTTAGTCTACTTCTGAACAGCGTATTGGTGCAAAAAGGTTGATGGTCGTCAGAGGAGTTCTCGGTGTAAACGTGTAATCTTGTTTTTATAATTTGGACACCTTAGAATAAACCAGGCTGTTCTTTATGTTCTTAAGAACATTTTTTCCAAGCTTGCTTGCACTATAAATCGTACTCTAGAGCAACGGATGCTACAAAATGTAGTTCCCATCAAAAGAGGCTCTATCACGAGTTGTCTGAGGCTCCCCTCTGCTTCTTGGATGAGCCCGAGGTTTTGGGTGCTAGAAGGGGCGGGGAATTGATTTGTGTCTACGAGGGCTGACAAAGGCAGCGCTTTTGCATGTTAAGAAAAGGCTGGTTTTTTGGGTGGGAGAAAGACGTGAGGTCATTGCTGTGCTGTTTCTGGGGCCATTGGCGCGATGCTGATAAGGCAACACAAGCGAGCATGTTAGACAGAGGAAGATGTATCTACTTGTGATATAGCGTCGCACCCAGACCTGCCCCACCCTGCCCCACTCTTATCCAACCCCCTACCAACCTCAAATCTATAGCATCAGGAAGCAAACCGTCATTCTTCCAGCGCCGTTCCAATGACACGTTGACCTCAAGGGCGTCAACGTTCCGAACTTTTCCGTGTAGATATCACAATGCGAGCGACGCTGTTAATACAAAAGTAAGTTGAACAACCAAATCAGGACGGTCAGAAGTCCTATTGTTCAAATTGCTCACCTCCTTTCCAGCCGACTTTCTTCTGTGTTCTACAAATGCACATTCAGCTATAATCCCTTTATGCTTCTCAGTAAAGCCTTACACATTCAAACGTGAGGTCTTTGTCAACGCTTGACGTATTCTCATGTCGCCAGTTTGCTGTTGGTTGTAATGCTAATAGCCGTCAATACAATGACAACATAACTGAATAGTTGAAATGAGTGATGATGTCGAAATGGGCAAGATGCTGAATACGGACGAAAACTTGATGAGGGAAAGACATTTTCGCACCCTGGACAATTTCTATTATGTCAAAGATTTTTGGCAAATTTGATTCTCATTTATCTACAAATCAAATGTACAATGTGCCGTTTATGTATTATTTCATTGGTTCATTGAAAGCAATCCTGGATAATTTTAGCTTCCGCGGAACTTAAATCAACACAAAGGACAAAACAACATCGGTCTTACTTTTGGACTTTTCGAGCCAAACTCTCATGAAGGCCATCTTTCTTTCTCTGACTTCTCTCTGTTGGCTACGCTCTTTCATTTGTGAGTCCTTTTGTCCTTTTGCGTGCCTCCGTTTTGTCCCATTAACTCAGACGTGTCAAGGCATGCCCATTGCTAGCTGTGCCCAAGCCTGAGCATGGCAAAGCAGGACAGATGGTTGCTAGGGAGGTTGCCAGGGCGGATCAGTGGGCCTGTGTGTGTGCCTGTGTGTGTGTTCAGTATCTCAAAGCCACGCTTCACCGTTGGACAATAGCATGGTCGGCCCACACCGGGGTTGGCTGGTGGCACCAAGCCGCGACCCAATAATGCCGGTGCCGCTGAGGGTTGCGACCTGGAAACGGGGGCCGACTGTGATAACAGCTTGGCCGAACGGCAGGGTGGACACCTTGTCAGTGTCGCCACGTCGTAATGCGTGAATGTCACTGTCCTGCTTGCCCGCCTGCCCTCCACCTCTTATTTTCTCCAGTCACCCCCCCCAAACACACACACACACACACACTCCTCCTCCTCCTACATCCACCACACTCCTCCCTCTCTTCTTCCATCTTGAGAAAAACAACATGTCCTAGGAAGATATGAAGACCAGAACCAGGAAGAAAATAAAAGGACTCCCTGTTGATTTATTGTCCTGCTCTATTCTCAGCTCGGTTTTGAATCCATGCCTTGGCAAAGGGCTCATTCAGCTTTCATGACCCATTGTAGAGAGTTCAAGGCTTGACTATTGGTTTAAGTCACATTGTCATTTTTGGGCATCTTTATTGAATATGTTCTCTCTTGACTGAATCCATAATACAGACACCAGTGAATTATAAGATTAGAAACCTGTGTTTATGAGCCTGCCTCTTCCTACTCCGAGCCGATTCTCAATGGAACAATGATCCGTGCCTGGTGGATGAATGTGAATAAGAATAAACTTGATGTATTGTTTGAGACAGCGCAAAGACCTCAAAGTATGTGTAAATTTAAACTTGGCTTAACCTTAACAGGACAGATTACACTCAGCAGGTAAGTCTGTGGGTAACAGGGGCAGGCTGCTGGCGTTGGCATGCCGCCCCACCAGCAATAACTCTAATGGAGCACTTTCAGAGCTCCTGGGAAGGCAAATCAAATGATGTCAACCATGTCATAATCCAAGCTGGACTCCACTGAAGAAACTACAATTTTAAGAGAGAGATGTGTGGATTGGTCAGGGCCCTTGACACAGAGCTCTTATCTTAAGTTCTCTGATCTGACATCTGTGATGTGTGATACACATGACCGGGGAAATCATGGTCAGCCTGCCAGTCTGGAAAATCAAAATGTAAGGATTTGTTCATAGTGCTTCTTTAGAAACTTACTTTAAGAGAAAGAAATTTTAGACCTTTCCTGCCTTATATTTACAAAAAATAACTAATAACAAGGTTGCTAGTGACCAGTTTAAGGTTAGGACTAAGGGAACTTTCAGCTCATTATATAAAGATGTGCCAAACAACGACAAAAGAAGACCTGGAAGGTAAAAATGCATGTAAGGGAGCTGCTTCGAAATGTAGCATTTTCTAGTTTATTAAACTGAGATTGCTTAGAATTTGCACCCCAGCCCTAGCCTTTAGCAGATTGTTGGTGACCTGGTAGATGTTAAGAGGTTAACTCTCTGAGGTCTTAAGCCATCACTGGTGAAAAGCCCAAACCTACCCCTAACCCTAGGCCTTCACAGTATGCCGTCTTTGTTTTCCTACCAAGTCTTTGCATTCAGGTAACAAATAAAATAATCGTTCTGACACACTTGAAAAATCTGTTCACGTTTTCAAAAAAGTCTGTTTTGCTTTACTCCAAAATGTAGACGTTAGGATAGAGTTACCTGTGACGACTTAAACCTCAGTGGGTTATTATTTATTTGCAGCTTCAACTGTCCTACATTTCCTATAGAAAAATACATTTTCAATCAAATGAAACACTGTACAAACAAAACCAGCAGCTGGGTGACAGTGTTTCAACAAACGGCTTTGCTCTTCAATTACCGCATTCGAGCCCTTAAAACGAAGATATTTTTGTCTCTGTCTCCTTGTTACAATCCATGTCTGATGTCTTGCTCTCACAAGTAGCTCCCTAAGGTTTTTCTCTGATGAATTGTAAAGCCACAATCTTTTAAAGTTGGTACTCTGTAACCGCAACATCATGCTTGGTTTTGACACTGATTGGGGATCAATTGGTCTGTGATTATGAGCTTGCTGACAGCGTTGGCTCAGGTCATGTGTCATTTTTGCAGAGAGATGGAAGATGAGAGGAGGGATGATGATGACTTGGGGTTTTTCTGGTTTCTAAAGCTCTCCAACCTCTAACCCTACGGAGCACAATGTTGCTTATCCAGGACTGCAAGAAGAACCAGGACAAAAAATGCTTTGATGTTAGTTTTTGTGTTTTTGCAAAGTCCTCCATCAAACGTGTTACAGTAATTTCTTTTCTACAACTAAGTGTTTTCAAAGAAATGGACAGTGGTGAGGAGAAGAAGGTGATTATAGTTAGAGCTGGGTGCATAATTAGCACTTACGTGGTAAAGCCCGAGTAAAAGTCTGGCAAATCCTGCATGTACTAAGCTAGAAAGTGACAGCCAAGAATCTATTGATGAACCGTCATCCGCATGACATTAGCACCCGCTTTTATTGAAGAAGCGAGCTAGGAGAGCTGCCTATTGAAGTGCCTCAGGGTGCCATCAGATCCTTCGTTCTGATAGGACCACAAACCTCCAACCTGCATGTGTGAGATCTCTCCTCTGACTCACACCATTCAGCCAGTGACTGATGACGTTCCCCTCCAGTGCCAGGCGACATTACGGCACAAAGGGCCACTCCGGGTGAAACAAAGACCCTCTAATTGTGCCTTTGAGTAAACCGCTTGGTCAGTCAGCTGGTGGCTAGAGGGTCCCTCGGGTCCGGCTGTCCTACAGATTGGCTCAGGCTTGGGCTGCTGCACCAGGAGGAAAGTGAGAAAAAAGAGTCTTTTGTCTCCTAGTTCAGATGCTTGACTAATATTATGGTTGAGCGTGGAATTATATTACAAGTGAAACAATTACTGGGTGTGTATCCAAAGCCTGATATATCTTTTTTCTCCCCATTGTCTGTTTTAAGAACATCATTATAGATCAATTTTAGTCAGTAATAGTCATTACGACAATAATGCCTATTCATCTACAGATGAAAAAAGCTTCCTATCTGAGTAGTGATCATGAAAACCTACAGAGCTCAGTGATTATTAATACTTTAATTGTATGTTTATGTCCTGTCTTTAAGAATTACTCTGTAGAGCTCAGTGGGCTCATGGTCGCAGGTAAGTAAGTTTTATAGGTGATGACATTTTCAGGGTAAGGATTAAGTTCACCTTTTTTGCAAAACTCAGAAAAAGATCTTATGACATCGTCCTAAAGAAATGCAAGGACAAGATACATGTAAGAGAGTTCACTTTCTGAAACTGCAATCAACTGGCATGTGGCTGAAATGCAACCTCTGCAACGATCATTCTGGCGCCCTCTTGGAATTTCACCAGTGTGAAAACACGAGGACTGCAATGAAAGCACTTTTTTTAATCCGCCTTTTGAAGTGAGGACTTTATTAAATGGACAATAATAACAGGAAAATGCACAGACATCCGTTAGGCAACACAAATGCTGCGCCTTTGAAGAGCCCAATCAAGGCTCATCTGAAATATGTCTTGCTTTCTTATTTAACTGTTATGAGTGGTTAATAGTGGTTGATTTTAATGATTAACTTTTAATTTTTGTTTATTAATAAGCATGTATCCTAGTGCTGCAGCAGCTATCATACATCCACCATTACCAGCTACAAATGTATATTTGTAGCTGGTAATGGTGTAGGGAGTAGCAGCTCCCTGTTTAGACTGTGCTCTAAATAGGGAGTTATATCATCCAGTTCATCCGGGACACTGGGACTGTCCTGACTGTGATGGATGGTGGATGCTGGTGGTCTGTTGTTGTGGATGCAAACATCCAGGCCATTTGGTCCTATTGTTAGCCATTGTAAATGGTAGCTATTGAAGGATAACCCTGCCTCTAGTCCCGAGGTCAATGAGGTTTTATGATGGTGTAATGGATACTAAATGACACTTTAAAGAGGGAAAATTAGGGTGCAGTGTTTTCACATCTAATAATCTTCATTTTTATGGAGACAAATTCTCTCCCCAGTAAAATGCTGTGGGAGTGGGTCCTGCTTCAGCTCACCTGACTGAGCAGGCAACCATATGCCACAAGGCTCAATGCAGTGGCTCGGGTTCAAGTCCAGGTGGGGCCCTTTGCTGCAAATCTTCCCCCACATGCTTTTTCTTCCAAGTGTCCATTCTTCACTGCTCTACTGAAGAAAGGCAAGATGCCTAAAAATATAATGGGAAAATAGACAACTTTGGGCAGTCAAAGGTTGAATATAAAAACCAAAAGTCAGCTTGGGTTATTCTTATAGCAGAACCTCACAGAATCTAGACCAGTGCCGTGACAACTTCTCCACATCAAAACATGTTTTCTCCAAAACCAGTCGGTTATTTGTGGCGTCTCCCATGTAGCGGCATGTCGCAAGTACAGTGTTTGTTGTTGCTGTGAAAAGACAGCCTGCTCTCAGATACATATTTGTGTGTGTGTGTGTGTCTGTGAGAGAGAAAAGCCTGGCTGCTAGGATGAAGCAGCGACAGACAACAGACTGAGAGGCAGTCTGCTCCCGCTGAGCCCTCACTGCTGTGCTCTGAACACGCCGCTAGAAAGTGCTCTTCTGCAGATTATACACGACTCCCTCGCTTAGAGTCCCCCGCGTTGGATCCGCATGCACACACACACACACACACGCGCACACACACTGTGCACTGCTCTGTTTCAGCCTATCGTGTGTGGAAATATTGCAAAGCGATTTTGTCTAATAGATATACACGCTGCCCTTTTGTATATCTACAGGGCTTGAAAGTGTTTTAAATAAATAAAAAATGTAAATAAATTCAACATATTAGTGTTTTAAGATGATTACGCTACGTGCAAAACGTCATTTGCAGGGTCTAACACGGGTGCATTGATTTCATTTGTATCAGACGGATTTGTTTGACATGAGCAATAAGGGGCGGGGCCAACTGAAAATCAAAAGGGGCGAGTCGAGTGTCTGCAAAGCAAGATGGATGGACAGGGTGTTTTCATCAACTCTTTTCTCGTTAAATCTCTGTTTTATTCATACTTTAATAATTCAGTATCAGGTTATTATTCATCAGTCTATCAGCCTGTAAATAACAATAAGTAAATATTTTGGAAATTTTATTTGTGGATCTGCATACTTGTGTATATGTTTTATGTATCTTGTGCTTCCTTAGCAAGGTAATAAATGTAAATAACTGTCTGCAGAGAGATTAGGGTCTTCATGCTAGGCTGCACTGCCAATTGAAATCTGCTGATGAGGATGGTCAGAGGACCAACTGTTCCTCAGACAACACCACAGAGCCGCCAGTCCATCGCCATTTGTTATCAGCTCTCACACACACAGCACAGCCTGGTGGGGTTATTATAGTCCCGGTCCCCCAGGACTACAGTGTGTCTGTAAGGGTCTGCTGTAAGTGTGAAGAATAATTTTGCATTCCACATACTTCTGTGTGACGAAAAATTGTGTTCATATATGTGCATGCAGGGAAAAACAAATGTGAAATAAATGCATGCATATGTGTAAGTCCCACTGGGTGCTGACTGACGGACAATGGAGGAATTCCCAGTGGGCACTCTGACTCCCAGTGAGACTTTCCAGTCTCGGCGGAGTCCCATATTTCCCAGAGTCCCCAGTGTCTCCTCTATCACTTTTAAGACAGTAATTATTTCTTCGTTTTCAATTAGCAGCTGTCACCCAGAGTGGACATGGAGGCCACAGAGGATGTAGCTATTTTCTGTCAAGCCAAGATTAATCTTAATTTTTTAATTCACAGGCTGATCATCCAGAATAAAAGCTTCTCCTCTTCTCTGCACGAAATGATGCTAATTGTAGCCGCACCTGTTGCAGTTACAGTAAAACCTTAAATATCGTTTTTAACATGTTAAAAAATGCCTTTGAATTTTAGTATACGGGACCTGATATAGCTTTTTATATAAGTGTGTTAAATAGGACTGAGTGTCTGTTGGTGCCTGACCATTGAACTATAATTAACTGAGCATTCACCAAATGGACAAGATAAACTCAAGCCCAAATTTCCTCTGATTTCAGATTTTTACGTGAAGCTAGGCTAACTTCTAACTGATTATAATTTTGTATTTATACCACAGAAATGAGGTCCAACAACATTTTCAACAAATCTCCAAGAAAATAAAATTATGCCACAATACGCTGAACAATTTCTTTAAAGGAATAGTAGTTTGACACTGAGAGAGAGTAAGCTAAGCTAATGTGCCACATATGTGTATATATTAATACACTCACTGTCAAAACATTGCCAAGCTAGGCTGACTTTTCTCTGGTGTAACTGAAATTATGAATTTGTTTAGGGCTAATTTGCAACATATTGAAAAAAAAAATATTTAAGGTACATTACAAGTAGTTGCACTTATGCATTAACATCATGCACTAAGTAGCTAAAATGGGTTTTAGCAGTTGAGGAAACCTAAGATCCATTGTAGCAATACAGCATGGGGGGGGAATTACTTATTCTTGACTTGTTTTTTGAGCTTGGATCTTTTTTTTTTTGGGTTTCTTTTTTTTGATTTAGCGAAAAAGATATAAACAGCATGAAATATTTGGGTGATATGTGGTCTAGATGTTGATAAATTGATGTTCCCTATCCTCCCCTATTCTCCATGTAACTTAGCATTGACCATGAAGATCACAGGCTGCCCAGTGCCAGTCA
Source organism: Perissodus microlepis (assembly GCF_051167445.1). Lineage (NCBI taxonomy): Eukaryota > Metazoa > Chordata > Actinopteri > Cichliformes > Cichlidae > Perissodus > Perissodus microlepis. The sequence goes on along the minus strand of NC_140482.1, from coordinate 11,389,736 downwards.
ACTCTATGTTGAAATACACATCACTGCAAACTTCACACTACTGCAAACTAGCCTAACTAGTCTAGACTAAAATGCACCAAACTGCAAGATTTGGACCACACAAAATTAGTGTACTTTTTTGTGAGACCTTTCAAACATAATACAACACAACACAGCATGTATCGATCCAATATATGATTTAAAAACTCTAAACCAAATAGGATATTGTACTGGGGAGGGTGATGGGAGGGGCCACTAACCCAAAGCCTCACGGGACCGTTCATGCTGACGTTCAAGTATTAAGTTACAGTGTTATAACAGCTATTCCAGTTATCTGTTTTATTGTTAATTTATAACATAACTGCAGCTGCTTGTTCTGTATTAAGTGGGGCAAGCAATGCCCAACATAAATGAGACTGCTCTGGTCACGTTTGAGTTTTGGGGTGTTATGCTAATAAAGTTGCATTCCTGTAGTTGGCAGTTGTATGGAAAACAGGAACTGCAAATCAAAATAGAGATCTCTGTCTCCTCCTTAGCTCGCTACAATTTTCCAGTTTATACCGTTTCAATTGCTGAGCAGTCTTTACCTTCAAAAATAATCTCATCTTTTTCCATCCAGTTTTTCTTACATCTCAATTTCTCAAACATTAATCAATAACAAAGCAAACATTAATAATTACTCTCCTAGCTAACTGCACATTATCTAGCTAACTGTTTGCTAGCTAACTGCACATTATCTAGCTAACTGCTAGCTAACTCTACATTATCTAGCTAACTGCTAGCTAACTTTGTATTATCTAGCAGACACATGCGTGTTTGGTAGCACTCATTGAGCTGTCTGAAAAGTTGTATTTGAAATAAACCTCCACTTAACCCCCCCCACCCCCCCAACTAATTACCAAACAAAAACCACTATTGTGTTCATGCTTCATTGCTAGAAAATGAGTACTGTCACCACAACTATATTTATATCACAGGGATGAGAACAAGAACGGGGTATACTGAAGGCTATGGGAAGACATTATATGTTTATTACTGAGGAAGTATCTTCTCTAGAAGCAATGCATACGAAAGGCTGCAGCACATGAAGAATGAACTTGTCTACGCATTAACCTGCTTATCAGATTTAATTGCTCACCAAGGTGCTGGACCATATCGTTCCAGCCCACTTCAACCCTGCGGTCAGGAGTGATCCCTGTGCTAAAACACAAGCAATAATGCTGCATATCTGAAATACAATGTTCTAAATTAAGATCTCAGTGAACAAAGGAAAAATGTTTGTTTTTCTTGTTTCATTTCTTAATCCATAAAGATAAAGCGGCAACATTTTGCTGCCAGCTATCAGCTCAAAGTTGTAAACAGAAAAATACGAGTTCAAGTCGAGGTGTTTTAAGGCTTCAGCGTGCAGCTGGTGTACAGCCTCTGTTTTCAAAATGCCCTCGCTGTTTCAAACTGCAGCTGCAGTCCGTGCAGTAGAAACCACATGTTTGCATTTGAATACAGCCCCTCTGCATCATGGCCCATCATGGGAATGCGGACCATGTGGGCTGGTGGCTTTGGTAAGTTTTGGAACTTTTTACGTGAGGAGTTTCCGGTCGAGCGCTCTATTTCTGTGACGGACAGTGCAACTGTTTTTTGAATGCTGATTGAAAAACCCTCAGCGTTCTTTTTGAGCATTTTGAAACACTAAATAAACGTCACATTTGCACATTAAAGTGATTTCCAAGCAAATGTGAAGCACATGGTAGAAGTAGTTTATTAACACATTAAAAGGTTACAGAGACAAGCAGGAAACTGAAGCAGTGTGGCCCCGTTGTACTTCAGAGGATCTGGGACCTCCACGCCATTTCAATTCAAATGGGGTGGCAGCAGCCCAGCGCTTTGAGAGCTTCTCAGAGGGGCGATTTCTGGAGCGAATCCCTTGTTGCAAACTCCTCTTTAACACTCTCTGTCAAGGTTGAACCAACAATGCACTTAACCCCCGGCGGCTCCGGCAGAGCTGCGGCGGCAGAGGATTGCGGTTTTCCTTTCAGCTGAGAGTGTGTGGAGTTAAGAAGAATGTTGTGGAAAAGGGAGCATGAGTCAGCACTCTTTGATTTATTAAAGCACAAAAAAGAAGAAATGAAACATAATCAGGTATTTAAAAGATGCAATTATTCATTTTTGTAATCATGTTTTGGAAGGAGAATGTGGAAAAATGTTATAAATAACTAGAAATAAGTCGAACGTGTTGGCGGTGCTCTGAGTGCGAGTTGTGCGAAACTTTGCTGCATGATGAAGCGTAACTCGGAGATACTATCCCACTGCGAATAAACCGGTGTCTGTGCTCTTATGGGAAATGTTGCCAGCATTATATTTAATTAGCTTTCTTTAGCGTGTGTATAAAGAAAACAATTAGTCTTAATTAAAATCGCTGCATGCCGTTGTGTGGTTTCAAAGTAATAAACTGCCGGTGCACACACACTGAGCATAAATAAATAATTTCCACTTGCTTTATTGAGTAGTGGCTTTACATTTACCATGGGGGTAGCTTTATACAAGCTGCTCATATTTATCCTAATTGGCTTATGATCTTAGCATTAATAACTGTTAGACTTTAATCAAGGAATGTTAATAGCACACGGCTATATGTGCATGTCATTATATGTTATTAGTCATGTAGGTTATATAGCTCGAACCCGCGTGCTAAAGCAGCTTTTGTTCCTGATGGAAGCCTGTGTGTGTGTCAATAATTTATTTGTAATAGCAGGGATTTCTTTCCATTTTTTACAGTGTGGGAGACTCAGGCCACAGAGCAGCAAACACAATAACGGTGCAAGCGTGTGACGAATGAGAAGGGTAAATATTGTGTACATCTGAGAGCTGCTGAGGCGAGGCAGTAGCCTAAAGAGGTACTGAGAAGGAGAGGGAAAAAAACACAAATGCACACACACAGAGACACACACGAAGCACACATGAATTTGGTTTAATATGTAGCTTCTCCACTTGGGAAGTGAAGCAGAACCCTTGCTGTTCTCCCACCAGAAGGCTTGGAGAATATGGGCTGTGTATTTGTGTGTATGTCTGTGTGCGTGTGGGTATGCTTAAGAGTTGACTCTATTATTCAGTCTCTTCATATTCTTCAAATTGCTCCAGCAGGGAAAAGTGGCACAGGCCCCGGAGGACTGTAAGAGCTGGTGTTCTTTTTCTTCTTATTGTTGTTGTTATTTAACATTAGAGGAGGTGGAATCCACACAGAAAAATATTTGGAAAGTCTGACTGTATTTTACTGAGGGATTAACTCACAGCTAGCGTCTTGGAAGAATATAGCTATAGTCTGAAAAAGCCTTTGTTGCTTAGAAATACCTGATGCTAATGCTAATGCACAGGCACCACTTTCAGAGTTCTTGTAACCCTTGGAAGTAGTCCTTCCCTTCTTTGTGTGTCCACAACGGAGGAGCTAGGGACCATCAAAGATCATAGAAGCCCATTTTTAGGGACAGCAAAGCTGTTTTATCTATAATGCATGTAGCTTATTGCTAATTCTATTGTAGCAAGTGGACAGTGCAACACATTAGGCTGCAATCCCCTCCTCCCCCTTGAAAGTTGAGAGACTCGCCCAAGGGGAGTCTTTCAACTTTTCTCCCTTTCCAACTCCAGTGACACTTTTTATGTGTTATTATTGCTATTGACAACACAATTTCAACTTTAATCCCAATTCCCCAAAAGTTGGGATGCCGGGTAAAATGTAAATACAAACAGACAGCAAAGATTTGCAAATACAATAAACCCATATTTTATTCGGAATAGAACATAGAAAAAAATCATGAACGTAAACTTTCAGCATTTTAGGAAAAATATTTGGTCTTTTTGAATTTGATGACAACAAAAGGTTGGAAAAGTAAATGGTACTAAAAAGAAACAGCTAGAGGAACACTGAGCAACGAACATGGTTACCTGGCAACAGGTTGGTATGATGATTGGGCAGGTGTTCATCTGCCCGTTTCGGAATAATATTCCTCTACATAAAATTGTAAACAGACACTCTGAATATATCATCACCTACACTACATAAAATCATGAAAAAGGTTCAGAGAATCTGGAGAAATCTGTGTGTGCAAGGGAGAAGACTGAAAATCGTTGGGCCCTTGACCTTCAGGCCCTTGGGTGGCACTGTATTAAAAACACGCAAGTGTCTGACATGGAAATCACTGCATGGGCTCAGGAACACTTTCACAAAGTATTATCTGTCAACAACAGGTTAAAGTTTCTATTATGCAAAGACGATGACAAAAACTGATTTTCAGGCTTCAGACATGTATGATGTCAATGAGAGATATCCCTAATGTTGCCACCTTGGGCACACAATAAGCTCCAATGTTCAAACCTATTTCCAAAGGATATTGATTTAGAAGAAAGCTGGTTGTAAGGCAGGGAAAATGGAGCTAAAATGGTTTGTTTCAGGCAAATGGCAACATCTTGGGGGCAACAAAAAGTGACAGCCACTGAGAACGTACAAAAAAATGATGGCTACTTGAGTTTGATTCAGTCCCCATAGACTTCCAGCAGTTTTACAACCTAGTTATAAACAACCTTGTACAAAAATGGTTTTGGCCTGTACGTTTTTTTTTTTCACAACAACTGTATAGTTGGTGAATATGTCTCTCAGTTAGAGCATTTCTGAGTGTTTTAATTGGTTAATCTGACCAACATGGCATCCTGTGGAGTACTGACCATCCAAGAAATTTGTGCTTTAGTTTTGATGAGTAAAAGTCTACTTTTAAATAACATGTTGCTCAGTAGTAATTAATAAATGCGTGCGTCTGCGTGTTGCATTTGTACAATTAATAAATGTAGCTCGCTAACCAAACTTGCTAATGTTTACCAATAATGTAGCACGTCACGCTCTCATCCAAATATTGGGACTTTTTGCTTGAAAAACAACGTGTTGGCAACTAAGATGCTAAAATTGCAGTTAGCAGGTAACAAGGTCTCGTTGAGGTATAGCCATCTTCTATATACAGTCTTTGGTTTGTGACAGTGGATGAAACCACTGCACCAAGGTCCAGTCTAATATAAATATGGATTATTTTTGATCTGATCACTCAGTCAAAGCTATTTTACTGGAGTCCAAAAATAAAAAAATATGGAGTTGTAAGCACAATACTTCTCCCTTTGATGGGGTGATGTACAAACACAGTGTATTCACTGCCATTCATGGTCCCGGGCAGGACTCCACTCTTTTCCCAGACTAATTGCGTCTACCTCTTGGCCACATTGTCAAAGTTCAGGTGCAGTTTAAACTTTTACAACTTCAGCATGCGGGTGCCTTTCAAAGAGCTTAATTAAACTAATTATTCGACCAGAGCTGAGCTAGATTGTCAGAGTGATTAAAGTTTTAGTCCTGCTGATGGTGTATTATCATAGCCTTATAATTTTCGTGGTTATTTAGAATTAATTGGAAATAATATGAACGGTGCACTGGGCACATAGTGTGGCCCTCTAATCTATGGCTTTTGTTAGTGGTTGAGATAAAGCTAACCTTTTCCCTCTTCATACAGGTTCAAGTTAATTAAATCTCCTTTTAATTGTATTTTAACACAAAACGCATATTTCCTCCATTAAATATGTCTCCTCAAGTTGAAGTGAGAAAAAAACCGTGGCTAATAGAGAGAGTGAATCGAGAAAAGGGAGGGAGAGGGAAAAAAGTAGTCATTTTTGCCCCTTCTTCATTTTGCGAGAGAAGTGAAGTGTCAGCGAATTCAGGGTGGTGAGGGCAAAATTAATTATTTCAGCTTGATAAAGCTTTTCATCTCCCTGACTCCTTGCACTGAAAAAGCCAATTAATGATGTCAAACATGCTCTCCCTCTCCAGGGACAGCCTCCCCGCTGATGAGTGTGTTTACTGGGTGAGCTCTGTGCGTATGTGTGGCGTGCGTGTGTATGTGTGTGGGTGGATGTGTGTGTTGCCTCCCCACCCACCAAAGGACCCTTCCTTCCTAATCAGGGCCCACCTGTCAGGCCCCTGCCTCATTATCTATGTACAGAGAGGCCATTTTGTCAGGGCGGCTTCTGCAGCAGCCAGCAAGCCTTCTGCCCGCCACTGGGACTGTATGGCGCTGTCCTATGCAAGATAATTCACTTAATTATGGGGTAGAAGTGGCCTCAAGCAGGCACAGGTCAACACAAACTGACATGTAGCTCTCTGCATAGCTCATACAGCCTTAACTATGTGCAGGCCCAAAGACAAGAGGATACAAATTCCTCCCGTCTGAGGAAAGCTTTCTAATGAACTGACTGTGAAGATTCTCTTATCTCGTGCACCCCTTGAACTGCAAGGTTAGAGTTCAGAGTCAATTACAGCAGTAGCTCAGTAGTAGGTATTTACTGTCTTGACCTAGGACACTAGGGCATTCATTTACTTAAATGCTTGATTGAACCAGGCAGCAACTTTTTAAGCTGACAAATGAAGCCAGTGCAAATGTGTCAGAACTGCAGTTTCTCAAATGGCCACTGGGGGCTGATTTCAGTGAGTCAGCCCGCCATTTTATTTTGTTTTATGAAACCAGGTCAAAATCTCTTTTTTAAGGGAGACCAGACCAAGAACATAATTACATAGAAACAAACACGAGAATCAGTCAACAACCTTAAAATGTACTCACATAAAACATCTGCACACCGACAAGGTAAACTGTTACGATCTCACCATAACTTTAAACTCCTTCAGTGTAACAAGGGCGTGATGCTAACGTTCAGATTGTAATTTATTCCAAGCATTTTGTGCCAACAGGGTAAGTAGCAGTAAATACTCAGAGAAACTGAAAAAAAGAAGAAAGCAAAAAATATCTTCTTTCTAAAAAGAACATGGCAGCACTGCCTAGGTTTGCAATGTTGCATATAATCAAACCGCAAGACTTCTGGAACAGTGTCCTTCGGACAGACAAAGGGTTTGGCCATGCACAACACCTCATTTGGTGGAAACCAAACAGCATATCAGCACAAACACCTCATAGGAACTGTCAAACATGGTGGTGGAGGGATGTTGATTTGGGCACCGGCAGTCACTGAGACCATGGACTCCTCTGTAGGCTAAAGCATTCTAGAGGTAGGCCAGGATAACAAGACGATGATCCCAAACACAGCAGCAAATCTATAACGGAATAAAGAAATGTGGTGGTGTCACAGTGTTGCACTGGTCCAATCGAAGTCCAGACGTCAAATTGATTCAAATGCCTGACCTTAAACAACCTGTGCATAATGAATGGCCTCAAACCTCAATAAACTGAAGCAATGTTGTAAAGTAGAAAAGGCTAAAACTTCTCCACAATGACGTGATAGACAGATAAAGTCGTGCAGAGAATGATTACTTCAAGTTATTGCTGCTAAAAGTTGTTCTAATAGTTACATGTACTTAGCTTTTCACAGGACTACATATGTTAGTCCTAATTAGCAGGTACACATGTCTGTGCAACACATTCATAGCTAATAACTTAGCTCTAACTGTAGCTGCCCACTTGGAATTACCACTCGTGACGCAGTGAGCTTCGACTGATGCAACTTTATTCTCTCCTCTTTAAACCACTGACAATATGGCACCGTGAAAACTATAAAGATGCACAAACAAATACCATTAAACATTCAAGTAGAAAGTTCAGAAATGTTCACATTTTACTATAGAAAATTATTTTGATTAACTCAAATAGTGACATTGACATAAATCAATAGTTATGTTACTATTTATGTTACAGCATTTAATAAAATGAATTAACAACAACCTTTCGGTCTCTTAAATACATAAACAATCATTTGCATCATTAAACCAACCTCTTTCTGCTTCCAAGGGTGCTAATCATGCTGAACCAGCTAGCCAACCTCCTCCATGCACATCTTTTAGCCAGTCTTTCCACACCACAAACAAATGACATGCATATACAATAAAAAAAACCCGAATTCAACCACATTGAGTAAACTTTCAAAGTTATAGCATGTGACAGATAAATAAAATACATAGTTTGCATGAGTATTTTAAAAAATAAACGTTTTTACTCACTCTGAAGCAATGTGTTTGTGTCGTTTCACTGAGAACAGAACAGGAAGTCTGACACAATAAAAGAGGAAGTGCTAAGATACTCTTCAAAATAACAGCGCAAAGTAAAGTGGCTTTGCCGGCATTTACACTAACACCAAAAACAATATGGCGGTGACCATAATGCTAAAGAGCATAGATAAAACAGGATATAACACTGAAATAGAAAAATCCTCCAACTCAAACATGGCTAAAAATCATCATTTGAAGTCTCAACTGTTTCAGTAACCACTTTGAATGAAGGCACTGGCCAGACAACTAAAGAAAACTCAAGAGTAATGCCTGCAACTAATAAAATGATAGGAAAACCAAAGAGCCACATCAGCATGTCTCTGCAGTGCTTTCTCATCTTTAAGTGTTTTTCCTCTTGGAAATTTATCCCTTGAGTTCCTGTAGTTATATTTTCTTACAAAGAGGCCACACATAAAAGGCCATTATATTCTGAACAGCCACCGTATGTAGCTAGAGCTCAATCATTAACATAAAGAAAAGTAGCGTGTGAGGATCGTGGGTAGTATTCCTTTTGTTTCACCGTATTATTAATGAGCAAGCTTAGTATGTTTGTTCAGACAAATCATCAGCTGCAAAGTGTGACCCATACAGAGCTGAGATGATATTTGTGTGTGCGTGCATGTTTGTGGATAAATTTATATATGTGTATGCTGTTGGACAGGGTGAGAGTGAAATATGGACTTGGACAGGGAGATGAGAGTGCTGGCACCGATCGCTGACAACACGATCAAGATGTAGTTGACTGGTGTGTGTGTGTGTGTTTGGGGGTTTTGAATGTGCGCGTTGGCGTCTAAATATCTACTGCACTCGCGCCCCGTCACTTCCCAGACCCCCCAAACTTCATTCATTTCATTCTGAAGGATGATGGTGATTTAAAGTCACATCCCACTAAAGCAAAACACACACACACAGACCCACACACGCACATTAACATCCACTCAGAAATAGAGCTGCACACACACAAACACACTTATGGGAACCATGTGGGACAGACTGTCTCTGACATTACAACCATCATCTCACTCACTCTCCGACCCATGTCTTCCTCATTAAACCTTCATTTGGAAAGGTTCTGTGCGCTTATGTGTGTGTGTGTGTTTGGAGAAGTCCTTCTAGTCAGGCTCCTTCAACCATACTGATAAAATTAATGCCTGCTCGTTTATGGGAACAAAGTCGTCTCTCTTTACATCTCTCCCGCTTTTCAAACTGATTTAGTCATCATTCAGCTGTATAGACTTTACACATGTGCTGGCATGTGTCTGTTTGTATTTGAGACATTTGAGTTATGTTTCTCTCTGAGCAGCTATATCAAAATAACTGCTGCAACTGCTTCTTTTTATCCGAAATTCCTATAGGAAACAGAACCAGACGCAGGTAACAATCCGATGAAATATTTGACCTCGCTGAGGTGTGGTTGACTTGTTTTGACACCCGGGGATTTACTCTCCAGCTTGTTTATCACCCAGCACTCAAGTTAAATTATTAATAACTGCAGCAGGCGCGTGGAGAAAGTTACACAGCAAAGTTTGGTAGAACTCCAAATGCATGTTTTATCTTACTCCCTGGATAAGACGGAGCTAATAAAGAAGCTTGTAAGAGACAAAGGCTACGTTCACACTGCAGGCAAAAGCGCATCAAATCCGATTTTTTTGACCCTATGCGACCCATATCCGATCATGGTATGACAGTGTGAACGGCACAAATCCGATATTTTCAAATCTGATCTGGGTCACTTTCGTATGTGGTACTGAATCCGATACATATCTGATGTTTTAGAAAGCGACTGCTGTTTGAACGGTCATGTCGCATTAAATCCGTCTTTTACGTCACTGACACAAGACAGACGCCAATTATCAGCGCCCGAGAAGACATCGCGAACACTTCCTGGAAATCCAGCGTAGATGTCAGTGAAACTGTTGGGAAGACAACGTTGGAGAAACGTGAACATTTTATTTGTACTGTATAATCTGCAGATTCTGACAGAAATCTGCAACTATCCTTTGAAGCACCGCTCCTCTAAAACAGCAATAAGGATAATTATTAGGTTATTTACTTTAATATGTAAATAACAAAATAACTTAAAGCAAAAATTGGGAAACGTAAAGTCCGAAGTCTTTATATTAAGGGCCATCAGTCAAACAATATTGTTTGCTCTGGGTCTAAACAGAGCGCGTTGTTGTGACGTCTTCTTTTGCGCATGCGGGCCGCTTTGAGGGTTCACACTAGAGCGCGTTTGCTGTCACATTTTATTTGTAGTGTGAACAAGCAGACAAAAAAAATTGGATTTGATCAAAAAATCGGAATTGAGCATTAAGACCTGCAGAGTGAACGCAGCCAAAGAGGTGCCTGGTCAGCCGTCATACGTATGCCAACCCTGGTTTTCTGAATTCTGGGCTAAATAACAGCAGTGCCCATAGGAACATCGGATAATCTGGGCATCCATAAAACTGAATCAACACTTACTACAGCACTGTTGTGTCACACTGCATTCATCTTAGTATTAAACTTTGCTGGTAATTGGCCTTTTTCATCCGAGTGTCCTTTACAACAGGTATTTGGCTAATTTTGGGGAATATTTGGGATATATAATATTTGGGCCCCACCTGCTGCTTCAATTATTATTTCTGTCTTAAAACTTCATTATAATCTTTGAAGCTTTTTATTATATGTGTAAAATGGTTAAAGGTAGTCAAATAATACAGATTAACAAACTTAACTGTTTGTGGTGTCATATGTGAAAAAAGTCCCCAGTGCTAAGGCCCAGCGGGGGTGGATGGTGAGGGGTTTTTAAATACATCCTGTTATTATAATTCAGTGATTTTCAACTGAGTTTGTTTGATTTTTGTTCTGATGTGTGATCCAAATGTTGCATATAGTATTAACACCAATCCTCTTCTAGTCCTCAAATATGAAGGTTTTGCTGCAGTTGGACAAATTATGTTGACAAAGCAAATTTGAGGTAAATATCTCACAGCTGTGGATTGATCGTTTCCCACTTTTCTCCACTGCAGTTAGTCGACCTACAGTTGTAATTTTTACACAACCGTGTTTTATGAACTTGTGATCTTCTTGCCTTTGAAGTGGTTGCTTCAAAGATGGAGACCAGGTCTGTGACCACTTACCTCTCTTCCACAGCACGTCTTTTATCCTGTCTTCCTTCTCTCACCCCTCCCTGAGTCTGGCTCTGCCGGAGGTTTCTTCCTGTTAAAAAAGAGTTTTTCCTTCCCACTGTCACCAAAGTGCTTGCTCATAGGGGGTCATGTGATTGTTGGGTTTTTCTCTGTATGTATTAGGGTCTACCTTACAATATAAAGCACCTTGAGGCGACTGTTGTTGTGATTTGGTGCTGTATAAATAAAACTGAATAAAACTGAATTGAACTGAACTCACCTATAGTTGTCATCTTCAAAATAATTCTGGTCCATGAAGACGATGAAAAAAATTGCAATTAGATAGAGTTAGTTGGCAATTACATGCAACCTGTTTATGATTAATCTGTATAAAAATGCAATCTGTTACAGTCCACTTACAGTACTACTTACTTACATCAAATCCAGAAATTCCTCCAAAAATAGTGACGTAGTTGCTGCAGGATGTCAATTTAACTGCAAAACGACACACATAGCAAAATCGCTGGAACACAACCAGTCTGAAACTACATGGCTATAGTCCCTTATTCCAAAGAGAGAAGTTGCACTCATCAGCACAGACTGAGTCACACTGATTTCAACATATTGGCAATTTGTCTGTTTTCATAAATTTAATGGTAATTAATTGCAAACCTTATGCAGTCAGTCCGAGATAGCCGTTAATTACTATGCGCAGCAATATTTGTTTTTTTCAAAATACCTAAAAAACCTTTCTAAACTTCTTTCATATCATAGGAGACTCACTTAATAAAAATAATCATGTTTTAAACCAATGTAACTAATCGGTAATCAGGTTACCTGTTAGTCCAAATGCTCTTCCTGATCTATTTTTAATTTAACTCTAAATTACGGACTGAAATCGAGTCGTTTTATTTTATTATGCAGACATGTCTGGGTGTCACGGTGTAGAGTGGCTGGTGACATTTGACAGTTTACAGTCTATGTCCATGCCACCACTGAGAGTGTCTGTGCCTGCAAATGCCATCAGTCAATATTATATACTGTATGTACATATGTTGAGCTCTGTCTGCCTGTATGCCAAAATATCCACCTTAACAAGTCATTTAATTTAAGCTACTACCAGTGGAATTTGAAACTTGATGAGTTCTGCAACCCCCTTCATCCCTCAGCACCAATATTTTACACGAGCTGTCTCAAAGCTTTTCCACAGCCGTTCCACTAAGTCCTTTAAATTAATTTGAGAGTGATGAAGTTCAATAACCAGGATGCAGGGCTTTTATTTACTGTGTGAATCCATATTGTAGCATTTTTAAACAGCTCAGCAAGTGGAAGGAGTTGATTGCTGCAGAAATTTGACATCTGATTCAATATTTCCTTCATTATTCAGTGATGTAAAAATGAATGAGCCTGTTTTGCACATAAAACAAACATACAAAAGAATAATTTTCAGCTCCACAAAACGGTATTACCCCAAAATGTGTTCTGTGAACATTAATCAGTAAAAACCATGTGTATAAAAAATTAAATATGTCATTTATAACCAATAACTTTTAAAAACTAAAAGTGTTTTATGTCCACGAAAGAGCCTGTTTTAAATGGTTCAGAATAAAGGTTTCTTCACTCACTTTACATCATATTATTATGACTGGGTGTTGAATATAAATTAATGAAAACGTTACAGACAAAAGAAAAATAATATCTTGATTTATTTCTCATGTATTATGAATTCTGTGTTTTCTGTAAAAGCATGATTCACTAGGGGTGAGGGTTGGCACACACACTGTAAAAAGCAGACCATCTCAGCCATCTGAAACAAAATCCTCTCCAATAGAAAACCCCCCAAATTATATTATTTTTACTAAAAGACAACTGTGATAATCAAATACTCAGATCAACTCAGCTAGCATGAGGACGGGCGACACCAGAAAACCAAATAAATATTTATCCGTGGTTTGGAAGAGTCGGTGCAGTTTCATTTCATGACACCTCATGAAGTGCTAGACTCTGTTCTGCTGTAGAGCATATAAAGCTATTTGTTCACGTTCTCCGGATGACAATTCCTGGCAAAGGACAAAAGCCTGATGCTGATGCTCTGTTAATAGACACTGCTCTCCTCCTGGTTTCAATTGAGTGTCTTGTCTTTTGGCAGGACAGCAGAATTCCACATATAGCCACTGAGGAAAGTGAGAAATGAATTACGGTCACAATATGAGGAGATTATCCAATGATTCGTATTCATGTAGTGTTCCTGTTCGCTCTTTTTAATCTGCAATAATTCTCCTTTTGCACACAATCTTAGGATGTGTGTGAATTTGTAATAAAATTGAGGGGATGGATTATTTCTTGGCTGTAGTTTTTCCCTCTCTGTCTGTAATTCATTGCCCAACTTTTCATCACTTCTTTTTCTCTGCGTCCTTCTTCCGTCGTTCGTAGGACTCATCGCAGCACTCTGATTGTTGCTGTGTTTGACACGTGTCAAAACAGGCTACACTGTTTCAGCCTGTGACATTTTCTTTTTTCTTTCCCATCACTCCCCTTTCTTTTCCCCCCTCCACAGCATATTTTCTGTATAATTCCACTGTGCCAAATTCCTCCATGTCCAGAGGCATTTTTTTTTAAACAAATGACAGATATAAACCGCCCTTTTGAGATGGGTGGCTCATCTCCCTCGACTGACTTCCTAGTTGTATCCTCATTTGAACTTCACTGTCGTTTGGGGTTTTTGAATCCTTGGTCTCATAAAGGGTTCTGTGTTTGTGTAACCCTTTTACTTTTTACCACTGTGTTTTTTCTTTCTTTCTTTTTTTTAGTTTAACTTCCAAGACTTTAATATCCAGGACTTTTTACCCTTTGCGGTCATGGATAAAGTGAATAAAAATGCGCTTAAAGCTGAACAGCATCATTTTATTATCTTATTAATTAGTATTATTAGTGGTTAACTGGCTGTAAACCTTAGTAAATAGTTAATACATCTAGCCCACTGTATCCATGGGGTAACACTATACAGTCAACCCCTGGTATTTGCATCGATTATACGCTTATAACTGCCTATTTCAATTTTCCCGGGAACTTTGTGTTTGGAATTTGCGCATCATTTGGTTAATGTTTTTTAAGAAAAAAAAAAAACACATTTAATTGAGATTTTGCTCTTCACATTAATATTTAAAAATTAATAAAATAAATAAATAAAATGAAAATATTTTAGATACGAAAGAATGTGCTGATTTTCTGTGATTAATTTGGAGTTACGTTCCACAGAAACATCCGTGAATACTGATCTGCGAATAGGCGGGTGTTGACTGTATCTATATGTTAGTTCGCTGAAAAGGCTGGTTTTGAGTGATAGTTAGCTAGTTGTTCTGACAGCTAACTACACAGCTAAATCCTAGCTCAAGGAAGAAAATGAAATAACTGGAAAATAAGAATAACTTCTGAAGCATTAAATAAATAAAGGGAAAAACAACAGAAAAGTGTTTTAAAGAAAAAAAATCTAGTTTTTTTATTCTAGGTTTGAAATTAACAATACATTTTTTAATGTAAATTTTAATAATTAAACTCAATGTTATCCATTATTATATAAGGGTTTGCTTATATAATTTTTTTTCAGTAAACCAACTGTACTTGACTTTATGGAAGCCCGTTTCGTCCACAAAAAAAAAAAAAGGATCCATAACTTGAAATTTCGACTTATTTTCTCGAAATTTCGAGTTATTAACTGGAAATTTCAACTTATTAACTCAAAATTTTGAGAAAAGTAACTTGAAATTTCGAGTTAGCGCTGCCAATCAGTAATCTACATGAATGATGTAATTTCCTTGTTACCCGGAAGCTGAAGCCCTCAGGTATAAATGCCCTAGCTAAGCTACCAGTATTACATCCAGTCATGAATGCTCAGATTGCAGAGTATTTTTCTCGAGTTATGTTTCTCGAGTTATGGATACTTGCTTCTTTTTTTTTTTTTTTTTGTGGCAGAAATGGGCTTCCATATGCCTTTGACTACCTACCAAGTTATAGTTCTGCTTATCTCTGCTTTCTGTGCTGATTCGATTTTTGTAATGCTCAAAAGTAAATGGAAAGTCTAACATAATTTTAAATTGGATCATTCTTAATGCTTGGATAAAAATCCTTTTTGGACTGCAGGACTGCCTCAAGTCTAGAAACCACTGATTAACAAATGCTGTTTTCTCCCTTGAAATGCTCTACGAGGCTGTCACCGTTAGTTGTTGATTGGTTGTGGTTCTCTTTGTCTTTAGTTTTGTCTTCTGTAACTGTTCTACTGGGTTAAGGTCAAGCGGCTGACTTGGCTATTTAAAAAATATCCAATTTCTTTGCTTTGAGAAACTTTTGGGCTGCTTTTGCAGATAACTTTGGGTTATCATTTGGTAGTCTGAGTAGTCATTGTAGTCTCAGTAGGCAAACCCTGGAACCTCTCTTCCCCTTCCTATCCTTATCTCCTGATTGTCATTCAAGGCCATTACCACTTGAATGAAAGTCAATCAACTCAAACTAAATGGCAATAAAAGTGAAGCTATCCTTAGGACTCACTTGCTTCAGACTTAACAACACAAGTGCACCTTGTCTGTGAAACTTATCACCACTTCACCTTCTTCACCTAGCGTCTTTGCCATAGCTCAAATCATGGCCCAAACCAATCTGTTCTGATCAGCTTATCAGCTATAACCATGTTGTGTTACATGTCTTACAATCATAATATTCCTGGATTTTAAATCTCTTTTTTTTATCTTGTTCTTCTTGTTAGTTTTGTGTTTCAAGGTCACCTTGGCTGATGAAAAAATGTATCTCTGCAAAGAGTATAGCCTTGTACAGATCAGATCCACTGGCAGCCATTCATGCCCATATTATAACAGTTCCTTCACCGTGTTTGCCAGCTTCTCTGCCTCCACGCTCTTCTCTTCCTAATGTTCTGGTTCTCTCTTGTTCTTGAGTGTAACCAGTGGTTTGCACATCTTTTAAACCCTCTATATTTACAATCATTAAGACACATTGATTCTATACTTCGGCAGTGATAAGCCGACCTCTTTGAGAGTGTTTTTCACTTTTTGTTGCTTTGTTAGTTTTTAGTATTTCATTTTTTATTTGTAACAAGAAAAAAAAAACCCTCTTTTATCCACTTAATTTCTCATTTAATAATGAGAAAACATACCTCACCATGAAGCTGCTCATCGATCACTTGTTAATTCAATATCTTTTTTAAACACCTTTAATCAAATCTGAAAGTAAGCACTTCAATTACATATTGATTGGTGATGTAAAAAATATGTCACTGTTCTTACAAACCTAACTTTATATAGGACGAATTTCATTTCAAACATAAGATATTCAAAGCTAATGTTGATTTCAATACTGTTTTCATTGTTCTTTTTTTTTTTTGTTTATTTCTGACTATACGGACAGAGTAGGAGGAGAAAAAGGAGGAGAATTAGAGGAAGGAGAAGGAGAAGATGGGAGTGGGGGGTAGTTAAAACCTCAGTAGTGTCACAACTGCCAATTTGTGGCCAGTTTGAGATGTTGACATCTGCATTCTTTCACGTTCACTATAACGCTCTGTGCTGAGCCCAGAGACCAGCTTTAGATTGCTTTATTTATCTCAATGCTCCTGCGGTTGAAAAGATTTGGTGACCTCTGAAGTAGTGTGAGCAAATGTGTGTGACCAGAAAATAAAGTCAACCATGTCTCCAAAATGATCTAACAGAAAGAAAGTCAAAGCTATTATTTATCTTCACTGAAATTAAAATTGAAAACTGGTGCTCGGATTTGATGTGCACTGTGTCATCACAGAAGTTTTCAGAGACTTTGATGGAAAACCAGTGGGCAGATGCTAAAAATGTGTCAGTCAAGTGAAAATCTATCCACTCAGATAAGAGTAATCAACACTTACCCTTGGCAGCTTCCTTAGTTTCCTTAAAGGCTGACGTGCTAAAGACCTGTTAAATGCCAAATATTACAAAATTATTCTGGCTGCAGCTTTGATCAGCAATATCTTCTTAAGATTTCTTCCAAACATGTTTGAAGAAACAAAACAACATAAATAATAAATTATAAAATGACATCTAAGTTTACACCATTTTTAAACACACAATATGTTTACAATATGTTTTTTGTTTCAGGACAAATATTCATTTTCGTAGCTTTATAATAATTTTTTTTATTATATTTGAAATTTGACTTCCTCCTGTTGGAGTTAAATCTGCAATGTAGCTTAACCTGTATTCAGCATACAGTTTATGATGTCTAAAAGCCATAAAAGCTGACATCAGCATTGCTCAAAAATTCCCTGACTGTTCTCAAATTTCCTCAAACACTCCTTTCAGATTCCTGTTCCTCACAGGGGACTGCAGTCCTCTTACAAGTGCTGTCTGGTTCCCATGAGCTGTGAAACAGGATCATGACCAGACTACATATTTAACAGTGTTCTGGGTTGTCCCATATGGAAAAGATATATATATATCTATATAGATATATAGATATATATATGTGTGTGTGTGTGTGTGTGTTTTTAAACTAAAGACTTATATATTTGATCTTAGACCTGTAACAGTGAAACCAGATACAAGATCTGTTTTGTGTAATATGAAACGTATGTAATTATGAGCACTATACTTATAACTATGGCAAGAAACCACATAAAATATATTTTATGTATTTAATATCAGACTTAGAGAATACAATTTCCAAGCCTTGAATGACACACTGTACATAAGTCTGAAAACAAAAAAAATAAGAGTAAAAAAAACAAACAAACCCAAAGATGTTTAAATTCTGCATTTAAAAAAAATCTGAGGCTAGCATACTGGTTGGCTAATACTGTAAAATGCAGTCCTTGGATATTGACACTTTGTTGAGGTCGCTACTCCAAAACAAAGTTAACAGATTACACTGTACTTGTTACTTTTCTTGCAAAGCGTGCAACACGTTACTGAATCACTTGCCAGAGAAAGTTGTTACAATACTAGTTATACTATATTAACGTTACACCGTGAAATGACCTGAAACACATTACATATTTACCAGCCATATTTACTAGTTAATTATATAAGCTTAAACTACAGATCCATACACTGACACAAGACCCTTTCTTAATGAGGACACTCATTCGATCGTTCTAGTGTTTACCTATGAACACAAATCTGACAAAAGAAAGCAACGTTGAAAACTAGCTGAAAAAGATTTCAACGCCACAGTGATAGAAAGATGCAGAACTACAGACTGAAGCTACAATACTGCACGCTGGACTGCTCATTACTGGCTGCTGGGCTGGGGTCAGTATACAACTTTATAACTATTCTGGGTTCTTGGCTAGCTAGCTTTGTGTTAGTGTGTTGTCTGTGCAGATGCTTGCAAACAGGAAAATTTCTAAATAAATTTCATAAATAAATCTCTTGTATAGTATAACTGTACTGTAGCCTATAAAAGGCTAATGATGGTAATTTTGTTTTCTTAAGAACAACAATTACTTATATGATTTGTAAATGAACACAAATGTCCTTATGTTTGTCTAACAAAGACTTTCAGCCAACCTTTACAGAAGTACCTCCAACTGACTTTGTGGCAGAGGTGGAAAGAGTACTAAAATATTTTACTCAAGTAAAAGTACTATTACTTTGCTGAAATTTTACTCAAGTACAAGTAAAATTACCTGTCTAAACATTTTCTCAAGTAAAAGTAAAAAGTAGCTCATTTAAAATGTACTCAGAGTAAAAGTTACATAGTTACTTTTTTATCAGCAGGGGGACAGCCTCTTCTGAGTAGTGCAAAAGAAGACAGTGGGATAAAAATCTCAAAGTAGTTCTTTTTTAATGAAAAGAAAAACTTTACAAATTAAAGTGCAGTGGCAGTTAAACTGCAAGTCTATGAATGAAAATGGATAATGGTCACCAAACCAATCAACCAAACTGTCAGGTATCACAGAGTTTTCAATACAAAACCATATCATTCTTTTACATGAGAATGTGTTCTAAACTGTCAAATAAGAGAACAAGTACTGAACTGAACGGCAGCTGCTATAAAAATGTTTTTTAATATTTTAAACTTGGCCCTGCCCTACTGCACCTCTAGATTAAAGTTCCTTTGTGTCCATCCTAGAGTGTTACTCTCTGAACTTCCTGTTAATTTTGAGGAGCAGTTGATTTTCAAAGTTAGTAGAGCTCATCCTTGCTCGTTTTGCAGTGAACAGTAGTCCAGCACAGCTAAAGAGATGCTCGCAGGCAGCTGAGGCAGGCAGGCCAGTGTTAAGTTTGAGAGAAAGTTTTTTGATGTGTGGAAATGAATTCAGCAGCTTGTGGCCTTTTGGACTTCATTGAAAAGAAGAAGTCTTCTTCATCTGATGAATGTTGCTTGACTTGCTCCACCACAGCCTCTGCCATCTGGTCAAGGTGTTGTCTCACATAGATCAGACCTATTGAATGACAAATACACAACACATTAAATATTTCTGACATTTAATTTTGAATAAATGAGGCAACAAGAGTTTATTATAGTGCATAAATTACAAAAACTACAGTTTGAGTATAAAGGTGCATGTTATTGTACTTTATTTAATTAATAGTTAGTTTAGTTAATTAATTATTGAAATTCATAAGAAACAACTGATTACGGCATGATATTAAATTATGAAATCAGACCTGCTTCTATGATATCAGGCCTCTCAGTCCAGGTGGTCTTGAACTTCGGAAGAAGGATTGCAGCAGCAATCAGTTCAGGGTCTTCCATCATCCCACCAAAGCGCTTTTGGACACCATCCTGAATGGCTCTGATGAGTGGGAGACACATTTTGGTGGAGGTCTCCAGTCTGCTGAGTTTAACTTTTAGCTGGAAGATCACAGGAAGGAGCCACCCCATGTGCGTATTCGTCTCAGACTGAAGGAGGTTTAAAGCCTTCACCACAGGCTTCATCACAGTGCAGTACTCAGTCAGGAAAGCAATTTCAGCTGGACTGTATGACATAAAGCAAAACGATTTTTAGTAAATTACCTTCAGGCATAGATGTGGAATGTAGAGCCAAGTATGGACATGCATTTTAAAAATTCAAAAAAAGGTTTGAAAAACAAATAAGTGAGCTAGCTCCAGCATTGTTTTCCACCTGTGTCATTTATGTCATACTTTAGAAATAAGAAATAATACTCACATTTTCACTTTGAATTCTTCACAGACATTCCTGATAGCATCCTCCCCCTTCTCTTGTATGATCCGTATGATTCTCTCCAGAGCTATGTATGTTGAGTTCCTCCGAGTTTGATTTGGCCGGATGAGCTGGAACTTGCATTCACTTTCCACAAAATTGTGGAAAGTGAATGCAAGTTCTACCATAACGGTACAAGTTTTATTTAACTTACCTCTACATGCTTGCGCAGGTTTGATGTGGAATTTTTAAAAGCTGCTAACTCGGTCTCTCTGGGCAAACACAGCTTACACTGCATAATAAAGCTGTTGCCTTTCTTGCACTTGAAGCCGAAATGGTCCCTTAAATACGGCCAGGGGTTCACATCGGTTTCTTCGAGTTAGGGTCAGCAGAATTCGACGGGGTTTCTTTTTTCACTGGATCCGTAACACCGATGTCAGACTCCATCTTTATCGTGACCTTAGCGCCAATTTGTTCTGCTACCCATCATTCCCTGCTGTATTTCCGAAGCGCAGTGTTTTGTTTTTTGTTTTTTTTTTAAAAATTTACTCAGTAACGGGTGTGATTGAAAATGTAGCGAACTACAATACTTTTAAAAATATATACTTAGGTAAAAGTCAAATTACAGACTTGAAAAATGACTTTAAAAAGTACAAATACACAAAAAAAAAAACTACTCAATTACAGTAATGCAAGAAAATGTAATTCGATACTTTCCACCTTTGCTTTGTGGTAACAGCCGCAATGCTGGTTCAACTTTAATTTTGGATGCCAGCCGGCAGCTGAGCGTTACTCAGTGCTGAAACATGTTGTTAATGAATGGCTAACTATGAAAAATAGCTAAAAAGCTTTGATACTTGATCCAATTTGAATTGTCATGGTCAGAAATGAATATTCTACATTTAAACATCTACATTAACATCTAATGGCAACTCAATAAATATCAAATGATTTGCCAGTGAAAGTTTGCTTTTTTAATGGTAGTGTGACCAGATCAGTAGGCGTTACAGTCAAGTACAATATGTTTAAACATCCTTGTTAAGTAGAGCTTGTAACCTGTCAAACTGCATTTAAACCTCTGCCAGGCTGCTTAACCCCACTCTGTCTTTGACGTACAGCATTTTGCCTAAATGGTATACGCAAACAAAACAGCTTATAAAAGACAAACTGCAAGGCCAAAATACTTATATCAGACTTTGAAAAAAAAACACTTTTAGTCTCTAAAAATATGCAAACTCTAACCCTAAGTGGCTCATCAGAAACCTGGTGACTGTTAAGAGGTTAAAATGTTTGCAGGGAACTTTTACCAGCACGGTTATTGATTGTTATCTGGGGTCCTGAAGAATCATCCAATATCAGGAATCAGTGAGGCGTTATGTTTGAGTTTCAGCTGAACACCTCAGTAGGGAGATATTCTTACAGTTCATGAATGGAGCTTAAACCCGCATTCTCTGGCTGAATGATAGTTTCTTTAACCACAGGGCCATCCTGCCATCTTTCTTCTCAGTATTTTTGGGATGGGTTGCCAGTAACCCATTGCCAGTGATTGCAGGCTGCTGCATTCGATGACCCAAAGAAAGTAAAGTGATACTCGTCTTCATATCACAACCAGATTTAAGAGGGGATTTAAAGAGAACATTTGCATTCAATACACTTCCTGTCTTTTGTTATTTGTATACATGTCAGTCATTCAGCTAGGTCCTGTCTCTGCGTCTCTTAAGTATAAGAGTGAGTACAAGAAACTAACAATCAGGTCCAGCCCTGTGTCTTCATTCCATATCTGCTGTGTGAGTGCATCTCACCGTGTCGACTCTGATTACTGTGATTTCCTTTCATTTGGCCTTCAGCTCAGTCTACCGCACATACACAGAGATGCACAGACTGATACAAACTGCACACGAATGGGATACGGGGACCTACACTCATCCACCCACATCATTCCAGGCGCTTCCAAATGAAAGGAACAGTAGTGATGCCACAGGCCGCAGGCCACCCAGTACTGCAAATGAATACTCTGCAGTTCATCGCATTTGATCTGGCTGTCCTCTGTAAGGCTAGCAAACATCTAGTGTGTGTGTATAGTGTAAATTAATTCCTCATACTTTTTTCAGTGATTGACGTATTTAATTAATAATATCATATTTTACACGTGTTTGACCTCACTGAAATAATTATGCTGTTATGCTACTTGCAAAAAATGTTAACATTTTTTATATTTATATACATATTTTCATAAATAGCGACACAGTATCGATACTGGGAACTGAGGTGTAACAAAATTTGATACAGCCAGTGAAGTTTTGTTACACCTCAGTTCCCAACGTGCAAGATTGTGTTGCATTTCCCTTCTAAAAGATTAATAAAATCTACATTCTAAAATATAAAATACTTGTAGTATTTGATAAATATTGAAAAATGATAAATATGCTAGCAGTCACTAGAGAACACAGCTAATACGGTTCTGTGGTCTTTCTCACAGCCATAGCCTGTTTCCCAGTTGGCAGCACTGCTGAGTGTAATTACCGTAAACAAATGGGTCCATGGTTGTGACAACTGTTAGCTTTTATCTCATAGCAGCGCTGCTGTTAGTGGTAGTGTTTCTCGAAATTAAGACCACATTTCACATAATCCCCCTTCTTCTCCTGTTGTAAAGAGGATGTTACTAATTGTTCTGGCTCCCCTTTGTTGCTCCATGTGTTTGTTTTCTGTTTACTGAAGAAGACAGCCATGTTGGAAGTCATTTGTTTTCCGTCAGCTTTTTCTTTCCTGACATCTCCAGCTCCGTTTGCGCTGAAAGAACTCCACCCTCTTCCTGTTCTGTCCTGGAATAAGCCTTCTGAGTGTTGGGCTCCAGTTTGCCATTCTTGACAGGAACGAGTAGCAAGTGTTCAAGTGCCAGTGATCTCTTCTGCGCAGCGTGTCCAGAAAACATTCTCAGTCTCCTTGTGAACTCGCTGTCCGGCTAAGTTCCCCCCTTCTTAAATATTGGCTGTAATTTTGCTGTGAGAGCTACAGGCTGGATGTCAGGGCACAAAAGGAAAAAAACACAGCAGCAGAAACAACCCTGGAATGTCATCCAGCCAGCCAGTCAGTCAGCGAGGCCAGGGTAGGCGAAGTGCAGTAGGGCCACAAGTCTTTGAAGTCTGCCTTGACAGTTGTGGACCCTGGATGCTCCCTGGCACAGCGCAGCGAAACCTGATCATGTTTCATTATTTTGATGGGAAAATCAGACAAACGGTTCACTTGAGGTTTATTTTAGTGCTGCTAACCTCTTGTCAAAGCACAGCGAGCCTTGCAACAGTATGCTGAATGGCTTAGACACACACGCACTCTCTTTCCTGAATAGCACGCAAAGCAGAGTTCACTTTAGATTAAGCAACAAAGAACACATTCATCTTTTTCCAGTTTGATGTGTTCCGGTCTGTTCCCTGTTTTGTTTTATTGTGCACTTTCCTATATAGAAAAATCTCTCTCTCTCTCTGACACACACACATTCCTTCATAACATCTGTGGCACTTGATTACATTAGTTTTGTGTTTAACTTAAATCAGAAACTTGTGCATTTAAAGGTTAGCATGTTTTATGGCCATGCCGTTTACTTGCTAAATTAATTCTCTTCATCCTGAGCCAACCTTATTAATTCCATAAAATATAATTTAAAACTAGACTTGGCTTTAGAAAAAAAAATCCTAAACTGTATAAAAACTTGTGATATCTTCTGTTTTTATGTGTTTTAGCAAATTAAAGCTATTCAATCTTTTATTTAATGCATTTCTGCACATAAAGCTGTCATTAAACTGTTTTACTTGTTGAAATACAACCTTTAGTTGCTTAGCTTCAGTTAGTTGGCCCTTTCCTTCTTTTTTAGCACAAGGCTCCACCACAAGTCTAAACTGTTGATAAGAGGCAGGATGGATCCATTGTTTTAAGTTATTTACGACAAATTCTGAATGTACGATCTCAAGTAGTAGTGTACGATAGTAGTATCGAGCCAATATCCCATAAATACGGAGGCAGTATTCCTGATACTAATACCGATACAGATACTTAAAACTTACAAAGGTAACTAATGTAGTGGAGATCAACGTGTCATGATTTATGAGATGATTCATTATCAATTAGCAAATTCTAAACAGATTTTCATGACCGCTCACTGTGATTTTTACTTACCACAATAATTAACACAACAAAGCAAAGCTGTCAGCTTTTCATGTATTTTGTGTGTTTTTTGGAGAACTGGAATGTAAATGTGCTGCTCTCTAAAGCACTTTGATTCAGCTTCTGCTGTTTAAATGTGTTATAGGCTATAAATAAAATAGATGGGAAAGTCAACGCTGACATTTTTTTCTAGCACATGTTTGAGCTATATTTTTTCATTTCCTAAAAAAAAATAATAACAATAATTTAACCCAATTAAGTGGGCTAAATACTGAACATAGAAGATATAAACAAGGTATCGTTCCTATCATGCTAGTATCCGGTCATTAAGTCTGACGTCATTAGCTGTGTCTGGGCCCAAACTCCACTTCAGGTCCCAAAGTCAAACGATCACTGCGGGATCATTGAGAGTTGAAAAACTGCCTAAATTCTTTTATCTTTAATAAAATGATCAGTGTTGCTGCTCTACCAGGTGTAACGATTAAGTTTAACATCCAGGCATCCATGAAAACAGGATTTATGAAGTTTAACAGAGTTAGAAGTTAGCAGGGAGTTAGCTTGCTAGTTTACACCTAAACATGACATAGCATGTTCCTACTGAGGGATTTCTGAAAAAATTAAGACGTACTGCTCTGCTATCACTTCCGACATAAATGAAGACAGAAAACTAATCCGCGGTGGCGTTTGTAGGGTTACTGAAGTTGGGCTAGCTGGTATATAATGATGTGCTACGTGATGGCTAGCTACACAGCCACGGTTAGCATAACATAAACACAATGAAGATGGAGGATGAACGCTAACTTTTTTCACACGATAAAAGTTAAAGTGAGGGATCCCGAAGGTTAGGGACAAATGCAATCGAATGGCAGGATGTAAACAGACCAAACTTCAGTCAGGAGAACAACTGAGATAATCCATCCACAATAGGTTAGTCATTGATATACTGCTGCATGGGCTGGGCTGTAGTTACATGTAAGGTTTTAAAAACTGGGCTTTAAAATGAACAGTATTAAAAACCGAGAGAGGCCGACAGTGATCACGGACTTTTTTAGGGGCTTGTTCAGATTAAATAGAACAAGATACAAAGCATTAAAACATATTAAAAACACAACAGTCTTAATAAACACAGAGTAATTTGCACCCGGAAGCAGGATTCATACGTCATCACTTAACAACCGGATACTTTGGATATCAATGCCTGCGATGGTATTGAAACTCCAACCACCTCTAATCTCAGACTCAGAGACAATCTTCTGTCTTGGTTGTAAAGAGTGGTTATTTGATTTAGTGTTTCCTTCCTATCAGCATCAACGTGGCATCTTCACCTGGTGAGCTGGTCTCTGTTTTTTGGACCATTCTCTGTCAGTTTGCCCAATTAATTTTGAACATCTGAATGGGGGATTCTTACAGTGGCCCTGAAAGGTCAGAGATGATAAGTGTTTGGACAGTGACACCGCTTTTGTACTTTTGTAGCTGTCTACCACCACAGCTGACATTAAATCAATATACGATTAAAGTGCTGACTTTCAGCTTTAAATTAAAGGATGTAACAAAAGTATTGCATTAACTGTTAGATATGAACTACAGTGACCCCAAAAGGTCAAATGTACTGGAACTAAAAAAACACCAGAATTTGTTTGTGTGTTTTGCATTTTATTTGTGAGCTTTTGTGGCATTTTCTTCTATTTCCCTTGTGTTTTATTCAACATCCTTTGTATTTCGTGTGCTTTAGAAATGTCTTCTTACTTGCTAGTGTTTTCTGAAGTTGTAGCACATTTGACCTTTCAGGGCCAAATGTGCTAAAAATAGCGGTAATTCCTACACAGTTAATAGAATACTGCAGCTGAGCCCCTTAAACTGAAGCTGAATGTCACCTTTTAATGTACAGCTACAAAATTATAAAAGACTGGCTCACTTTCCAAACACTGGTGCATGTAGAAAACTGATGCAAAGGCAATCCCTCCTGTTTACGTCATCACACACCCTGAACCTGGTAAAAAAAAAAAAAAAGAGCCACTTCGACCTCATGAGAGTCAGTAAGGCATGACAGCTGTCTAGTGATCAGTAGATGCCTCCAAACTCTGACTGTCACAATATAGTCGACAGTGTGACAGAATTTTAAAGGTGCATTTAATGGCATCTATTAAACATTGAAAGCTTTGCTTAATACCTGTTTTCCCCACAGTCCCACAATTATGAAGCATGTGTGAGTGGAAGGCATGAAAGGTGAAAGAGGGGGTTCTGCTCCTGTGACTGACAGCGTACAAGCCCCTATTAGATGTTATATTTTTAGTGCCTTGTCCAATCAAAATGTCACTCACAGTATGAGGGGAGGGTCAGAGAAGGACACATTGTTGTTTTTTTCTTTGATTGACAGGTTACAAGCTCTTTTTGGCTTTTCCGTCACTCAAATTTCTGCTGTTTGTCACTCGCAGCTTGTGCGATGTTGCTTGTCTGCAATCCTGCTGCTGCTGCCACTAAGCATCCACAGTGTTTTTATTTCTCTGTTGGTGACAGTAGCTTGATGTGACTTTCATTCATTGGCTGAGATGGGGTGAATCGTGCAAAACAGCTGTTGAAGCCCACTTGAATGGTTTCCTTTAGGATGTAATGAGATGCTGAGAGTGCAGCTAATCTCTATTCTTCTGCCTAAGTCTGCTGTTTAACCAGTGGCATGAATATATGGTGAGTCAATGGCTTTTCCCTCTGCCCTGGAAGCTGTCTAATCACTTCAAAGGCTAAGGCGTGGGTGGGTAGTGCTGGTGGTGGATGCAGTGTTTAACTTTTTCTTTTTTAACTTAACCCTTAATCCCTGCCTGCTAAATCTCTGTTCATTTAATTTCTTCTGTCTTTTCTAATTTTGGTCTCGGGGTTTTCTAAAAATATTCCAAGCCTTTCCTTTTTTATCTGCACTGTAAAAAATCAATAATAACTTTTTTTAAAAATTGAAAGCTGTGATTTGTGTTAAAGTTGCATTTTACCCTTTCTCCCAAAAAGTCCTTGTTTCTTAAGTGTGAATGTACAGCAACTCTCTCTGCAGCTCTACATCGTTTACTGCCTGCCTCTCAGTCCTCGATCCCCCCACCCTTAGACTCCCTCTTTACTAACCTCCTCCCTGTATTTGTATGGCTTAGAGAGACAGTGGTATTGGTTACAAAGCCTGGGAATCCAGGTAAAGCATGGAGAGGCTTTATCAGCTTGAGCATGAAGGGAAAAAGAAAAAAAAAAGGTGGGTGTGTCTTTTAAACATGAGGGCAAAAGAAGTGGATCAGAAAGGCAATGCTCAGACAAAAAAACGGGATAATCCGTGAAATCTGTCCGGGTCAAGGGTCAACTTCCAGCCAGCCATGTGCGTCTAGGCGTGTGTGTGTGTGTGTGTGTGTGGAGATTACCTTAAGGAGGCCATGGAGGAAATGAGGGGAGAGTTTAAAAGGGGGTGTTTATCCTCTTTAAACTCACTTCACAGCCAACACGCTGGGGAGCCCCGAGTGAGGAAATGGGGGTGGGGCTGTTAGGCTGGGTGGTAGTGGTGTGTGCACTGTCTGAATTTCCAGCATATGCACAATGCGTATGCTAATCATTGTGAATTTTAATTAAGTTTCCCCCATTTTGCAATCAAACGGAAAACACTACAGTAATTGTCCTTCTTTACATCTGGCGAATAGCTGCTTGATATAGATGTTTTCATTAAAACGTGGCACTCTCAGTGTCTTTGTGTGGTTGTGCTGTATGCACTGTATGTGCATGTTTGATTGGGTGATAAAGACCTTGGTCTGTATGTGCAATCCCATTAACAAGCATTTTTGTGTTTCCTTCATGTTTTGCACTGAGAAGTAAAAGTGAGAATGGAGAGGCCCCCCGACTGATAAATATGTCTCTCTCTCTTTAGTATATGTGTATGTTTTATAACACAAAAATTGGTCTGATGCACATTTGGAATATGTTTCTAATTTAAATACATGAATTAGTATGGGGACACAGACAGGTAAAAATTAAATATGAACATCCTTTCTGTCTGATCTTATTGTTCAGTCTTGAATTCATTAATTTATTCAGAAGTGGAAAAAATATCTTGCATCACTATCTGATAATATTCTTGGTGTAAATGAGGTTTAACTGTGTGAGTTAGTTTGCCAAAAATTTATATATATATATATATATATATATATATATTATTTATTTTTTTATTTTTTATTTTTTCCTTAGTTAGTCGTGCAGTTTTTTTCTTTAGAAGTTACTTAAAAATGTCTCAGTTTTTAACATGAAAACCAGCAACTTCTTTTTTAGGTTGCAAATTTAAAAAAACACTTTCATTAGTATGGAGGCTAAAAATGTCATAATGTGTTTAATAGCACATTATGAAACACGTAAAAAGACCAAATATTAAATTACATTTTGACTAAGATAAAAAACTCTTTTAATGTAAAAAATTGTAAAACTGTATTCGGCTTATTTCTTTTTGACATAAACAGGTGATTTCAGGTGATTAAAAGATATCTTTATGTTAAAAATAGTTCATTTCAGGAGACTGTTTTCTCTCTTTCATTTTATTTTTCACTCAAGTAAAAGAGAAAAGCAAACACGAAAAAGAATTTAGGGATCACCTGCTCACTTACTAACACTGACACAGCAGCTAATGACTTATAATAATCAGAACAATCTTTGGAAAGCCTTATATTTCACTGAATATTACTTAATAAGTACTTAAATAAATACCAGCCTCCTTTTATTTAGTAATGTTTGTGAACTTAATTTTAATTACGTTGGGTATCCGCAACTTTCAGTCTAGTTTAGCTTCAGTTTTATTCATAATTCAATTAATTAAGACTTAAAAAAATACTGGCAGTAATTACTGGTAAAGTAAAATTTTTATTACAACGGTTTTTATTTTAAAAACTTACCAACCTAAAGCTCGCTTCGCTGCTTCATAGTGGTGTTGTTTTCTCTGTGTATCATGTTCTTCTTCCACCTGTAGGAGTTACTCCGGCCTTTGCAGGTGTCTCAGGGTTGAAGGAGTAAAGAAGGTCAACGGTCAAATGTCAAGGGTTTAAGGGCTGTAAATGCTCCCACTGGGCCTGACACCTGTCACACATGTGGGAGGTAGCATAAGCTGTCAGCCTGTGTGTGTGTGTGTGTGTGTGAAGATGGACACCAGCAGAACTTCAGTGGGAAAGGAAAAAAAAATGAAGGAAGGCATGTGCAGAATGTAAGGGGTTTAAAATCACTTTAGACCGTGTCTAGAATGTGTGTGTGTGTGTGTGTGTGTGTGTGTTTCCAGAGAGAGAAGCAAAACACCTTGCATGCTGCACCTGTAGCTGGGCTAAAGTTACTTCATATGGACATTTGACATCAGACTTGGAATGTGTGCTTTGCTGTCAGTCTGTGGCATGAATGCCACAGGATGTGCCTGCTGGCTAATTTACTACATTAAATAGGACAAAAAAAAGAAGGGCCTAGTAAAATATAAATAAATACATAAATAAAGAGTCAAAAATGTGCACACTCTAAAGCAGCTGCACAATTCTTACATGCATTTAAGAGCAAAGGGCTACTAATTGCATTCCTTAACAATTAAACTGTAATTTCAATCATTTAATAAACTGTAATAAGTAATTACATAATGATTACACTGCTTTAAAACCACCTGAACAATGGATTAGATTGTACCACTGTGTACCAACCTGTACAGTAACGACTGTAAAGCTTTTAAATATTAGCAGAAATTGTGGTGAAAATTTTATATTTTACTGTTTATATCTCTCTACAATAATAATACAGAGAAAACTAATGATTAGATGAGCCTATATGAGCAAGCACTTAGCGACAGTGGGAAAGAAAAACTCCCTTTTAACAGGAAGAACCCTCCAGCAGAACCAGGCTCATTTTAACCTTTAGTTATTTTAGTGAGGGCATTAAAATGTAACCAGCTAGACTGGGACACCCCTGTATACAAGTATTAACACTCCCTCAGGTTAATTCATTCTTAATTAGGAACTAATTTAGAACTGATGCTCTGCACTGTAAGACAAACACGTGATGAAAGTCTACATTTGAAAAACTCCGACGTCCTTAGAGGTGGAAAAACGTCTTTTACTGTTATTGAATAGCACCTTTCGTGGAAATCTGGCCATTGTCACGTTAAAGGTTATGGTCTTGTGCTTATAGCGTTGCTGCTATAACTTAACTTCAGCTGTGCCTCTGTTCACTTTCATTCTCACTGTGGTGGATCACGTAGAAGTGAGTCAGATAGAGATTTCAATGACTTTACTTACATTTTCTTTGCTGTTTTATTTTGGAAAGCACATTTTTCTTTCCACGCTCTCTTTTTGCCGTTATCACCACCAAAGAAAAAAAAGTTCAAAATATTTTGGCTCATGCATGCAGACTGCGCTCTGTGGAGTCATGGGGATAAAAGATGACACGTATCCCTACGAGGCAGATGGTGGACGTATCTCATGACTTACAGTTTACGAATGTTCAAAACAAGGCAGAAAGCAACAGCGCTGTGTTTTTAAACTGAAGATTTTTGTGTAAATATATATCTATTTTCCATCTTGGATCCTTTTTCTAAATATCTTTTCCCCCATATTTGTGTATGTAGCAAATTAGACTTGACAACTCATGAAACTGGTGTTTCAACATGGGGATGAGGAGGGGTTTCCTCGTGTTGGCTAGCAGCGAGCTTGTCTTGTTTGTAGGACAGGAAAACTGCAAGCTGCCCTGCTGCAGCTTAGCTAGCAGCTTCTGTTAGCAGGAATGAAAATGCTTTTTCTTCCTACACTGAAAATCACTTCATGGCCACCTGGTTTTGCTAAATGCACGGCGCTGAAATGGATGCAAGATCAGTCGGCATTACATGCAGGTTTGGTTGGAGCAGAGGAGAGATTTGATGTGTGATTAAAGGGTCTGTGTTTTTCTGTGTTCCTTAATGAGAAAAACATGCGACTGTGGTGACGTTTGCGCTTCTTTTTGAGTTTTTACACACACTAATTTTACATCTGATGAGTAGCTTAAGAGTCATGATGACTGCACTCCATAAAATTCTTATGTGTCTCTGGAGGAGAGTTTTTTTTTTTAACTTAGGGTTTCTGTGCTGTTACATAAGATGCTTTTGAATTGCATTGTGGGAAATATATTTACTTCTTTGTCTTAGCTCTCTTGTCCCTTTTAAATCATGTAAAGTGGCAATAGGCAGAAAGGATGTATGATTCATAATTGAAAGAAAGATAATTTCCCCTCCTTTTCCCGCCCCTTTAAGCCAACTTTGTTGTGATTGGCTGGCTTTCATCAACAGAAGCAGCTGGGTGGGCTTCTGTGTTCCTGAGATGACCATATTAGGAAAAGCTGCTCTTACTGACATCACACAGAATCAAGAGCAGAAAAAAAAACTGTCAGAAACCTGTCTCATGCCTCAGAATGGGCTTTCACCACCCTCATACATTAAAGTCTTTCATCTTATTTTTTCCTTTTTTTTGTCCATTTCATAAAAAATCCTGTATTACTTGAGTAAATTAAGCCCCAATTAACATAAAGTTAGTGTTATATTTAAGGTGATTTTTTTCTTGTTTGTTTATTCAAATATACGTATTCAGGACATACCTGTCGTAAATTATCATTTGGTGTTGAAGCAATCGTTAGAGACCTGAACTTCTTTGCTCATTCCCTTTTATGATTCAACAAAAAGCATAAACACTACAAAGTGTGTCAAAAACACACGCGTGTATTGTGAGTGCATGCATTTTGCGTGTGTGTAGATTTCCTGAAAACGCCCAAAGCCTTGTAATACAACATTACTGGTAATTAATAAGTCAGGGAAAGGCAGAAAACACATCACTCAGGGTTTGGAATAATGCCATTCTTTGCTGTGTATGTGTGCCTACAGTATGTGTGTGTACAAGCTAAGTGGGATATTAATACAGTGACCCCGGGAGGCAAAGTGATTAAATTATAATCAGCGCGGATTAATTAATCTATAATATTTATTCCTATTATGGCGAGGGGAGAGGAGGCACAGAGCTTAGAAAAGGTTATGTGCGCACGCTCCTCGCTCTTTGTCTCAGAGAAAACCGACGCTCGGGGAGGGAGAGGCAACAAGGCCCCCTTGACAACGCAGGCAGAAGGTTATTGCTGATATCAAACGCCCTGCATGCAATTATCTGTCACAACAAATAATTAAGAGGGCTGATAATGAGGAAATTAACATTTCCATTGTGGAGATGCTTTATTGTCTGCTTGGGTCACTGCAGAGGCGGCTTCAAGAAGGGAGTAATAAATTATCTTTCCATGCGAGGCTCCGCGTTGTAGTCTTTAGACAATGATAAGCAGACAAGCACAGGGACGTATTAGTGAAGTGTGAAGGCATTTTTGTGCAGAACATCACTGCACAGTGCGAATGGAGATCTGTGCATTTGGGAAAATAAGGGCAGGCAAAGGAAGTAAACGGAAAAACAACAAATCTGACCAACAGTCCAATCCATTCCATTGCAGATTCACATTTTCGTGACCGTTAAGTTATAAGAAACGGAAATAGAAAAGATAACATGGCATTAACAGTTGGATACAAAAATCAAAAGAATTGGGATTTATAATAAATAATTATAATAAGTCACATAGTAAGAACACAAACCCCCGCCATGTCAGATCACTCTCTGGGCAGTGTGTACTTTTAAGCTAATAGTACTGAATTTTCTATATTAATGATCTTTTCTTTATCTTTCAAATCGTACTTTAAGACTTTTGCAGTGCAGTAAAAACAAGTGCAAAGTGCAGGTTTTTGTTATTTGTCCTGTTGAAACCCATTTAATGCCTGTATCCAATCCCTAGACTATTTTACCTTTTATACATATCTTTTCTGGCTTTGTGCTTTTAACATGTTTTACTTGATATGCATTTTATGCTTTTCCTGTGTATTAGTGACACTGACCTGTTAGCATACTTGGTACTTTGTTATGGTCCTATAATATTTAATAATATTTAATTTTTATAATATTTTTGTCTTATTTTCTGTCTTTTATGTGAAGCACTTTGGTATACCGTTGGTTTTTAAATGTGCTCTATAAATAAAGTTGTATTGTATTGTATTAGATTGCACTTGGCATAATTTTAGTTATAATTATGTTGTATTATTTGTTATTTATGTGGATAGAGTACAATCTGTTTCAATATGTAGTAATAAATATAAATAAGTGACAAGAGGTTTTGAGCACAAAAAAACCTATTCAGGAATGTTATACATTTATTCTAATTATTATTTAACATTTACAACCTGTTATTGCGCTGTACATTACAAAGAAATAACACGATTAATCAACTATATACCATATTATATTATTATTGTTACAACCCAGCTCAAAAACCGCAACATAAATATGGAGACGAACACCAGAATTTCAATGAGAAGACGTTTTACCTTAAATTGCAGAGCAAGTTGGCTAAAATAACTGGTACCACCAAGGCAAAGACTAGTGAGCCTTTCTGAAAGCTTGCCTCAGGTATGCTTTTATCCTGACTAGGTGTGATCAATCAGCAACAGCTGAGACTAGGGGCTAAAGAGGGGCACAACAATTATCATCACTTTAGTCTTCAAATGTGTTGACCTTGAATGAACGGTTAAATGTAACATGATTTTTTCAAAATGCCTGTATAGTACTTTCTATATGTGGACAACACATGCCACACTTGTGATAAGGTTTTATTTGGCCAATTTTCAACCAATAAGTCATTATGTTGACCTCGAGACAGAATGACACATTTGTACACATGCAAATGCTACCAAAAACATAATAATACACAATGTCGGCATTGTTTGGACCTACTATCGCCCTATCACAGATGGGATGGACTCCTGACCCACTGTGAAACCAGCTAATAATAGATGGATACGTAAAAAGCTAAATTCAGGGTCCTGCAAGACTTTAAAAATCAAAAAGTCAAACACAAATGCAAGCTACAGAAAAAGTCCCAGAATACAACTTTATTAATAGAAGTTAAGACTAATTCAAAATCACCTTATAAGAAAATGTCTTTCATTTTGTTGATAACCAAATTAGGATTTCAAAATGTCAAATTATGATGAGCTTGCCATTGCATTGTTTGTCTTATCAAATCGATTTAAGGACTGATTGGCATCAAAGCAATCCCAAAATTGAACAGTACAGACAGCGTCCTAAATATCAAACGCCTGCCCAGATATCTATCAAAAAAATAATAAAACAATTGAAATGTCCTGACTGCAGCGATGGAACAGAGATATGACTCCATCTGTGGATGAACTGTGGTTGTTGGTAGGTGGTGGTGGGGACAGTGGGGATCTCTGGGTGGGATTTGTGTTTTCACAGGAACTTGACCCCAGACACACACACACACACACACACACACACACACACACACACACACACACAGAGAAACAGCCTGGGTTGCCATGTGTTTTGACTGACGTATCTTTGACGCTTTGTGTGCAGCCAAGTTTAGCTCTCCTCTGCATGTGTGTGTGTGTGTGTGAAAGAATATTTCCTGGCTTTTGAACTCCTCCTGACTGACACAAATAGGTTTGAAACAGCCCCCCTATAGGTCAAAGTGTGTATGTGTGTGCGTGTGTGTGTGTGTGTGTGTTGGTATGACAGCACTCACTCTGGCCCCCTCCCTCCCAACCCCTGTGGCTCATACTGAGGATCATTTTAATACCCCAACATGTTTAGGAAGAGCCAGTGGCACTGCATTGTTCGCCTACAATGGAGGGCAGACGGCAGGAGCTGGAGGTCGGAGGGGAGACGGGGAGGGCGCCGGACAAAAGGAAGAGCGAGCGCTCACGGTTCGTCTCCTTTCACCCGCCATGTCTAGACACCGATGTTCCAGAGTCTTGGAAGAAGGGCCGAGGAAAGGAAGAAAGAATGGAAGTGGAGGGAGTAAGGCTATTTTGGTGGTCTGAGGATGGAACAGCAAAGGGCTGATGGGAATCACCAGGGTTTTAGCTGCTATTACATGGTGCAGGAAGTAGGAGCAGAAGACAAAGATTAAACGAAATGGAGAAAGTGTAGTAATGGTGCCTTCAGTGACTGTTGGAAAAATGATGGACAAACATGCATAATATGACTGACACTGTTAAAAATAATTATTAGTTAGAAAATAAATAAATCAGAGACTGAAATCTTCATCCTGCTGTTTTACAACAGCACCACACTTCAAACAAAAAATATTTTAGATTATACAAGGTCTTGAATAATCAGGCCCCATCTTATATTAACGGCCTTACAGTACCATATCACCCCATTAGAGCACTTCGCTCTCACGCTGCAGGCTTACTTGTTGTTCCTAGAGTATTTAAAAGTAGAATGGTAGGCAGAGCCTTCAGCTTTCAGGCCTGCCTTCCTCCCCTCACCTCACCCCAACCCTCCCTCAGGCTGGTTCTACTGGAGATATCTTCCTGTTTTCCTTCCCACTGTTGCTTTGATTGTTGGGGTTTTCTCCTTTTTCTTTGTATTATTGTAGGGTCTTTACCTTACAATATAAAGCATTTGAGGCAACTGTTGTTATGATTTGGTGCTATTTAAATTGAATTGAATTTAAATTTTAGATTTTAAAATGTTTTAATTTTTTTGTTGATGACAGCTGGATATGTAAAAAGTGAAGTTAGAATTTGTTGTAGCACAGCACAAGAACGGCAAACAAAGGATATAGCTAGCTTGGATTCACTAGTGTTGCCTTAACTTAAGTTAAATATAGAGTAAAAAAAAAATTTTTTAATGTTATTTGTTAGAAAATAGCATATTGTACTTATAAATATGAATTACATAAACATGCATTTATTCCCAATATTATCAACTGATTACTGATTTTCAGTTACTTATGTTTACTGATTTAAATCACTAACCAGTCACCTGATAAGTGTCAGCTGATTAGACAGGCCCCATACTGACCACTGAGGTAAACAGTGGGCTGGCAACCGACACTCACCACAGTTTAATGGCAGCCAGAGTTGTTTGTCCTGCAGGGGGCACTGGAGCAAGGATTGTGCACTTGAATTGGAAGGGGTAAGAAAACAGATTTCACTTGACTGCAATATGCAATCTTCTGACATGTAGTGGTGAGATTTTAAGCGCTGTGCCTTTAAGTTACGGCCATGTTTTGCTAAGCTGATGTCTCCTGGCTGTATCACAGTGATACTTTTTCAAATAAACTCTTGTATAAGCAGATGAGATGACATTGACTCAGTTAGATCACTTTATGAATATGCCTTAAAGGTTCTGGATTGAACACCACACAAGTATCCACACTGTGATATCCTTAATAAAGTCAAAAACTTCACTTTTCTGTCTTTCGTCTTCTCTTTGAAATTACGATACTGTACACATAGCTGTGTGTTTAGGGGGTGGTCACAGGTGGTCATCTACACTGCTGGGTCAGTTTTTCTCTGACATATATTAGTTGTTTTTATTATGAATGTTATGAAGTTCATATGAATATTCCCATCAATCACAAACTGTGCATGATCCCAGTCAGCCGCTGTACACCCTCTCTTCTAGTGACATGAGCACAGAGGTAGGCTGATAACAATGGTAAATGTGGTCTGACATTAGAACACTTTTATCTGAAAAAGTCTTAAAACCGAGTAAGTTGAACCATTTTACAGCTTAAAGGGGTTGTTTTCAGTCAACATGTTTGCTAAAAACTGGTCTCAAACCCCAGAAATGTGTTATATTTTTAATGAAAGAAGAGCAGAGACTTCTTCCTGTTAAAAGAGAATTTTTCCTTTCCATTGTCGCCAAGTGCATGCTCAAATGGGATTGTTTGATGGTTGGGGTTTTCCCTCTGATACTGTAGGGTCTTTACCTACACTGTAAAGCGTGTTGAGGCAATTGCTGTTGTGATTTTTTCAATATAGAAAAAAATTGAATTGAATTTGAAGTTACTTCCCCAAACAAATGATACAAAGGCCACCTGGTAACCGACTTGTCAACTCATTACCCTCTGAACCAGGTAAACACAAAAGAGTACAGAAGTGTAAACGCTGCCGTGGTGTGTGTTGACTCAGCAGTGATAATATTAAATGTGAACATCTGATAAATATTTGAATTGCATTGAGCTGTTACATGGAGTAACTGTTACAAATTGTTCCGTAAGATTCTCCAAAGTGCAGTAAATCAGATACACCCAGATTTTTATAATTTCTTTATACATCATTATCCGTGTTTGTGGGGGTGGCGGTTAACATATTTGCTTGACAAGCAAAAAGGATGCTGGTTCAGTTCCAGCCGCAGAAATGAACCCCTGTTGTGGATGTGTCAGGCAGGGCATTTGGTCAAACATGTAAAGCAACCCCAGCATCTATGTGTTTGTTGGTGATGCTGTGTGGTTATGATTTTATACTTGTTCATATAATTCCAGTTGTATTTTATAGCAAAGTACGATCTACTATTAAATTAGCTACAAGCTAGCTAGTTTTCCTGTGCTCACTCTCTGACAAAAGCAATGAAACTTAACAAAAATAAATAAATAAAAGGTTCTGCAATCTGCAGACTTAAAATTACACAGAGCACTCAAAGGCAACGCACGCACCTCCATTTTGATGATTTTCAATTGAATCCACAACATCATTAGCATAAATGTTAGACAGTAAATGTGACGTTTTGATCCATACATCACTCCCTGTCTTCGGTGCTCTGCAATCATGGCCGGCCTCAGTTTTTCAGTGCTTTAATTGCAGCTCTAATTCTGCTTGTGTAACGCATGAAACGAGACTGTGGTCACCGCGAACGTGACATTATGGAAGTCTGCAGTAGATTTGGGTCAAGGAAATGAGACAGAGAGAATAAGACAATAAGGGAGGGAACCATATAAACAGACAAGCTTGCGTCTATGAAGGTTCATGCTACTGTTGATGGGTGCTTGTACAGTGTGTGTGTTTTAGTGGACGCTAGTGGCAGGTGGCTGCAGTTCTAGGAGAGGACCCCCCAGCCTTCACTGAATCCTTATTTTAGCCGGGCACTAACTAGTCCGGTCTAATAAACCTTTCACCCCGAGGGCTGTAAATCTCCAAACAACTGGTGTGGCTTGCCTTGCCACCCACAGTGACACACCAGCAGGCGGGCGTAAAACGGGCATGTCAAATGCCATCAGAGAGGAAACTCTAGAGGCCCCGCCGGCTGTGTCTTTCCCTCCTGTAGGAGCAGAGAGGGAGGAACAAGCCGAGGAGAGAAGACAAGTAGATTTAGCTGTTTAGCGGCGCTCCTGTAGACAGACTGTCAGGTTGGCGGTATAACAATAATTATTACAAACAAGGTGTATTCACACTCAGCATGCGTGGTTTTGAAGCGCTGGAGAGAATGCTGAATAACAAAATATGAAGACAACAAGTGGCTGTTAGCAGGAAATAAAGAAACAAGGCTAAATACTCACAAGAGACTTAAAGGAGGAATCTGGAAACATTTCAGATTTGTCTTATTATCTATATAACACTAAATCTTTGTCTCTTTTCCCACAAACTCCTCACAGATCATCACAAGCTGAGCAACCAAACCGGGGGCACACAGGTACCCCTCAGGACCCTATAGGCTCTTACCCATATCCATAATGGTGTCAATATGCTTAGCAACCATCTAGCAACAGGCCAAAAAACCTGTTTTTTGGGCATTTATGCACCTATAACGCCATATAAAAGCATTCTATCATTTTAGCTTCACAACAATAACATCTAATTTCTGTTCAATTATGCTAGATGTGTTGCAACTCCATCAATTGGCCTGGAAACCACATCGCAATGGGCTAAAAGCACTTGTTTTCACCCTTTATGCATCTAAAAATCCACTTATGGCACTATTATTCATCTTACATTTATGACCATAACGTCTAATTTATATCCACAAAAGCTGAATTATGTATGCATGAACAGTACCTAACATTCCTATTTTCCTTTAGCTAGTTCGTTTTTTTGGGGTTTTTTTTATTAGTAAAGACAAATTAGAAACTGCACCAACTACAAAGCTGGCACTGATTAAGCTATTTCATCATGCCATGCTATACAATATTAGCAGAATTATTAGGTTAGCAGAAGTAGCATGTAAACAAACCAGGGTGACAGCATCTCTTGAATACTGCATATTGATGCAAAGATTTAGTAAACAGGCCATATGCTGATATTATAACTCTGTTGTGAAATTTAATTAACACTGACTTATTCATAGCAGTGTCAGTGTATCAAACCTCCAGCTGTATACAGTTTAGCAGATTTATAATAAGTTCAGTTGTCTTGTAAAACTCTCTTTTTTGTCCTTGGCCTTCAGTCTGTAGGTCTGATACTCAAAAACCTCACTATGTTCTGGACATTAAAAGATCCTTTGTCTCTCTTGTCTGTAGATCAATTGTAAACTAATTATTTATGATGAGACAGAGTGTTTAGTGAAATGTTGTACTTTACAGTTTTGTCGGTCATAGATACAGTGTTTATCCTTATAAGTTAAATGTGAAGAAAGAATTGATTTAATAGTGACGTAAGAACTAAGGAGCATGTGCCAAAGAAACGATGTAAAATTATTTTGAAATGATTATTCTTGTAAACTTTCTATCACTATATAGAATATACTGAACAGGATTATAACAGCTTGGAAGTTTATCTTCTATAATTCCTTTACCACATCGTTAATC
This sequence comes from Perissodus microlepis, assembly GCF_051167445.1. Classification (NCBI taxonomy): domain Eukaryota; kingdom Metazoa; phylum Chordata; class Actinopteri; order Cichliformes; family Cichlidae; genus Perissodus; species Perissodus microlepis. Next base: position 11,349,634 of record NC_140482.1, on the reverse strand, counting down.
CCCCGAGATGTGTTTATAAAGTGTATTTTCTTACCTGCTAAAATGTCTCATCTATACATTTCTGTGAGTGTTTTGTTTGCTGCTGAATTGTTGGGGGGGTTTCGCGTTGTTTGGTCTTGTTGCAATTCAAAATAAAGGATTATTTCTTACATTTAGCTACAGTTCTGGTTTCTGGTTCTGTTGAATTTCCCACCACATCTATTGTTTCTCTTCTGCCTTCATTTCAGCAGCTCCCCTCCTCCTTTCTGTTTTCCTGCTGTCATGCCTGCTGATGCGCTGAAGCTCTTCCCCTTTCTCCTTCACATATACTCTCCATCTCTCTCTTGCTCCTTCTGTGTCAGCTTGGCCCCTCATTTCCATATGAAAGTGTATGCTGGGGACCCATTGGTCCCCAGAGCGCGCCGACAGACCGTGCGCCGCCCCCATTCAGCTCTCATTTCCTCTCCAACTATGAGCCTTTGCTGAATCAATCATGTTTTTGCTCCACGTCGCCCAGTAGTGTCCGGTCTCTACTACACGGAGATCAACCTTTAGGTGTGAGCTGTCGTCACCATAGCCCTCTTCCAAGCACCTAAATAATACACGGGCTAAACCGCCTCACACACTCCCCGTCACCATCTGTCAATAAATGGGACAGCACTTAGAGAACTGATTCACCTAATTAGCAATCAATTAGCTTGTTACCACCAGCAGTAATTACCTTTTATAGAACCAGAGAGGAGTGCAGCTGCTGCCACTAATAAAACCTGGACCCTCCTTCCTGGCCTTCCATGGCTAACAAGACCTGTCTGAGAGAGTTATAGGCCAAGGAGAGCAGCCAGTGTGTGTGTGTGTGAAGGAGAAAGTGTGTGTCTCAGGCAGGGGGCCTGGCAGAGCAAACACACTCCCCAAGGGGCCTCTCTTCTCCCTTTTTAACAGGTTTAAATCCTCTTTTAATGAATATAGGGTCAAGCTAAATGGGAAATCCATCATGGCAATAAAAGCAGGAGGCTTCAGCCAGGGAGGTTTTCCGATGTGAATGAGCTGACTTTTGTTGTGAATCCAACTTTTCTCACTTTTCTTTTAGCCAGCTAGCGGCGTAGCTTGGTGGAGAGCAGTGTCTGTCAGTATTTCAGCAACTGTTGGATGGGTTTATACAGAATTTTATACAAACCTAGTCTTTAGTGATCACCCTGTGTGGGTTTCCGTGAAATATTTTTAGACCTAATCGATATATTGCCATTATTATTTTTTCTGCTGTGTGCTTCATTGCCATGTAAAACACAGTGCCTGCCTAGCAGCTAGCTTGGCACACCGTCAAACAAAGCCTGAGCAGCTGTCCCGCAGTATGCCATGAATTGTAAATAACATAGTGGGTTGTAAATAACACCAGTGATTTGCTGTACTTTGTTTTTGGTGCTAATTATTGAATGTTAGCATGCTATCACTTTGAACTAAGATTCCTGCTAAACGTCAGTATGTTTTTAGCATTTAGTTTTAGCATGTTGGTTTTATGACATTTTGAATGCTCAGGGTTAGCTTTTGGGCCTCCACTGTTCTTTTTTTGTTTTGTTTTATTTTTGAGGGAAAAGTGTCCATTTTGAAAGGTAGACTGCTAAATTATTAATTAAACTACCATTAGCTTTGACCTACAAAACTTAGGTAGTTCATTAGCCAGCCAACATGGCTTTTTGTGAGAACATTGTTGAACATTGCTCTCCACTATGTGGCTGTTTCTTGTTTTGTATATGTTCCTCTTTCTCTATAAATCTCTTCTGTTGGCTATTTATGTCAGGGTTGGCTGTGTGGAGGGCAGGCAGGCAGGAGTGGGGGACCCAAAATGCAGGACTCAACATGGAAGTCAAACTTAAAGCGCAGCTTTATTGCTGGGACAAAAACTCCAAACATAACTCAAAATAACACCCTAAACTGAGAACACAAAGCTACTAACAAACACTTGGAGCCGGGAGACAAAAGAGTGGAAACACGGAGGCAAAACACACAGCTTGTTGAGGGTACAACACAACAGAGAACACAGGAAAACACAGGGCTTATATACACCGGGGAGTAATCAGGGAATAAGAAACAGGAGGGAGACACAGCTGGGAGGGTCTGGGCTAACGAGACATGGGGAGCAAAGCTAGACACACTGACATGAGGCACAACCTTTCACAATAAAACAGGAAACAATTCACAAAGACGTAGACAAAGAAACACAGACTTTACACGGGCAGAACTAAACCAGAATGAGCTAAAACCTACTAAATAATACTCATCATCATCATACAATAGATCAAGAAAATACCCCAAAATACAAAATCAAACCAAAACGTGAGAACTGAAAATACTGGGTCAAACTGACCCAGAACCATGACAATTTATTCCTGGTATCTTTACTATTTATTTGTTTATTTTGACTCCTGCACAGTTGGAGTAGAGCACCCATAATTTCATTGTATATGTACAATGACAAAAAAGGGCTATTCTATTCTATTCTATTCTATTCTATTCTATTCTATTCTATTCACTGGGTGCTGAGAATGCTCTTGTTAACAATCCTGCTATAAACACCAAAATACCTGGTGTAACCTGCTCATAGCAGAGAGACTTGTGGACAGATGTGGTTCTGGTAAAAACTAGCAGTTACCAAGGAAGCTGTTTTTTCTTTTGGAGCATGCCAAACAATGTTCTCAGCAGGCATTATGCAATATATAATATACTGATGTAGATAACTTGTATAAGCAAAGCCTGGACTATAAACTATGTTTCAGAGGCACAAATAACCACATCCTTTTATTAAATGTAACCTTTGCTCGACATTATGTACTATGATCAATGGTAATTATGCAGAATCAACCCATTACATGATGAGATGTGTTATTACTGCCTTGTTATTGTTGATGTGTCATTATGTAACCAGCTTTTCAGCATAGCTGGTTGAAGTGAAGCTCCATTAAATGATTTTACACACTGGTGGTTTAACCTATGCAAAGATAATCGTTTGTAGCACTGTAATCAACAGTCATCAATCGCTGACTTTACAGCTAATTATTTCCTTGAAAAAACATAATGGAAAACTGGCTTGCGTTTTAAGTTCCACCAGTTCCACACACAAAATCTCCTTACCTCTCATCCACCTAAGCATCCAAGATACTTCTTTTTGAAATTCATCTTTTATAATCCACCATGCTTTGCTTTCTCCTGCCTGCGACTATCCGGGCTTTGATTATTTATTAAACGCAAACTTTGAATCCTTTAATCCTAAATGCATCGCTTTATCCCCTGAAGCAGTGAGAAAATAAATCGGTATGTTTTTTTTTCTTTTATCCAACAGTAGGGCAGCTCACAAATACCTATTTGCAGCGGCAGCCTCCTGTTTACTTGTAACAGCATGCGGGGCTAACAATGGCCCCAAGTGGCAACCAAGGTTAATCCTATATGTCGCCATTATGCAGGGTCAAGCTGCCTCGCCATATATTTAGTGTGTCATTAATTTCCAATCTGCTACTGCTGCGGAAAGAACAAGCTGCCGCTGCTCAGCTCCCTCAGTGAGCACACACACACTCTCAGACACACACGCACATACAATGACTCGCTACATTAGCTAAATGGCCAGAGCTCCGTCTCTCTCTTTTCCTCTCTCTAATGAGACGGGTCTCTGGATCGTGTAGTCTATTCATCATCCTGCTTGTTCCAATCTAGCTCTTCTTTTATCAGGGTTTGGTTTGAGGGCCGAAGTCGTCACAGGCAACATAAATCACCTGTCAGTATTGGTCCCTGGGCTCCCATAATGCTCTATTAGCAGTTCCACCAGTATTATTGCCCAAGCCCAGTCAGGTATTATCCTTACAGAGGCTGCGACCATGTTTTAAAATGTGTGGTTATTCATTACTTTGTTGTATTGTTGCTGCTTATAGCCAGAGTGCGATTATAAGCAGTGTCCTGCATCTTAGCGGTAGCCGCAGTGTCGGCGTTCAACTTTGAGGAGGCCCGCTGACATACTCTAACAAAGATATACAAATAAAAGCAGCCACATGACAACAACATGATGAAAAAATGACTACCTGGCTGCTACTAATACAGAAGGACAGAGTCTTATCAGAGCTACTAACAGCAAAAAGTTATTCTTAATAAAAAGATCTTCGTACAAAGACATAGATGGGTTGCATGTGATAACATGAGAATGAGGCCCACTTTTCAACTAATTCAGTTTTATTTACCGAGCGCCAACAACAGTCTCCTCAATACACTTTACATTGTAAGGTAAAAACTGTGTAATAATAAAAATCATCTACTGTAATGAAATGTATTCCTTATTGATGTGTAATCCAGTATTTCAATTTTAATTCTTTTTATTTACAATAAATTTACCAGTGGGCAATCGCCTACTGCTGTCCAAATCACTCAGCTCTTCTCCAAAGAAGATATCATTCCTCAGCTGGATGTAATCCAGTTCCTCCATCTTAGACTTCAGCAAGTGCAGCTGTGCTGTTGATAATGAGCTCGCCGAGGCTGCAGTTGGAGCTGGAGTTGGACTAGGAATTACAGATTTATGTCTGTGTCTATTTATTTCATTCAAGGGCTGTCAGTTTAGTTTTTATTAGTTTTTCAATTCACTTCTAAATATTTTTAACAAATTAAAAAAAAAAAATGAAACTTTTAATAATAAAATATAATTGCTTTTGCAAAGACTAGAATGGTATATTTGTTTTATTTTATTTTTTAAGGTATAAAAGTTATATTTATTTCAATCAATGTAGAGTGCTGTAAAAAAAATATCTTATTTTTTATGTATTTGTCAGATTTACATGTTTCAGATCACACAATACATTTTTTAATGAGACAAAGATAAGCCATAAGACTTCAAAGTGCAGTTTTTAAATGATGATCTCACCTATTAACGGACAAACGCTACAAACCTACCAAATCCAAACCTAGCTAAACCTTTGTGAAAAAGTAATTATTATAAGTTAAATTTCACTAGCCAGTCCCAGGCCTGAGTTGACATCTTAAAAAGGTTACAAAGCCATTTGTAAGGGTTTGGGACTCCAGTGAGCGATGGAGAGCATCATTATCCACAACTGGAGAAAAGTTGGAGCAGTGGTGAACCTCCCAGGACTGGCCAGCCTGCCAAAATTACTCCAAGAGTGCAGCAACGACTCATCCAGAAGATCACAAGACACTGGAACAGTATCTAAAGAACAGCAGGCCTCAGTTGCCTCAGTTGAGGTCAGAGTGTGTGATTCAACTGGGCAAAAATGGCATCCATGAGAGGGTCCCAACATGACAACGCTCATCACACATTTACTAAATAAAATCTCAATGGTTCCAAAGAGTTTTTGGAAAATATTTTGTGGACTGTTGAGACAAAAGTTGAACTTTCTAGAAAGTTTGCGTCCCATTTCATATATTATAAAACTAACAGAGGGTATCATAAAAAGAACATCATACCAACAATGGTCTGGGCTGCTTTGCCGCTTCAGGACCTGGACGACTTGTCCGGCCATCAGTTCAGGACTTGATGCCCAAGAGCGCTTGTGTTATGCAGCAAGACAATGATCTGACTCTTAGCTAGTCCACCTCTGAAAAGCTAAAAAATAAAACAAAATGAAGATATTGCAGTGGCCCAGACTTTAGTCTAATTTCAATAATCCAAATTGATAATTTGATAATTGATAATTGAAATTAATATTTAATATCTTGCATTAAAGAATGTAATATCAAAAAAGAAAACTAAAATTAGAATAATGTAATTTTAGCTTAAACACTGATTAAGCAACGTTAATTTTGCACAACTTAAGGTGGACAAATTAAGAAAAATGTGTCTGCTGAACTCTCCATAAAAGCCTGTACTGTACATGACATTTTCATTACATGGTTGAATATGAAGGGTATCTCAGTGTATTTTAGTCACTTTGTTGATGTGTCCCATGAGAAAAGACCAAATGCACAAAGAAGAATTTAACCTCGTCCAAAACTGAGAAATTAAGATCAAAAAAAGTTCGGGGACGATGCCATCGCTATCTCTTTTCATGACAAAGTCGACCTCTCAGCCCCAACATCTGCAGTCAGTCCCTCAGGTCTGATCCGAAAAGACAGGATATGACCTCATCTGTGATCCCGCGACCCGAGGAAGTGCTTCAAAAGAAAACGAGAGTTCATCTAGGGAAGACTTGCACGAAAGATGAGGTTACTATTTGACCTCTGAAGGAGTTGATGCTCTGATTTGGTTTTACGATGAACATGTGCCAAGTAGATGACTGGATGCTGTCTTTGTTTATTCTGCACAGCTGTAAAGGAACATACTGGTTCGTGTGCTTAAAGCGGCTCTGTGTACACCTACTCTACAGTTCAGGCAGTGGTGGATTACACTGAGGCATGCTGCAACAAAGCCCATTGTGTAATTACTCATCGGACACACGTCTAATGCATGCATGAATGAATTTTATTAACACTGTTTTACTTTCAGCTGATCATAATGTCATAAAGTCTGTCAGCCAATGGGAAGAGAGTATGGTCTCTACACACTATGACACCTACTGTAATATAATCTATATAAAATAAGACTTAGATGTCTCCTTTTGTCCTTAATAGACTGCATGTAAACTGTATTATTTAGATTGGGGTGCCTAACAGCAACAATAATAATAACCAGAGGTTCTGCATACTTTAGTTTTCATGGCACCATGGGCTTCTTTGTTTTTTGCTTTTTTTAAAGTGTAGACAACAGACTTTCATTTTCTTTGTTTTCCGTGACCTAAAAAAATATCAGAATATACCTCAGACCACTCATTTGTCTGTCTGCTTGCACTGAGGTTTTCTTCATGCGCAGTTACTCTCCCATCAGTCTCCTCCACTCAACACTGTTTGTCTGGTCATGCATGGCTGTGTTTCTATTTGTGTGTGTGCCATCGGTGCCGACCAACCGAAACAAAAAAGCGGCCACTGGGGAGAGGATGAAGGTATCCGTGAAGACGTAGACGCTCCAGTGCTGAATGGGAAGGAGAATGGGAACAGGCGAATAGTGAATACAGGGAGACAGGTAAACTAAGAGAGACAGACACTGGAAAAAAAAAGACGAGGGGGAGTGAAGGGGGAAGAGGCTTTACCCGTCAGTGTCTGGTCCACAGCCAAGTGCACAGTTCAGTCCGATGGGAACACCGTCTGTACACCTGTTCTAACCAGCTGGCCAACAGTACCTGTCTCAGTGGAAGCTTCACCCCAAGACACACCCACACACTCACCAAGGTGGGGGAGACTCAGCGGCGTAGATGGAGAGTAGCTGCTTGGCAACTGCAGACTCTAATATGGATATAATGTGGATGAATCTTTGGAAAGTGTAATGAGAGCGCTCTGGAACATGCACAAACCATCTGAAATACGGAAAAAATATGAATTGAAAAGGAAAAAAAACACTTTATGCATGATAAGTGCCTTTTAGTTGTTGTTTTTTTTTAAATTTACATTATTTCCTGTAGTGAAATCACTGGACTTACTTAAAGTTCATTCATTATGAGTTCAATGTTTTATCCTAATGTCTCTTCATTTGATCCATAGTTGAATTTAAAGTCCTTTTCCTCACGTGCAAAGTTCTGAATGATGAGAGCTGATCAGTTGTGCCAGCAGGACTTATTTTCTTTCTTAGCAAAAAAAAGGAAGAGATGAATTCATTCTTTTCCTCCGTAGATATGTTTCAGAGAAATGTACCTGATTTGAAGAACAGTCAGTCACAAAGACAATATCAATTGTGATCCAATCGAACAGCCAAGCTACTGTAGCTTAAATCTGAAAAATGAAATGCTAGTTCTGATAGGAAGGTGTGAAAATACACAGATCATCACAGTTTGTTGCATTTGGGGCTGAATAGCTGCAGACCAGTCAGCGTACCCTTGCTGAGCCCTGTCCATCACTGAAATTCCCAACAATGAGCAATGGCAGAAGGTGACCTGGTCTGATGAATCATGGATGTCCCGGTGTGTGTGTTGCTTAGCTGGGGAACACCGTGCACCAGGATGGAGGCAGTGTGATGCTTTGGGTCATGTTCTGCTGGGAAATCTTGGGTCCTGCCATTTGGATGTTACTTTGACATGTAGAGGAAACTGTCCTCCCTGGTGGGCTTGGCCTTTTCAGCAGGATGATGCGCCCTGGCAAAAAGCAAAAATAGTTCAGGAATGATTTGAGGAGTACAACAATGAGTTTGAGGTGTTGGCTTGGCCTTCAAATTCCTCTGATCTCAATCCAGTTGAGCATCTGTCAGATGAGCTGGACAAACAAGTCGATCCGTGAAGGCCCCACCTCACAACTTGCAGGACATCTTGGTGCCGATTACCAGTTTAGGGTCTAGTGGAGTCCATGCCTCAATGGGTCAGGGCTGTCTTGGCAGCCAAAGGGGGACCAACGCAATATCAGGCAGGTGTCTGCAATATTATACGTCTGATCAGTGAATTACTAACACCACTAACTTTTGCACATTTCTCAGGAGAATCTTAACCACAAAAGATAGTTTGCTCTCTGTCATTTAAAGCTTCAAATATGAAGTATTTCATTTGTTTATTTCTAAGCCACATTTTTGCTTGCTAACAAAATAAAATGGTCATTAAACAGCAGAGATATTCCCCATACACTGACCTACACCCAAAGATGTTAACACCAATCGTTCCAATCACTGGCCCTGCAAAGAAGTATTTGCATCATAAAATTAGTGAAAGTGGTTATGGACAAATCAAGTGTGTGATCATGTATGAGTTGTATAGTTTTAATGTTTTATTTGGGAACAGAATGGTGTGTATGTGTAAGTTTGGTGATGGAGTTTTTATTATGAATGAATGATGAATTTTTATGAATTATTATGTCTATTTTTTTATGTTTAAGGACAACAGATGGAAATTAGCCTTTGGCTATAATCTGGCATGTTTACATTCATGTAATTTTTTTTTTTTTTTACATTTACGTTCATTAACATGCACTGTCCTAAATAAAATAAATATAAATATAAAGTAATGCATCTAAAACACATTAAACAATCCACAGACTGGATGTCCACACACACACAGTTTCAGCTGCCAGTACAACTGGATCCAATCTGTATGAAAGACCTTATAGTATCATGTTATTCCAGTGGAGCTCGCTGCCCCTCCCTGAACTGGATTCTGTTGGATGTCTCATTCTGCTAACCTGACATTTAAATCTCCGTGATGGTAACCCTACCCTACTTTGGACAAGGACAAGTTGACTTTTTTTGGGAAAAAATGTGACTAGTCAGTTAAAATTAGTATTTTTGTTCCCTCATCTCCAAGAGTTGGGAGACCAATTAGTGTTGGAGTCGTCACCAACGACTACTTAGACCACAGAGGGTTGAAGAGCGAAGTGATCGAAGAAATACAATTTTTGTCATTTGGTTTTGTTAAACTTTTGAGTTGCATTAAGTGCACAACTTCACATTCCAGTTCTATGTTTTCTGAATGAGTGTCATATTTTGAGTATTTTATAGAACATAAATAGTCTGATTCTTTCTTCACATTCTTCCTTGTTTTTAGTATTGATGCCCCTTCAGCTTATTAAAAAAACAGGCAGATCTCATTTACTAAACATGAATATATTTTTGTTTTATGAATACGTGGCTACGTGATAAGCGGGACAAAGGAGGCGATTCTCTTCCTCAGCTGGACTGAGTGCGTGGCTAAGAGGGGACTGCTGTCGAGAGCTTCTTTCCTGTTCCCACTGATGCAGTCCGGGTCTTGTCAGCGGGAAGACGCCTGATCGAATGTTGAATTTCTCCCACGTCCAGGATGTTTTTGACTTCTCCGTTTTTTAAGTGATCGAAAAAGCAAACGAGAGAAAAAGGCATGAGGTTTGAATGGACATGCATATGTGTCTTTGAACGATAAGAGGGCGAACAAAAAGGAGAGGGAGAATTTGACTTGGTGAATTAGGAGAAAATAAAGGGAAAAAGCAAACATGGAAGAGAAAATGAAAAAGGAAGCAAAGGGAGGACATATCCACATGAATGAACAACAGATGACTCCCGGCTCCTCTCATCCTCTGGGCTCCACAGATGTGCGTGTGTGCTGGGTGATAAAGGCCGAACCAATTGAAGTGATACAACACTGGCTCTATTAAAAGGCCTAAATGACATTTGCATGGTGTAATTACTGCTGGCTGCCCTTCTCTTTGTGTCAACGGCCACCGGGATCCTGTTGAGAAATTATCCCCGAACAACTCCTGATGAATTAGGCGGGAAAGGTGCACAGAGGTCAGAGCGACAGCATGTTCACAGCTGACTGGTGCTCTGGAAGCACCAAATACACCAAATGGTACATGGTGTTTATGCATAAAGCATTTTGACCAGCTTCTCTGCATTTTGAAGCCAGCACCTGTCTGAATTGCCGGCTCCATATTAAATTCCTCGAAGAGATAATAACGTTCTGGACATGGAAGATCACACTCGGCAAACACGACGCCCAGCCGCCGAGGCCTGCGAAATGTAAATCTCACCAGATTAGATGTCTGTAAGCAGCTTGTGTGTGTGCAGGAGATTGGTAGGTGGATGGAGAGAGAGGGAGAGGTTGTGCGTATGTGTGGTTTTATGTGTGTCTCTGTCTCATATCTCATTCCCTGAAATAGACTTTAAAGAAATCTCACTCCATCCCATCCAGCAGTGTCCCTGATCATTCACCTCACTCTAGTACCAAAACCATCTGAGTCTGACGTTTTTATGGATGCTACCTATTTAGCAAACTTATCAACCTGTGGACAGGAATCCCTGTCAGGTGGTGTGGAATTACAAAACCGCCTCCATCTGTCCCCTGTTGGTCACCTTTGCAATTGACTGAAATTATAATCACATTAGAATCAAGTTAGCACATCTATTTTTCTTGCTATCATATTTTTGAATGGGATAACAGACGCAAACCTATTCATATTTATGTAACTATAAACTCCCGTTCTTCTATATTCGGTGTATTAATTTATGGCAATACCTGTCAAGACTTTTTAAAAGATAGTAAAGCTGTATGATACGATCAAGGAGCCTTCCACACCCCCGTCACGTCGTTGATCCCTGCACAACCACTGATTGGCTCTTGTTTTTAAGGTTTATTTATAGTTATTTAATTCAGACTATTCAAAAAACACATAATCTCAATAGAAGGAGTATGTCTCAGTGGCCTCATTTAGAGCCTCTTTAAGCTTCTATGTTACCTTACTGGTTATCCAGTTTCATAGCTAATTAACACAACTTGATATGCAGTTGGGTTAGGTAGGAGTCTTGGTTAACCATGGCATCTGCAGTTTTACAAGTCTGCTGGAATCTGTTCCAGCCCCATATAGCTACATTCCTGCTGCGATCATAAAAATGCAGTTTAACATCACAGCATAGAATACCAAAAGCTGTTCACACTGTAACTTTATAAATGTGCAGCAACACTTTACGAAAAGGCTGATGCCTGCAGGTGAGAGCAAGCAGAATATCTGACATGTCAGTTTGAAACATTAAAAGCGTTAATGACAAACCTTCTTCTCAGCACTGCAGCCAAATGTAGCTTTTAATGCTTAATGTGAACACATTTCTGTTTCCAAGCTCACACCTGATATCACCCAGCCATCAGGTTTTCTCTGAATGTATTTCAGAGGATTAGGCCGAGCTGCTGGCAGCATTTATCAGTGATGCCTTATATCTTATTTTCTCTACTGCACACTATCTATATCTATATAAATACTGCGTGTCTCAGCATGTATCACAGTAGGATTTTGAGATGTCTGGTTTGTCTGCAGCTTTTCTGTGCTGATTGTATAGCAGGTTGTTTTGTTTGTTTGTTTGTTTAGATGATACCTGTACCAGGTTGGGGGTCAGTCCAACACTCTGTTCTGGACTTTTCCAGGTTTTGGTTTCAGAGTCTTTGCTTTGAGTTTGAGTTAAAGCGAAATTCTGATATTTTATTATTATTTTATTAGTCCATTACTTAGTATTAATTAGCACTGTGTGCTAACCAAGCTTAGTAACTTAACACCCCACCGTCAACAAGACAGCTCCAGAAAACTAGTTTGACTTGAAATGTCTTCAAAATTTTGAGACCAGAACTGAAGTCACAGTGGCTACAGCCATCTTTTATATACAGTCTATGTTTACAACCTATAAAATAACAAACAACCAAAGCTTTAAAATAAATGTTAGTGGCGTAAAAATATTTTAATTCCAAATATGGGATAGTAGAAGTACAAAAATTAAAACATTAAAACTGTACTTCAGTAAAGTGCTGAATTAAATGTACCAAGCTACGCTGCATCACTGGTTGATACTGGGTTGCACTAGTCCAGCCAGCGCTCTCTTTCAGAGAGCATTGTACTTTTGCTCAGTGGTATTAGTAGAGGGAAACTACAGGGGCCAATCATGTGTGCATTTATCAGTTTTATTAGTAGTTCCTCTCCCAGAAACACAGATTTGACACTGCATCTGAGCATCACTGTTCAAAAATAAAATTTGTTCCTGCTTTCTACGCTTGACATTGTCCCATCCTCTTCTGTGATTGACAAGCACCTACCACACAAACCCAGCAGGGTCAAACAAACACAGCAAACCGGGTTTTTCTTCACCTGCTGATTGTGAAAAAAGCTTTTTTGTGTGTGTTTGTGGAAGAATGTGTGTTGACTCTGATTGGAAAAACATCCCCACAAGTGCAAATATGCACATTTTGAGCATGCGTGAACTCCTACTTGCACAAGTGTGTCTGTACACGAGTGTGTGTAGCTACAGTATGTGCATGTGTCAGCATCATCGCTCCATCTCCCTCTGCGTCTCCTGGAAGCTGACAACTGGATAATAGCTTTTTACTTTTCCAGAGCAGGGCTCCGGAGAGAACTAATATGATTATAAATCATTATTCAAATAGAAAGGTGACGAGTGGCGCTCAGGATAGCAAGAGAGCATGATAATAGCATCATTACCTTTTATTTATAATTCAGATCACCCCCCCCCCCCCCCCCCTTTTCTTTTTTTTTTTCCTTGGTCTTTTTTTTTGGAAACGTGGCACCTCAACCTAATGCAGGACTAGAGGGGATTTGTCTGGAAGTGTACATGCATCAAACCATCCTGAAAGACAGCAGATGTGAAGATGAAGTCATTTGCAAAAGGGAATATTTATAACATAGCGGTGTGTTTGAAGGGAGATGGGTTTTATTTGCTACAGGGTAAATCTTTTTTTTTTTTCGTTTTTCTTTTTTTTGTAGTTTGTTTTGTAACAGCCTCTACCAGCCATCTCCAATCTCAACAAAGTCAACATTGCCATGGTGACACAGTCAGTAAGCCTGTTTAGGTCAAACAGCACATCTTTGTTGTGTTTGTCTGCAGTGATCACAGTGGATGATGACATCGTCTTATGGTGCGCTTAACCCTTTGAAGCCTGAGTCATGAAATCATTGCCAGAAAACTTAAAAAGAAAAAGGAATATTTAATGAACCTTATGATAAATGAAAAAAAAAATTTAATATTAATTTGGATTTATGAGTTTTGCACTATATTTGCTACATCTGGTATTTAAAAAAACTTTACAATTTGCAATTAAAGATGTATTTGCAATTTATTTAGGTGGGTTTTTTGTTTTTCTTCCCAGACATAAGTGGGCTAAAAGTAAGTAGTAAAAGTAACAGTACTGTTTGAAGATTTTCCTGCATCTTTATTTCCCTTTTTAGCTGCTTAGTTTTAAAATAGTTTTTATTGTCATTTATTTCATTGTAATTGCTTGTTATTATTTCTTTATTAATTGTTTTTTCTTTGTTTTTCAAGCTGTTAAAATTAGGGATGCTACGATGCATTAGCTAACATTTTATCCACAAAAAAGAAGGGAAAAAAACAAAAGCAAAGAAAAACAAGAAGATAATGTGAAGCCACCCATTGGTTTTAGACTCCTCATTTTAAAACTCCAGTGTTGTTTTTAAATCCAGAAATGGGTAACTTCTGCATTAGCATGCTACATTAGCAGCGTGCTAATGTATCATCTAGCTAGCTTGGCTAGCCTGCAGCTATAAACTGTGTGGGTGTAATGCCCATGTCAACTAAATAGCACTAAGTGACGGGCTAAATAAAAAAGCAATTTCACCACGAAAACTGAAGCTTCAAATTCTTTAAAAGTCTGTAACACGGTAATGCTGGGCAGACACTGTGCGATTTTTTCAGTCGCGCGATTCAGCTCCTGCTCAAACTGTACCGTTGACTCGCAGGGGTTAGAAGTTCATAGGTCACGATGCAGGGTCTCACACTATACAGCCCGATGCTCTGATGCGACCTGAGTGCTCACACTGTGCGTACATAAAATGAAGGTTATAACAGAAATTCTGTCGCTCGCTCTCCCTCTCTGTCTTTCACTCACTCACACAGACACGCACACCACCACCATCAACTTTGCTAAATTGCTAATGAAAAACATTGATCAGGCAGCTGTGATTGAGCAGCAGTGTAGATCCAACTATTTTCACGGTTGTTGTGGTCGTGATAATTTTGTGAGGCCACATCGAAAAGGCTCGGATGAGCTTTCCAAAGTTCTACAAGTTGTGCCTCCATCGTGTGTCCAGATCACACGCTGCACTGCCGTGCTGCGCCGTCTTTTTCGCTGACATTTGTGTTTGCGCGTGCGCAGTGTGACAAACTGCGGTGACAGCCTCACGACGGTCGCGAGGATTTCAAACAGGTTTGAAATCCTCACGACCAAGCGATTGATGATCGGGAGCTGGTCGTGAGGTGTTAATCGCGTCTCGTTACCCCACGTATACTACACGATGCACGATGCACGATGAAGGCCAAAATCGGGCCGATCGCCAAAACGGTCGCACGACTCAAAAATCGGCTCAAAATGGGCCAAAAATCGCACAGTGTAAGCCCAGCATAAGGTAAATGGATTAGTTACTCCTTTCTACACTCTGTTGTTCTACCAGCTGAGCCCCAGCTACTCCTAATGTTGTTCCTGCACACAGTAAGACATTAAGTTATAATGCAGTTAAACAGCAGACTATAACATGGAAGTCTACAAGGATTTGCCTCCTTTTTGAGCTTTGATCTCAGGTGGCACCTAGGTAAAGTGCACTGGAGGTTTCCCCTTGCTACACATGCCTGCAGCAGGTCAGCTTAGGCCTGGTATTGGGAGAAACCCCAAGTGATCCAGCAATTCCTCTGTTTCTGGAGCTACAGCTTCTTGAACAGCTTTTCCTTGGCTGCTGCTGTTGGTACAAGATTGCAAATGGCTCACAGACACAACTGTTTTCAAACTGTTCATGCTGCAAGAATTTAAGCTACAGTGGGCCCTTGGCTCTCTGCTCCCTCAGAGGTCAGGACTGTTAAGGCACGCCACTTTTGATCAAGAACGTAACTTTGATGTTCAGAGTTAATCGAAATTAGCTGAAGTGATTTCGTTGTGAAGTGTTTGCTATTTTACAGTAAGTGCTCATGTGTCAAGCCTTTAATAATTGTCTCAGACTTTAGAAAGGTCCACCTTCAGACTACTTTTCCAAAGAGGAGTAGTAAGATTGACTTTGACATGTAAAACTGGCAAAACCAGTTGCTTCAGTTGCAGCCTTTTCTTTTTGTTGTCCTCCCATTGTTGTAAGAATTAATTTGAAAAGGCAACATGTAGAAGAGGGCCGTAGTAACATAATGAGAACATCCTGGCAGTCGTTTGCGTGCAAGGTAGGATGTTCTCTAAAAGCAAAACCTCAGATTCATCTGCGATTGCTTAACTTGGCTCGGATTGCTGAATCACTTTGCATATTGAAATCAGGCTCTGATTTCACTTTGAGTCCTCGTCAACGTCTGAGATGGTTTCGCTCCGACTGTGCAGGGATTTATCTGATGCGCCTATTCAGACAAAGACTCGGTATCATTTCAGCAGGGAAGCCCTTCTGCGACTTAACTAACCGCTTTGTTATTCTGCCGCTGCTTGAGGTATGAGCAGCCTGATGAGCAGGCAGCGCATCGAACGTCACTGAATTTCAGATGATTTAGCAGCCGATTAGTCACGAAGCCCAAGCTCTGTGTGGAATGCGACAGGGAGGGAGAATAGAGCAAATCTGTCTTTGTCAGAGCACGGAGATGCTGCTTGCTATACACACTTAGCGATTCCCTCGCTGACAATTCAAAATGATAGAAATCAGAGAAAATGTGAAGTGACTGAAACAATGTCATATAGTCGAAGATAAGATTGCCATTAAATATCCCGAGAGCAAAAAGATTTAGTCTAAAGAACTGATCGAGGATCAGCTCTTCCTTTGAGGTTATGTCAGCTATTTTCCAGCCAGAGATAAAAATCGATGCCTTGATGTTTTCTCCAGCAAAATGTTTGTTTAATCCAACCATGTAATGAGGCTTTTTTGCCCGCGCTGTGCACATACATCTGTGTGTAACGTGCTTGCATATACAACAGAGGTGCTTCTGAGTATAGCCTCGTGTGTACAGTTGTATGTGTGCAGGGTCTTTTATGGCATCCTGTTGAGTAGGAATCTCGCCATTTGTCTTCCAGCTGATTTCTGTAAATGCAGCAAAGGGGGCCCAGCTCCAGTAACTTTATTTTTGGCCTTTGAGCTCTAAGGCTTAACAGATGTCACTTCTCAACTCCTCTGCAGCTTAATGTAGAAAATACTTGTTTTAGTAATGGGTGTGAGAGGAAGGCCTCACCAAGATTGCGTCTCATACTCCACCAGAGACTAAGGAATGAGGTTATTTTATAAAGGATGTAGGTAGATTTCTTTGTGCTAAAGTTCTCCACTGCACTTTCATCATTCTTCCTGTAAGAGTCAGGGTACACCGTGGACAACATGTCTGTTTGTCACCGTTTGTTGCTTTGGGTTGTGACGAGAAGTTGGTGTTAATCCAGCGGAAACCTAAACAGGCACGGGGAGAACAAAGTGACCGGGATACCAGCTACGGCTCCCCCTCGCCACCGTTTAATGGAACATAATCCAGAATAGATACTTCAGCTATTTTATCAGTGTAGAATATATATCATCACAACCCAGCAATAGAAGCTCAAGTGACATATACCCAAGTAAATATGGTCCAAATCAAGAGGTACCACTTCAGTGAGGGTGGGATTGTTATAGCAAGGCCGAAAGTCCCATGATGTCATTTATATGCCAAACAAACACAACACAACCCATGAAGATGTAGAGGTGATGGTAAACCTGCTGCCTTTTGTCAAACTCAGGGTAGACGTTGGATTTCATAGGGTTTCATAGTTGTTGGGTTTGATTCTTGTGAAGGAGCTGCTCTCATGACTCATCCAGTGATTTTACTCCCAGGCCAATCAGTGGCATGCAATCGGTTGGCGTCACATTTTTGGTTTGAACAGTTTGCTTGGAAGTAGTTACTAAAAAGTTCCTGGTACGAGGTACTACCACCTACTGGAAAACTTATAGGAACTACTTCATAGTAGCTAAACAGTTGAATTTTTGTTTGTTTGTTTTTTAAATCATTTTAAAGATGTTATTTGTCATGAATTTCCTGCTGTCTCCCAGTGTGAGAAAAGATTATCTGCAGCAGGTTGACCAGGTTGAATGGCATTACTTTTTTCTTACTTGCTAAAGATAAGGCTTTGGCCTGAAAATACAGCAAAATTTGCTCCAATTTCTTTTTTATCACATTGTTTAATATTGAAATTAAAGCTATTTTTAGCTGCTCCCAGATGCCTTTCCTGACACAACCCCAAAGAGCTATGTATCTCCTCCTGGGATCAAACTGGGAAACCACTATACTATGAAGTCACTATGCAGTGTTGAAATTAAATGTCAAAAACATGCAAAGAAAAATAATATAAAGTATATAAAAACCAGTGTGGGGCCTTTCTGTGTGTGTGTGGGAGCTCCTTCCAGGTAGCCTGACCTCCTCACAGAGGCCATAGACATACATGGGGTTCTTCATTATCATCCTAAATTGATCTTAGGCATGAATGTGAGTGTGAATGGTTGTCTGTCTCTCTGTGTTCGCCCTGCAATAAATTGCCAGCCTGCCCAGGATGTACCCTACCTCTTGCCCCATGACAGCTGGGATATGCTCCAACATTCCCATAACCCTGAACTGGTGGATAAGCAGAAGAAGCCTGATATATAAAATGTGGTTTGACATTAGCTCTGCCCATGTCTGGTTTACCTGCAACTGGAACAGATAAAGATCAAACTCTACGAGGTGATACATGGAAACAAAAATGCTGTTTGCTGCTTATCGCTTCTTCCAGTTCCAGTTAATGTCAACATCCTCTGCTAAACGTCTGCTTACCTTTTCATCACACTTATTTCTGATGTCCCCTCGAGCAACGCCCTGAACCCTTTAATTACCTCAGTGGAGAACAAAAGACAAAGCTGGGCTTTTTTTTCATTGAGTAAATGTGAGAGTGGGTGAGAAAACAGTGACTCACCAACAACAGAACATGCAGATTCAGCAAACATTTCTTTGTGCTGAGGTATTTTTCTTTTCTTTTACTCTGTTTTTTCAGAGAGCAGAGATAGCCAAAGAATGCAAACTGGATCCTGGCCAGAGCAATAAAATATTTTTTTAAATCCTGTCACAGCTGCAGGGTTATGCTGATGGATGATAAAGCGGGGTGTGGTGGGAGACTTGACCTTGTAGCCCAGAGGAAGGGGGGGACCCATCATTAGCGTGGCACCAGGAAGGTTTTACACTTGACCCGACAGCCCTCACTGTCCAGATAAGAGTGAAGGATCAGCTTCGGATCCTCCCCCCTTCCTTTCCTCTGTCGCTTCCACACACTTATTCGCCCCAGTCTAAAAGCCAGCACAGTTACTGGCAGACAAAGAAACAGGAAAGGGAAAAACACTTTGCTCTGGTCTTCACTTCGGCTGCTGTGTTTTCTGCCTCAGCAACACTTCTTCATCTCGCTCCTCCTCCTCTCCCTCCCTCTCCATCCCCGGCGACGGCACAGGGACTTGTTAGAAGACTGATGTCTGCCCCAGTTTAACTAATTAATCTTTCTCAACTCCCAAGCTTTTCCTGAAGCCCAGCAGAAGCCATCAGACCACTGAGCGATCACACCTGGGTTTTTGTGCTGGCGATACATCACATCATTTACAACAGGAGACAAAGGAACAATACTCAGAGTAATGCCTGCGTTGAATTTTTCTTCATATACTGCAAGCAGAAATGTGGTTTTAACACTAGAGAGCTGCAGCTATACCAAAGAACAGACAATGCTGTGTAATCCTTGCTAAGTATGATAAACCCTGCTGGTTAGATGTGTATACCTACTCATCCCTCCTCACTAGACATCTGCACTGTAAGATAAAGTGCTGTAGATTGACAATGCATTTGTCAAAAATTCTTGTGGTCACATCTGAGCTCAGTCCCCCTGTGCAGAAGCCTCTACTGTGATATTCATGTGCTTCCACATTAGTTTTGTAAGTACTACAAAAACGCAGATGGTGTACTGATAATGATCAAAAAAGCTGAGTACGTTTCTCAGCCTCAGTAGTTAACATTTTAGCTATGGAGCAGATGGGCAGTGACCATTGAGTTACTTTTAGCCAGACGAAGAAGCTGATAGCAACGCAAATGCTAGCTAACTAGCTAACAATGTACGTTTCTTTGTAGTGTCGCGCTGTGTTTAAAATAATTTTCTCACTATGTGCAATCCAACATTTGTCAGTATTTTCCAAAAACACAACAAAAGAAAAAAAAAAACTGAAAAAAATCACCGGCTAACACATTACTGTCATGCTCAGATGTTTTTGACCAGTAAGCGTGCTAATTGCTCTGTTTGATTTGACACTAGAGCAGGGAGATATGTCCAAAAATATTTATCGCGATACATATTTGAAAATTTGCGATAACGATATAACTGACGATATAATTGATGCGAGACAAAATACAACTCAACAACTTTACTAGCGCAAAAAAAGGCCCATCCATTTTTTTTCACTTAAACAAGAAGCTGTTTTTTTATGTGCATTAAAGCTATATAAAAATTTAACAGTGCAAATGCAAATTCCTTGCTGAAAGTTTAAAAGGCATTTCCAGTAGAAATGGGCTGATATATCCTGAGCATAGCCATGTATAATATCCACTGAAGTTAAAAAGAGGTGCTTTGCACCATTAGACTGCAGCGTGCCAAATAAAAAAGTCAAATACATATTTTTCAGACCACAAGGTGCACGGGATTATAAGGCACATTAAGCGAAACAAAGCAGTCAAATAAATCAAACTTTATTCAACTCATTCTTCTTGCTTCCTCCACTTCTGTAACATTGATTCGTTAATGCTGTATTCTATCACAGCTGCTCTATTCCAGTGTTGTTGCAGTATATTAATGACTAACCTTCTATTGTGGATGGATTATCTCAGTTGTTCTCCTGACTGAAGTTTGGTCCGTTTACAGCATCCTGGCATGCGATTGCATTTGTCTCTAACCATCAGGAACCTTCACATTAACTTTTATCGAGTGGAAAAGTGTTAGCGTTCATCCTCCAGCTTCACTGTTTATGTTATGCTAACATAGCTGTGTCGCTAGCGATCACGTAGCATATCATTATATACCACCTAGCCCAACTTCAGTAACCTTACAAACGTCACTGCTGCTTAGTTTCAATTTCAATTCAATTCAATTCAATTTTATTTATATAGCGCCAAATCACAACAAAAGTCGCCTCAAGGCGCTTCATAGATACAGAGAAAAACCCAACAATCATATGACCCCCTATGAGCAAGCACTTTGGCGACAGTGGGAAGGAAAAACTCCCTTTTAACAGGAAGAAACCTCCAGCAGAACCAGGCTCAGGGAGGGGCGGCCATCTGCTGCGACCGGTTGGGGTGAGAGAAGGAAGACAGGATAAAAGACATGCTGTGGAAGAGAGACAGAGGTTAATAACAGATATGATTCAATGCAGAGAGGTCTATTAATACATAGTGACTGAGAAAGGTGACTGGAAAGGAAAAACTCAATGCATCTTCGGAATCCCCCGGCAGCCTACGTCTATTTCAGCATAACTAAGGGAGGATTAAGGGTCACCTGGTCCAGCCCTAACTATATGCTTTAGCAAAAAGGAAAGTTTTAAGCCTAATCTTAAAAGTAGAGTTTCCTGTCTTCATTTATGTTGGAAGTGATAGCAGAGCAGTACGTTTGAATTTTTTCAGAAATCACTCAGTCAGAACATGCTTAGGTAACTAGCGAAACTAGCGAGCTAACTTCTGCTAACTTCCTGCTAACTTCTAACTCTGTTAAATGTAATAAATTCTGTTTTCATGGATGCCTGGATGTTGAACTTCATAGTTACACCTGGTAAAGCAACAATGCTGATCGTTTTATTAAAGATGAAAGAATTTATGATAAATGGCCTTTATTTGTATAGCCACAGCCACCCTGGGGCGCACTGACAGAGGCGAGGGTACCGGACACTGGCGCCACCGGGCCCTCTGACCACCACCAGTAGGCAACGGGTAAAGTGTCTCGCCCAAGGACACAACAATCAAAACTGTCCAAGCCGGGGCTCGAACCGGCAACCTGCCGATTACAAAGCGAACTCCCAACTCTTGAGCCACAGTTTTTAACTCTCAATGATGCTGCAGTGTTCGTTTGACTTTGGGACCTGAAGAAGACGGAGTTTAGGACCCAGATTACTCCGAGATTTACAAGCACCTTAGTCCAACGGCCCACTTGCATGTTCTACAAAAAAATGTGCTTTGTTGTGTATCTCAGCGGTCCCCAACCTTTGCCACGGACCGGTTTATGCCCGACAATATTTTCACAGACCGGCCTTTAAGGTGTTGCGGATAAATACAACAAAATAAAACTAGTACCGGTACCGAAAAAAAGAAAATTTATTCATAACACACGTGAAAAGACCCAGGAAAACCGAGTAAACGATAAAAACGATAACAAAATAACGCTGAAAACCGATAAAAACCCTGAAAACGATACATTTCACACCTGAGCCTCAACTCTCGCGGCCCGGTACCAAACGACTCACGGACCGGTACCGGTCCGAGGCCCGGGGGTTGGGGACCGCTGGTGTATCTGACGGACAAACACCAAACAAGTTCCACATCACTGAAGTTGCACCATTTTTACAAACCAATTCTGGTTCATCCGTTTCACTCAACAATCGGCCATGGGGGTATGAAATTAAATATATAATAATCATTTCCAACCAAGGAAGCTGTTACCTATATGAAGCACTTTATACAGTTTTGAGGAAAAATTTTTTCTCAGGACTCTAAGCACTCGTGTGAAAAGAACCACCAGCTTCAAGAACCACTTTTAGCAGCAGAAAGGTCAGGAGTGTATCAACAGAGTGCCAAGGAAGAAATACATTAGCAGTGTTACAGAAGCAATTGTTGTTGACCATCAGTCTGGAAAGGGTTAGAAGGCCATTTCTAAACAATTTCAAGTAAGAAACATCATTCATAAGTGGAAAACATTCATTTCAGTTGCCAATCCTCTTGGGACTGTCTTGACTGCTCCTGATCAGAAAACTAGCAAAACTTCTGGTTTCATAGAGCTGCGCGTGAACTACATTTGGTTAGCAGAACATATGTACAGTAAACGCGTAAACTGTTTAATGTTGACAGTTTCTTAACCCATGTAGTCGAAGAGGAATGACCACCAACCAATTTTCAGTAAGCAGCGGGAGGATATTAGTAGTTAGGTGTTAGCATTAGCTAGCTAACAGTGTCATATTTTAACTTGTTGCAAAGATGTCCTTTGATCTGACAACTAGCAAAAAGTAAAGGTTAGAGAAACACATTAAAAATATGAACTTAAAGCCTTAAAATCGATATAAAATGTATGCCCAGTCTGATGATATTAATCATGCTTTAAAGCATTAGTCATGTCACAGCTAATTAAAAATCGATAGGCTTTTCAAACAAGCCTTGGCTTATCAGACTGGATCTTGGCTGCTCTGAGATCTGTCTCTCTATATAAGAAACCTACAGGAAACACTTGTGTCTCCCTGGGAACTGAACAAGAAACAACAAAAGCCTTTTGTAGTCTATTTTAACACATGACACGTACACATTATTTATTCTGATTATACTAAATCGGATCCCATCCAAGGAAATCTCCTCTGAGGGGACTGCCTTCTTGTCTTTGAACTTAATGTTGTAGGGTGCACGAACGTCTGTTGGATCTCTTTGAGTTTTTCTGGCACTAGAAAAGAGATTATACAATGAACAAACTGCAACATCTCATCCCCCGGGAAATAACAAGGGGATTTATGGGAAACGTGGTC
Source organism: Perissodus microlepis (assembly GCF_051167445.1). Taxonomy (NCBI): domain Eukaryota; kingdom Metazoa; phylum Chordata; class Actinopteri; order Cichliformes; family Cichlidae; genus Perissodus; species Perissodus microlepis. The sequence goes on along the minus strand of NC_140482.1, from coordinate 11,326,438 downwards.
CTAATACTGACAAATAGCAAGCACTAGCATAGATCATTTTAGCCATGATCTCATTTGTTTGTCACCATACCCAGATGTTACAGGTAATTTGACAGTGATTTATCAGTGTTATTAATTACCAGACATAACAGATTTAAAATCTGACCTCTTGAGCATGCAGTGTTTTCACGAGACGGTAACAAATTATGTCTTGTTCATCGTAAATCCAGAATAGATAATGGCTGTTCTCTGTCTGGGCCAGGTAGGATTGTCTGTCTGCGGTAAGACACAGTATTAGCTCTTATGTCAAAGCTTCATTACGTCCCGGTCCAAGCTGATTGTTACCAGCTGTACTCCAGGATTCAGTCTCTATGTGTACATGAGTCTGTGGACAATGAGTTATATCTTGAACTAATCTAATGAAGGTCCCAAGAAGGGAAAAAATGGCAAGATACTCTTGATATGTCTTGGAAATATTATACAAGATTATATATCCAGTGTATTTCTATTTGCTTCAGGATGATACAGTTTACTATGAATGGGAGCATTAGTGCAGTGGAAACCTTGACCTCTCCAGGACATTTTCAGGTTCAACCCACTGACTTTCAGGTCAGTGTATTATAACTGTACCACACAGAGGGCATAGCAGTAGTGATCATTAGAAGAACTCATCCAGAATAAAAAGATGCCAACAAACCAATTGATATTCTTGACTCTAGTTATAGTTCTGTCCTCTGAAATCTAACTAAAACTAAATTTGTTTTCTTTATTTAATCTTATTGATCTTTGGAGAACATTTTATACGTTTTCCGTTTTATGTAAAATGCATTTAAAACCATGTTGTTTCCTAGAAGAGGCTGAAAAAAGCCTCAGGTCTGGGAACTGAATCACGAGAGTGGTTTGTTGGTTTGACCGATGACCACAAGTTCAATCCACCAGCAGCTCTGAGTTGCATTAAGGTCTCTGGCACACTGTATAACCCTTTGTTTGCTGTTGGGATGATGCAAACATATTAGAATGCCATCTGATCTAAGTTTTTTAAAGGCATTTGGTAATACAGATTTATAGCGACAGTGTCAGCAACACTCCCTTTAGAAGTCCTAAATTTTGCAGCGAGAACAGCCAACAGATTTTTGCCAAAGAACTTTATTTAGTCTGTCAGTTATGCAGCAGAAAGTGAAAACTGACAGAACAGGACAGAGTGTTGTAGCTAATCCAATATTGGCTTGGATGTTGCCCAGATTAACAATGTCCACGTGAGAAGATGGGCGACCAGGACATACTGATGAGGGCTGCTGGAACCAGACACACACGGGCGAGGAAAGCGAATACTCAGTTGATGGAATGGGCCAAGAAGAGGAATAATTATGCGTGGCCAACAGAGACCGATGTCCAGGAATCAGCTAGCACCTCAATGCTCTAACATCAATAGATGAAAGCTACTATGAAGACTAGTGTTCCTATTGTATTGGAAGATTCCAAAACAACAGGAACACTGACTGAAACAGTTAGCCACCCTCTACTTAAGCAGAACCTTGTAGAATTCACTGTCCAGTTCACTGTCCTTTATACCAGCAATACAAAAACCTGTAAGCTTGCAAATGCCACTGCATTGGTAGTCTTGGAGTTACTTAGTTCTAAGATCAAGAATACAACCTGAAGAGATAGCACCATGTAAAGGAGAAGGTTGGAAACATAGGAAGGAACACCTGAATCTCTAAGAGCTCTAAGAGACAGATCCTGGATGGTAAAGAAGTACAAAGGATGTCTATAAATGAGGCTCTGGAACCTGCAAAACAAAGACTCATAAGTAAAAGTGCTGCTAGGGTAAAGGGTGACTACACCTAGAGGACCCAATGCCATCCAAGGTGAGCACCCAGCAAGGAAGCAATGGCACAAGGACAGGCCCACCCTTAGAGAAAGAAGGATCACAAGACACCAATAACCAAACAGCAGTTGCATTGCATGAGAAATGCCCTCAGCCAATTCACATTTTTGACTTATGGGTCAGTCCCTAGAACCTAATGATCCCATTTTGTATGAATGTATTGTCAGGATAGAAGAAGTGTTGAATGCTACATTAATGATGAAAAATTAATCCCAGAATGGAGCCTTGGGGAACTCCACAGAGCAACAGTGGGAACAAAGCATTTTTGCTTTGATAAGTTAAATCACTTCAGGGCTGTCGCAGATAGCAAAGCACGTGCTGGAGTGTATTAATCAAAACACTGAGGTCAACTGGATTATGAGCTGCAGATAGTAGCTTTTTTTAAAAAAGGCATTTGGATTACTTGGATTTTTGGAACTTAAAAATATTATTTCAGAATGGTTCCATTAAGTTTAAACACTGCTCTGGCAGCAAGCACAAAATGTGTGTGCACTCAGACGTTTCCCTCAGCAAGCTGACGGCCCGTTATAGAACTCAGTTCCATGTTGATTTAATAAAATCACACCTAGTTCTCAGTGGGACTTGCACTCTCTCACAGTGGATTGATCCTCACCCCAGCTTGACTTCTAAAGCCAATAAACAGCTATCACATGCTGATCAAGGAGAAGTGAAACTGTTACTTTTGGCTCCCTGTTCTTTGCTTTGATGTGAAGTGACTGGAGGACCTTGGCCGATAGACTAAATATATACAGACATCTGCAGCTCACTTCATTCCTGTTCTATGTTCTTTGCAAACATGTTATTTTTTTGCCTTTTACCCAGTAACTCTGAGAGAGCCACGGTAGGCTAATGAAAATCGGCTGCTGACTTAGAGATTGATTGCACGAACAGCCAATTGGCACCCTGCTACTCCCAGAATTGATTTTATGTAAACCAACAGTGCCACTGCTGCTTCTTCATTTCATTAAATGTGCTAGGCTTTAATCCTTTTTTATCCACAACTTCTATTAGATGAAAGAAAGCCAGGCAGGATACCTATAGATCCCAAAACCATATATGTAACAGTTCAGATAATTTTTTAGCAAAAGCACAGAGAATAGGAAGAAGAGCGTATTTAGCAAGAGAGAGAGCAGAAAAACAAAGCATGTGCCAGATGAATTAGTGAAGAGTATATCATGGAAAATGACTTCTTTACAAAGCCAGGGTCATGTACCTGTGTAGGATTTAAAAAGCTTCTATGAGTTATCATGCTATCATTCCAGGCTGTCATTGCCTTATTATTTGGAGGATCAGAGACACTTGTATTATATTTCACTTCTAGCTTCTTTGGAGAACCTTCCACTGCAACCCTGCTGGGCCCACTCCTAACTGGAGGAGTTTTAGGACTTCATAAGTTTTCCCAGAGAAAAGCCACAAGACTGATTTAGCTGTAATCTTACCCTATGTCTTTATAGAAACCAGATCTGCTGCATCATGAGCTGCACAGTCAGATATAACGTAAAACCATTGAAATGACAGCCATCACTGAAGTTACAGGGTATTACTGAGCTGAGCTGTTGTAGGCTATTGTATTGAAGGTATTGTAGACTGGTAAAAGTTCATCTATCTATCTATCTATCTATCTATCTATCTATCTATCTATCTATCTATCTATCTATCTATCTATCTATCTATCTATCTATCTGACCTCTGCCTCTGTAAAACAAATAAAATAAAATTGAGCAGAGTGTATTTTGCACCAAATAAAATGCAATTCTAAAAACTTCAGGCATTGTCACTGGTTGCATGACCTAATAACACAACAAGAATGGCAGTGAGAAACATTCAGACCAGGAGTGAGAGGGAAAAAAGCAGATGAGAGAGTTGAGGCGGGGGATTAGTGGTCAGGGGTATCACGGTCAAAGTCATATCAATTTATGCTGCTAAATTCCTCAAGGGCTCTGCCCTGAAAGCTAGAGGGGGAGCCCGGCGGCATGCTTGTTTACCGCTGATGAGGGATAATTCCATATTCTCTCTCTGTGGCAGGAGTCACCTGATAGGCACTCATACCACTGTATGAAAAATTGGGGCCACGATCACAGTGGGACTATAATGACATATCAGTCTGCTGCAGTAGCGAGGCTACTTGTATACCTTGCGGCTGGATGGGTCAATTTAGATCACGTTCAGAGGATAAATTAATCAGGGAGCTTGGGGAGAGCATTTCAATTAAGGGAACCTGGGTTGAATTGCGCTCGTCCTCACAGTTAACTGGATTTTGATGAACTTATATTAATTCATACTGTGTCAAACACATTTTAACATCGTTAATATGAATTTCGACTTGTGCCAAAATGACCCAGTAAGACTAAAAGAAACATTTTCCTCATTTCTTTAAGCGGTGAACCAAACGTTGCATGCATCTGAGCACAATAAATGGTGCGTCTTATGCTAACCCACAACAGAAATCCCAACTCCTGCTCCCTTGTTCTGTGGCAATGCATGAGAAGCAGTGCGTTTTGGCTTATCCCAAATGCAGATGTCAGAACAGGCTTCCTGGTTATCTGATCTGACACATAACATGGCAGATCTATCTGGGCACGAAGCAGGAAATGAAAATGACTTTACTCTCTTCTTTTTCATTTAAACTGTATGCTCTGTGATGCATGTTTCATGTTTATGAAAGGGAAAAAACACACACACACCACCATACATAAGACTGTGTCTGTATGTGGCATCGGTCAGGCAGCGGTCAGAATAGGTTTTCATTAAAGGACTTGCTGTTCATGGGTGAAATGTTGACAGACATGTGAATGTTTGTCAGCAGACTGAGGTTAAGCTAGACGTGGAAGTGAAATGGTTTTGAGCGTTTGATGATCGGTTGTTTGTGATGTGATTTTGGCAGCCAACCCGTTAAGAGTAGAAAAGTAGAAAGTATTAGTAGAGAAACGACCTGAACTGACCACAATATAGCTGCTCAGCCAAAAGAAAAAATGTCATTAAGTCACAATGCCCGACCAGTTCCACAAATAAATGGATTTAGACAGACCGTCTTCTAGGGACTCAAAGTAAGTAGCAAGCAAGACGGATTACTTTACCACCAAAGTCATATGAAATCATAAACTGTATATGAAAGATGGACCTAGCCACCGATTGGCTAAAGTTCTCTCTTGTAGCCCTAAATTGTTTGTTTTGGTGATTTGAAACATGATGTTACAAGTAACGGGTCACCATATGCTTGTATTCTAACAACTTGGCAAAGACAAGGTAGCCATGCTCTTAGGCCCACTGGTTTATAACCCCTTTGTTTCTATGTGAGGATTATCATTTACAAATACAACATCATGTCGTATCCAGTAAGACTTTGAAACTGGCAACTGAGACCATAAACTCCTAGGACCTGGCGTCCACATATGTGGACATCACATTTTGGGTTATTTAGACCAAAATACTCAATTTTGCTCTACAAGGGCCTGATATCCACTTACGAGGGAATTATACTGCTACTGTTCTATCAAAATTTTAAACGAATATCCTCACATGTGGCTCTTATTTTTCTTAAAAACAAAAAAAAAAATCTGGTAATTCTTTGTTTTTACGTTCATTGGCCCAAATATCAAAGAGAAATTAAAAATGCATGTCATGGAAGAGCTCGGGTCTTAGGAGGTTAAACCATGCAATCGTATTTCTACAGACTTCTATACAGCAGCATTTATTTTTGCAATCACAGGAGTTGATTCATATTTGCCATTAAAAATGCAGGTTTAAGGTACTTTTTAAACCTGGAAGTTTTATTCATTTTGATACAAAGTCTAACATATTCTGTTACTACATACCCGAGTTTTAATCTTACATATCTGAAGAGTTTGAGTCAGGTAAACTCTTCACACGAAATTTCATGGAGTCATTAATGTCCACTGTAAAACAATTCATTTATTATTTATTTATTAATTTATTCATGTGAATCCTATGGAACTGTAGATTAGTTTTTTTTTAAAATTTTCTTACCCCTTCAAATTCAAGTGCATAACTGTAGTGAGTGTAGGCAGCCAGTCCTCAACTGTTAATTTGCTGGCTATCCACATCTATTTACTTTGGGGTAGGCTGTAAAACGTTGTGAAAAGAGTCTGATATGAGTTGATGAGCCAGTGAAGCTCACTTCTGTCCGATAATAATGACACTGCTGCAAGTTTTGAGGATGTCGTGAACTTTTTCTGTCTGTAAGCTGGTTTTGACACTGTTAGCCACTGTTAGCTGTCATTAGCAAAACCTTTATTTTATGTAGATATAACCTGCTGCTCACTGAATATTTTTCTTTGTCTGACCATTTTGTTAAGCCCTTGAGGTGCTCATGTGGATCAGCATGCTGAAATACTCAGACCATGCCAGATTAACAGTCACTTGTGTGGGGGTGTTTCTGATGTGTTACTGTGGTGGTTTTCTGGTGTCCACAGTCTCATCCGAGGACGAAAACCTTTGTCCCGCCACATCAGCAGATAACTGGTGAGTAAAATGATTACCAAACCATATGTTTCATAACGAGTCAGAGCGTGGCGACAGATATCTGATAACGATGCAAGAAAAGTGTCTAACTGAAGATCTGAGGGACCCCGAGACAGGGCAAGGCCGTCCCACGTGCGTGTGTGTGACGTGGCTCTGTTGGAGAACGCTCGCTAAAGGAGATGTCGCTCAGCACTGAGAAGCAGTGTTGATGATAAGTCAGAGAAGGCAAACAGCGAGAGGCGAGACAGAAGCAAGAGGTAAATAGAGATAGCGCTGATGAAGAGTGGGGACGTGAGAGCTGGTTAGCGGTTATAGACATGAACTCTGGCTGAACCCCCCAACTGGTGGCGGCCTTCTCTACAACCTCAACAGGATGAGACATTAGGATAGGACTCAGAGAGCCCGACATCAAGCCGACAGCAAGACGTGATATCTTATTTTCCCGAGCTGCGCTGACACAAATTCCACTTCTTGTTTTTTTTTTCTCATGCCTGCGGAGAGAGAAAGAAGTTTCGCACACAGGAAAACTTCACTCCCAGATGTTCATGTAGTTCCTTCGCTTCTAATCCAAATAATTTCAGAGCGTTTTCCCGGATAAAGACGTTCGTCTTGTCAGGAGTCTTTTGATTGAAAGAAATCCTTGACCTTCCAGTGCTGTTAAATTAAGCTGAAGGAGCACTATTGCATGTGCATGCAATTCTATCTGTCAATCCTTGAATGAATATAAGACATGTGGACAAGCCTTCACCACATATATATGACACAGCGAGAGCGTGTGTGTGCGTGGGTGTGTGTCTGAGAGAGAGAGGGGTAGAGCGTGCAGCTCCATGTTAGAGCCCTTTGCAGTCAGAAAAGATGAAACCCACGTTCACGATATATATTACACTTAAATTACCTTGAAGGCTGAGAGGTGTAGATTGCTTTTATCGCACAGTATCCGACATCCACACGCAGTGGTGGAGGAATTTTTTTTTCTCCATTTGATCTCATGCTAATTTGAAAGCAGACGTTCAAACGGTATCGAATAGTCCTGAACCTGTGCCAGTGTGTCACCTCTCTGCAGCTGTGCCTCCGCGCCTCTCGCTGATGGGAGCTTCAGCAATTAAAGCTGAACAAATAAATGGCTATCACATCGCAGAGAGAGAGAGAGAGAGGTGAAATTGGCCCGGTTCAAGCATATCAATCAGAGCAGATGTGTGTTTAGATAATAGAAAGACCACAGCGGGGCACGCTTCTGTCAAGTGTTTCAGAGCAAGACTCACTGCAGAGTAGACTACACCCACTTCAGCACAGTTTATAATATATATCCTCCTGTTAAAATGCAGTAAAACAAGTAATACTGCTGGGCTAAAGCAAATACTTTGTCTTTCCTTCGAGATGTGTAGCTATCGGGTAAACCGCTGTTGGAATGGGCTGACTTGGCAAGCTAGGTGACAAGTGTGTTAAGAGATCCAAACATCACCAACTGTAACAAGCCCATGCCAACTAATATTACTTACTAATCTAGCAGTGAGAAGACCAACCTGGCATCTGTCAAGCAGCCTTTCATTTTGGGAAGCTTGTGCCAAGAATTAAAAGCTGGTCTGAAATCGACTCTCACTCGGCCTCTCAAACATCAGCTTCTTCTGTCAGCATCCTTTTCAGTCTCTTCACCTGTGCTATGACATCTGTACTGAGGATCCCAAGCTGGCTTGGGGAGGGGGGGGGGGGGGGGGGGTATCAACACAAAGTACACGGTGCAAGAACAACAGCTCTGTTGTGCAGAGGACTGGGGATGAAACAGTCATTGCTCTTATTAAAAGTCAATAAAGCTTTAAAACGTTTTTTAAGTTCTCCATTTTAGGCCAAACTACAGGGGCCCTGAGAGTTCAAACTTAGCAAATAGCACAGAACACAAGGGAAACAGAGCATAAACCACAACTGAAGTTGAATCAGACAGAACAAATGCTGCAAACACTCAGAAAAACAAACAAAAACAAACAACTCATAAAGTGTTTTTGGGGAGATACAATGAAAGTTACAAGCTAACAGTAAATGGCTAATAGCAGACATGCATCTACAATATTATTTGAATCATGCAATTAAACTTCACCTCTTTTGTCTCAGTGTGATCCTTCACTTATTTCAGTCTCTGTGAACTCAATCACATTGTTGTCTCTCAAAAACACTTCCACTGTGTTTTTGTGAGAGTTTGTTTTTTTCTGCTGTGTTTTGGCTGCTTTTGCATCATGTTTTCTATTTGCTGGTATTTTCTTAAGTTATGAACTCTCAGGGTCGTTGTACAAACAGCTGAATGATGATGCTTAAATGGTATAATGCAGTATTGTGCAAAAGTTTTGAGCCACTGTTCATTTCTTTGTTTCTTCTTCCTTAAGCAGTTGGTTACTAACTGCCTGCTGCAAACCACATCATTTATTCCCTTTAGCTGAACCTATGAAAAAATGCTAAACATAACACAGTTTGACAGGCAAAAACTGTATTTTTGCCCCAACAATGAGATTCCTAAACAGCAGCTAGCTGAAAACTTGGCAAATCTCAAAATGGCATGCAGTGTATCCTTAAAAAAAAGATGAGGACACTCGACAAATGGAGGACAAATTAAAAAGTGGCAAGCCCAAGACGTTAGCTACAGCAGGTGAACAGCATCTGCAAGTCACATCGTAAAGAAACGGCACTGGGCCAAATGGGTTGTTTATTATGTCATAAGTGGTAAACATAACCTTTTGTTGAATAAATGTTTTGCAGAAAAAAGTTCAATTAAAGTTATAATCCCACTAAGTAGCTTAATAGTGCACAGGTTGTATAATCAGATTACATATATTTATAGTTCCTAAAGTAAATGTGTTAATTACAAGAAATGACACTTTTCAGAATCATATATATGCCCCTCACTGAGCCTGCTGGAAATTTCATCCTGTTAAAAGGGAGTTTTTCCTTCCCACTGTCACCAACTGTAGGAGCTGTCTGATTGTTGGGTTTATATAAAGCGCCTTGAGGTGACAGTTATTGTGAGTTGCTGCTATAAAAATAATATTGAACTGAAATTGAATTTAATAATTGTGTACTTATTTGTATGTATATTTCCTTAGTATTTGTTTAATTTAAATAAAATAATATATGTTAGTTTGATTACATATATATTGCTCTGTAGCTCAATCTAAAGTAATGCAATTAATCTGAAAAAGTAACTAAATACTAAAAAAGTAACTAAAGCTTTAAAATAAATTTTATTGAGTACAAAAGAAAATAACTGCATCCAAAATATGGGAGCAAAATCAGGAAGCAGTACAACATGGGAATACCTAAATAAAGTACAAGTACCTTAAACCTCAGTAAAGTAAAAATACTCAGTTAAATTCCTGCTAAAAGCCGTGCTCTCGTCTAATGGTGCTGGGGACTGTTAAGACCGCGGCTTTGTTGGGGGAGCGGCACCAGAGGTGGCCAATCGTGTTTTTGGGAGGATGGATTCTACATATTCATAAGCAGAATCTGTTTATGGAGAAATCAGAATTTCTAGGATGAGTGTCTTTTATCTGGACTTCCTGCTTGTACATGCAGTACTTGCACTTTGAAACTGCCTGTCTGCCTGTGGCTGACTACAAAGTCTGCTTGCCATTCAGCTAAGATGGCAAGCAGAAGAAGTTTGAGCCTAAGAGGCAGCAGCAGCAGAATCTTCAAGCATTTTGCTTTACTGCCACAACTGCACATTCCAAACAGAGTCTCGGCTGGGTAAGGATGCGTACACTACTGGCCAGAAAACCAGGCGAATTAGCATAAGTGCCATGTTCGATCCATCAGTGGGGGACTCAAATGGCTGCTGGTCCTTATCCCGTCCCACTCTTGGCCTTGTTTGCGGAGGAAGTCGTGAACTCGGAGAGAGGGGAAAGGGAGAGGCCGTCTGTTTAAGTTGATATTTGCTCTCAAAGTAATTTGGAGCAGATTTTTTGGAATCAGTGAAAGGGCTTCGCTGTAATTCCCTTTCATGCTCATCTTCTATCTCTGAAGTCACCATGGGGCCTAAACAGCAGCATAAGGATGCCAGATGGATTAGAGGGATTCTGTCTCTCTCTCCCTCTCTCCATCTCTTTCAATCGCAACATGTTTTGTGTACAGGGATCCAGAAGGCAGATGACAGAAGACCAAATCACACTGGCTCTTTCTCACTGTCACTCTTTCCTTTCCTCACAGTAACTTACTCTGACATGTCATTTTTTTTTCTTCCAGTGCTTGCTGGACTGATTTCCTCCCTCACATCATGACTTGCTTGAGCAGTTGCTGGAAAATGATGACAAAAATTGCCCTTTTTTAAATAGTTTTACAATAGAAAAGCTTTTCATTCATTTGGAATCCGAGCTCATCAGTAAAGCTCTCGTTCCGTCTCTGGTTTTACTGCTCAGTTCAAATTAAAACGTGTCCTAAATATTAACTTTTAAATAATGAATGACATTCATGCAACAGCAGGAGTCAACAGCGATGTCTCAGACATAACACACAGGGAGGGATACCCGATAGGGGTTTATTCCGCTTTAGCCGCAAACTCCATGAAGACAATGGGTGCCAGGCATTGCTGTGAACTTTGGAGGGAAAGCAATAAAAGCTGTTTTGCTGCAGCTGCATTGTTTTAAATGCCACGCGAGTGCTGATATATATATATATCTATATAAATATATATACATAAAGTTTACAGTTACTTTGTTGGAACAGTCCTGGCTTATTACTGATGAACTGTCTTGTTTTAGATTACTGTGCACAGTAAAACTCGCTCCCCTCAATGACAGCTGGAGGTAACATGTTAAGTGCTATGGTGGAAAAAAAAGAAAAAGAAAGAAAGAGCAAAGCCCCACAGGTCAGAGTCATCTGCCTGGGATCTGTTCGGTGGGGTTACGAGGATCCTCGTAAATATCTCTCGCCAGCTCATCAGCTGCACTGCGCTGCACACTGTTTCCCGACGAGGCCGTGGGCTGGTGGAAACGAACTATGATGGATGCAGTGTGGCATGGACACAGTGAGAACACCACAACATTACTGCTTGTGAACAGTACAGTGCTTGTGCCTGTGCAAATCAAGCTCAATTTGTATTTAAGTGAACAGTAAAGTTCTTCTATTTTCCATTATCCAGTTTTTAGCTTGTAAGTATCGACAGAATTTTACTTTTCATGTTTCTAATGTGAAAAAAACGCACTCTAATGTATTGTAATAAATAGAATGTACTTTTGTTCATATGACTATAACATGCTAGGGTTTCGCCAACCAGGTCATATTAAAAGAATCAGTAGAATCAGTTTACTAGATCTTTAAATTTGATAAATACTACCACAGATGGACAACATGAAATGACATGTCATTATTTATTTAACAAAAAACAAGACCAAATGCAGCAATAGTGTGCGCCATGATTCAATAGCTTGTAGGACCATTTTAGCAGCAATATGCTGAATTAATGGTTTTCTGTGTGTTTTCGTCAGCCTCTCACATCATTATGGAGGGATTTTGGTTCAGTCTTCTTTTCAGCCTTCCTTCAATTCTCATTGAGATTTCCAGGCATTCATTTATGCACAGCTCTCTGAAGGTCCCACCAAAGCCTTTCAGTGTGGTTCAGCTCTGGACTCTGGATCACTGCAACACATCGATTCTTCTTTTTTTCAGCCATTGTCTGTTGTAGATTTGCTGCTGTGCTCATTGTCCCTCTGCACAAGACAGTTAGTTAGTCAAACTGTAGCTGTTCAACACATGGCCTCACATTTGATTCTGGAATAAGTTTGAAAATAAAATCAGATATTTCCAAAAATATTGAATTATCGCCTCTCTGTTTATTTCAAATGTAGTGTTAAAAAGCAGATACAACAAGCTGAAGCTAAAGTAACTTCAACTTTGGTTTGTTTTACATGCATATCAGATGACCAAAGCCCGTGTTTCTGATTTTATTAAGCATTTGATGAAATCATATGGAATTAATTCTGAAAGCATTCCCGGGACATGAAAATCATGCAAATGTTCAATAATCACTGTTTGGCAGTGGTCATCCAATGGACTGGAGGGTTGCCAGTTTGAACCTGTGTTTGGGAATACTGGGTAAGGATACTGAATGATAACTGGTCCCACCCAGAGCAAAAAGTCCTTGAGCAAATCATACACCTTGAGTGAAGCACTCACATGTCCTCAAGGCTGTTGCTCTGAGAATTAATACCTTCTAAGTAGACTTTCCTGCTTAAATGCAAGCTTAAACAGGGATTTTCTGAATGTGACAAGCACTACTTGCTTGTGACAAAACACATTTGCTGGCGAGACGTCTCCCGGGACAAACGTGAAATCCTAGTGTTGGTTGCCATCTCTTCTGTCATGCTGCTTGTAAAAGAATTACTCCCTCCAGCCTGTAGCTACACTTGTGACAAGGCTGGAGTATCGGGCCGCTTAAATTACAACTGTCATTGACTTGCAGTGGTCACACATGCAGATTAAGAGGACCGAGAAGATCCTTTCGCTTTTTCGTCTGGATTTTGTGTTGAACTGGGCCAAGGTTACGTGATGAAGTTCATCAAATGGTTGTTCTGTTAAGTTGGCACATGTTCTTTTTAAAGTAGATAAGTTCCATTATTGAATATAAATAAACTGCGTTCCATTTGTTTTTCTTGCTAAGGGCAAAAAATGGAAGCAGCATCAAATTAAGAATGACAAAGATTACAAAGCCATGTTTTGCTGAGACATCGTATCCTTGACCAAGGTTTTCCAGGATTTGCCTCATCCACCACCACCTCACACATCCCTGGCAGCACGGTCTCACCAGGTGGTTTGACTTTACAGCCACTTTTCCACTTGAGGACTTAATGCAGACACACGGTCCCAGCTGGAACTCATTAGGCCTATGGCTCAACCACCTAGGCCAAAATCATAACACCAGCTCAATCAGGTGGTGCAGGGGGGCCTCTGATGGACGGGAGGACGCTGAAGAGGTTTTAATGTTGGGCCACCACAGGATAATGCTTTCCACTTATAATTAGGTTGATGCAATTTGGCCATTGGTATAATATGGTCGCTTGGCTAGTTTTAGACCGATTTCAAAAAGAAGAAGCATATCAACTGCTCTCTCTCAGGGGCTGAAAACAATCTGCAAGTACGGCATTATCCATGATGGCAAACATTAGCCTATTTTTTCTTTTTCTTTTTTTTTTTTCTTTTTTCTTTTTGCCTGTCCCATTTGGTTCTTTAGCCGTCAGAATTGTTGTCTGAAGACCAACAAGGATACCCAATGGATTTACTTTGCCAAATGGATCATTACGGCCTTGCCATATTGGTCCATTTGATCGACCTTTGTTGTTATTATTTATTTTATTTATTTTCAGTTGTTACAGACGGGACAGACATGACTGAGGGATAGGAAAGGGAGAAAGAAAGATGAAGGAAAAGAAAAACAGAAGAGGGATAGTGAGAAAGGGCAGGGAAAAAGAAGAGAAAACAAGCAACAAAAAAAAACAAAGCAACATACTAAACACAACACCATCGCATTAATCTAGCTAAGTGTAAACAGCAGTAAATACTAAATATTGAATGTTGTTGTGCAGCACGCAGGACCGACAGCGCACAATGGGCTTTGTAGTAGCAGCCAAGAAAGGTGTAGTTTATGTCTATGAACAGTGAACACCCGTGTGCACACCTGTGTGGATCAGCGCACTTGTATTCAAAAGGTTTCCCCATGTAACGGTCTGCTAGAGGGTGTAGAGAGCCATAGCCCTGTCCCCCAGGGCATGAAGCAGGCATGGAGGAGATCCAGCCTATTTTTTCATTTAACCTACAAATCCGACAGGCAAACATCCTTTTGTGCGTTACACTGCAGTTCTAACGTTCGTGGCATCTTGGTGAATGTAAGCACATTTACCATCCTTTCACCCATGATTTCTTCCCTAGCCACTTAGACATTCACCAGCTAGTTGCTAATGTTGTGTCATTTGGCAATGAATAGGTAGTGAACAGTCTTTAAAGTGTTTTTAATGGAAAAGTTTGCTTGTGCTGAAATTAAGCTGAGCCAAAACAACAGGCTAAAAGACATTAAAAGGTACTATGGGAATGTGGGGAACCCTTGTTATTTGGTGCATCTGCTTTCACACTATACATATTAATATGATTCACTGTTAGTATGAAAATATTCCTTAGTGTAGCTTACATTTAGGTTTTCTCTGCATTGGAAAGGCTTGCATGTGAAGCACCTTAAACTAACATCCACAGTTCCTCTAGTCTTTGAGGGTTAGATTACTTCATGAGCCTGTTATATGAATTATTTATATTTATTTTAATATAAATGTAGGGTCTTACCTTGCAATACAAAACACCTTGATGTTCTGTTGTTTACAACCTTTGATAAATGCCACCATGAAGCTTGGACAATATCACGTAAATAAACACAGAAATGTCAAAAACAGGAAGCCTTAACAAAGGCTGAGGGAAAAGACAAACTAGATAAACACAGAAATGAGGAATAATTAAATGAGACACTAGTGAGGGCAGAAAAAGTACAAAGGCAGGAAGAATCTAACTTTCAAAATAAAAGTAAAAGATGGACAATGGGGCAAACTCACAGAGGAGAGGAGAACACAGGAGGCATGTAAAAAAGGAAGTTCACAAAAACACATCTGAGGATAACAACAAAAATCCAAGAATCAATATTCAGCAACAAAATAGAAGTAAACTGAGAATAATAGCAGCCGGACCGCGTTAAAAAAAAAAAAAAAAAACAGACATTAAAAGACTGTAAGTACAATGCATGTCGCCAGCTTTTCTTCTCAAAAAGCACAATGGGGCAAAACTATATTAAAACAACAAAAACAAAAACAAATTGAACTCCCCCACAATTCCCAGGATCCTCTGGGACCCGGACAGCAACAAAGGCCTCTGAGAACCTGAAGAAATCCATGCAAGTTGTGGCCAGTGGGCCAATCTTTCTGCCGTGCTGACACATGTTTGGAGTCCTCAAAACAATGATTCAGCATGATGTTGTAACTGACTGGTACTACACGCCCTTTGATGTTATGTAAGAAGTACTTCATATGTCTGATATTTAGTCCCTGGATCTTCTGATGTGTGAAAGATCAAGGTGTGTGCAGATGGCGTGCAGGTCACTCAGGGCACTGCTCCGTGTCTCGGTCTCTCACTGCTGTGTGACAAACACAGGGCGGTTTAGCCTCTGGCTGACCTGGCCTTGGCATCTTGTCAGCTTGTCTAGTAAGCAGTCCTCGTGATAGAAGTTTATTTGCAGTCTGTTGGTTTTTAATTCAGCAGAAAACAGTATTTGCACTAGATTTATTTAAAGAAATGTATATTATTATTATCTATTTGATTTTGGAAATTATAGGGTTTTTTTGGGGGTCTTCTGGCTAAGAGGTCATTCAGTGTGGCCTGGCCATGGTCTGGTCCACGTTTTGGGAGCCAGATTCTGCTCCAAGGGTCTTCACAGGTCTGTGGGGTCGCTGAAGCCTGAGCCAGGCTGAACAGGGAGACATCTGTCCAGGCCTGGAAGGATTTCACGCTTCTGGCCGTGCAAATGATTTAGGCCCTAAAGGACTACCTGCTGGGAGAAACTCCCAGTGGGTTAACCTGACACAGATGGATCCCCGGCCAGCACTGAACACACACATGGAGAAGTACACACGTGTGCACGCACATATATGAGGGTGAAGACAGATGCAAGTGTGGACATAGTGGAAGAAAAACACACTTACGCTGAAGACTGACATGCAAAAATCCACTGCCACTACGCACACAATCGCACAATTTCACACACACTCTGTCCTCTCAGGCCTCACAACACAGATGCGCATTTTCCACAGACAGGCCGACTGATGTATGTCATACCACACAGGGAACAAAAACAGCAGCCATGAACCACAATGCGCATGTAAGGATTTTTTCTTTATTTCCCATTTTATTTATTTATGATGGACGTTGATCCAATCAGAACTGGTTGTTTAGTTGGTCTTGAAATGACAGTTTTATGCATGTATTTACTTATTTATTTATTTATTTATTTATTTATACCTTTTCTGATTTATTTTATTTGTCAGATAGCTGATGCACTTTAAAATGTATTTTATAAATTGTGGTCGCCATTTCAATTATATGCCCATTTCAACAAATAGCTAATATTACCAATATATTGGCATATATTGGTAATATTAGCTATTTTCTTAAATATAAATATCAGCATTTTAAGAGATAAGAGAAACACCCTTCAGTAATGTTACGAGTGTTGGATTTGCATATTTTGTCCACCAGGGGGCACTCTGCAGCTTCTCGTTTGGCAACAAATCTTTCTTTTGGTATTTACATGTAAGCACAAAGCATTTACTCATCGAATCACTGAAATATGCAGTATGAATACACCAATGCATAAACAAGGAATTTTTTGTTTTTTTTGTTTTATGGGAGGGAACAGAGAATATTTACTGAAGGAAGACCTCATGTATTTTGTAGGCAAGGCAAGGCAAGGCAAGTTTATTTGTATAGCACAATTCAACAACAAGGTGATTCAAAGTGCTTTACAGAGACATTAGAAACAAAAACAAATAAAAAGCATGATTTAAAATTGATTAAAACAAGCAGACAAACAAACTAACTAATTAACAAACAAACAAACAAAACAGTATATAAAATCAAAACAGATAAAATCAGAACAATAGATAAAATCAGTAGTTAAAATGTTAGTTTTGAAATTTAAGCTTAAGTGTGGATTTGGTGCTTTATTCAAATGCAGCTGAGAACAGGTGAGTCTTCAACCTGGATTTAAATAAACTGAGTGTTTCAGCTGATCTGAGGTAGAACTGACACTTATGTCTGAAACTTGAGCCTAGAGAAACTTGTTACCCTGGAAACGGGTTCAGATCAGAAACCAGTGGAAACCTGTCTGAAGGTAACAAAATACCTCTAAAACTCTTAAACTGTTTAATCAACATGTTGGATCTTGTCTGTTGCCACAGGTTTGCTGTTTTCACTGTAAAACTAAGCTTGGGTGGCTACAGTTTCATATTTCACACAGATGTGAGGGATGCAATGATCTTTCATCCAAGCCTTCAGAACTTTATTGTTTTACATTTTGTGAAATAGTAGAGAACAAAGTAGGAAGATACACATAAGATATACTGACTTATGCCCAACTATGGACCAGAAATAAAATACTGCGTTTTACACAACACAGCTGGCTCACTAGAACATCACACTCACGTGTGTCACAAAGTTTTGACTGCAACACAGACATATCACAGATTGGTACTCTTACTGCATACTGACACTGCTTTGTATAACAGCCTGAGTATACAGTAGAAGAAACTAGAGGCTTTGCTGGAGTCCAGTATTTGCTACAAAGGGCTCATATCTTTCTGAGAACTTTTAAGTTGCATAATATGTTCAATTGAAATGCCATATTATGAAAAGAAGGAAACATTTCCCTTTAATAGCTAACCAAATTTGCCCAATGAGCCTGACTTACTCGTCCCAGTCGTCTCTCCTAATTCTGTAAAGCTGGCTGTAAACTCGCCTCTGTGGAGTGGCAGGGATCAGCAACATCTGGCCGGGACATCAGGAAACGCCTCTCCTTCTCTGTCTAACACGCACACACACACACACACACACACACACACACACACACACACACACACACACACACACACACACACACACACACACACACAGACAAACACACACTGAGGCACTGGTACTCAGACGTGCACTCCAGTGAGCGTGAGGCTCATGAACATCTGGCTTCCCAGACTTCTCCCAAGAGGGAATCGACTTTTTGTTGTTTTTCACCAACTGCCTCTCATTTCAGTTTTTGGTTCTTCTCTACTTAGTCCGTTTAAATGTGGGCACACTTGTGTAGTCTTACTTAACTTTCCTCCCTCCTACACTGCAGTTATGCACCCATGTCAGAGGCCTGTATGTACAATAGTTAATTAGAGGCTGTATAAATAATTTGTCTGAGCTGTATAGATTGCGGTCTGTAGCCCTTTCTTCGACACATCTCTTATAGTTACTGAATCACTCGGTCTTTACAGATTAATTATGACCGTGTCTGACATGTAACGTGAAAAAGAATTATTTATGTCAGCCACTGAAAAGTTATAGCAGGTGGAGCTGTAACACGAAGGCAGCAGCAAGTGCACATAGTCCTCCAATCACTACTGAGTTTTGCATCCAGGCCAGTGTTATCAAACCATATAAATACAGCATTTACTTTTTCTCATATTTTGTAGAAGCTAACTCTATTTTCCACTTCCAGCTGCTATGCCAAGTTCTCACTCAAATTTATGGAGCCAGTTTTACACTTAAAAAAGAGAGATTATTGGTATCAATGCTTCCTGGTTAATGAATAAATAATAATCATGTAAATAAAAGGATGTAGCCACTGTGACATCACCCATTAGTTTGTGAATTCCCACTTTCAAGCCTTGGCTTGAGCTTGGGCGTGCTCATTAGGTAGCGGCTTGTCCAATGAAGGTTGCCATGCCCTAAAGCATAAGCTGCTTTACTGTCTGTTTTACTTACAGTGCAGTCATAATTTATAAAATTAACATTGTAATGTGTTTGATAATACCTAAAACTACTGATTGGGACCAGACACTTGTCTTAGAAATGCTTACTGAGATCATAAATCGAGCGAGCATTAGAGTCAGTATCCCTCGTTTTTTTACACTATCTGACTGCTTCTTGCAACTAGAAGATTCGCCCCCTGCTGTGCGATTGATAGAATGTAGCATTTGGTACTTTTGCATTAACTTCACATTTTAGACCCATAGTCTATGTTTAACCATACAGACGGACCAAACTGATATTGTGAACCATTTAGGAACCTATCAAACCAATCCCAAGGATCAAAACAGTAGGGCTTAACTAATTCCTATATTATTACTGCTCTGTAATGAATAGTTTGACCTTTGGCCTTCTGGAAAATCATTAAAAGGTGATTGGACTAATTCCCACTTACACTGCATGCTCTTTTGCAGGCTACTTGGAAAGTTTTCAGATCAGACCTGCTGTCGATCTGAACAGAAAAGGAGTTGCAGCGTATTTTAATGACTCATGAATTGACTGGCAGCTTAACATTTGTTTATACTGATGGATTAAAACTGCTGTCTAAAGCATTAGTATGTGATTAATTAATTAAAAATGAGCCATTTGGATTTAATCACTATTGTTGCAGTCATCTCAGCTGACAGCATGCAAGGCAGAACTCACAGCAGTCTCACCTCCAATTATCTTCTTGCTTAATTCATCTGTTTAATCCCATTTGGAGTCTGCGGGGCCTATTTTGGTTTCTTTGTGAAGCGAGCGAGCCAAATAAAAAACAGTCAAAGCGAGCTGCTGCGTTCGTTTCCTCAAGGGGTGCCCCGCTTTACCGTAAGCCCATCAGGGCCTGTTTCTACACACATTAGCGGTTAATTATTATCAGTCCATAGCCATAATGAGCTCTGCATCGACCTGTGGCTGTATGTGCAGCAATAATATTACTTAAAGGAAAAACAATCAGCCGGCTTTTCCCAGTGAGCAGTCTAAAAGGTTTGCAAGGTTTGCAGAGATAATAGTTGATTGATTAAAGAGAAAATGGGAAACAGAGGTTGTGTATGTACTGTTAGTTATTGTGAGTGTGCTCATATGGGCGTGTGTGTGTGTGAAAAGACAAAAAGTGAATTCCTGTAAAGTGTTTTTAAGCTGCTTTTTTTTTGTCTCTTTAAATTCAATATCGCTGTGATATCAATACCATTTTTGAACGCTATTATCAAAGCCGGCGTGCTGCTTCCCCGCACAGATCTGTTTCTTTGCTCAAACTGTGGCTTTTCACATCTGTCTTCAGATACAGCTCTAACTTAGATAAGATCTTAGGAACACGAATGTTAAAATATTCCCCTAAATAAAGCCTTGCATGCTCTTTTCATTTGTGATAGTGACGTTTCCAGGGCTTCTTGGTTTGACCCACTGCGAATGTGACTTTTCTGATCTTCATATGTCAACAAGCTCATCACCTCCCTCTCACTGCTCACTCAGACTCTCAGACTCACTGCTGCAGTCAATGCCGTGCTTTATGCTAAGAAAACAGTAATTTACCGTGCAGCCACAACCACACCGGCTTTATCACTCCCACTCACATTTGTAGGCCTACTTTCATTTGACCCTTTCCAATACAATTCAATTCACTGTATTGGATGTCAAGTCAATTTCGCTGATATATCACCAAATCATAACAGTCGCCTCAAGGTGATTTATATAATACAGAGAAAACCCCCAAATTCAGATGAACCCCTATGAGCAAGCACTTGGTAAGAGTGGGAACAAAAAACTCCCTCTTAACAGGAAGATACAGAAGCGGGTAACTAGTTGGGGGTGAGGGGGGAGAGACGGGACAAAATATAAGCTGATCGATTGTGAATTGTACAGTATGGTTTGAAGAGAAAACACACTTACTTAAATTAGATATTTTTAAAGGTGTGGCCGGAGCCAGCAGGGAAAAAGTCCACTTCCTGTTATTCACATTGTTCAAAAAGTGGTTGCACTTCAGCTGGTGTTCAGCAGTGGGCAGCTCATAAGATAGTCCGCAATGAATAGAAGTGAATTTTGCTAAACAGTAGGGGTGCAACGATATTCGTATCGATATTGAACCGTTCGATACAGTGGTTTCGGTTCGTATGCATATGTATCGAACAATACAAAATTTGTAATTTATTTTATCAACTTTCCTTCTGACGATGCTGTCTGTGTTGAGCGCTCAGTGAATCTGCGTTCGACTACTCCGCCTAGGCTGCACTGTCGAGCGCAGATCCACTGAGCGCTCAACACAGACAGCATCGTCAGAAGGAAGAGCGCAGGGCAAGCTAGCGAGACAGAAGTTAAGCTCTCCTTGCAACATGGCAAATTGAACCTCCCCCACCCTCATTCAGATCTGGCGTTTGGAATTATTTTGGTTTTCATGTGAAGTATGACCCTGAAGGTAAGCGCGTCATGGACTAAAGTAAAACAGTATGTCGGATGTGCCACGCAATGCTCAATTACATGGGTGGGAACTAGTGTGTTAGCGCAGTTAGCTCGTTAACGTGTTGGCCGTCCAGCCCCACGCACGGGGCGATCAGGGGTAGCTCGTTAACGGAGATTTGCCGTGTTGTGGCGTTAAGGTCATTTCAACGAGATTAACCTGAAAGCACTAGTGGGAACACAACGAATATGACTGCACATTTACGCCGACATCATCCTAGTGCAAAGACAAGTGGAATCAGACAAAAACAACAAGCATGCATGCTACAAACTTTACCCGAGTCATTTAGACAGCCGTTAGCACATGATTCTCCTTATGGGGACCTGATATGTTTAATATGCTGCTGAGAATATAGCCCAGAAGAAGCGTATAGTATAGCTTTTATTTTGGAAAGAGCCATTTCTCTGTAATAAACCCGACGTCCCGGGGCTAGCGATTTTTCCAGTCGGGCTACCAAAATCTATCTCTGCCCTGCCCGTCGGGCTGTTGTAGGAAGGAAAAATATATGTCAATGCTTTTGCATTCTTTCGGAAATGTAGCTGGGTAATTATGTCATTGGCATCGGTGAGCCACTGTCAATATGTGACATATTTAAATCGCGTTTGAATTTGCGCTTGTTTTTTTGCTTTCACTTTGCAATCGCGCGAACTGTGTATAGAGAGCGACAGTACTGATTGGTGAGTGACGATAATTTGTGCACCAATTCCTCTGACATCGTCTTATCAATCGTTAGCTTACTATGCAAACATGACAAGTGAAATCTCCCGCAGCAAGCTTAAACATGTGAGAGGTTGATCGCGCAGAGAATCGCTGAGCGTTATGTGAGTGCGTGTGTAAAAGCAGCAGGATATATATTTTAGTTCTGCTGAGCCAAATAAGACAGGTCAGGGTGAAGAAGTGACAGCCAAAGAAAAGCTTACCACAAAACGGAAAAGTTATGACAAATCAGACTATAAGGCAAAAAGAAAGTGCAGCTTTATGGTTTCATGGACAAAATAATTTCTGTGGCTGCGATATGATGAGCTAAATAACCAGGGGTGCACATAAGTGGTCCGCAGGTGCGCATTCGCTGTCAAAATAAAAAACACGCACAAGGGTTAGGGTTAAATTTAAAAACTGTACTTTTGAGTTAAAATATATATTTATAATTTTAATAAATGACAAATTAAAAAGGCATGAACATTTTTTTTTGTATCGAAAAAATATCGAACCGTGACACCAAAGTATCGAACCGAACCGAACCGTGAATTTTGTGTATCGTTGCACCCCTACTAAACAGCTAAAATAATTATTGACACTTTTATCATTATTCGGTTAATTTATATCACAAGGACTCGAAGGACAAGCCAAAGGGGTGTAGGCTGGTGGAAAGAAAAATCAATGTGTAATAAGTAAAGAAAGAAAAGATGGATCATTCATGTCAATATTTAAACAGCTTCTGGAAACCAAGTGGCAATTAACTATTATGTGCTCTGTATATAACTTAAAGTATGTTATTGACTAAATCTATGAATTTTAGTGTATTAAAATGAATGGATTTGTTGACTCTTGATAGGGTTTGGTTGTTACCATTCATATGGTGTTTTTTTTTTATTTTTTAATTGATTTGGCCACACCTCTATAAAGTATGTAATCTACAATATATCTATAATAAAAATATAAAATGCATATATTGATGTTTGGCACAAGTCATAAGTCTTTGACTTTGTATAAAACTGCAATAGATTTAATCATTTTAGCTTTGACATAATTTATATGTAATTACCAGTTTCTTGCTTACAGACAACAATAACCTTTATTTTAGGGGTTAGTTTTTATAAATTCAGTAGTCATAGTGCGGCACTTGGGTTCTTTACATTTTCTCATTGGAAGGTAGATTGTGCTAATACAGGTTGATTGACCCGTTAAGGATTTACACAGGGTGGACTCCCATGATGGCGCCCACTTCCAAATGATAACTATAGTTGACAGTAAAAGTCACATCAGGAACCACAACAGAAGCATCCATGTGTGTATAAGAAGCACCTGGATGTAGTGGTTGAAGGTGACCACCATCAGTTTTCATGCCTGAAAACAAAATACAGAAGCTGCAAAGTAGCTTATAGTGCTGTACTGCTCCTAATACTCAAGTATTTTAGTATAATTTAAAATCCTAAAATACAGTTTCAACAGTCTACCTGAAAAACACCAGAAAAATGTCAGACTTTTTTTCTCTTTGTCAGGAGATGGCAATATATTGCCATCTCCTGACAATTGAATCCACCATATTGTCCATCCAATTTTTGCTACCTTTACTAGTACCGTACTGTATTTTAGACGACATTATTGTCATTTTCAATCCACTGTATTTTTTTTTACTTAACCTAGCAGGAAAAGCAAAGGTGAAAATTATCCCAGCATTTACAGGAGTCAATCCCAGCCTCACTGAAAGCAGGAGGCTGGGATTGACTCCCGTAAATGAGATAAGGTTCTTTTAACTGTTATTAAATAGACCTATGCTTCTTTTTGTGCAATGCAGAAATGTCTGTTAATGAACATCGACAAAAGAGATTTGAGTAGGTTTGACACATTTTTGACTTGTTAGCCTAAAAGCAAACAGAAAACTGTATCAAACTCTTGGTCACATTTCAACTGTCAAAGAGTTTATTTGATTCATCAAACAGAGCCTTCCTTCAAAGTTTCTTTACAACCTTATGGCTGGCTCAGCTGATATGCATCTACACAATTCTCATATAAAAGAGGATGCTTCTTTCAGCTGCTCCCCGATTCACAAAGGATCACCACAGCAGGTAACTCTGCATGCTTGATTTAGCAGATTTTCTAACATTGGATGCCCTTTGTGGCCCCAGATGGCTGGTGTCTTCTACAAGAACGGAATCATGGACTGTTTGTGTGTTAGGTGAAAGTGTAAACCACTACACTATGAAGAGTTAAAGATTTAAATTTTAATTGTTTTATCCTTCCCACAGGTGTTACACATCTGCAAGCCACTTTGCAACCCTTCTCTCCCTCAGCTTGTCTTTTTAATTTCTGGCTTGATGTTTATCATACAGCTTTGCTATGCTGTGTGTGTGTGTGTGTGTGTGTGTGTGTGTGTGTGTGTGTGTGTGTGTGTGTCATGCTGCTGCTGTCTCACCTCTGGCTCTCCATGCACATATAATGGTGAGAAAGTCCCAGAAAAGGAAAAATCTATATTAGCACAGTTGATTAAAGTGTGCTCTGAGCTTTTTTTAATTTTATTTTTTTAAAACTGTATTTCACTTTAGTAACTACTCCTCCACAATTCATCTAACCATGGTATTAAAATATTGCATATACAGTATTTCAGTATTATACTCATGTGCAAAAGTCTTGAGCCATCCTCCCCCTCTTTATTTTCTGACAGGAAAATGAGAAATGGCTGCAGTGATTTGTTCAAACAACTGTGCAAGCATACATGGAAATACAGCATATAAGACAAAAATACTTTGTGCAACTCTGCAAGTCAATATTTGGTATGATTCCCTTCATTCTTCAAAATAGCCTGAAGTGTCTTCAAATTTCATGAAGTAATCTTCAGTAGTAGCTCTCCAGGCTTCTTCAGGCACATTACAAACTCGTGTTTGGATGTTTGCTACCTTTTGTTCCTTTCTGTCAAGACGATCTCACACAATAATGTTGAGGTACGCACTATGGGGAGGCCAATCCATGACTGATGGTGTTCCAGTGTCTGTCCACATGTGCTTTACTGCACTGGCAGTGCTTTGGGATCATTGTTGCTTCTGAAAAATGAAGCTGATGTGGGTCAGATGGCGTTACATAGTGGGTCAAATCTGATGGTATTTTTCTGAATTCATAATTCCATCAGTTTTGACAACATCACTGGCTGAAAATACAGCCACAAGGATAACAGATGATTGTAAACAGTCACTGTTGTACCTTTCTTCTGACATCTCTTTCATTCAAACATATTTATTCAACATAATAATAATAAAATAATTATAGACGTAGCAATTAATATAAATAAATATGAATTAAAACTCATATGTGCAAATTAATATTTAATGGATTTTGTATAGTTCAACAAAAACTTCACTTTCAAAAACTGAAATTTCTGGCAATTAGTTCATGCTTTAGGCTTCAAAGGGTAAAGAATGGATTCTTCACCCGTTCACTGAGAACATTTCTCATGAGGCTTCAGTGAACAGTCAATGGATCGACTGAAGGGCCTGATCATTTTTTTTTTTTCTTATTTCTTAAGAACATGATGTGCAGATACTGCTGTAGATAGTTTTTAAGCTGCCACTTCTTGCGGAGGTGTGCCAAGTTTTTAACTCTTTGGGAATCACGTTGTGCCAAAATACTAATTTATGCCTGTCACACTGTGTTATCTTTGGCAATTTTCATAGATTCAACTAAAGACATCGGACAAATAATGTGTTGTTGTAACTGGCTGTTAGTGACAAGGTGCCTAAAGACAGAATTATTATGTATATACATAATACTGGTTCATCCCCTGAGTTACTTGTCTTATTTATTTGAACGATTCAGTCAGTGGATTAACAAAGAAAAAACTTTGTCTGTTTTTTCACTCATTTTCAGAGGAAAGTCCAAACTAAAACTTCAAAAGACTTCAGAAAGTAAGGAGAACTATTGCTTAAGACCAGTTTGGAAAATTACTAGCACAGGTGACAGTTTCATATCCTCTATTTTGTTATATCTTCTTCCTAGAGTAACACAGAAGGTGGAACATGCAGTTCATGGCTCCTGCAGTCCACATGTCTAATTGCCAAAATACTAATGCCCAAATTACTTCTATTCAACCCCAGTTTCTAAGGCTGTGGGATGGATAAAGCACTGTGTGGGTAGAATAAAGAGCTCTATGCAGTTGTGTGACTTGTGTTGTGTGTGATGAACGTGGCCTGGAGTATAAAGAGCAGGTAACTGGACTGGAAGAGAGGAAAAAATACTCCAAAATGCCCCTTACATCGGTCACTGATTTTATTTTATTTTTGAATCGAAAGTTTTTTTCTTGTATTTTTACTCTGATTTACAATTATTTCACTGTTATCTTAGCTACTAATTTCCGCAGCTGCTGCTGCACCCACATTTGGATACATTCACATGCCTAACTACATTCTTTTTGGTTTTCCCTTTTTGAAAGGACCATAAAAAAGCGTAACTGGAATGCCCCTCTTAAATACAGCCTGAAAGAGCAGCATCACATTTTTGAAGTCTGGATTTGTGAATTCCTGCGGCGACGCGGAGCAAAACACACATAGGACATCTGAATTCCCATCCGCCAACTAAAAATGGCTGGCAGCTTTGTAGGGTTGACCTCCAGCCGCGATGTTGGGCGATCGTGGCTCAAGAGTTGGCCGTTCGCCTTGTAATCGGAAGGTTGCCGGTTTGAGCCCCGGCTCCGACAGTCTCGATCGTTGTGTCCTTGGGCAAGACACTTGACCCGTTGCCTACTGGTGGTGGTCAGAGGGCCCGGTGGCGCCAGTGTCCGGCAGCCTCGCCTCTGTCAGTGCGCCCCAGGGTGGCTGTGGCTACAATGTAGCTTGCCATCACCAGTGTGTGTGTGAATGGGTGGGTGACTGGATGTGTAAAGCGCTTTGGGGTCCTTAGGGACTAGTAAAGCGCTATACAAATACAGGCCATTTACCATTTTACCATTCCAGTCTTTGATGGTTCCTCACCACACACTAGTCACAACACCGGCAGTCGAGTTAGCTGTTAAAAAGTAACCATGTATTGTTGTTGTTCCTCACTTAGTGGCATGCTAATGATAGGAGCTTTTACAAGCACTTCATGATATGAACTGCTTTTATTTCTTGTGACATTTCGTATATTTTTTCAAAATTGCTTTAAAGAATATGAACAAAATATTTTTGGACTCTTCAGTAAATAATTTTGGTTCCAAATTTGGACCTGAGAGAGAGCTGTTTCGCCTTTTTCCCCTCGACCAACATGTCATTTTGCATCTGGTTTCCAGCACATTATAGCATTGCAGGAGGTCGTCCGTGTGCTGACACAAATCTGATCCCCGACCAGCTGTTAGAGACGGCTCATCTTCTGTCGACAAACATCTGTGGTTCATCTCCACAGTTTGACGGGAAATGCAAGACTTCAGCTCCCTTATGCTCCTCTCTTTGCTCCCATTCTCTCATTCCCGGTCCTCTCCCTCTCTCTCTTTCTCTCTGATGTTTGGTTTTACGTCGCAGCCATCTGCTCCTGATGATTTCTAAAACTCTGACTTTTATACACAGAGGCAGTCCCAGGCAAAAAAGAAAACAAATGTGATCAAATCAGAGCTTCTTAATCTGCTTTATTTCTTTCCTTTTGGTAATATCTTGGAAATGACACTAAGGCAACATGTCTTCCACACTGGACGTTTGAACTCTCACCCATTTGATCCGTCACAGTGAGTATGCAGGTGTTTAGCTTCACACCTGTTTACAAGAAAAAAAAGGTATTCATAAGTATTCATTGTGGTAAAACACTTACTGCAGAATGTCTGACCATTTTGCCAGAGTGAAGAATTACCATAGCAGTCCTAATATTATTAGTTGCTGTGCTGAGGACAAAAACACATCTGAAACTTGAACTATCTGCTAATTTTGCATTGCTTTTCTAAATCGAGGTTTCAAAAAATCCCTGGGAGCAAAATGGGATATTCCCTAGAAAGGTCACCAGCCTAAATAACCTTTAACACTTTTAACCATAATTAAGCTAACTCATACAGTGTTTAAAAAAATTTATTTAAACCACCTGTCATCAAAATAAGAAAAATATTTTAGAAACTTGTCAAAAACGTATTTAAAACAAAAAATTATGTTGCTGTTTGTTGCGGAAATAACACACTGAATACAAGTTTTCTATACACAACTTTGAGTCGGCACACTGAACTCCTCTGAGAAACCAGTTTCAATAATGCAAATATGTAACGTGTTATTGCAATTAAAAATAATAATGTGTTTTAGTACTTTTTTTTTGCTTATTTATAAAACTGTAAATTTACATCTTCATGGATAAATAACAATTATGTTTTTGCATTAAACGCTTGCGCACACTGGTGGGTTAACCAATAATAAAAAAAATAGAAAATGATTTTGGTAATTATAATTACTGTATGTTACCTTATATTGTTTAGTGTTCGTATTAAGCGTTTCACTTGTCACCGGGCTGCCTGCAAGTTTGGAAGCTGTTGTATTTTTGCATAATTGGATGTCAGTGCCAAACATTCAAGTTGCAGTTTACTTTGATATATATCTAAATATGAGATTTAACCTTTTGGATATAAAATTACTAAGTAACTAAGTAAGTATTTTTTCATGAGTTCTGGGCAAAAAAGTGTCTAATCTAATCAGTTTATCACTGAGTCCAAGTGAAAATATGTGCTGACCCCCTCAAAACATTCATGACAATGGGACAAATATGTGTAAAGACACAAGAATATATGCAGACCCACACACGTTGCTTTTGACTATGACTGTCTGTGAGGTGGAGGGATGAAATCTAATTTTGAAAAATTGATTAAAAAAAAATAAGTATATAAATTAGAGATTTAAAAAAAAGTTACATCAGCCAATGTCTTAACACAAGTATGTAACTTAAACCTTTTTTGAAGGAGTTACAGATTATCTTCAGTCATTCCTTAATTTCCAGGTAATTGTTAGACTGTTAAAATGACTTTGTCGTCTTTTATCAGTCATATAGGGATGTTAAAAAATGCAATAATCACTTTGGTGTCACTGTGAACAAAAATCTAATAATATTCTGGAAAATCTAACCAAAAAAAAAAATAACGTTCATTGTTAACATTATATATAATATTACAATTATCATTATGTCATAAAAACATATTCTCCCAAATGCTCCCATTAAAGACGTCTTACTTACCTCAAAAACAGAGCACATCTGCTTATTTAACATTCATACTGTATAAGCTGATATCTGCCAGTGTCTGTAACTCTTTTTTAAAAGTGTAAATTAAAAAAATTCTCATTAGTTGTGTTCTTGTCCCTCTCACAAAAGTTAATCCCAAAGTTTGCGCGCCGTTACTTGAGATGTACATAACAAAACGTATGGTGTTATATTTCTGTGCTGCTTTCACTTATATAAACACGATAATTTAATCCAAATCAAGACTAACGTGGAACTCTGAGGCCCAAACACAGACAGACAGACAGAGTATGCTTTAGATGGTATGTCACAGACCACACATTGTGCCGGCTGTGTGTTAAAACAGTTATTCACGGTCTCGCATCCTACCCACAACCAGAGATGAGTAACTTGAACTTCATGCGTTCTTGTGTGTGTGTGACGATTTGCACATGTATGCATGTAAATACAATATTGTCTCTGCATTTTAATGAGATTTGTATCTAAATGTATTAAATAAATATGCAGGTTATTGTACTTACATGTGACCCATTGTCCACCAGATTACTTGGTCTTGACTGCAACAAATTGGATTCATTGTCAATGGCGGAGCAGCCAGATTCGCTGAATATGGGAAGCTTTACTGTCTTTTGTCAAGTGACGCTTCATAAATAACTCTGACTTCCTCCTCTGGATGCCTGCCAGTGGCTGTTCACTATAAACTACATGAGCTCCACAGCTTTCTCTGAGCAGCCGACTGCAAAATGGACTGCCGGCTGTTGGCCCCTTGAGGAGTTTGGAGCCATATCTGAGCTAACGTTACTGTAAAGAAGAGCTGGAGCAATCGACCACCCTCCCTCTCTCCTGTTTCGAGGATCCGTGCTTGTGTTTGTATCTGTAAGCAAGATGAGACATAACTGGTTAAAAAAAAGACGTGTAGTTTCTTTGAAACTAGGTTCTATTCATTAAGTTGTGGATGATGGTTGTGGATGATACAGTGAAATTTAAGTTTGAATTCTCAGAATATACTATAATGATAATGAGTTTTGAAAAACAGCCTATATACGAATGCATATGAGACACATTGTTGCCATTATTAACTTGTAAAATCCAAAGATTTCTTAAGGAATATGTCCATTTACAACACAAAACTTAGCTAAAGAGCAAACTTCTTCTCGTACATGTATCCATCTCATGTCTCATTAATTAGGGAACCTGTGATGTGTGTCGATAGGCTTTATCTGTTTATTATTTGGGGCTTGAAAATGTTCAGTTAATTCTGTGAAATTCATGTAATTTTATGCTATAAAATCCGACTTCTTACAGCCTACTAATCTAAGTTATGATAAACATAGGCTGTAACCAGTGTAAGAGATTAAATATAATTTTGTTTTGGATGAAAGCAAAACATAAAGTAAAATAAAGTTTTTAGATTTTTCACTTAAGTAAATTCTGTGTAAGTAGTTTCAAAGTACGAGCTGTACGATTAACAGTGCACATTGTATGATCATAATATATAATACCTAAAGTAAACATAATCGATAAGTATGTAAATCATGCACAACCATTATTCAGGTTTGTGGTTTGGAACATTCAGCTGTAAAACTGCGATTGTTGCTGCCCTTCAATGAGGGAAGAGTTATGAGGTCATTTTCCTTTTGAAGTCTAACATTCTGCAATCCAATGATCTAAGTAAATATGCCCCAAGGTCAGACCACGATGTTCAGAGACACTGACAAAAGTCCAAGTGCTATATCTCAGACTGAACACGCTAAAGGTTTCTTTGGAAGGGTTTCCAGGAGAAAACCTCTTCTTGTGAAAAGAAAACAGCGATGGTGTTTTAGGTTTGCAAAGTTGCATCTGATCAGTCAGTAAGACTTCTGGAACAATGTCCCTTGGATTGACCAAAGTGGAGATGTTTGACCATCATACACAGCACCACATTTGATGAAAGCCAAACACCTCATACCAACTGTCAGGCGCAGTGGTGAACGGGTCATCATTTGTGATTGTTTTGCTGCCACACGCCCTTAGAGTCGTTGGAGTCATTGAGGCGACCACGAGTTCCTCTAGTATACCAAAGTGTTGCAGAATCAAACGTGAGGTCGTCTTTCTGGCAGGTAAAGCTTGGCCCAAATCAGGTCGTGCAACAACACAATTATCCCAAGAACCCCAGCAAAGTTGCAAAAAGAGGAGTGAAAGTTATTTAGCTTCAAGTTCCTGCTATGGGTGGTTCAACAAGGACTCGAATCATCACCTGGTCAGTACTGGATGTTTTTTTTTTTCTTATGTCCTGATATCTGAAAAAAACTGATGGATGGTGCACTTTTTTTTTTTGAGCCATGACTCTATATCGCATTAAAAGGTTTCACCTGTTGATCAGTTGAACTACTTATGTGTTACCAGGTATCGTGATCAATAACCATGCAATTAATCTGCAAAATGAACTAAAGAGGAGAACAAAGTGTAATATTTGTGTCTGAAATATAGTTGAATTAAAGGACAAAGCAGCATAACATAATAATAGTCCCCATAACAAAGGGGGACTAGTGCCAGAGTGTTTAAACATTAAGGATACACATGCTAGTTCCTGACACTACCTGCCTGCTGTCATCTACCATAGTGCCAGTATCATGCTACATACACCCAGACATTCCAGTATATGATCAGAGTTCACAGCTTATACAAACACATACACCCAGACTAAAGTGCCGCCCCACATTCATCATCCCACTCGAACAGTGATATTGCTCCCATCAGGGGCAATTTTCTCCCCCTCTCATGACAGCAAGAAGTCTTCCCATACTCCGGGTGGCCACAGCAGGCCCCACGCAGGGATGACATCAGCGCTCAGCCCGGAGGAGCTTTGTGACAGCCATATGTAAATTGAATATGACTAATCGCTTCCCCACATCACCTCTCGCCAACTCTGGGCCACTGCGCCGAAAGACGGAGCGTTGAACGAGGAGAAGGAGTTCTCCGCAAGTGCTTTTGAAGTGTGAGCGTAGGGGGTGAGAGGATAGCCAACAAGAGGGATGCTACGAAAGTCAACCGTTGTTTTATTTTCAACAAAATGAACCCACAGAAGATCCAATAAGGAGGTATCAGGTCTAAGATGTACACACAGGTGATTGCAGTGTCTGTGACAGCCTCCAACAAAATGCTGTTTTACAGCTAAGCTCAAGTCTGAAGGCTCTCAAGGGGGGCGCAGATGGGAATATGATCACTATTTTCATTGATGACCATTCTGTTCTCACAGCTTTGGCTTTCTCGCTGGAGTGAAGTGGTTCACACTCGAGACAGACGGTAAAGCGAAGCGAGCGAGGCACCAGGAAGATAAAGTGCTTCCACATGTGGAAGGCATGAAGAAGAGGCAGAGGTGGGTGTGACCACCCATACAACAGGGGAATCCCAGGTGTCCCTGTCTTTGTTCTCACTGTGTGTGCCTGTGCACGTGAGCCTATCAGTAGGTCACCAGCAGAAAAAGTTTGATTCATGAATGCTGTCAAAATGCAGAAGAAATGCTGTTTTTTTAAATGACTTCTTTTAATTGAAAATAAAAAATATAATGAGATCACAGAATGCACACATTCACACTCTGATCATTGGCCTGAATTGATGGGCTGCCTGCCATGTAGCTGCAGCTGGAGATGCAGATGTCATTTCCCAGTGTTTGTTTTTTAATTAGAGTGCCATATACTGGGACATTACATTCCCATAAAACACTGATGACTTTGTCAAAGGAGATAAAAGTGTGTGACAAATATCAGGACGTTTAATTTATGCAATTTTAGAGTTTCATCATTTTACTAACTAAAAAAGTAAAAATGCTCACACAGTTTTTATATTTTTACATATTTACACAACTTTTTTTCTTTTAAAAGGGGAAAGTTCTCCTTCACTTTTGGCCTGAACACTTTGCATTGCACACAGTGATGACCCCACCTCCGTTCTCTCCACACCCCACTTGGCTCAAATCACCCCCTGATGGGCAGTGTAAACAAGTGGCACTGTGTATATCCTCCATATAATCTGGATTTAGCTCGGTGAGATCACGGCTGTTGGAGCGAAAAGCTCCCCCCTCCCTTGTCCGGACTGCTCAGCTGCATTGTGGGAGGTTCTCTTTCAGTGCCACCTTTGTCTATGTGTGTGTGTGTGTGTGTGTGTGTGTGTGTGTGTGTGTGTGTGAGAGAGAGAGAGAGAGAGAGAGAGAGAGAGAGAGAGAGTGTGCCCCTGATGACAGGTCACAAGAAGTCATGAGTAAACTTCCCCTGTGGCAAGACATGATCTTGGTATATGTGTACTCCTGATGGGAAAACACTCACAAATTCATTCATACTGTTAGGTTGAAATCTCATAAACGCAGACTGTCGTCACTTTTTCTGTCTTGCTCTTGCACACACATGTAAGCACACTGCAAGTCAAAAGAAAGATTTGAACCCCTCAACAATTCGAACTAGGAATATTCGAGCAGAGTAAAACGTTGTTCCCAAACTAGAAGTGTTATTTATAATTGATCATAACCTACAGATATTTTCTGCTGCATCATACAGTATCATACAGTTCCCATCTGTTGCTTTAACACTTTCAATGTTATTATATAATGCCCTAAAAAGCTTTAACACAAAAACCACATTATCCCCTTATATATCATAACATGATGTGCTTTGAAAATAGATAACCTCTATAAAAATGTGCTCTAAAAACTTCTATTACCCCAAGTAAAAAGACAAAAGCAACAGAGCTAATTTTTGTAGGCTAGCTAACAAGCTAGAACTAAAGCCAGAACAAAATGGATTTATTTTTTAAGCATTTACGAATATAGTAACCAAACACTGTTACAGACATTGCTAGTTGATGGTTGGAGGTGCTCATTTGTTGGGTAACATCAATTTCATTGTTTTAAAAAAAATAGTCGAATGAGAAGCTAAAATATTTTAAACTGGTTAGCTTTTTTTAAATGTAAGATTCCTTTGATTCGCTGCAACAAAAGGAGACACAAATGGTGCCAATAAAAATAATCTATAAAAATCATTATCTTTAAAGATAAATATATTTTGAAAAGATGCTTTTTGACTAATAATTAAATGAGGCTGAAGCTAAACTTGCTTAGCCCAGCTAAACTGCTGTTAGCTAGCTTAACTAGCTTAGAAAGCAGTAACAGAAGCTCTAGCTAGTTTCCTAAACCTAGCAAGTAAGTTTTGGCTCTATGTAGAGGATTTCATGAAATTTTGCATGATTACATCATGTTAAAAAAATTTCATTTAAATGTACGTTTATTTAAAAATTTGAGTTCAATTTTGACACAGCAAAAGTGAGACAATGTTTAATTTAGAAAACACATATTTAAAGCTAAAACAGACAAAGAAGCCAAAAGAAACATTTGTGTAACATCGTGTTTTCCCCCTTTAAGTTTTTCTACTTTAAAAAAGCAGAATTAATTTTGTAGGTATTAAATTTATAGAATGTACCAGTGGTGAAATTATGTGCTAATACCAACAGAAAAAGTTTAAATAATATGGCTGATAGTCCATTTACTGTCTGTCTGATATTGTTTATTCATCCTTTTGTACCATAGAAACAAAGAAAATATATAAAATAAGAATTTGGGAGTCTTTCAACTGTTCATCAGACTAAGTTTAGACAATTATGTACTAAGTACTAGTACTTTAGTATGTACTAAGTTCATTGACTCAAATAAAAAATTGGCTGCTACCAATAATAAATGTAAATCGTCAACAAGTCCATGTCCAGAGTGCTTTTTTTCTGATATTGTGCATCCCTGCTGTAAGTTTTTCTCTTTCTCTCTATTATAATTTTTTTCAGTCACCCAAACAAATAATGTTTGCTGCACAGGAGCTGCGTCTTTGTATGTCAGCATTGTTTTCCTGCATATGATTTTCATATAATTTTGTTTAATCCCTTTAGTAGGCATGTTTTTTACACATTTGTAACGGCTCCGCACATATTTTCTCCGTGCACCCTGTGTTTCTACAGTGTACACTCAAACACACCGGGTGCCAGAGACATCTCCTGACAGAGCACCGAAACAAATGAATACAGTGTTGCCTCATACAGCTGGATGAGCTGCAGAATGTTACGCTCTCCATTTTCTCCATGTCAGTCCAAGAAGAAAAGTAAATAAGAATAGCTCTTCTCATTGCCGTGTGACAAATTTTGGTGGTCTGCATGAAGTGTAGAAAGAGCAATCTGACGTGGGACCAGCTGGGCATCTGCAGAAATTTAGGTAAAAAGTTGAAAAAGGACAGACATGAAAAGAGACTCTCTCATTGTCTCCCAGCTCTCTTTTCTCTTTATAGAAGCAGCTGGGAAGGAATTACTAAACTTCTCTACTTAGCAGCACCACAGTCACAGGGTAGTGATCTAAGAAGCTCTTTTAAATGGCTCTGTGTGTATGTGTGTGTGTGTGTGTGTGCGTCAGAGAGAGAGCCTAGAATGTCTTTTCCTGCCTTTTTGCACGGATGCTTGTATGTCTCTGCATGGGTGCATTTTATTGTGTGCGCCTCTAAAAGCTCTCCTATTTCTGCGTTGATGTGTATTTTCCAGCAGCTTGTAGCACGTTGATTAAACAACACTTTGAACACTTAAATTGAATGAACTACTGAGGTCACCTCCCCTTTTGTTTGAATGGCAGGTGGTTAGCCTGCATGTTTCTAATAGGAACCCCACTTTGTGTGCTGTCACCGTTCAAAGTGTTACAAGAGGAAAAATGTTTCTAAATGTTGGTTCACCTCTACATGATGTAGATGGTTTTTTGAGTGTAGCGTAATCATCGATACATTTAACATGAATGTATCTGTGTTAACTGTAGTACAAGAGGTGAAAACTACAGCAAATATAATCACGTTTATGCGAATAAATATAAAAACTAAAGAAAGCTTGTTTTACTTTTTACCAAATTGGCTTAATTATTACATTATTAGAAATTATGAGAAGATATATATTTATATAGATTATTATTTTTTTCATTATCACTGATTGCTTCATACACAAGAGGCTTTTATAGCTGGTCAGAGTTATTGTGAAATCATGATAATGCACTGATGATATTTAAAAAATTTTGTAGGGGTTATAAAGTTATTTATAACTTTCAAATTCATCTGTAAAGTTAGCAACAAAAAAAAAGATTGATGGCATTATTGCTACTTTGGGTTTTTTTTTTCAGATTTTCTAGATATTTTTAATCATTTTTCTTTTTTAAGAACAATAAGCGTGAAGTAAAAATACGATACTGTGATAAACTTGGTTTGCTTTTTCAAATATATGTTGTGTTATATTATATTTTTATGCATATTGGCAACATTTTGTTTTAATTATCACTGATTTCTTATCAAAAGAACATTTACATTTTGTAGTAAGGATAATAACTGTTATGTTTAAAATGAAATATTGTTATTGAGTTAGTAAATAAAGTAACATTGTAAGTAATGATATTATCATATGTGTGTAATTTCCTTTTTTTCCTGAATATGTTTGTACAGTCATGGTTAAAGACTCTTTACCCATCACAATGCATTTGTTAAAAAAACATAAAATAAAATAAATTAAAAATATTCATGCCAAAAAAGTAAGCACACAGTCCACTGCCTTAATTAAATTTGATTAATGGCATTATTTTTGGTTTGCATGTTTTCAAGCTTTATAAAGATACCCGAGAGGTCTTATCCTGAATTTGCTTCCACAATACTGAAAGTTAAAACTGTCTATTAAGATGAATAGCTTTAGAAAGAATGAAGATCTCTTGTTGCTAATACGGTGTGTGATTTTTGTCCTGTAGCAGAAAACACACACACCCTTTTTAGAAGAGATGTCAAAGCTGCAGTTTGGGACTAAAAGGTCACCATACACTGATCACCGATAACACTCGGAGGGGATGCGAAGAAGCTGAATTTCCTTTTTTTGCAAAAATGAATGATACTTGAGTGCAGTGTGTGTGTGTGTGTGTGTGTTTGTCCACGCTCTTTGATCATGTTTGCTGCTACATTTGGAGCCTCGTGAAAGAAACTTTCCTCATAATGGAAATCTTATTTAATTCTTCGCACTGCTTTGTGTGTGTTTTCGAACAGCGGTGCTAATGCTGCTGTGTTGCACTTTCTGGATATTATATAACACGGCTGTTCTCGGGGTGAGCCTGATGATAATGCTTCGTTTTGTGCATGCGTGCTGTACCTGCTCTGAATCCAACTCTTCCCCCTCTTTTTTTAAACGGCCCAGATTTCCAGTGTGTATTCTCTTTTTATTGCTTTCATTTGCATATAAATTAAATCCATATTGTGCCTGCGAGGCAGACTATGCTAACTATGCAAACGATCCCGGGCTTTTCTTTGTTTTACAGATAAACCCTCGGCTTCCTCAATGACAAGGTGGGAGGGAGGGATGGAGGAGGGGGGTTAGAGGAATCCTCTCGCTGTTTCATAATTGTATGAATTTTAAATACACTGTCATAAGATCCTCTTCCGCATTCACAGCAGGGACTGGAACTATCATTATAATATTAGAGCTACAGGGTTGGCTGACCGTGAAGAGGAAGGCAGCCTTTGCACCTCTGCTCACACATGCGGGCCAGATGGTCAAAGACGCAGGATTTGGAAACACACTGTCGTTGTGTGTGTGTGTCTGTGTATTTTTCCTTAAACATCTCCGCCAACTCTTATTTTATTCCCGAATACGTCGAAATTATATTAAAGTATCTTTAATCGGTGAGAAACAGCGCACATTTCATCGCATCTGCTGCTTTTGAGCGGCATCAGCAAACAAACGAAAAGTAGCATATTGTTTTTTAACAGAGAGAAAAAGATCCAACTGAAATTAAGTCCTATGAATATTCAGTCACACATTATAGCGGTTAGTGACGTTAAATTAGTCCTTATATTAGTGTGGGGCCTCTGGAAGCCCCTTCAAGGACCCCTGGAGGTTTTCGCAGGCTGCAGGAGATGCTGCAGGGCCAGTTATTATCATTCTGCTGCTACCTCACATTCACCATGAAAAACGGGAACCCTTAACTATAAAAAGGTGTGTATATATAATGTATTTTGCAACTTATATGGTCACTTTTTTTAATTTAAACCTTTCTCTTTATAATCGAATTCGTTTTTTCTCGACATGCGCAGTTATGTCTGCTGGTCGCTTTGAGGGATAACAGGCAAACAACTAAAGATTTTTAAGGTAAAATCGTTCAATCTGTAACCTGCCTTTAAAGTTCACGATCGTCGTTATTGAAATCCATTATTAACACGTGATGCTGCTCGGTTATTAAATCTGTGCTCTATAGGCAGAGCCGAACGCAAACGCACTTGAAATAATTAAAGCTCCTGAAACGCGGAGGCCGTGAACGCCTCTGCAGGCTCGTTAGCTCTTAATTAAATAATCGCTTGTATAGAAGCGCCGGAACAAACAGAAACAGCGCTCATCGAGCTCACAAACGTCCTCCGGATGCCAGTCTTTTTGCTTTATTTCAACCCCCCCCCCACAAAAAAACAAACAAACAAACAAAAAAAAACCCCAATAAAGTCAAAGAGGAGAGCTTTCCTCTTCTTTGTTTATGTGCGCCACAATCAAGTGTGTTAAATGGGTAATTTAATCCAGGTCGAAATAAATCGGCGGGGATACCAAAAGGCTCAGGTGCCTGTTTTTAGCAACGAGGGGATGCTGTGAGGATTCTCACTGGACTCTATCGCTGACATAAACTCCAAATATATATATATACGTTTTCTTAATAATTGGAGGAAAAATTCAAGCTGGCAAAAAAAGAAGGCAGACTGTTCAGCGTAGACTAGTCTGATACTAATACTTCAAGAGTCACAGTTTCTCTTTTTGATTTGGGTGAAATTAAATGGATTTCTATAAGTCTTTCTGCTGCTGACCTTGGAGTGCGACACACACACACGCCATGCCACAGAGTTCACAGCCAGGCTCAGTCTAACCTGAACCTGAGGTCAAGTCAGGCCGCGCAGGACGGAGAGACAGAGCGCTACTCCCCAAACAGCTAGTTCACGTTTCTTTAGTATTAACTCCAGCTTGCGCGTTCACGCTCCAGCGTGTCCGGGAGAAAGTTGAGCAGAGGTGTGAAAACCTATAAATGCCCAGAATAGTTTTAATAGGTGAAATGGTATCCATCAAGGAGGCGCTGAAACAGGACCTGCTGTGCGATATATTTCTGTGTGTGTCTCAGTTTGATATGAAAGCTCCGATAAAGACATAATCCGCTGTTTTATAGACAGACGGAATTTAAAAAGGCCGGTAATTACACTTTCCTCCTTTAAACACGTTATGTGCCACGATTATATGTCCGTGTGGGCGTTAATATGTTGGGGAGTCCAGGCAATGTATTTCAAGTGAAATAATATTAATAATAATAATAATAATACCCAGAATTCCCGTAAATTCACCATATTGTAAGGAATCATTGTGACATGCTGACAGCTTATCATAGATTTAAATATGTTTTATTCTCAAATATGGCAACAAAACGCTTTTATTTCTTTCTCTTTTTTTATCCGTGGAAATGTATGTAAGAAATAATAATTTAACCCATTAACTACCGCTCTCTATCTCCCTCTTTTTTTAATTTCAGACTACATGTGAACATATTAAAATCTTTGGCTTGTTTGGCTTGACTGATGTGTTGAAGGGAAAATATGGCGCAAATATGGGGAAAAGGGGGGTGGGGGGCAAGGAGACCACAAGAACCTATAGATCCTAAAAAACAGTGAGAACAGACAGAGAGGAGAGAAAAAAGGACCGGCGTGAAGAGACGAGCCTGAAATTAAATATACCGTATACAACATGATAACTGTGTGGCTATATAAACTTTAATAACGAGCGTTCATTTATATAACTATGTCCATATACTGTTACCATAAACAGAAATCTGTGTTTTTAAATAGCGTCCCCAACTTCTCCTTCTTCTCCCAGTTCGTTATGTCCAAAAGAGTCCGGCCGCTCATTCGCTCTCCTCCTTCTCCTCCTGCACGGTGGTCGTTGAATGGTTGTAAAGTCCTTGAGCCATGAGCTGCAGGGCCAGGCCGTTCTTGTAACCGCTGGCCTTTTTAATCTTGGCCCTCTTATTCTGGAACCAGATTTTAATTTGGGACTCGTTCAGGTTGAGTTCCTGGGCCAGAGACTGTCTCCGCTGCTCCGTTATGTAGCGGTTGGCCTGGAACTCGGTTTTGAGTCTCTGCAGCTGCTCGGCCGTGAACGCCGTCCTGGGCCGCTTGTCCTCCTTGCCGCTCTTTTTCTTCTTCAGTTTCCGTGTCCTTGGGCCTGGTGTGGAAACAACAATGGGAAACAAAGATTTATTCTAAGGCTGGACACAGTCTGACACCAAGCCCCACTTATTTTTTTCTTTTCTATTTTAAAGGAAAGAAAAACGTGAAAGCGTCTCTCTGTGAGCGATGATAGCGCCTTATTATCTGCTCGGTATGCCCGAATGTAGGTCACAAGTCTGTGCGGCAATGATGTGGGCAGGTTAGCTTGTGCTGGGGATGACGTCTATCAAAATAATGTTTTGATGTTACAGTAAAAAAAAAAAACAGCACAGAGAATGAGCGGAACTGTTAAAGCTGGACGCTGTGCAAACAACTTGTTTTAAATCAGAGCAAATAAATATAAGCCTTTGGTGGAGGAAGTGGAGGGGGGATTGTGGGAGAATCTCACGATTGATTATTCATTACTATTTGACATGCTGAAGGTCTGCCTCACAGGTGAGTGTGGGACGTGGGAGACAAAGTAGCCAATCAGAAGAGAGCAGCAGCAACCCAAACAACAACAACAACAAGAAAAAAATCTCCAGTGCAAATGATGAGACTTGTTTAATGCCTTATGAGCCTTGTCCTATCGCTCACATGTGGAAGTGTTAGACTGGAGGTGCAGAGATACAGATATCCTCCCTGCACACTCCACAGCTCCACAAGCTGCAGCACAGCTAATGGGACCTCACCCGGGGCTGCTTGATCAGTTATGACTGCAGCAGCGCGGTATTTTCACTTCAAGGACCCGATCGAATAAAGCTGAAGCAGCAAAAAAGAAAAAAAAGCACGGGAATTTGGTCACGTAGCTGAATATATGACTGCGCATTGATCCGCTGATTAACTGTGTACTGCGCACATTTAATCCAGTGGGAAAAAGGAAGCGCTGTCGCTGTGATACAGAGCAGGCTGGGGAGCTTCGGGTCTAATATTAGATTTCATAAAAAAATAATAACAATAAGTCACAGAAGGACCTCTGCCTTTACCCTGACACATAACCACCACCATTAAAGCCAATAAAACCTTCCGCACCATCACATAGGCCGGCCTAGAAGCTATGAGGCACGCGCTCGCGCGCACGCACACACACACACACACACTGTTTCAAAGATACATCAGCATCCTGTATGTTTGAACTGCTAAACATTAAACGGGCCTAAAAAGTCATTGCATGACATATGCAAACACTCGAACCTGTGTGGATTCAAATCTTTAAACGCCTTCAAACTCATCTCTAAATCGAAAATACATCTTCTGCATCAGCTCAGAGGGGAGAAAGCGGATAAAAGTGAAAAGAAAAGAATTGCTTTCAGAAAAATAAAAGCAGCAGTGGTGGAGGTTAGAAAACAGATCCATGCCTCTTTTTGAAGTATTATTATTTTTAGGCTAAAATTCGGGAGCAAAAACAGTGAAAAACATTCCAGCTTTAGTTCTGTCATACTAAATAAAATTAATGTAAAATAACCGGCAAAAACACGTTAGCCCGTGAAAGACCAGACAACAATACATTTGGTTTTTTTTAAATAACCGTGTGGACTTGTAATTGGGTTTAATAAGGTATGAATCCTCGGCACTGTTGTTGGCTTGTTTTACATTACTTTGGTCTTTTCCGCACAAGGGAGGAAACATTAATATTAACAGAAAAGCCAAATACATTCCATATATTTTTGTGTAGTTTGCCTTATTTAGAGTTTTTCAAAAGTTTTTTTAAAAAATACATAAAAAATAAATCTGCTCGTGACACTGCCTGGGGCCCACATCAGCTTTAGCCCCAATGTGCTTCAACTTCACTCTGAATTAATTTGCTTAATTCTTCACTTTGACTTGTTCTTTTGTCACCTTGTGCTTCCGTTACACGCTCCATTATAAACTGCTAACCACTTTTACTTCAGCGACTTCTTTTCAGCACTTTACCCCCGACAGTTCTTATTTTCGAAATCAAATCCCTTTGTTTTCATTGGCTGGAGCACCTCGGTAAACTATTTAAACACTCACGTGCCAATTTTAAATTCCCTCTTTTTCTTCACGCTGGCACCTGGAAGAAATGTATTTGACACAGCGGAGAGAAACACAAGTCATCCCACTCCAGCACCCCACTCGATATAATTCGGGGACTACTAGCGCCTTACCAGATGAGGGCCGGTCCGAGTACCGCGTACAGTACACCCAAGCGGGCCACAACAGCGGCTGGCTTTCTTTTGCCATGGGCGGAGAGCCTCCATTGCTGCCGCTCATGACCATAATTGACGAGGGGCTATCTGCGTATCTACCAGTCCCGTTGCTCGTCGATTCGCACTGCTTCGACGAGTTCTGCTTGGAAGAGGGGGAAGAGGACGTGGACGACGACGAGGAAGGCGACGACGAGCTGCTGTCGCTGCTGCAGTTGGAGTCCAGGCACAGGCTGCCGGTGTGCAGCGGCCTCGCGCCCAGCGGGTTCACGTTTTCCCGACCCGACGTCTGGCTCCGGTCGCGGTAGCTCGGCTCTTTTCTGCAGCCGAAGTCCGGCCGGAGGATGTTGTCTATGAAAAAGTTCGTGGTTCTGTGGGCTTGCTGGGCTGCCTGGTGGGGTAAAATCATAGCAGGGGATGGCAGGTTCGGCGACAGGGACATGCTCTCCTCCTCGGTTGTGTCCCGGCCGCTGTTGGGCTCCTTCTGCTCTTCCATAGCTGGTGACCGTGAAAAACGTCGGCCTCTCCACGCCAAACTCCACTTGTTGCTCACTCTCCCGTCCCCTTCGGTATCCAATTCAGACAGACAGCATGTAAAAAAGCCTTCTTTTTTTTTTAACTAGAATAAATACCTGCGTTCGTTAACAATATCACCTAAAGCATGTCCTCTCCTAACAGTGTTCCGAGACCTGGCATAGCGAACAGCTCCACGTTACAGCCAGTGTCCCTGCCGCTCCTCGGTGCAGCATAATATCTGTGTATTCGCTCTTCCCAAACTCTCCTAAAACCGTTATCTCCCCCCCGTGTGTGTGTTTTCTCCCTTTCTCTTACACCCAGCCGGAAGCACGTGTGCGCGTACACATAAAGAAACCGGCCAATCAGGAGGGAAGATCGTCCCTGTCACAATTGACGCTGTCCAATTAGAGCTGTGGCTGTGCTGTGGGCGAGCACGCGCACGCAGCACGCGCTTATTAGTTGGATCGATTCGGGAGAAGCGCACGTGCACAGACGTAATGCACAGCAAAATAAAAACAAGCGCGGAGACAGCCACCATTAAAAACACTGCTCAGAAGGGCGAAAGGGTTTTATTCCACATCGCTACATGCTCTTTAAGCACATTTTAGTTTTACAAACTATTTGAATGCAAGCGCACTTTATAAAAAGGATGAAGGAATAATAAAAATAAATAACAAGAATAATTTTAGAAAAATAGGACTACTAGCATTAATGTTTTAGCTAAAATGTAAGACCTTCTATTTGGTGAATTTTGCAGCGTAAATACTGTTAACCGTCCAAGTGTAAATTACATTATATCACGTGAACTGACATCAGCTATGTAAAACATATTTCATTTTACGTGGAGTGTTTTAAGTATATGTATATTTAAAAAATATTTGTATGTGTCTTCATAATATTAGATAAAATATAAACAAAATAAACAAAAACATTTTGTGCGCTAAACAGCTCCTCCGTAAAGT
The DNA here is from genome assembly GCF_051167445.1 of Perissodus microlepis. Lineage (NCBI taxonomy): Eukaryota > Metazoa > Chordata > Actinopteri > Cichliformes > Cichlidae > Perissodus > Perissodus microlepis. The sequence goes on along the minus strand of NC_140482.1, from coordinate 11,282,303 downwards.
GCATAAAATGCACACTGTGGATTACAGCATTAGTTTCTACAATCTCATCAGATGATTTACCCTTGTTCTTTCCTTCTCATTTATTTTTTTCTTTTCTCTAACAGTGAAATACAACGAGGATGCTGTAAATGAGAACACGTCAAAGCTTGGACTGTTAAAACCACCAACAGCATCTGTACAGCCTTACTTTACCCTTAATCACAATTTACGTCCCTTTAATATTTTGATGAGCTATTACAGAGCCACGAATTTGACATGAACAAACCCAAAATTCCGAAAAAGTGACCCAGTAGTTATTTAAAAAAGCACAAAAATCAAAGTTGAACACTGTAGTCTGTACAGTGTGTGTCCACATAAAGAAAGGTAACTGTATAGTTTCCTTCCTTCCTCTAAGTAGCTAAGACTTTGACTTAAAGTATGATTTTTGTGTTTTTTTTCCACAGCAACACGAAAACCAACATGTTTGCGTTTCCCTGTGATATTTCAGTTCACAGGAGCCCACTCGTGAAAGGGTATAAGGGAGGCTGGAAAACAGGAGTGCGTCCCGATAATAGGTGGCTGCTGTTTTTTTTTTTTTTTTTCCTTTTTTGTGAAGATCTTCAGAAATTGCCTCCAAGCTCTAATTGGCGATTTGAATTAATAATAATATTAATAATGATAATGGCAACAGCGTGAAAGTGGGGGACGTGTTGATGGTTAACACGGCCGCGGTGAAATCTTCATCCGCACGGGGGTCGGAGTTAAAGATGAAGGAGGGGGTGTGGAGGAGGGTGTGGGGGGCACCATGGCTACTTAATTAAATTCCAATTAGGACAGTATCAATATGGCGTTTAGCCGCAGCGCCATTGTGGCTAAATGAGCACTCAGTCCTGCTCTTATCTGGCGCCGCAAAGAGAGGGGCTGCTCGAGAGGAGCTGCAAAAGATAATTTATAGCTTTTAATTAGTCTTCATTCCGCCCGATGTGCCCGGTGTTCATCACCGGGAGCGGGGGGCCGGAGAAAACCCCGAGTCAAAGCCGCTGTCAGCGCTCCCTGGCAGGGCCCTTAATCAAAGTGAAGCAGGGCCCGCGCTACAAGCCACGTAATTTCCAAGGTGCTGATAAAGCTTGTTGAATAATAGCGGGGGCCCTCGGAGACACCATTTACAGAAATGACTTTATTGACGGCTTAACGTTGGTAATTCATTTTACCTTTCATGTATTGGGAGCCGGATTTGTCGCCGTAATAGGATGATAAATGCACTGACGGATCGCAGCCCCGGTTTTATTGAGTAGCCTATATACTCCAGGAGCCTCACTGGTACACACACGCACACACACACACACACACACACACACACACACACACACACAGTCAGCCCTGATGAGCTGATGTAAAACTGTGCGACACTGTGTGTGTGTGTGTGTGTATGTGTGTGTGTGTGTGTGTGTGTGTGTGTGGACTGCACCTGGACTAAAGCAGGTTTCTCCGTTGTTTTAAGCAGCACATTGTTTCTTTCCTATCTGCGAGGTTCGGTGAAACGAGGAAGCCTCGCGAGAAGCAAAAGCAGAAAATCTTACATTTATTTCTTTAAAAAATAAAAATAAAAATCCTGCTTTACTTTCTCCACGTCCTCACTGTTAAACGTCACTGGCTTCGTCTGTGTTTGTTATAAAACCAACAGTCTGGGCATTCATTCAAACACTACGCTTGATTGTTTTTTTCTTTTTCACACAGAATTGCTAGATATAGAGTTGTATTTTGAAAGCTCATAAAGATGTATAATAAAAAACGCTTGGATTAAACACAAATATACTTTTTTTAGATTTTGTTTTAAAGTTTAAGAAATAGACCCGTTATTAACCTTTCAAATATGTGAACAAATGATTAGTTAAGCATTTGTTCCACATCCTCAAAATACTGTATTTATAATTTCCACACCAGCTAAAATGAAACACTGATGTATTGTTTTGTTGCTTTATTTTATTATATTTCCCGATTGAACCATGTGTTTGGATGTGGTTTGTCCTCAAATCGTCAAGGATATTACAAATGTTTCCAAATGACAGCATAATTGTGATGCTCGGCGGAAAGTTGTGAGGTTTTGGATGGGCTGTGTCTGGGTGCTGCAGGTGTTTGTGTCTGCTGCCATCTAGTGGAGGATGACGGAAAGCGCAGTAAATGATTCTCTCCAAAATTAAGTTGGGTTTTTTTTGTGTGCATGCTCATTAAGGTGAAGTAAGGGAATAAGCCAGTATCACCAAATGTTGTTGTTCCTGAGTGAGAGAGAGTGAGAGTTCAGCTAAAGCTGGTATAATCAGTGGCTGTAATCAGTTGGCTCCACTAGAGATTAATTCCCGCTGAGCATCGACTTAAATGCAAATGTTTTTAAGCTGAACAAATATGTATGAAATCCGGTGCTGAATGCAAATAAAGGAGACTCTTAACGTTAACCACTGCGGGAAGTCCCGGGCTTACATCCTCATTTATGTTCCCTTTACAAGTTAAAAGCGACCACGTTACTTTGGCGCCATCTACTGACCACACTGCGTAAATAGTTTTTTTTCTTGCTGCTCCCTTTAGGTGTCGTCACAGTGGATCGTCAGCCTCCCTCTCCTCTTCTGTCCTTCCTCCTGTGTCACACCATCCTCTGCATGTCCTCCTACACCCGCAAATCCCTTCTGTGGACTTCCTCTTTTCCTCCTGCCTGGCAGCTCCATCTTCAACATCCTTTGTCCATTTGCATCCACTATCATCTGCACATGCCCAGACCATCTCAGCACTGCTTCTCTAACTTTATCACTACAGTTCAACCTGAGCTGTCCGTCTGTCCACCCTGGTCACTCAAAAAGAACATCTTGAATCTTCAGAGTGAAATACTTTTTATTAAATTCTTATTACATTTATTATTACCTTTGAAAAGTTCAGTTACTTTACAAACCGAGATTTAATGTCACAAACAGGTGGCGCTTACCCCTCAGTTAATGTGTTACAACAACACACTTACTCGCTCAGGCTACAATAACTTTGCACACTTTGCACATCATGTTCTTAGGTAGCTGGTATTTATTTCAGAATGTGTATTTATATTAATATTAATATTTAGATAAAGATGTATATTTTTTATAGACTGTAAATACCATATAGTCCATATTCTATTCCCGTCACCAAGATCAATTTCTAATTTGTGCACAAACTTGGCAATAAACGTCATTCTGATTCTAAAATTTTGGATCCATGAGTGAAGTAATGTTATGAATCCATTAAATCCTGGTTTACGTCCACCAAGATCTTTCTTCAAGGTCACCTTAATGATTTATTCATTGAAAACTGACACAAAACCTTATAACTTAGAAACTGTGATACCTTAAAGTGTGGTGTTTATCATCAGCATGTGAAAAGTTACTGTTTTAGGATTTAAAATATCACGTCACAATTTGACTTCTACTTCAAGGTCAGCAGATTGAGCTGAAGGTCAAAGTGCTAATAATGCAACATAAAGCTATTTAAAACTATGCTTGCTGCCATTGTTTGCAGTGAAAACATATAGGTGAATATATTATAACTTTCAGGTTACTGTATTATGACTTTGTACATTACAGCAGCAGGTTATAAAAAGATTTTTTCACACTGTGCATTGATGTAGAAAGCAACTTTCAAGTAACCAATGAATGGCAGTCAGTGCAAAACATTCATCCATGCAGCCTCTCTCACTGTTTGCTGGAAATCTTAAAGGGGAACAGTCATGCTTTTCCTTGTTGCTCAATTAAGTTTCACATAATGAAGTCAGACTATAGCCTGGTAGGATGGCCTGCTTTGGCAAGTCAGAGGAACTCTCATTTATACCGTTTTATATATAAGGACATACTTGGATTGCTGCCTTATGTTCCCTGCTTGCAATGAAACATGCTGATTGTTATTGTCTTTGTCTGCAAGGTTACTTGTTGGTTCCTGTTCCATTTGCCCGAACTGAATTTGGTAAAAGCGCTTTTGTCCATTTAGCACCCTTGACTTGGGAAAAAACTGCAGAACAACTGGAAAATGACAGAATTCATTTCATTTAGTGCTTTTAAACCTAAACTAAGAATCCTTGAGGCCAAGTCCATAACATGCAACTGTGTCAATTAGATTGATTGTCATTTCAACTGAATTTTTGAATTTCTTATTTGAATTTTATCTTTATTTTATCTTTATTTTTCATTTATTTTTGCATGTGTGTTGTTGCTGCCTGTGTTTAATTGTGTAATTTTTGTAACTGTGAGACACTTGCTGCTGCCTATCTTGAAAAATAGGCTTTTAATCTCAGAAGGATTGCTTCCTGGTTAAAAAGGTTAAATAAAATAAAAAATAAAAAAATATGTGCAAGCAATCACTGTGAGACAAAAGCTCTAAATGCTTCCTTTTTCTGCTCTTGGTTCTGTATGATGTCAAGGAGAGAGAGTATGGATATCGTAGATACAGAAGTCAAACCCACCTGCTGTTCAATTCTTTTGTTTATTAGGGGCAGCCAATCATCATCATCATCATCATTTATTTATATAGCACTTTAAAAACACACCTGGTAGACCAAAGTGCTGTACCATACAAATATGCATATAGTAATAAGATAGCAGAAACCAGACATAGCAATAAAATTAATTTAAAAAAAATGTCAGTTACCCACAGAGTTAAAAGCCAGGGAACAAAAATAGATTTTTAATAAAGACTTAAAAACTGGCACTGATGTAGCCTGTCTAATATGGAGAGGAAGGTTATTCCAAAGCATCGGCGCTGCAACAGAGAATGCTCGGTCTCCTCTAAGTTTCAGCCGTGACTTTGGGACCGAAAGCAGCAACAGCTCAGCTGACCGAAGGGTACAAGTGGGGACATGGGGCTTCAACAAGTCAGACAAATAAACAGGTGCCAGACCATTTAGAGATTTAAAAACCAATATGTAAGTGTCACAGAAATGGCTTATGTATAAAGAAGTTTAATAGATGGTTCCAGCAGTTAAAATGTTCTTGCTTGTACATTTCTGTGGGCAATATTGTAAAGGTGTGTTTATCTTGTATAGGAGACATGTTCATCTTGTCACAAAGAACAAGTTTTGTTACACCGCTATTATCGCGAGGTTTGGGCGTGATAGTATAGGCTGTGAGCCCACGTTTAATAATCACGCTAAGGAGTTCAGCGAGCTATCTGCAAAGGCCGGGTTAGTCTACCAGCTGTACAAGGTATTTGTCATTTGCCATAACTGTATTGTAATATTGTGAAAATTTGTAATGTATGGTGTTTTAATTATTTTGTTTTAATTTAGAATGCGCAAGGCTGTAAAGCTATTCTTCTAGGACCTCCGAAGTGGCAGGCGGCCACGAGGTAATTTTTGTTGTTAAAGCACAAGTGTTACTTTTGATAGACTGAAGCGCTTAAAGCCTTTGTGTTTTATGTTTGTAGTTTTCACGGCGTTCAATAAATGCAGCGAAGCGCCCGTCTTGAAGAAGCCGTGCCTGTGTTGTCATTTCGGAGTTACACAATAAAAGGACTTTAAAACGGATTCTAAATTCAATTGGAAGCCAGTGTAGAGAGGCCAAAATCGGAGTGATGTGATCAAATTTCCTTCTCCCAGTTAAAAATCGTGCCGCAGCATTTTGCACTAGTTGCAAGCGTGACAAAGTGCCCTGCCCAACCCCTATTAAAAGAGAATTGCAATAATCTAAACGTGAAGTAATAAATCCATGAATAACACTTTCCAAGTCACGCTTGGACAGAAAGAGCTTAACCTTCGTTAAACGTCTGAGGTGATAGAATGCTGATTTTACCACCCCGTTTACATGGTCATCAAAGGTAAGTGCAGAATCCATTTTTACTCCGAGATTTGTGATCGAACTCTTTAGTTGGGAAGTCAAAGCTGCAAGATCAACATCTGGAGTGTGAGAAGAACGATTTGGGCCAAATAAAATCGCTTCTATCTTCCGATCATTAAAATTTAAAAAGTTTTTTGCCATCCATGCTTTGACATCAGTAAGGCAGTCAAGCAGAGGTCAACTTGGGAGACTATCAGAATGACTAAAAGGTAAATAAAGCTGGCAGTCATCTGCATATAGATGGAATGGCACTTTATGTTTTCGGAAAATCGCGCCAAGAGGCAAAAGGCACAGTGAAAACAATAACGGCCCAAGAATAGATCCCTGTGGCACACCCCAAAGCAGAGGGGCCACAGAGGATGAAGCCGACCCCAACTTAACACAAAAGGTCCTATTTAAGAGATAGGACTTTAACCACAAAAGTGCCCAAACAGAAATTCCCACACAGTGCTGTAAGCGGGAGATCAGCAAATCGTGATCTACTGTGTCAAATGCAGCGGTCATGTCCAACAAGACCAGCACTGCATATTTACCACGGTCTGTCGCTATCAGGATGTCATTCATAACTTTTACGAGGGCTGTCTCCGTACTGTGAAATGGCTTAAAGCCGGACTGAAAGATTTCTGACAAATTAGAGTCACTCAAGTAGTCCATCAACTGAGTATAAACAATCCTTTCCAGAATCTTACTAAGAAAGGGAAGCTTAGAGATGGGTCTGAAATTTGATATGACTGAACTGTCTAAGCCTGGCTTCTTAAGTAAAGGATGTATGACTGCATGCTTAAATTTCCTAGGTACTTGACCAGACGAAAGACTAGAATTAATAATGTTCAGAATGTGTGGTCCGATTGCAGGAAATGCCTTTTTAAGAAAACGGGGAGGAACAACGTCATTTGGAGAGCCACACGGTTTAGCATTCAAAACAAGTTTCTCTAAATCAGATACAGAAACTAATCCATCTGAGGTGGACAACTCAGGAGGATAAGAAATAAGTTGGTGAAACAATATGGAAAACCGCTCGGCAGTATCTGAGCCAAAAGCACGATGACATCGAGCAGGTACAGCCCGCTTAACAACAGGAGGAATCAGAGGAAAAGGTGGTTTAAAAAGAGTTTAAACTTATTATTTCAGACTGAGTACAAGCTGAGGTGATGGACTGAGACCCAGTGTAAGATAATTACGGCTCATTTCAAGCATTCAGTAATGCAAAGAGACTCTAGAATGGATAAAAAGGCTCCCTATCACGTGGTAGAAATAGAACACGACACCGTGAAGACAATAAAATACATTGTAATGGAATTAAAAAAGACAACCCCCCCCCCCCCAAAACTGGACAAACACTAAAGAAATAAAGACAAAAGGAAAGCAAAAAACAAACAAACAAACAACCCCAAAACAAAACCTGAACACCCAAGAAAGTGTTAGCATGGTAGCACTTTAAAATAGCCGTTATCTTGTTTAATGTTTCCATTTCAGCAACTGGAAGAAAAATGCAGATACTACTCTGTTTGTCCACCAGATGTCAGAATAAAACAGCTGAAATTATTCCAGTGAGGAGGAACCCAAACAGACAGCAAAAACACTGCATTAACCACTAAAGACCAGAGGCCTGCTGCAAGGTTGATGATTTTTCTTACTGTTACTATCACTCGTCTTTCATAAAGGTCATCAAAGCCAGAAAAACCAACAGCAAAGACTTCTTTCCTGGATAAAAAGACCAAATAAAAATGTCCCTCTGTGGAACTTTGTGAACTGAAGCACTGGGGCTGTAAAACCACACAGCAAAACCCACAACCACTGCAAAAAACTCATAATTAAAATAATGTTGTTCACAACAAGGAGTCTTTAAATGCAAATGTCTAATGAACAGTGGACCCAAAATGATTATCCCACCTGTTTCCTGCTTTTTTTGGCTGTTTGACATCTCCTAACATCGTGCCACGAGTGTCAAAGCGCCACGCATTTGTGCTGAGGAGACACAAACCTTAACGAGACATCGCAAACAAGGACAAGTTTTCAACTTTGCGGCACTCAGTCCCGTCTACTTTCTGCCACACACACAACTCCCTTCAAATATTGAAATGCCACCAATGTACAGGGGACATGTTTGCATACTAAACGGTGATTATCATTCACCGAGTGAGTGTCCGTCTCTCTCTGTGTCTCCACGAGGTCCGGACTTTCTCCACTAATAATACATGAAGGGTTCCGCTCCCTCATCCATTAATCAGGAGGGAGGCTGAGGTAACGCAGGGCTGATCTTTGGCCTTCGCACACACACGCACACACACACACTTCACCCGCCATTAATAATTGAAGGGATATTAATGCAGATAAATAATTAAGCTTTGGGGGAGCTCTGCAGAGTTCTAATGAGAGGTGGGCGACAGATTGCTCCTCAGTCTTATTACATCTTACGGAGAAGTTTGTGAAAGCTTAAGGTGATGATAAATGGGGGCCATTTAGTAATTGGCAAATTAAATCAATGCAGGCACTCCGTGGAGCTCCATGCATTCTCTTTCTGGAAGAAGAAATGTCTTCTTTTACGTCTGTGTGCTGAATTTGACCTCTTTTTTGCGCCAGTTGGTTGTTTGGTGACCTCTAGGAGGCTTAAATTAACAGTTATTTATGGAATACTTCAACATATATTTAGATAAGAAATTTAGTTTAAACGTTTGTGGTCCCCTGATGATGACGCCTGATTATCTCAGTTCAGCCCATAGAGCCAAATAATCAGGCTGTAGGTACCCACGTAGCCTCTGTAATGAGTTTCTATTCATACACAATGATTTTAACTGCTTTAAAACTAGAAGTTGCTATAAAAGACAACGATGTGGTGCTATAAACATAAATAGGTAAGGGAGTCCCAGATGAAGGTTTGATGTTTCGAAAATAGTCATCTTATCCCAAACACTACAAGCTGTCAGGACAATAGCTTGTATGTTAAAGATGGACACTGTTAAGTCACCCACTGTGTGTGGGATACATTTGCAAGGTTGGCCAACACCACAGGATCATTCTTAAATCAACACAGGCCTTCAGCTCAGCCTTTCATGATTTACATGAAAAATTTATGTTGCAAATTTTGCTCACATAGAATGAATACAGAAAAGTTTTATATATTTTCCAAATTAAATAATTTAAATAATATTATAATTTTAATATTATTAATAATAATAATTTTACCTACTTAAAAAAAGAAGTTGGTAGACTAGATTTGCATTACCAAACATGTTATACTTAGCTGCTACATTTAGCTTGCAAATGTTGGTTAGAAGACCAGAGGCTGTGAAACCTACTTCACGTTTAACTCTCAGCATGTACCTCATTGTATAATGAGCTTTCTGTACGGCATATTGCTATCAATATTTATGTCAAGTTGCCTTTTAAATCTCATAAACCAAAGACTTTAACAAAGCTAAAAACAAGCTAGCAATTTTAGAGCCGTGGCACTGGCAGCGGTCTCCTCCTTTGCAGATCTCACTACTAGCTTTGTGAAGCTGTCCTTAGCTCGCAAGTGGTTCTTAAAAAGTGACATAGAGTATTGTGGAAGCAGACAGGCACTTACTGTCACCCCAGGACAAGATAACTCACAGTGTAAAGGCCATCCTCTATGCCATCGTGCTAGCTGACATGACTGACACAGCGGCAGGATTGAATACATTCCACTGGTCGGTGGGTGTGTGCCAATGAGTTGAAGCAAATGTGCCAGGAATACAGTAACATTCAGCTATAATGGGCTGCGTATTCTAAAAATGAACACGTTTGTAACTGTGAACCAAATGAGAAACTTCTACAGATGTCATCACAACTTGTCTACTTGGGTTGCTCTCCACTTTATGATGTGATTTTCCATTTTGTGCTTTTTTTTATTCCATTTTTTGTAAAGTTACAGAGAAAAAAATATAATCAACTTGTGGAATGACATACAGCCACCACATCAAGCAGCTCAGCCAGCTTTTTACACATGATTGAATGGGGTTTTGGTGTATGCATGCATATGTGTGTGTCCTCATCAGCCATGCTGCCTGGAGCCAATCTAACCTTTCAGTCAACTCTCAGAGGATCATCCCTCTCATCTGGCATCTTTCGGCCTGTCATTGTCATCAGCCAGCAGAAAGATAAAACCTACAGTCCTTATTGGCTTTGTTACAAAAAGAGGCGCCTGCTTCAGTGACTTATTTCATTGTAACCTTTTCTCCCATATATTCAGGAATGACAGCCCGCGTGACACAGGATTCCAAAATCTTCCGCAGAGACGCTGTGATAAATTAATAATATCTCAGATAAGTCCTGATCAGATGTGAAAGCTGACAGATGACAACCATTTTGCATAGCTTGACTAATAAAAAAGAAAATATGATGCAGTTCACTGTGGTGAATTTAAACTAGACTGCTTTTTTATGACCAGAATTCAGTGTTTAAAGGTCAAGGTGCCTGTGACCTCACAAGAAAACACGTCTTTGGTCGTTACTCAACAAGAAGCACTCAGCGAGTGCAAACCTCTGCCGAGGCAGCTCAATCTCTAGGCAGTATTTACTTTTAAAGAAAGTTTTTGTTTTCTTTGTTACCATTTCAATACACTTGACATAATTTTGAGTACAATTATTGTTATTTGTTATTTATGTGGATACAGTACATGTGTAGCATTCATTCCATTGTGTAGTAAAATTGGTTTAAATGTTTAGTTATAAATATGAAGTGCAAAATGTTTTTGATTACAAAATAATACTTACTCTGGAACATGTATTCAAATTGTAACCCGTTACTGTAATGTACCTAACAAAATAATTAAACTGTACTCAAAAGGGATCACATGCCAACATATTCCATTCCCTTCATTCTGAAAACAGCTATATATGGCATTATTATCACTTTGACCTTCAGATCAATCTATTGACCTTGGAGGAGAGGTCTAAGGTCAAATGTGACATATTTTAATTTTAATTTAGTCATCATGCAAATTCACTATTTATAAGTTTGAGGAAACCTGCAGTCAGCTGAGACTAAATTCAATTCAGTTTTATTTATACAGCGCCAAATCACAGCAACAGTCACCTCAAAGTGCTTTATATTGTAAGGTAGAGTGTACGATAATACATACAGAGAAAAACCCAACAATTATATGACCCCCTATGAGCAAGCACTTTGGCGACAGTGGGAAGGAAAAACTCCCTTTTAACAGGAAGAAACCTCCGGCAGAACCAGGCTCAGGGAGGGGCGGGGCCATCTGCTGCCACCGGTTGACTGAAAGTCGCGACTTGGATGAGTGAAATGTTTCTCCCACTGAAAACACTACATCCAGATGACCAGATTCAACCTTCTGGCATAGTTTCTGAGTTATTAGCCTTTTTGTCAGTTTTTCAAGTTCACCTTCAAGACTGTGGTGGATGTAAGCCAAATCTTAATGAACCTCCCTTCAAGTGTAACTACACATCACACTGACACTGACAACTCGAAGAGAGAAACCAACACCAAGCACAAGTTAAAATGCTAGCAAGTGTGTCAGCAAGTTGCATAGGCACTACATAGACTCAGCGCAGAAATATGAATTATACTTTATACTTTAACAGATTTTGCATCATCTTTTGCACCAAAGAAGCTAAGGTGAACCCAAAGATTTCCAATCCTAATGAAGCTAAAAATAGATGCTTTTCCCGCCCAAGAAATTTAGGCTGTTGGCTTCATGTTAAGAGCTTTAGATCGGCAGGAGGTGAATGGTTGAAGGCATTAATAATGACAGTATCAGTGAGAGAGAAAGCAGGGAGGAGGTGTTGGGAGGGCAGAGGTGGATGATGGCTGACAGGATGGAGAAAGAGAGGGATGTGTGCTGGAGAGAGGCATTGATTTCTGTGTACTCTCCTTTAGCTCTCATTATGGCCGAACAAGACAGGGACGTGTTTTTCTGACAGTTATGCTGTTTCCTCTGCGTGTGAGCTGTTTCATTTCAGTGTACAAGAATCGAATGCCTTCACAGAAATAGAAAACAAATCAGCATCTGGAGATCTGGATAGAAATGAAAATTTATGAGTGATTTTAAGTCTAGAACTAGGATCAGGTTTATATTTGAGTAACTAATTATTATTATAGAGGATCTTAAAATGTCGCGCTTCTTTGAGACCATCTTTAGTTTATTGCCGCAGAGCACAAACATCACTAAATATTCACACTGTTGATAAAAGTTAGCTGATCAAATATATATATATATATATATATATATATATATACACACATACATACATACATACACATACACCTTTTAAGTAACTAAGAATTTCAGATTAAAAGCACATGAAAATTTGTTTCTTGCCCTTCCAAGTGTTTCTGCAGCAACAATAAGGCTATAGGAAGTATAAAAATGGAATTTATTTGACTGGCTTAGAGGACACAGATATGATCCGTGAAAGTCCCAGAGGTAAACAACTGCCCGATGAAAAGGAGCAAAAACAGAATAAACAGAATGCATCAGGTCACCGACATATTTTAGAGCGAGGCAGTTACAGCAACGGATTAACACACGTGGACGTATTCATGATGCAATGCCAAATAAGCTTAACCCTGAGTTTACACCCCCTGGAGGGCTGCAGATGTTTTCTTTGTCTTTACGCTCTATAAGAAAAAAAAAAAAAAAGAAGTTCCATGACAGAAAAATCCTCTCTTACTTTTTACCCGCTCATGGCTTTGTCTTTCCCTTGCTTTCTTTTTCCTTCTGCTTCCCCTCATTTGGCCGATTAAACTGTAGAGTAGATTTTCGGAGTGCACGCTGACAGAAGAAGTGAGTCACCATTTGGCCGAATCATTATCCAGCATATGAGCTGTAATCCTGAGCATAAATTCCACTGGAGCTAAATCTGTATCTCTGTGTTGTGGTGTTAGTTTGGACTCACTCCATCTCATTTATACATTGTTGGATTGTTAAATGTATAGCCGTGCTTCATATGTGATGATGATGCAGATAAAATTTAGCTCTAATATAATCTGAAATTTTTAATGTAATAAATTTAAAGTAGCAGATAGAACAGAACTCTCATGATAAAGCCCATTAACTGTCTCATATCATACACGTTTGACCGTGCAGAAGTCTCCCACAGAAGCCTGGATTCACTTATAGGTTTCTTTGACATTGAATATAACAAGGTACAGTAGTGCTGTTTCAGCCACATCTGCGGGCACTCCTGGCACTATTCGCTGCCTGACTGCCTATGCAGAACCTATGAAGCCATACAGGTTGGGAGTTTGATACTTGGCTCTTCTGCTCTGCTTGTCGAAGTGTCTTTGGACAAGAAATTGAACCCCAAATTCCCCCTGATGACATGATCATCAAAGTTTGTCTTTGTGTACTTCAAATGACAAATAAACCGCTGCATGTATGTGTATATGTGTATATGAGTCAACAACTACTCATGAAGTGCTTGTGAAACCGAGTGTGATGCAAACTGGAAACAGAAAATATTTGTTTTCACAGTAAAAGTTACTCCTTTTGAAACATATTGGTTTCAGCAGTGAGGCACAACTTTTACTTTGAAGGTGAACAGTCTCCCTTTCCAGTTTTGTGTTCCTCTCTCTCAAGTTGCGCTATAGCTCAGTACAACAAGTGGTTGCACAATAGTTGGCATCCTCCATGCAAACTACAGGTGACCGTGCCAATCTGTGTACAAAGCAATAAGAGGTGCAGCACCTCTTTGTGACCAATTTTACCCAGGGACCACTCACCAAGCAGTCAGGGAATAAACAGTTTTTACTAGATACTAGCGAATATATACAGGTTTTACTCACCAACCAGTCTCTAGAATTGAGGACTTAACTTTTTGGGATAACAAATTTATTGTCATGATCCTGGGTCATTTGACCCAGCGTTTTGAGTTTTAATATAATTTGATGTTTATGGTTTATGTTTAAGTTCTTTAGGTTATCTAAGTTCATTTCGATTATGCCTAGCTTGCCGTTATGGTTCATTGTTTCTTAGATTCCCCTTGTGCCTTCAACCCTGTTTTTAAGTCTATTTTCACGGAGCAGCCTTTAAGGTGTCGCGGAAAAATGAAACAAAATAAAATGATATGACCAAGACAAAAACTGTGGTGTTTTGTAAATATAATAATAAACCCGAATTCACAGTGTGATTGTGTAACTTTATTAGCAGCGTCCTCCTGAAATACGCCAACAATATTGAGAGTACCATCCTCCTCTCTGTCCCTTAATGCTCTCTGGTCGCTATCGTAACCCGTAAATATTTCCTTCAAAATAAGAAACACAACTACAACACGGGAAAAGACCCAGGGAAACCGAGTTAACGATACAAACCCTGAAAACCATAAATTTCATACCTGAGCCTCAACTCTTGCGGCCCAGTACCAAATGACTCACGGACCGCTACCGGTGCGTGGCCCAGGGGTTGGGGACCGCTGGTCTAGCCTTCAGATTTGTGTCACCAGCTGTCTCGGAGTTTAATAAAGCTGTGTAAAAAACTATAACTTTAATCAGCCAAATCGATTTACTCAGGAACAAATAAAACACTGAAAAAAGCCAAACAATAAAATTTTTAAGTTATCTAAGTGACTCATATATCATGTTTACTCTGAGTAGCGAAAGGTTTGAAAACGTTGTGCCGGGAGTTCGCTGTTTGCACCAGCTGTAGTGAGCCTGGAACTCCGGTTAGACCTCTCCAAAAACGTCGGAGCACTTTTGCAAATATGTGATGTCTTGATGAACCGAGCAAATATTTGAAGTTTACACAGCTACAAATATCTTAAAAGTTTATTTTGTGACCCAGAAAGAGTAATAAGAGTAATATTAAAACTAAGTAGCCTCCGCCATTGTTGGAAACTGGAGTTGGCTGGGCTGCGCTATGAATTCTGGGATAGGTTGGGCCACGGGGAAATGAAGGACGCATTTGGAGCAGCCTTCGAATTGGGACTGTCACGGCTGGGGCAGCAGTCGTGTGGTGAAGTGAAGGAGGACCCAAGTTGCAGATAGCGGCGGTGATGCGAGCGAGTTTATTTACAGTGCACAATGAATAACAAAGGCGAGGGCAAAACTAAACCTAAACTGGGGAAAACTAATAATAAACAAAACCCGAAAGCATAACTCACGAAGTCACATGCAGGGGAAAACATAAGAAGGTTACCCAGGTGATGAAGAGCTGGAAATGGAGAGCAGAATGTGGAGCAGAGAGACACGGCGATGACCAAACAACACAGACGAACCGACGGGGAACACAGGCAGGCACACACTATAAATACACACAAGGAAATGAGGAAATGACACACCAGAGGGGAACACGGCTGAACCTAATTAGACACAACGAGACACAGACCTTCAAAGTAAAACAGGAAACTCACAGACTGTTTTACAACACAAACTCAGGGACACGAACAGAGCACAGGAGGGAGAACACTAAAACACTGAACACAAGAACCAAACCCTAGGAACTAATACAAAATAAGAATTAACACAAAACATAAGATGACACCAAAGTGAAACACAAAACACTGGGTCAACGACCCAGGACCATGACAGGGAAAGCCTTAGTCGCCTGGATGTGACGTAATCAGACTGCAAATGCTGCCTTCGAAGGATGCGACCCCTGAATTGGGACATAGCAACAGTCTGCTTCTGCACACTGTGACATTTATAAGTTATTAGAGGAGACTGTACATATACTGGTACTGATATCATCTTTGTATGTTTGAAATTATGTTGTAATGATGTTCTGATGTTCAGACTGCAGGCTACATTGGGCTCACTACTTTCAGTTTGAGTCACAGTGGATCCCACCAGACTCCATCTTTTGGAATAGCAGGACAAAGATGGAAAAAGCCTTTTGCTTTCCTGCTGCTCAACTTTTGCAATTAGCCAGCAAAATGCCAGAGGTCATGATTTCCAACATCAACAGTCTGAACTTCTTAAACAAGTTCTCCGTGTGTTGAAGGTCTTGGAACCCCAACCTTCCAGTAATCGTGTCTGCGCCCAAACCAACTAAAAATAACCAGAAAAAAATCACAAAGAAAGACAAACGTAACTGTTTCAACTGCACAGCAGAACAACAATTAAATGTGGACTATTAACCTTTAGGTCATCAAAGGAGCTTGCAAAGAAAAGCGTCTGGACTTAGAGGTGAGCGACCTTTAGGTTGCTCACCTCTAAGTCCCTGTCAGTATATGATTTAATAATTGATCAAAATATTGATTTATATTGCCTCGCAGAAACCTGGCTGCAGCAGGATGAATACTTTAGTTTAAATGAATCACACCCCTGAGTCATATTATCTGTCAGAATCCCCGAAGCACAGGCTCAGGAGGAGTGGCAGCAATGTTTCACTCTGGATTATCAATCAACCAAAGACCCAGACAGAGTTTGAATTCATTTGAAACTCTGACTCTGAGCCTCGTACACCTTAACGGGAAAACACAAGAAGCTGGCACTTATTTAGAGTTTCTACTGAATAGCTGAGACTTTTGATCTGACTTAGAGCTCAGTTCTGATAACAATTATTATAGTGTGATTTTAACATTTATGTAGACGTTGGAAATGACAACATCAACATTGCATTTAATGTTTTATTTAATGTTTTTAGTAGACCCAAATATTGAATTTAACAAAATTTAACTGAAAATCACAGTTTGAATCCTCTTTTGTCTGACCATTTTTTCATAACACTAAAGTTTACGATAACGAATTACACAGCGCTGGATGAAAAATTTCTTTACAGTAGATTTCTTTCTGGTTACTGTGACTCCTCTGTAAAAGAAAGCAACAAATCTGTAACACCTGGCTTCCTGGTATAACTTCCAAATGTGCACTTGTAAAGCAGATAACTCGCGAGCTGGAGAGCAAACGACATTGCACTAATGTGGAAGATCTTCATTTTAGCCAGGAAAATATATTTTATCTTTAAAGCTAGGACATCTTACTATTCAGCACTGATCAAGGAAAACAGGAACAACCACAGGCCCCTTCTATTTCCACAGAGAGCTTAGAATGATCAGGCAGGCATACTTTTGGTTTCTAGAGTTTATAAAAGTAGAATGGGAGACAGATCCTTCAGCTTTCTTCCTGTTAAAAGGGAGTGTTTTCCCCCCGTGCTTCCTCGTAGGGTCTTTAACTTACATTCTGAGGTGGTGCTTGTTGTAATTTGGTGCTACATAATTAAACCTGAATCAAATGCAGTCACTGTCTCTCCAACACAATAAATAGATATTTTACAGATAATGCCACTGATTTTTTTCCTTCACTTTTTGTTGATGGTTTTAGTTCATTTTAGCGGGTTTTAAACTTGCTAATTCTACAGAAACCACATTTAATTTAAAAAGTTTAAAGATTACAATCCTTGGCTTTTTTCTCTCTCCAGAACTCTTCATCCAGGTTCAGAGCATTGTTTGAACAAATGATGAAGTAATATTTAATCCACAAGGCGCAATCTTCTTTCATTTTTTTCCCATGTGCTCTGCACTGACTCCACAGTTCCATCTTTAATGTGACGACTCTTCACTTTAACCTCCTTTGTTTGCTTTTCCAGTGAGCCTCGTCATCTCTCCCAGCTGTGCAGATTGCAAGCACACCATCTTGAGTAAGACTTATGCGATAAACAAAAGAGGAAGATAAGCAGAAGGTTTTAAAGTGTCAATCAGAGTGAAAACTCTCAGCGTCATCCCTCTCTGGGGGGTCTCTTTAGATGTCCCCGTCTTTATATTTCACTCATGCCACACTGCCATTTGCATCTCAGGCATGAACATGGATCAATCATTGTAGGGAGAGAAGCGGTGGAGCGAACGAATGAGGAAAGGTTTTAAAAATGTCCCAGTGATTGGCTGCCTTGTCTGCCACAATATTTCACGCCGGGTTCGGCAATCAGACGAAATCAGCTGAAAGGAGACTGCTTTTTGTTCCCGGCGACATGCGTTCGGGTAGCAGGCTGCTATGTGTTTTGCACTGCAGGCTCTATTGTCAGATTCAAAAATCAATTAAACTGATCTTTGTTAATAAAGGTGGCAACACTAAAAACACACAGCTCAGCCGCCTGGCGACACACGCTATGATTACTTCAGTGATGCCTGTTGCTCAGCTGCCTGTCAGGCTGAATTCCCCCAAACACAGTGTGTGTGTGAGGCCTTGCCCCACTTATCTCATCCATCAGAGAATTTCACTACTCCACCTGTCAGTCAGCAATCCCTCACTGTCAGGCAGAGTAGGGGGAAGCAACAGCCTGATCATCTATCGTGTTGTTTTATATATATATATATATATATATATATATATATAATTTATTTGTGTGTGTGTGTGTGTGTGTGTGTGTGTGTGTGTGTGTGTGTGTCTGTGTGTGTGTGTCTGTGTGTGTGGGGGGCATCCGTCAGGCAGTTAGTGACACTGTTGATGTCTCAGTTGGTGTCAGCAGCTCCACTTTTCATCCTAAATGTGTCTGCAGTGGGGGCTGCAAGCCTTTCCAAGGCCATCACGCTTTGATCTTTAAGCAGTTTAAAAGAGCCCTAGTGGTGACATCATCGCTCCAGTTAATGTCTCTAAACCTCTCTGAGCAGCGATCATCTCAAACAAATACTCTAACGTCACGCATTTTGATCAAATCTAAGAGATTTTATTAATAAGCCCAAACCATACTGTGGTGTCTGCTTTCACATGCTCTTTTCTTTGAGCAGTTTCTAAAACATCACCTCCGAGGAGGATAGAGCTGTTTTTTTTAGAGTGCAGGAAAATAAGCCAACACCTTAATAGAGGTTTATCTAACCAGACATGCTAATATTTGTTTCCCATGATTTCCATTTAAAGTGACAGGAGTGGTGTGTAAACAGCTGGTGTCCCTGAAGGGGATGGAGTCGAAGACGGGGGGGGAATGGAAAATACACACAAAACAGCCATCATCTTAATAGATGTTTACAGCAATGTTTGTATCTGGCTAAGCATTTGCACATCTCAGGACAAACTGATCAAAAATGAAACCGCCAGTTTCCACCAAGATTTAGATCTGAGAATGTAACTGACAGCTTCATGAAGTCTTCAAGACGGTTATTCATGCTTACCATAGTTTATACAAGTAACCAATATGGAGATTTGCCCATCTCTCAACAGGCTTCTGCAGGGGTGTTTCTTTGGAGGTTAAATTGGAAATTAGCATTGCCCCAGTTCCCTTGGCTGAACATCAGTTGGGTTTTTCCATAATGTTTGTGGATTATTGCAGAAAATAAAAGTAGAAAATACAATTTTTGATGCTTAAATGTTCTGTTCAGAAAGATCACGTCTACAAATTAAAGCAGTGTAGATGTAGATCTGAAGCTTAAGAAATAAACGCTAATGTTAGGTTATGAATCAGCGGTGGTTCCAAGCCACAACTAATCTCAAATGTTTAGCCAACAGAGTCTTATGGCAGTACATAAAATAACCACATTTATTTTATGTGAACATTTTCCACTTCTGAGTGAGAAACAGTGTGCATTTGAATAAAGGAGAAGTGTCCAGTGCTTTTTGCCACTTACAGTTAAAACACTTAGTTTGGGTTAAGATTATGAAGCTTATGGTTGAGTTTTAAACATAGACTGTATATAAAAGATGGACTCAGCAGAATCCATATTTAGTGATTTTTTTTTCAGTTCTGATTTTAATACACTTTACATCATTTTAAATTCAATAAATTTTGTATTCATTTTTATTATTATTATTATTATTATTATTATTATTATTATTATTATTATTATGTATATATAGTACACGTGTAACATTCATTTAATTTTTTGTAACATTTGTTTACATTTTTGGTACAAAGCTAGATTATAACAAAAAATTTAACAACATTTTTTTGTTGTTACATTTACATTGTAACAATTTTTGTTAGTTTGTTACAAAAAATGTTACAAACTAACTTTGTTACGAAAAATGTAAACAAATATTCCAAAAAATTCAATGAATGTTACATGTGTACTATATGTACATAAAAAACAGTTTTTTGTAAACTGACCATGAAAAACTTGACCTTATATAATATTATACTAAGTGTTTTTCAAATTATGCTGGCAGCTCTTTCTTCTGATAATACTTTCTTTAAAGAAATAACATATTTTGGGTTGGAAGAAAGGCAGATGTGAAATGTAAAAGTGAACTCATAGTTTAAGTATCATGTTATTTACAGTCCTCATATATCAGCATCATTTCCTATATGTCCTTTCTAAATACAAACAAAGGCAGTAGAATTTTAAGCATACTTTTAAAGAAAAAATAAATTTTATTTAAACTTAAAGAGGTCAGAGGTAGAAAGTAAAATGATATTTAGAATCCTCATATAATTTGCTATATGTATATATGCTGAAAACACAAACAATGGCAGTAACAAACATAACTTTAATAAAGAGCTCTATATATCATTACATAGAGCTATATAATTTTGAACTTCAGATCACTCTATTGACCTTGAAAGCGAGGTCAGAGGTCAAATGTGGTTTGACATTTTAAATCTTTATATGGTACTTTCTATATGCTGCCAACACATACCACTAGGGATGCACTGATACCGATACTGGTATCGGGTATCGGGGCCGATACTGTAAAATGTGTGTGTACTCATACTCGTAAAAGTTAACCGATACCATGAACAGATACTAACTTATTTCATTAATCAGAGGGTGGCTTCTCATTTTTGTTGTAGTTTTTTAGATTGGCCACTAGGGGGACATCCCGCGCTAAACAGGCACAGGGTTAGACGAGTCAGACTGGCAGCTCCAGATAAAAAAAATAGAAACTGGAGGCTGCTGTAGCTAGGCTAAACAAAATGTCAGCAGTGTGGACCGGAACAGCCAACTTTAACTCAGGTTTTGGAAAAGCGATGAAAAATGTCAAGAGAAAATCCACGGGCAGTTAAAATAACAGAGGCTCTGACTCATTTTATCGCTCTGGATGACCAGCCAATGCCAGTCGTGGAAAACATAGGATTCTTCTCAGCATACTCGAGCTGCGATATGAAATTCCCAGCTGCCCACACATCAGGGAGATAATGGTGCCAAAACTTTCTAAAGAGGTAAAGACAAGCAGTGTGTGCGCGATGTCAGTCCTTGGTTTAACGGCACAGTGGACTGATGATCCACGGGCAGATGGGGAGCTCGTTCGTCAATGCCAAATACTTTCGTTATTTTGTTTGTTTGTTTACAATATGGACACTCTGCAACAATTTAAAAGTTTATTTTATTCTCAAACCTAATTTGTATTTATTTTATTCCAAACAGAAGTGTTTATTTATTATTCCGAAAGCTCGAGACAGTGCCAATAGTTCAGTGATATTTTGTTAAATTACAATGTGGAGACTCTGCAATAATTTAACAGAAGTGCTTATTTTTCACTTGAAATTTTTTTGTGGTCATTTTTATTAAGATATTATTTATTATCGGCAGAGAATAAAATAAAACCTGTCTTCCAATTCATTGCATTTGTGTGTGTGTGTGTGTGTGTGTGTGGTAGAAGTATCGGTTTTTGTACTCAGATCCAAGTATCGGTATCGTATCGGTTTGAAAAAATTGGTATCGTTGCATCCCTACATACCACACTTGTAAGAGTCATAATTTCTAATTTATAAGCGTTTTGTCGATTTTCAGCCAATAAATCATTAAGTTGACCTTAAAGATCTTGGTGGATATAAACCAAATTTTAATGTATTTTTAACATGACCTCCCTCTGCACCCTGACAAAGTTTTATCAGAAACTTTAGTTCCATTTAAAACTTTTCCAATGATCGTGTTTGCACGCACGCACAAAAACGCTACTAAAAAGATAACTCCGTGAAAAATGTTCTCAGTCAATGTTATATGGATTAAAATGACTACTGCAGATATTTAAGACTGAGCTATCAAATATTTTACATTCTGCTAAATCAGTAATGTAACATATTCTGTAAAATCATATTTTTGTAGTGACTTACCTGTGACAACCTGTGGCCTTCATCGATGACCCTGATTAAGGCCACAAGCCGAAGCCGTTGGTCAGTCAATAAAGTTGTTCCTCTTCCCTTAAGTGTTGCTGGAGTTCCTGCATTGTTACCTGTGACGACCACATGTTGACCAAAAAACAAAAGTGCTTATTAATGAGCTGAGAAAAAAATATAGTATCAAATAGAAAAACAATGAAGTGTGAAAATAGAACCTTGTCTTGTCCTGTCCCCTGTCAGTCTTCCATCAGGTTTATCCATGATGTGAATTTGCAAATAAAATGCCAAAAACTAAAGATTTCAATGGCTCGTAGTAAAGCTAGCTTCCCCAGACAACAGCCATTTGTGATTCCAAAAGGTAGTAATTTAAAAGCTGGATGCAAACAGGCGATAGGAGACATTTGATGGGATACAAAAGTGATCTTTTCACTTGCAAGTGAAAAGATCACTTTCTGTTTGGTGTGTTTTCACTATTTTCACAGGACTCAGCATGTTGCCCTAGATGGAACGCCACTGTCGTTTATTTTGTTTGCTTTTTTTCTTTGTACCAGGCTGTAGACATTGCCACTTCCATCATGGCATCATTTTTTTGGCCCCTAAGGTTGCCACTTTTTCAAAGCTTAAAGCTGAGCTGGTTTGACACGATGATGTCACCAACAACGTTTGTAGTCTGAAATACATCATAGTTTACTGACATATTAAAAGTAGATTGAGAAGAGGAAACCAGAAATGCTAAATACTAACTAATTTCTGGGATTTAAGACTCATTCCTGTAGTATTTTATAACCACAATACCAGCTTTGTGCCCTTCAAAGTAAAAGCATGTAAGCTACAGAAGTGATCGTTTTTTGCTCAGTATTATACAGAGAAAATCTCTTCTGCAAAAAGATATTTTAAATGTAGCGAGGGTACATGTCATGGGTACATGTCATCTGGTCATCATATAGTCTGTGAATGTCAAAGACACCCATGATCCTAATTTCGATAGATGGTTAAGAAAATGTCAAAAACAAATTTAAAAATGCCAGTACCAATATCTGTGTCCAAGTTCATGACTGATATTATTTATTCAAATATATTCTGAATATGAAAATAAGAATTATTGATCATTTCAGCACGCCAAAATAGAAAACAAAATATGACTAATGTGGTAAAATGCAAAGAACTCACTGTAACCTTTCTGAATAATTACAGCTTCAGTGGTTTGCAGTAGAAAACGCCAGAGAGCAGACTTCCTGTGTCCAAGCTCACTGACTAAAAATGTCCCCAAGCCACAGCAGAGCAAAGGACATTTAGAGAGGCACCTGGAACCCGAGGGACACATTGTAGAGAGGCTGCTTTATAGGCTACAGTGCAATGCAATGCATTCAGACAGGCGACGGTTTTTGAGACCAGTGTGAAACAAAACGTATGCAGAAATATTTCAGAGCTGTGGTGAAAAATTGAACCGGAAACGCCAAAAGTCGTTAGAAGACAGATGACAGTTCCACCTACGTTTGCCGTGAAACAACTCAACACAAATTCCATCTGCATCTTCCTTAGATTTACATTCTCCTCTCACCCTTCTGCATCTGTATTTTGAAATGTGCTTGTCCTCACCAGGATTCGCTCAGTCACAGATACTCAGACAAACCAAACTTTTTGTCAAACAGTATTTATTGATGTCAGTGAGAGGAGAACAGAACAGATTCAGTAAGGACGTGAGACATCCATGTGTATCTTTCACGTGTGGTGATTAGTTACTTTGTAAGACGCTGGACACTATTCAAAGCACCACAGATTTCCTTGTCACAGTGAATGTCTTCCATGTCTTTTAAGCTCTGGCAGTTTCCACTGACTGAAGAGTTAAATGTACTGCAGTCCCATTTTAAGGATTAATATTTTTTTTTCAAGACTATCTTAAAACAATGCTCATATGAATAAAGAAATGACTTTAACATTTCCTCCTGTCCCAGCTAAACATTATTGGATACGTCCGTGGCAGCGTTCCATAGCCACACAATCGCAACATCTCCTCCAAAATTTGCACTCTTTTAGTACCACACTTCATTCGTCTGTCTCTTTAACATCTTTCTGTGCTACTCTTGAATGGAAAATTAAAGCACAAACAAGTATACGACTCCTGAACATGACGTTTTGCTTTACACTTTGTATTTAGTTCCTCCATCACTTACACTGAAACCACATTTGAAAGCCAATGTTAACGCGATGGTTTAATACACCAAGAAACAAAAAGTTTTGTCATGGATATTGATGCCTTAAAGATGGATATGAAAAAAATATACACCTTACTTTTAAGTTGCTGCTCCAATTACCCACGCATACTAGTGGTGACGTGCTTGATTGTTAGCAATGGGGGAAAAGAAATAAGGACAGAAGGAAATAACAGTGTGTCAGTATGATCCCAAGCACCTGGTTTGGTGGTACCGTTTTTGTCACTTTAGAAACTTGTAGAAACTACTCACAAGCCCTTAGACCTACATGAACAGAAGTATGGGTAAACTGTTTTATCTGGTGGGCTAGCTACAGTTATGCTAGCTAGCCAGGGATGTGTTAGCATATATATTATATTTCATCTGGGCCCTTTGCCTTTTATGGACGTAATATTCTCTTGTGGTTATGCATAATTTTATTCAACAAAGAATTTTAATGAATTTGGGGAAAGTATATTTATAAACTTCTGAGCGTGCTAACTGATAGCTATAGCTAGCTAGTGGGAAAGCTCAGTCAATAAAATAACTTTTTTGTTGTAAGTGTGCTAAACTTGTTCAAGTGAGCCAAAATTTAGACTTTGGACTTCAGATTGCTCTAAATGCTTTATTTCTGCCAGTTTGCTCTATTCTTGGATTGGTATGATATCCTACAGAAAGGATGTTCCTAATATGACCATCACAGGCACACAAACCAGAAGAAAGGTGTCTTAAGGGGAGTTGGAAAGTAGGTAAAGTGAGTTTTTTCAAACAGAGGATAAACTGAGAGGCTGCATTAAGGCCCAATATTTGATAAATAAGAATTGGTTTTAACTGTGACTCATGCAAATCTACTCTACTTGAATGCAAGACTAAAATATGGAACTGGAAATTAACATGAGATATCCCCTTTAACTTTCCACAAACTATGATTTTTGAGTTTTGCTCATAATCTATTAGAGGAAGTTAAATAAAGCTGGACAGTACAATAAAACGACAACAGCTTCCTTCTTTTCCCCCTCCAGCTCCCTGAAAGGTCAGAACTCACTGAATGGATTGATTTTGCCATGAATGTTTTCACTGCTGCTATTGACAGGCCACAAGGGCAAACATTACTGGCTAATTTATACACTGAAAACTGCTTATCTGACATTCAGTTTACATCTTGATTTCTTCATATTGTTTTCGAAATACTGCATACTTTTAACACACATGTGGCTTCAGAAGACCCTCTCAGCCTGTAAGCATCCAGTTGTTAGCTTTACGTCTTCAGACCTGTTGCCTCCATAGCATTTCAGAAAGGAGCTCAGGTAATATTTTCTCCCAGGGATGCTCTAAATTATCTGGAGCATTTGTTTCTTCACACTAAGGTATCACACACGCACTAATGACAGCAACCTCCAGGTGAACTTAAGTTCAAATAAATATACAAAAAGGATCTTTGACTGAAGTAACAGAACAACAAGTTGCAGATAAAGCCACTAATGTTGCACCTATTCAAAAGAACAGAAACCAAGTTGATCATATTCTTTACTGTAAACTATATTCAGTGACTGTCCAAGGATGTGCTGCAGCGTGATTAGTCGGGGTATAAGATAAAGCCAGAGAAGGTGCTGTATTTGTTATTATTTCCTCCATGAGCTTTGCCGCCGTCGAGCTTGACGTAGACCTCATCTCCAGAGTCCAAATGCAGTACAGCACTGTTGCTGGCGTAGTCATAGTTCTGGTCTGCATCCTGAGCTATGGCACTGGCTCGAACCTGGTTAAAGAGAAAGAGAGAGAAAGAGTTCCTGTAACGAACACTGAAATAGGACTAAGCAGAAAAGTTCACATATACCTGAGAGGCAAAGGGAAGCAGCAGTGGTGCGTAAAATGGATAGATTCCAACTTTGAGCTACCAAGTGTGAGGTTAAGGGGACGTCAGATTAAAAAAAAACGTTGAGGAAAATAGAATAGAGCAAAATTTGGCCCTAAGTCTGAACTGAACCCTGAACTAATGATGTCAACCCTCCTGTCTGACCCCACATCCAACTGAAGCTGTCTCATCTAAATGAGATTTACGCATGAGTGCTACCGTCAAACAGAGCGCACAGACAGGCTTATAGAGAACTAGAAATACCGCTGGTGTTATGCTAAAAACATTAAAGATATATCTGCTTCCACAATTCGTTTGGAGTCCTGTACCTCCGTGTGCGCTTTTGGTGCGTAAAATATGTATTTCGTTTTATGTATATCTACATAAACTTGAATAGTTATGAATTTATTTTATAAACTGTTAGTGCTCCCGCTTTTCCCGTCTGAAGCTACCCTCCTACCTGCCCGTTCTTGCACAGGTCGGCCCACATGCTCGTCCCGTCTCCTCCTCGCATCAGCACATGATAAGTGAAGAAATAGATCCCGGACACATGGCAGGTGAACTTCCCGGTGCTCGGATCGTAGTGGTTCCCCAAGTTTGTAATCACGTCGTCAAACTTTAACACCTCATATCCTTCGTGCGGATTTTTCAGACCGACGTAGAAAGCGATCCTGAAACCGCTCGCAGTGGCGTTGGCTACCTCTGTCTCGCCGTTGTCACCCCCCGCACCTGCGGTCAGCGCAGGGAAGGATAGTTTTACGTCGCCGCGCTCTCCCGGTGGGCCCCTGGGACCAGGGGGTCCCGGTTCGCCCGGTGGGCCCCTGGGTCCCGGTTTACCCGGTCGCCCTGGCTCCCCGCGGCTCCCTTGCGCCATCGGCGGCAGCGGAGCCGCCCCGTTCAGGTTCTGGATCACCTCCATGGCCGTGGCGCCTCCCGGTTTGGGACTGTACGGGTCACAAACCATCCGGCAGGTGCCCATCATCTCATAGTAATGAGCGGTGGTTTTAGAGGTGCGGATCAGCAGTAATGGGACAGCGATGGCGAGAACTAACAAAACCATCGCGACGGCGGTCACCAGAAACACCACGGACCACTTCCTCCGCGCCGTTCGGGGACCAATGGAAGATAAAAAACCCGAGGAGCGGCTCTGGGGAGGAATCGTGACAGAGGACAGAGTGGGGGTTCAAGAAGAGAAAAACCAAAACAGGTGAAGTTCAGTAAGTGCGCGTAACTCGCTCCTGCTTTTCTAATTGGAGTCTTCTAGCCCGTGGGCAGCGGATATGACCGGAGAGAGGGTGAGCGTCTTGTCTGGCTGGCTGGGTGCGCGCGGACAGATGCCTCCAGCTGTCAGAGTTAGAAAGGATGAGACCGGAAGACAGAGGATGTGGCCTTCAAATTAAAACTCTTTACTACTGACCGATGAACGAGTAATATCGAGATTAGAGAAGAAAACTGAGCGATGCAAACGATGTTTACAGCGCTTAGTGATGCGAGTGAGAACCACGAGGCTGCACTGCGCCGTTAAGACGCATCACGAAGTTAAGGCGCGCAACTCACTGAAGGTCACGTGGTGTGTAATTGTACTTAAATAAAGTTCAGAGGTGATTACTTTCAGTGGTCGAAATAAATATTTGCTGGAGCGTTACTTTTAACTTTGCAGATGTATTACACTAAATGTCGAATACAGCAGGTACAGTAGGGTCAAAGCACCACGAGGCCACTGTTGTACTGATTTGACGCCATTATATGATAGATAAATCTGAACTGAATCTAATCAGTAAATAATCCATGTTAATAAGCCACCGAGCAGTAATTCACTTAGTTAAATTAGTGTCAGCTCTACCAGAATGAGGTCCTTACACACTGAATATTACCCTGGGAAAATGAAATGCATTACTTGGACTTTTAACAGAGTGTTTCTGTACAGTACTCTCCTGTTTTTGTTTTTGTTTTTTGGGTTTTTTTTTTTTTTTACAAAAGTAACATCGCGTTATCTCCATTACTTTATCTTTATATTACACTGCTACCTCAGCTACAGTACAGAGGGGTGTGCTGTAATTGTTACTTCACTTCACTACTTGTTTTCTTCAAAGGCTGAGAAGTTTTACATATGACATGATCCCAACGACACAATGAAAACATCTGTCTGTTAATGTTTACAAAAAAAGGTTGTGGCAAACATAAGAAAGGACCTGAGTCATTGCATCATTGGAAATATGACTATAAAATGTGTTAAATAATATGCACTAGAAGCTCTTTTGCTAATTATTGATCTAAAGCACTAAAGCTCAAAGTGATTTGGTCCACTTTTTTGCCTATTATTCCCAGAGTTATGTATTATAACACTTTATAATATGGCCTCTTGAGTGAGGGTGTAATTTCTCTCAGTTTTAGTATTTATATGAATTTACAGTATAATTATATTAACCTACAAATACTTAAAGGTAGGGTAACAAGTCAGGTCTATACAGGAAACAAAGAAATAATTACAATGTAAGTCAATTCAAGCAGTCTAAAAGCATTTTTAAGTAACGCGTCAGTAATTTTAGGTGGTCCATGAGTCATTTTAAGTATTGCATAACATCAGTTATTTTAAAGCAAAGGAGATAAAATGATTGTGTAAGTAAATAATAACAGTCGTGATCACAAATAAAATATGGTCAAATAAAAGGACAGTTGAATATGAGAACATCTGTCATACACTTCAACATAATGAATATTAAAGAAAGATGTAAAGAAGAAAGATCAATCCACAACATAATATAGCCACGAAAAAGTACAGCATACTTACCATGTAAGACGGGGAAATTTCATTTAATTCATTATTTTAAGGCATTTTACTGAAATCAAATCCCTTAGAACTTAGATCTAAAATGCTTCTTTTAGACTTTTTGAACCCCTTCTATCAACAAAGAAATGAAAACTTCATGTCTAGTGATAGTCATGTTTACAGCAGAAGGAGGTCTTAATAGGCGGTTTTGATTCTCTTCATTTTTTTTAACTTTCAAATAATAATATCACCAACATCGGATACAGTTTAAAAGAGCTTTCATTTCTGCAGGTGTAACAGGAAATGCTTTATTTAGTTTTCAGTGACCTGACAAAAAGGACCAGCCATATAAAGTTTGCACAGATGTTATTCAAAATGTCAACGACTGGCAGCGTTTACATCTCGCAGTCTTGTAGTGGACTGCTTCAATCCATGCGTACGTACACCGCCTTAAAAAGCCACATGACTGCATATTTGTTTACAAATTTTCTTTATGTAGGCGGAATAAATTACAGGGGAAAATGTATTCATTCATTCCCCTGATGGAAATGAGGATTTCTAAAATAGATTTATTCTTCTGTTGAGACAAATTAGTGGAAAGTTTGGGGGCTTGAATTGTCTCCTCCTGATCCGTCAGCTTTTAAAAATGTTTTGTTTTTTTACTCGCTTTGGCTTCATGCAGTCTGT
Organism: Perissodus microlepis; assembly: GCF_051167445.1. Taxonomy (NCBI): domain Eukaryota; kingdom Metazoa; phylum Chordata; class Actinopteri; order Cichliformes; family Cichlidae; genus Perissodus; species Perissodus microlepis. The sequence goes on along the minus strand of NC_140482.1, from coordinate 11,253,064 downwards.
CTGCACAGATGCTGGATTTTGCACTAATCATCATAAATACATGAAGTAGTTAATTACTCTGTAGTTAAATGCATTAAAGACGCAGGTTACTTCTTATTTATTTATATATTTGTTGTTGTTGTTTTGGTTTTTTTTAGACTAAAGTCAAATTTAATGAAGAGCAGCTAAACTCATGACCAAATATTTGACTCAGACCACAAAGAGATCTTTCAAAGTCACATCAGATGGCTGAGGGCAGGTTTGCAATGGTGACGTCATGTGACTGACATCATGTTTGCATCGGTCACTTTACACACACACACACACAGAGGAAGTGGAGCACAGAAAGCAGAGTGGTGCGGGGTGGTGGTAGGGGGGTCAGCTAATATATGCAGGATGTGGACCAGAGATGTCTAACTGCTGTCGACACCTTCAGCAATAAGCTCCCCGTGGCTGCAGGGACACATTTGATGTCTTGCTTCACATCGAGCACCACGGGCCTTGAATTTAGATTTAGATTGTCTGGCAAATTAAAATTCTTGACGTGCATGGGCAATCATTACTCTATTGCATACAGATTTGTCTTAAATGCCTCGACAGCCTCCCTTAATATCTCCCCGCTGAGGCTGCTGGCCTCCGCTTACTATGTGCTTTATGAGCTCGTCAGTGGAAATAAGACTAATAAGACAAACTGGTTGTTTGTTAAGACTTGCAAGCTTTTGAGAGACTCAATAAAGAGGACCCATGCTCACTGAAAATAAAAAGCATCTATTGATTTCCTTTTCAAGCTCAGGCCCTGAAACACTTCAAAACAGCAGGTCAGCGGAGCTAAGCACCTGGAATTGGAGCACGGGCCTCTCATCCACGACAGAGGCTTTAAAGCCCAAGGCAATGTGGAGAAATCTTCAGAGGCTGAAGACGAGGCTTAGCTGAAGCCCTTGTGCTGCCTCCCCCTCCAAGCAATTCCAGCTTGTGCTCAGCTCAGCTCCGACTCCCCCAAACATTGGTCCGGCTGGGTTTTTCTTATCTGAAGGTGAAATCATAAATGAAATTGGGGTTAAAATTTGTGGACGTGACTGTCCTGGCAAAGCTGAAATTTTGTGTTTTCCTCTAACTGAAAGGAAACAGGAAGTAATTAATAGCAAAAGAAAACTCTTAAAATAAGTATGCATGAAGGCGCACAGAGCACAATGTGATCCCCGACTGCAGAAATGACCTTTACCCAGGATTAGTACAGTGAACTGTATCCTCAGGCCATGGTGAGCCATGCAGGACACACTGTCCACATTAGGCACTCCGGCTTCTGAGAATATACTGCCCTGCAGCGCTGCCATGCTTCTAATCATGTTAGAGCACAGCTGTGTCGCGCACATGAGCCATACATTGAGACAAAGGAGGGGACGCATTATTAGGTTCCTGTCTAAATTGGGTGTAATCAGGGAAGACAGTAAACCAATATAATACCATACAGAAATTTCAACAAAGCAAAACGTGTGGTAACTCTGAGAGATAAGCTTAGGTAATGAAACACACGCAAATAAAGAAGTAATCTTCTCATAACTGGAAATGCATCTATGACATCTCCAGAGATCTGTTCAGGGTTAGACTGACATCTACGTCTCTACATGGAATATTCACCTAGTTGTCATACTCAAATGGAAATCTTATAAATGAGGAACATGAATGACAAAATATGTGTAAGATAGAAAGAGCTGACTTGTAGGTTCTGACATCTTTGTTTACCGTGTATACAATTTACCATAAGTTAAAAAAACCCCACATGTAAATACACAAGTATTAACAGCATAATTTTATATCTTATTTTTAAATCAGTTCAGCACAGTTTTTAATACTTTTAATTTGGTCTCTATTTTCCTACAAAGGAAATTCTATACTCAGTAATTTTGTGGAATTGCTAAACCTCTACAAAACTGTAGAACACGGTGTTTAAAATCTGTTTTATTTTTGATCATAGACTGTATATAAAAGATGGAAACAACTAAATAAAGTCCTGCCTTCTTTCTAAGGGCCAGCAGGTGATAACTCCCATGGTTTCAAAGGGAAATCTGCGTACAGAGTGCTGCAGGAATAAGTCCAAAAACCTGGAAAGGAGTTGTTGTTTTTTTTGAAGAAGCACAAACTTTATTGCTCTTTATTGTTTTGTTTTTTTTACTTGTTTGCTTGTTTGTTTTGGGGGGTTGGGGTGGCGCTGGTTGTACCACAAAGCAACATATGTGTTAAATCTTAAAGCCTCATCATAAGTTAATGGCTTTGTTACTAAAAATATATTTTAAAAAAATCTGAATCAATTACCCTGGGCTTCTAAACACATCTCACACAAGCTTCCTAAGTCTGTCGCTGGGTAAGTTGGGCATTTTAACATGGAGGTCTGTTTGACTCACTTTTGTAGCCTGCCTCCAGTGGCCATCAGAGGAACTACAGTGTTTGGCATTTTATTTTCCAGCTTGGTCTTATTAGTGATTCACATAAACTAACTCCCTTGAATTATAATGACATTGTTGTGTGCTGAACAGTGTTGGTTAAGTCACATGAAAATAGTGTTTAGTTACTAATTACTGATTACTTCTCCAAGAAAGTAATCCCATTGCTTTCCTGACTACTTATTTTCAAAAGTAACTCGTTACATTATTAGTTAGTTACTTTTTAAAAACATGATACACAACCTGAATACGTAATAAAGCAATAGACCTTTCAACCAAATTCCGTTTTTCTTCCATAATCCATCATATAAAATTGAATCAAATGAAAAAGTGTCTTTTTAAAACTTGTTTTATTAGTTTTAATCTTTTAACTTTATGCACATTGCACGAAGCAAAAATTAAATTATATTCAACAGTCTTTGACTTAACATTTAAACGTGGTTCACCTCATTTCTGGCAGATAGAACACTTTTAGCTTCAGCTGGAAACTTCCGGTCAGATGTAGCTAAATTGTCATGTGGAGTCCCACAAGGATCGGTTTTAAGCCTCTTGTTATTTTCACTATATATTCTTCCTTTAGGCCGTATCATTAGCAGTTTCAAAATTATTTCCTCTCTCTGTCTTTTGATGCTCAAATCAGGTCTGTGACCCCTGCTGCTTTTTTTCATTTGAGAAATATTGGTAAACTTAGGACTATTGTCTCCAAAGGTGAAATGGAGATGCTTGTCCATGCCTTCATCTCCTCCCTGTTAGACTATTGTAACGCAATCTTTTCCTGTCTGTCTATTGCTTCCTTAAATTGTCTTCAAGTGGTCCAAAATGCAGCAGCAAGGCTTTTAACCCACAGTAATAAATTCTCTCATATCACTCCCATGTTCAAATCCTTGCACTGGCTTCCGGTTTGGTACAGATATCAGTTTAAAATCCTCACTTTTACATTTATGTCTTTACGAGGTGAGGCCGCACCTATGTCACTGAGCTTCTTCAAACCTACCCTCCAAAGTGGATCCTTAGATCCACTGATAGTGGTCTTCTGACTATTTGCACAGACCCGTTTGAAAACAAAGGGGGATCGCACTTTTCAAACCCTAGCTCCAGTACTTTGCGTAGTGGGGGAGTTTACCTCCCCACTATGCACCATCGACTCTGTGGCTTCTTTTAAAAAAACAGCTTAAAACACGTCTGTTTGGACAGGCATTTGAGTAATGATTACGTGTAATATGTTGTTTTATTTGATATGTTTTTATACTTCCTTTGTATAGTTTTATTGTTTTGTTTGATATGCTTTTATATTCCCATGTGAAGTGCTTTGTAATAGCTTCCTGTCTTAAAAAGTGCTATATAAATACATTTTACTCACTTACTTATACTAAACCTATTTTCTGCATATTGCAGCATATAAAATAAAATACGTTTTTGTGTTTACAAGTAAAACAGCAAAAAATAAATAAAATGAAAGATTCAGCATCACTGAGTCCTGTCGCTCTTAAATCTATTGCCACCTGTTTAGCAGGAGTGGGGCAGGTGGAGGTTTGCCCGGTGCCACAGCGGTTATGTCAGTGGGGGGATCCGGGGGTTTCTCTGTGAATTTCACATTCCCGTGGCAGCGAGCTCGATGCTTGCTCAGATTTGAAGTTTAATTTTTCGCTGTAGAAAGAAGTTTTCTTCTCACGTCGAGTGTACAGCAAACACTAATGTTTTTAGCACTTTTTACGTAATCAAACTCAAAGTAATGTCAGTACGTCCACGCTTTAAATGCTGCATGGTCGTACTCTCTCCCGCACTTCATATTATCCATTGTTGATCTACACACATCTGTTACCATGGACGTCGCACGCTCGTACGTCATTGTCATGAGACACTCTCACAAACAAAATCACGGTTTAGTAATGCAGTGTGGTTACGGGAAAGTCACAGTAATCTAATTACATATTTTGCAATAGTAATCCCTTACGGGGGACTTGAAAAAAGTAATCAGATTACAGTAAAGCATTACTTTAAAGCTCTATTAGATATTGTGTTTTTATTACAGCATTAAAAAAGGAATTCAGAAAACTGCTAACGCCGTGTCCGAAGCTTTAATTAGCCAAAAGGTGTATTTACTGAGAGTAAAATGTTGCAGCGTGTTACTGCAAATGTGCATGAGAAACCTGTAACTGAACCACAACAGGACAGAGAGGAGAACTGCAACATCAGCTCCTGTCTCAACGTGTGACCCCAATCCCCGGTGAAGGGCACTAGAGACACCTCTGCCCCTGATGGCTCTGATAGAAGCGCCTTCCTGCCTGCAGCACTTTGACACTGAGGTCCTGTCAGATGTTAACATCGCATCGCTGTACCTGTCCACCTGCAGGCAAACTTTTTGTGACCTTGCCTTTTGTCGCCTGCCACAATATCTCCCATCCAAGCCCTTTTGATTCATGATGAATTTTGCTTTGCTTTCATTCACTTAGCCACATAGACAAGGCAATTCGTAACACTTGATATAATTTTTAATATTAGAATCCATAAAAAGAGTACTATTTTTTCCTTTAACAAATGTGTAAACAGTCTCCTGGATCAGAATACCTTGCATTCACCAGTAATCGATACATATTCACGAAATCTCAACATCATATACTTGTATATTAAAGATATAAACAAACTAGAGGCCATAGCTGAGTGAGGGTGAGGGAGAAAGACTGTGTGTTTGTGTGTGGTGGCACTGATGCAGCACAGCGAGCCGCGGGGATTCAACCTTTTGCAAGTGGCAAAGGCAGACATGATGAAGTCATGTTGACAGTGCGTGTCCTGCGGTCAGGCAGCTTTTAAACACAGATTTGCTTTTGCTTTTCTCTTCTAATCCCAAGGCCAGTGTATCAAATACTCCGATTTCATAGCAATAGGGAAAATGTGAGGCGCCACTATCTAATATACTGTTACTACTCCTTCATCAGGCAGACCTGGCAGTTTGGGATGAGCCTCTAAAATTGTTTACAAGTTTTTATAATTGAGTCCGCAGCTACAGTAGCATTTCTGTAAGGCTGGAACATAGACTGTATATAAAGGATAGCCGAGGCTGTTGTGTTGCCACACATTAGCTGCGAAGATTCAAGCTGAGCGTTGTCGCCGTTGGCTTCTCTGTGTTTTGTAAATGAACACGAAGAGCAGTCAGCAGACTTGAAACTGAGCATACTATGTGCTCAAAGCGTACCCCTGCATTATATTCCTAACATAGCGTTCAACAAGACTAGCATGTAGTCACCAGGTCAGTGTTTATAGTGTTTTCCGGGGTGCTGTTCAGCTGTGTGCTGTTAATGTTTAGTTGTTTACAACAATCTACAATCTACATCTTAAATGTCAGACATTATAAACTGTCCTCACCCAGGAAACAACCCCTCATAATGTGTGCTGTTGTCTTCACCTTGAGTTGGGAGAGGACTTTACACCCTGGTATCCTAGTAAAGTGACATTTCTAATGCTTTAATGTTGAAAAAAGCTATTTTAACCCAAACTATGATCTGTTTCTAACCTTTAGTTTAGGTGCCCACCTGTCATAGAATGAAGGGCGAGGTAGACCCTGGACTGGTTTCCAGTCTGTCACACGGCCGACCTAATAAAACAGAGTGGAAATCTGGGCATGGACGCACCAACCAATATGATTGTTAAGTTGGAGAACTTGTCGGGGTATTAACTGATTAACACTAAACTGTACAGAGTCGAATTTTGAGCTAACAGTGGCACAAAATGAAACACTGAGAAATCACTGAAGTATAATCACTGTGTTATACTGCGCCTGCTCATTTGCCAACTGGCTCGGGAAGTGGGGCCCGGATAATGGGAACTGTTGAACTGGGAGTTGTTTAAATCTTATCTGCCTCAGCAAACTATGTAACATGTCAAAGTGGTCAATTCTTTATCCAGAGCAGCTCTTTAGTTATATTCTGCCCCCAGCATGTCTCCTACTGTTATTTATCCTGATGATTCACTGTCGTATCTTTCTTTGTTTCTTTCCCTGAAGCTCCACATAATCCAGTACAACCTTACTGCAGTTACATAATCATCCCCCATTTCCAAAGGCTCCAAATGAATTGAACAAACTAATATGAGGACTGTTTTAATGCTTGGATGAAAACCCTTTGCAGTCAATTGAATGCCTGACGTGCAGAAGTCATGAACAAGACCAAATGCTGTGTTTCCCCCCTTGAGATGCTCTGCTGGGCCTTCACTTCAGCCTCCTTCAGCTGCTGCTTGTTTGTTGGTCTGAATTCAGCTTTGTTTTTAATAATTGAACAGCATGTTCTATTGGATGGAGATCAGGTGTCTGATTAGGACACTGAGGAACATCCAATTACTTTGCCCTTAACAATGTTGGATTGCTTTGGCAGCATGTTTTCATCATGCATTTTTACTGTGAAATACTGTTTTCTCATCCCATCATTCCATCATTTTTCCAGAACCTGGCTGGCTTTTTTAGATGTTTTTAAAATCTTATCTGGCCTTCCTGTTTCTGAGTGTACCGGTGATTTGCACCGTGCTATGAACTCTCTATAGTTCCATTCTTGAAGCATTGATTGAGTGTAGATTTTGACAGTGACAAAATTACCTCCACAAGTTTGTTATCAACTTGGTTCAACGATGCGAAGACGTTTTTCTTAACCATGTAAGCAAATCTCTGCTTTGATCTTCTAGGCCTATTGATTTAGGTTTCTTCCTGTTAAATGGGAGTGACTGATGCTGTGAGTTGGTGCTATATAAATAAAATTCAATTAAATTGAACAGACTGATGATTTGGCCACTCTTTGAATTTTGCCATTTCTGATAGGAGGATGTGTATGTATGTGTGGCGTTGATATTTATTTGGAACTCAAGTTGAGAGTTACAGTGAACAGCTACCAAATGCAAGTTCAGCTAATTGGGCACTGTAAGTAAAAATTTATGTAATTCACAAGGAGGTAAAGTAATACTCTTGCTAAATCCCTGAATTGAATTTAAATCTGCACTTAAATCACATCATGATTGCTTGATTTACAATCCACTGTAGTGGTGTGCAGACAATAAAATACAAAAATGTGTCATTGTCAATAAACCTATGAACATAATTGCATATATGGCACAAAAAGAAATGCATTTTTGGCTGGCCACTCCATTTCCTTGGCTCATGTGCAACCCTGCCCCTAAATATATTATGTGAAAACTGGTACTGCAAAAGAGTTTAAACACTGTTTATAGTAATTACCTGTTTTGCAATGTAACAAACCAGGTATTAAGAGCTTTTCGTGAAATAAAAATCATTATCCAACTTAAGTAACGTAACAATACTCATTTCTTCAGCACCAAAATATGCTTAAACTATCTAAAGCAGGGATGTCAAAACGATTTTACATCATGGGTCACATTTTGTTCTTTAGTGGGCCAAACCAGTGAAAGTCCCCTTTCTGTCAGTCTAAAGTTATTTAAATCCTCATTTAAAGCCAAATTAAAATAATAAGAAAAAACCTGCAATTTCAGAGTGACATAAATGTTTTACAGTTGATAGTGAAAAAACAGGAAGTTTTCTGTCATTTAGTTGTTTATCTCTTACCTGATTAGTTGTTGTAGTATGAATAGCAATGGCAATGACAGAGGTCTATATCAGTGGAGAAAGCTGTAAATAAAATACATTTTAAACTTATGAAATTACAGTTATATGTAGTTAAAAGTCCAAAGTCCATGCTCTCCTTCATATATTCCTAAGCCATTTAGTGGGCCAGCTTGGCGTCCTTGCTGGGCTGATTTTACATTTGACACCCCTAATCTAAAGTAACGTTAAGATTTGCAGCTCTGTAGCCCTGTCTGGTGTTTAAGTCTGACGTCATTAGCCGTGTCTGGGCCCAAACTCCGCTGCAGATCACACGATCACTGCGGCATCACTGAGAGTTAAAAACTGTCTAAATTCTTTCATCTGTAATAAAATGATCAGTGTGGCTGCTCTACCAGGTGTAACAATTAAGTTTAACATCCATTCATCCATGAAAACCAAATTTATGAAATTTAACGGAGTTAAAAGTTAGCAGGAAGTTAGCTTGCTAGTTTCCATCTAAATATAATATAGCATATTCTGACTGAGGAATTTCCAAGACAAATTAAGACGTACAGCTCTGCTATCACTTCTGACATAAATGAAGACACGAAAGTAAACAGCAGTGACGTTTGTAAGGTTACTGAAGTTTGGCTAGCTGGTTTATAATAATGTGCTACGTGATCGCCAGCGACACAGCTATGTTAGCATAACAAACACTGAAGCTGGAGGATGAACGCTAACCTTCTTCCACTTGATAAAAGTTAATGTGAGGGTTCCCGAAGGTTAGGGGCAAACGCAATCGTATGGCAGGATGCTATAAACGGACCAAACTTCAGTCAGGAGAACAACTGAGATAATCTATCCACAATATGAGGTTAGTCATTAATATACTGCTGCATGGGATGAGCTGTAGTTACATCGTAAGGTTTTAAAAACTGAGTTTTAAGATGAATAGTGGTAATAAAAACCGAGAGAGGCCGACAGTGATCACTGACTGTTTTTAGGGGCCTGAGATTAAGTATAACAAGATACAAGCACTAAAACATGTTAAAAACACAACAGCCTTATTAAATGCAGAGTAGTTTGTGCCCTGAAGCAGGATTCATCACATCATCACTTAAAGACCCCATAGCAGTAATCTGGGGGCACCAGAAGAATATATTGTATTCCAGTGGGGGTGGTGCCAGCCCATGCACACACCCCCTCTGGACCCGCCCCTGTTAAGGATGATAAACTTTTCATTTCTCAAACGTCATAATTAAGAGAAAAACGCATAAGTTTTCCTATTAATTATGGAAATGGAGTAACAGCCACTTTGTCTTTACTGTGTGCAGTGCTCATGCTTACTGTGGTGTTAACCCGCCCCTTTAAGTGCAGAAATCACACGTGTAATAAATATCATGGAGCCCGTTACGCTGCTTTATCTCGCTTACACACGTGGGGGCGTGGCTTTATCGCCCGCGTCATCTTATCAGGAAGAAAGGCTCCAGTTTACAGAAAGCTCTGTGGAAGCGTGGAGCCTGAACACCTACACGCGAGTAAACAGTGTGCCTGTAAGTATTCACAGACGATGTATTATGTCAGACAAGCTGTTATTTTACCAAAATGCTCGTCTTCGTTTTGCCTGCGTTGTCTTGTGTAACTTTCTTCGGAGACAAAGTTTCCCCGAGTTGACTCAAGGGCATCAAGCAAAGTAGCTTTCTATCCTCTTTTCCGTTTTCATGCCAGAGTCTGTGTGGATTTCAGTCTGTTTAAGTTCTTATCGTTCTCCGAACCACTTTCAGCAAAAGATACAACATTAATCGAGACAGCCTCTGAAGTATTGGCTTTTTAAAATAAATTCGGCATGTATCACTGTGATCATTAAGTGATTATTAAAGTGCTTCGAAGTGTGTTTTCATATTTTTCTCGAATCCTTCCGCGTGAGATAATCCCATCAAACGCGCCAAACGTGTTTCAGTAAAGTTGAAATAATTAAAGTGAAAGCTTCCTGGGTTAAATGTTTGTGATTGTTTTGTTTTTCATTTTTTTTTTTTTAGTCAGCGTGTCCAGGAGTAGCAGCAAAATTCGCAGTTGCTATATTTGGGCTGCCATAACATCCATTTACGCTATTATTGGACAGTAACTTTGCTTTGATAGTGCAGAGTTGTGGATCTAGGACATGCCAGCTGAGATTCACAGATAATGGGTATTAGACATCTGTGCTCTGTAAAGGTGCAGCTAGAAAGCTACCGTTAAATTCAGCCTGTTGTAACTCAGTTATTAAGATTCGTGTTTGTTTTAGGTCTCATCTGCTGCTCTCTCTGCTGGTTTGTCAGTGCACCATGCCTGATGATATGGCGAGGCCTTTAATCCGAGAAAGAGCTGGGGGCTCCAGACACCTTGAAGCCTCCATGATGAAGCCCAGCACCCTGTTGATTGGCATCCTGGGCACCGGCGACTTCTCCCGCTCTCTGGCCAGAAGGCTGGTGGCCTCCGGCTATCAGGTTGTGGTGGGCAGCCGAACCCCCGCGCGCTCCGCGGCTCTGTTCCCCGAAGAGGCGGAGGTGACATATGCAGCGACACTGACACTCACGTTCACACTCACAGTGTAATTGGTGTTTTTGTTTCCGTCCCTCTGGTGGTAATTATACATTCCTTTGACTTTTCCCCCAGCGGTGATAATGGATGTTGTTGCTTTACCTCATAAACATAGCTACTAGATAATCTCATCTGATTGAGAGAAGAAGATGAGAGGCAGTATGGGAGGAGCATACAGCAGTCAATCCATCAGCCTGCGCCACAATACATTTGCACCACAAGATGACTTCTTGTCAGCCCCTGATTAAGTTCCCATCTGCAGCTTGAATCATTTTTTAAGGTTTCTTCACCACAGGCATACAAATATGGATGAGGAACAGAGAGTGCTATTGTTATGTTTTTCACATGCTTACAATGGCTTATATCAAATGTGTTCAAGTAATCCCTCTCAGCCAACAGCTTCAATTTAAGTCTTCTCTCAAGGCTCAGTTTAACACAGTTGTCTTTACTCTTATGGGGTGTGAGTGACTCTGGTAGTCAGAGCAGAAAGCCCCACTCAGCTGCTGTTAAAACCCCTCTGTTAGTGAAGGGCAGCCAATCAGAAAAAGGTTGGCTTAAATTGAGATGAAAGGCTGCACCAAGGTCCAATATCCCCTTATCATTTGTTTTGCTAATTTAGTGTTAGTGCCTCCTAGAATTCATGCTCAGTAATCAACCTGTCTTTTATGGGATCTGGAAGTTAGAGTTGGGCTATGTTGTAAACTTTATTGTTGCTCTGCCAAAAAATTGCTGACTAAAATCCGTAAGATGGCTCGAGTTATGGTCTCATGTCAATGTTAGGTCTCACACACTATTTGACTAGATCCACTTCCACTACTGTCACCAGTGTGGAGCCTTTTACCAGTGTGCTTTCAGCTCAGTATAGGCACCTCGAAGCCACAGGGGAAAAAAAAATCTTGGGGTCAATTCTTCTTTGGAGTCAAGCCATGTGATGAAACTGTGTAACAGCTGAATAACCTTTAACATTGCCTTAAAAGCTCATGTGTGAATATAGGGTCAGAAATAGCACTTGGGAATTTAAGTAAGATGTGTATGTAATGATATACTCCTTTGCCACATGGAGTGTTTAATACATGGTCAAAGCACACTTAAAAACCACACACATACATTCATCCTAGTAATGCTACCCCCCCCCCCCAAAAACAAACAAACAAACAAACAAACAAACAAACAAACAAACAAACAAACAAACAAACAAAACAAAACAAAAAAACAACCCTGCAGCTTTCTTGTCATTTCTTTAAATAGCCTTCTTTAAGGACTTTCAAGGCTCTTCTTTGGATGTTGGCTACCTTTTCATCTGCTCACTGTCAAGGTGATCCCACACTGCTTCAATAATGTTGAGGTCTGGGGAGACACTCCATGATTGTCATAGACGTTATTGTTGCACTGCCAAAAACAGCACTGACTAAAATTACAGTAGATCCATTTAGCCATGGTCTCATGTCTCACCCAAACGGTGACACGAGACCATGACTGTTGTGTTCAATTGTATGTTCCTCTTTTCAAGCATTCTTTAGCACTGTGTTTGGGATCATTGCTGTCAAATGAAGTTGTTGCCATTCAGATGCTTTTTAAACTTCTTTAAATTCATAATGTCATCGATTTTGTCAAACCAGTGTCCAAAGAAAGGGTTTGATAGACATTCAGAAAATCTGGAGAACTCTTGCTTAAGACTGCTTTTAATAACTACAAGAAGGTCTGGCTTGAAGAGTTTTAAACAGAACTGTAATAGCATATATTATTACTGCCCGTTTATTCATTTGGAAGCTGCAAGAAAGGACTTCCTGACTTATTTGAGTTTGAAATTCAAATAATCCCAATAAAGCTTTTTGGAGGGTTTTTTTTTTTTTTGTTCTCTTTCATGGTTGTTTTCAGTAAACATAGTTTGTGGTTAATGGGAACTGTGCAAAGCATTCGACTGAGACTGACACATACAATTTATCTGTCACGTTCAGAGGTGTGTTTTTAGAGCCAAATATGTATTAGGGTCAAGGAGATGCTTAGTGTAAATACTGTAGGCAGAGGTCTATGCTATGCTACGTTTTACTAATATTTGACCAGGCTGTATTTAACAATACTAGGAAATCAACTAATGAAACAAGCTAAATATAAGGGAAAGTTTTGATATCTATATCGAGCGTGAACGTTTCTGTCTTTGTCCGTCAGGTGACCTCGCAGATGGAGGCTGCAAACCAAGCAGACTTGGTCTTTGTTGCCGTGTACCCTGAGCACCACTCTACATTGGTCCACCTGAAGCCAGCACTAGCTGGAAAGACTCTCGTGGATGTCAGCAACGGTTTGCAAATCAAGCAAGAAGGGCCTTCCAATGCCCAACAGCTGGCTGATCTATTTCCTGAGAGTTATGTGGTCAAGGGGTTTAATACCATATCAGCCTGGACGCTACAGGCAGGACCACGGGATGGGAGCCGACAGGTAGGGGACGTCATCACCACTCTAAGACTATTCGCATTCATGGAGGTCTGGTGGTATATGCGGTTTCAAATGAAATCGGTTTCTAGCCTCTAAACATGTTTGTCTTTATGTCGTCTTTTTCTCCAGGTTTTCCTCTGCAGTGACGATCAAAATGCCAAGAGCTCTGTGATGCAGCTTTGCCGCAGGATGGGCTTCATCCCTGTTGACATGGGCCTCCTCTCCTCTTCACTAGAGATCGAAAACCTCCCGCTGTATCTGTTTCCATCTTGGCGCACCCCCATCATCTGCGCTCTGGCCCTCTTTGTCTTCTTCTACCTGTATAACTCCGTCCGTGATGTCTTGCATCCCTATGTGACGGCGAAGAAGAACAATTTATACAAGTTGCCCATTGAGATTGTGAATGTCACTTTCCCATGTGTCGCCTTGGTGATGTTATCACTGGTCTACCTGCCCGGTTTGATTGCCGCCTTCCTCCAGCTGTGGTGGGGCACCAAGTACAACCGCTTTCCTAACTGGCTGGACCATTGGTTGATCCAGAGGAAGCAGTTTGGGCTGTGCAGCTTCCTGTGTGCAGTTCTACATGCGATTTATAGCCTGTGTCTTCCCATGAGGAAGTCCGCCCGCTTCCAGCTGATCAACAAGGCCTATGAACAGGTTAGATGAAGAAGAAGAAGAAGAGAGGTGTCGGTTCAGACGTTCCATGAGTCTAACAAACAGGACAGAATAAATATAATATACATATATATATATACAGAATAAATATACATAGTCTGTAATTAAAATTTCCAACAAACGGATGTATTCTGGTAAACTTATATTTAATCTGTTAAAATACATAGCAGTGGGTGTGCGGTTTGTGGAAGCAACAATGTTCCCCCATCACATTTGAATACAATGACCAGGAAAGACGTCTCCCTTTGTGCTAGTCTCTAGCCAAATATGCCCAAGGCAGAGGAGAAGGGAACTCATAGGCATTTTGTGCTGAAGAGGGGACATTTAAATTTGTGTCTGCATCTTACATCAAGCCTACGCTTTATTGTTGGACGAGGAGTCCTCTTCACCAAAGAAATGAAAATGCAAAAGTGACACCATCTGCATCTTAATAAGATGTAATCTTCCTCGTAACCTTAAGCTTCATCTCCTGAACTAAAGTCAGGGCTCTAACACACGAAACATTCATGAACATCCTTATTTATTTATAATAACAGATAGTCATTGGTTACTCAGTTATTATCTGCCCAGGTAGGCTGGTTGCTCTGTTTGTGGCAAGTTACAAAGCGCCCCCTGATGGACAAACTATGCAACATCAGCAATCAGAACATGGTTGAAGGGTGTTTGCATCGTCTTTTTAAGTGCTTTTCTTCAACACTTCTTTAGCACTTGAGAGTTAAAGGATCTGAAAAGGCAGTTGTCAGTTTCACATTTTTGTCATGCTCTTGAATATGTTGCTGTTACCTTTGCATTGACTGCATGTCTATCAATGTTGCTTGTTACGCAGGTGACTGCTGGCCACCCAGATTCGTGGGTTGGGGAGGAAGTTTGGAGGATGGAGCTGTACCTGTCCGTGGGCATCATGGCTCTCGGACTGCTGTCTTTGCTGGCTGTCACCTCGCTGCCCTCAGTGGCCAACACTGTCAACTGGAGGGAGTTCACCTTCGTTCAGGTACGCACCCACACATACTTCAGCCAGATACTTCATATACTTCATGCTAGCATGTGCTGTCAAATGGTTTTGTTCTCCGTGCTTGTAGGATGATGGTCAAAGACGTTGGAGACAGGCAGGACGTTTGAGTCGCACGCATATGAACAGACAGGCGTCACTCTGATGTGCAGACAGATGCACGCTGTGTCTCTTACACCACATAGTGAATGTGTGGCAGTAAGACACATATACAAACACTGACTCTTAGTGTTTGCAGTCCCGCAGCTGCCCCAGATTTGCTGTTAAACTTGTGCTGTGACAAAGCCGTTAGGAGGGTTGTGACTCAGTTTGTACACACTTCCTCCTCTCCTCTCCTTAAACCCCCCCCAATGGCCTCCAGTTTTCCAGGACGTGAAGGCTGTTTGTGCCACTTTTCCCATTTCATCTTCCTTTAATTCGGTGGCCTTCAGATTAGTCACATGTCAACAGTTTGTGCGATGAAAGCACTTCTGGACTTGTTGTCAACAGCGTGGGTGCACGGTTTGTTTGTTTTTGTGGGGTTTTTTTTTTGTTTTTTTGTTTTTTTTTCTCTCTCTTCTTTTTTTGTTTTAAATGCATAAACACTGTCAGAGCTAGCAACTGTCAAAGTATCCAGAACCCTGTTTTTGGGGTCTTTTTTTAGTTTCTGCTTCAGTGTGGGCGCTCTCGGACAGTTAAGGAACCTTTGAGTGATCTAGGTGTTTAATTTATATAGATTATATAGTCAATTGTGGTGGCATTGAGTTGCTATATCAGTTCTCAGCTGGCTAATATTTTAGGTGCTTTAGATGTAAAGTACACTGAGTTCTCGGGTAGAGCAGAAAAATGCTATATGTAAACCAGTCCATTTATAAGTTGCTGCTGTTACCCAGGCATATGCAAATTGTTAAGCCCAATGTGTGACCCACCTGCCACTGGGACACTAACTTCAATATAAGAGCAGTAAATTTAGGTCATAGTAATGAGTAATATCTCAGGCTAACCACCTCCTATTACCAGTTTAAATTCCCTTTTTTAATGAATAAATGTATGTAAATATGTAACCTGCCAAGGGATTGCAGATGCAAATTAGCTGTAAGATAACAGTGTTACAATGCATCATGGCAGCCTTTATGTTAATTTTGCACTGTTCTTTTTCAAATAAAACAAAAAAACCCCCAAACAAATAAACCTATGCGTAAGGAATTTTGACTTTCAGTCCCGATCAAAAGTTTAAGAGCACTCGAAAAATGGCAAAAAATCATATTTTGCATGGTTGAATCTCAACAAGGTTCCAAGTAGAGCTTCAACATGCAACTAGAAGAAATGGGAGTGAGACAAAACATATTTTTGAGCATGCAATTTATTGAAAACATCTTTTGATTGGGACTGTTTGTTATTAATGTGGCTTGCCTGCAGTACCATTACAGTCCACCAGGGCTGGCCACACTTTGGGAATCACTGTTTTAGGTGACACAAATGCAAAAAAAAATGTTCTGGGTTTAAAAATAACGTGTTTTTTATGGTTTAATTTTTAGTATGTGTGTTTGTGTGTTTAAGCACCGAATGAAGACCACCCTGACCTGCATGTTTCCATGAATTTGTCATTGCTTTCAGCAGTGAGGATAAACTCAAGCAAACTTTGAAGTTTGCAGGACGTCACATGATATAAATAGAAAATTATTCATCTCTTGCCATTGCAACTCACTTGGTGTTTAATTCGCCTCGAGCTGAGCTGACTACAGGAGCACTTGGAGAGCACTGTTTCTGTTGCTGAACCTGTGGAAGGATTCATAGCAGAAACCTGCAGCCCCCTTTGGCTGTTGGCTTTGGCTCTCTGACGACCCCCCCACCCTCCCGTCTGCCCTTGCACGATGAGTTTTACGGTCAAAAACAGCCTCTAGTCTCAGCCTAACCCTTACTGCTACATGAGTCTTTGTCGCCGACCATCCCACCACTCTTTTTCTTTTACGTATTTGCTTTTGAATTGAATTATATTTAAATTTCAGGGATATCCCTTGTAAAAAGTTTCAGCCTCAATAAATCTATTATGTTTTTTGCAACTAATTAGGTTCACTGGCAACAGGTCATCAACACGAGTGCGACTAAAAACAGCTTATTAGAAGTAAAGGTTGGCAGAGTGTCATTAATCTGCGAAGAAACTGCATCTACGAATTGTGGAACAAGAATAATTTAGAATAATATCCCTTAACATAAATTTATGAATTCCTTGAATATCTCATCAGTCTCTGTATGTGAGGGACAAATCATTTATTAATGCCTGTGATCCTTTGGCCCTTGGGAGGCACTGCAATAAAACAGACACGTGTCTGTCATTGAAATGAATGCATGAGCTCAGAAACACTTTAAAGCTCTGTCAAACAAAGAGGAACTCGTATGTTAACATGATTTAGAAATGCTGCTGCTGTCTCAGGACCTAAGCTCTTTTATACAAAGCAGAACTACCCGGCTTTTTATCAGCACTCGGTTCAAAAGCCTGCATGACTGATGGTACGGCAGTGTTTCAGTGCCTATTTGATTGGCAGCTTGGACGTCTGTAAAGGCACCATGAATGCTGAAAGGTATATACAGTATATACCTTTAAAAGGTATATACAGTATATACCTTTAAAAGGTATACGCAAATGTTCAATTCAAGTTTATTTATATAGCACCAAATCACAACATTTGCTTCAAGGCGCTTTATATTAAGTAAGGTAAAGACCTGCAATAACAGAGAGAAAACACCAACAGTCAGATGACCACCATATAAGTAAGCAGTTGGCAACATTGGGGAGGAAAAATTCCCCTTTGACAGGAAGAAACTTCCAGTAGAACCAGTAGAGTTCGATTAGAAAGTGTGCTAACTAAAATGTAGCTCATTTTTAAATCTATGATGGAAACAGCGATTTTAATATTGTATTTTTTTAATTGTCAACACTAGGAAACTAAAAAAAATGCAATCAGTGTTGTAAGATTTTATTAAAGGTATTATCCCCTTTATTCTGTCTCCTGCAGTCCACACTCGGCTACTGCGCCTTATCCATGGCTACCCTCCACACCCTCATCTTCGGCTGGAACCGCGCCTTCCTCTCGGCCCAGTACCACTTCTACATGCCTCCCACCTTCCTCCTGGTCCTCATTCTCCCCCTCGCGGTGCTGCTGGGCCGCGTGGCCCTCTTCCTGCCCTGCGTGGGCCACCGGCTCGGGCAGATCCGCCGCGGCTGGGAGAAGAGCCGGCACATCCGCTTCATCCTGCCAGACGACGACTGCCGCAACGGGCTGGAGAATGTCAGTAATGTGTGAGAAGCACCGTTTTCAGCAGCATGCATGGAAAACCCAGACTCATGAATATAAAGCACATAGAGGATAAAAGATTTATACACTCTTTGAGCACTTTGGAGGATCATCTCTGGCCTTTTGAGGGGGTTCAGAGAGGATCCTCTTCAACAATTAGCTGGAAGACTCTTTGAGATTTTTAGAGCGGTGGTGCCACCTTTACTGCTCGATGCATTGGTAGTTAGACTACTTAGTTAATGTTTAAAGTGTTTTATCGATCTCTTTCTTTTATGTTAATCCAAAACTGAAGAGCAGTATTCATGCAATCAAAACAGCCTCTGTAACCTTACAGCTGATAGTCGAGCTTAAATGAGGTTTACTATGAGCATCAGAAGTGCGCTTGGCTTTCCTCACGCTGTCTGCATTCCTCTCTAGGAGCATTTGGTGTTGTACAGATCTGTTTCTATTTGAAGTCATTTGAAGGTTTTCTTTTCTAATTTCTCCTTTTCTTCCCTTGACAGTGATCAGCACTGTGTTAAAACTATTTGTTTTGGGAAAGGCATATCTTAAAGAAAAACTCCTTCCCAGAGTTGACACTATGTTTTGAATCCTCTCCTTTACAGAGAAACACTGCAACAGTAAAATATTAAACTATAATATTTAAACACTGAATATCATCATAATCACTATTTTTCACAATATTTGACACGAGTGCGTATGTTTGAATTAAGCCATTTTCTCAAACGGATCAGCCGCCTGCCTTGTCGTAACTTAGAGGTACTAACTGCTCATTTTCCAGATCGATGCACGTAGATGCAGCATCCAGGCCAGCGAGATGCACGTCTGCTGCTGCCATCTCGCTCAGGGGAATCTCACCACGGCCTCTGACTTATTCTGATGTAAAATGTCAGATGTTTCTGCTGCTTTTTTTTTCTCCCACTCTGATGAAGTAAACACCAACACAGGCAGTAATATTTCAGTTAAGAAGCTGTATTACAATATTTTACTGTCATTCACTGTTTTACTGTTTATCCAACTGGAGTTGGATAAATCTAAATAAGAAATTATTTATTTAAGCTTACTTCATGTCAGGTGACAGTCCTGACACTAAACTAAGGTACAGCTAGCTTATATTGGGTAAGGTAAGAGGCCATAGTTTAAATGTAACCAAGCATCGTGTGACATTAATACTTGTTACACACCAAACTGATTGAAAATAGTTTGAAAACTCAGATTCATTTTAAGTGGATATATCTGCATATATCTAGAAACAAATGCAATTTCAGGTGTAATGCTCTGTTAGGAAGCGTGGCACAAAATGAAGAAGTCGTTCACATGTTCTAAATAATCTGTCATACGGAGAAGGCGGAGCGGAAAAATAAAAACGGATTAAAAAGGAAGTTTTGACTCTTCAACCAACTTTTTCTTCATTAAAAAAACTCCCAAAACAACACCTTTGTACATCAGCCCTACGTGCACTCTCATTTTTCTGCTCTTGCCAGAGATTTTCATTTATATGCTGGATGTGTTAAGTCTGTGTCTGTCGTCGTGACAACATGATGATTTCAAGTGTTAATTTATAAAACATGGAATAAAGTTTTCTATGACAGAGCGAGCTTTCACATCTCTGGTGTTTGTCGTCGTTTTTGGAGTTCTTCAGGTTAGATTAACTTCTGGATTCAAATAAAACAACTTCATGTTTTAAATATTACACTTAATGCCACCAAATCTACACACACACACACACACACACACACACACACACACACACACACACACACACACACACACACACAGAGCCGAACATGTCATTTTGTGCTTGCTGCCATCTTGTGGTGACTTTTTCTATTGTCTTGCACGACTTGTCCTTTGGATTTTTTTCCCCCACTTCATGGCCTCCTCAGTCAACAGATCCCAGTCCAGTAGAGGATATTTGGGATGTAGTGGAAAGGGAGAGTCACATCATGAACAACCTGCTGACAGAGTAATGTTTTCAGCTCCTTGTTGAATCTGTGCCACAAAGAATCAAGCCAGTGCTGAGGGCAACAGAGTCTAACCATGCAACAGCAAACTGTACCTAATAAAGTGGCCAGGTACTGAGTTTCTATATGTGTTTATATGACAGGGACGGAAAGTGTGTTTACCTTACTCTGCTGTCATAACTAAAATATGCCTTTAAATCCACATTTCCTGCTGATGAAGCTGGACCGCCACAACAGGTCTCTTCAGCAGGACTGACTGGAAGAAGCGCACATAGATTAATATGTGCGTGCTGCCCTCTTGTGGTGACTTTTTCTACTGTCACACAAAACCACTCCCTTGACATGTAACGATTAGATCTTTTGTAGGAACGTTTATAAGTATAATATATATAATATATATAGGTTTGCTATAGTGGGTGTAAAATATCTCACAGATTCATACTGGAGAGTAGATGTGGATAGATCGATCCAATTATAAGTATCAGTACAAGTATCGATACTGACACTGGTATTAGTATCTGATTGATATTTTGTTTCTATGCTTCAAGATCACCATGTTGTCCACTGATATCTGTTAAAAAAATTGGTTATGGAAATTAAAAATACACGCCTCAAACACACACTATGAAATGACAATCAATACTTTGTTTTAATTGTCATGTCTACTTTAGTGCATCAGTGACAGATATGTTTACATTCCAGGTCACCAAGTTTCAAAACGCATGATAAGCATAAAGGTGTGTTTTACCAACTAGTTATTGATGAAAGTAAAAATCACAGTGATCTAGTGGTCATTAAAATGTGCCTAGAATTAGCAAATTGATGACGATTAGTCTCATAAATCATGACTGTAAACTGCCTTTATAGGTTAAAAGTATCGGAATTGGTATCGGTACTGACAACACTGACTGTATTTACTTGGTATACAATCAATATCAAACCCCCCTCCGCACCCCCTCCCAAGAAATCCCATAAACCCTCCCACTTCCTTTCTCTCAGCAAATCACAGCACAGCTGACACAACTGCAGCGAGTTGGACGAGCAGGCCTTTGAACAGGAGCAAAGGTGTGCCCCAGTTTCACTGCAGTCATGACTGTAAGTATGACCTCTTTAGTATTTAAAACTTTCCTGGAATCTTATCTAAAATATTAACATTGTTTCTAAGTGATTTCTCTGTAATGTTGACTTACGTATAAATCACAGGGACTGGAAAGAGGGTTTTTTTGGTGGGGGGGGGCAGGAACCAGACCGTTTAGCTCGACAGGTTCTTGTAGTTGTAACGAGGTGTTAAGTTTAAACTCGTTCCTGGTTACTGAGAAGAGCATTCAGGTGATAGTGAAGATGGGCGAGTGGATATGATCTGAGGATATGCTGTGACTTGTCCTAACCAGGACGCCTTTGACAAAGCGGTAGAGGAGGTGAAGGTTCTGAAGCAGAAACCGAACCAGCAAGAAATGGGCGATCTGTACGGCTTATATAAGCAAGCTACAGTCGGTGATATTAACACAGGTGAGTAGCGTGACTGTGGCGTGTGTGTTTGACATATGGAGCCACTAACTGCCTGTGCATGTGCGAAAGCGGAGACGGGTGGTACTGAGAAAAATCAGGTTTGACGAGTTCTGCGTGATTTGCTGAATAAGTTCCCACAAGTTTTTTTTTTTTTTTTTAAACTTCTGATGTATATCCCAAACGATATATATATATATTTTTAAACCCCTGATACCTTAAAGCAGCGGTCCCCAACCTTTTTTGCGCCACGGACCGGTTTATGCCCGACAATATTTTCACGGACCGGCCTTTAAGGTGTCGCGGATAAATACAACAAAATAAAACTAGTACCGGTACCGAAAAAAAGAAGATTTATTCATAACACACGTGAAAAGACCCAGGAAAACCGAGTTAACGACAAAACGATAACAAAATAACGCTGAAAACCAATAAAAACCCTGAAAACCATACATTTCACACCTGAGCCTCTACTCTCGCGGCCCGGTACCAAACGACTCTCGGACCGGTACCGGTCCGAGGCCCGGGGGTTGGGGACCGCTGCCTTAAAGGACTTATTATGCTGATTATTTTATTCTCTATCAGTGTTGTCACTGATATGTGTGTGTGTGTGTGTATATATATATATATATATATATATATATATATATATATATATATATATATATATGAATGAAGCTGAATTGAATTGTGGAGCCTCTGCAATTTATTTCCATATATCACTTTTATTATTAAAGCATCAAAAAATATATTTTCCATGTGACTGACTCACAGTTACTTTTATTTTCACAGAGCGTCCAGGGTTCCTTGACTTTACAGGAAAAGCAAAGTGGGATGCATGGAATGCAAGGAAAGGTCAGAGATATGAAGCCTTTGAAAACAAATCTCAGCAATGTCACATTTTTCGTGCAGTAACAAACTACTTTCTCCTTTGTGTCTGTTTCCTGATCGACAGGTCTGTCCAAAGAGGAAGCAATGGCCAAATATGTTGCTTTGGTGGAGGAACTCAAGGAGAAATACGGAATCTAGAGTCTGTGTGTTTAATCATTGTGTGCATTCAGATGGTTGAAAGAGATAAGCCATCCTTACTGGAACCTTATTTGTTCGTGTTGACAACAAAATGGGACTGGAAGTGCTCTGGTTTCTGTTTTATGAGTTCTACTGAACCAGTGAGCGGGCTTTGGTTAAATGCACGTAAACCGTCCTTTTTGGAGACCCCCCCCCCCGGTACCACTTCATACTAAACTAAACCAGCTAGTTCTAGCTTCATACTGAGGATAGACATGAATGCAGTATTGGGCTGCTTGCATCCTATCGAGACAGC